>NC_092402.1:43636136-44368636 GCF_030028105.1 Mobula birostris
GGAGGGGAAGAGGGAGAAGGGGAGAGAGGGGAAGAGGGAGAAGGGGGAGAAGGGGAGGGGAAGAGGGAGAAGGGGAGGAGGGCGTAGAGGGAGAAGGAGGGAGAGGGAGAAGGGGAGGGGGAGAAGGGGAGGGGGAGAAGGGGGAGAAGGGGAGGGAAGAGGGAGAAGGGGAGGGGGAAGAGGGAGAAGGGGAGAGAGGGGAAGAGGGAGAAGGGGGAGAAGGGGAGGGGAAGAGGGAGAAGGGGAGAGGGGAAGAGGGAGAAGAGGAGGAGGGCGTAGAGGGAGAAGGAGGGAGAGGGAGAAGGGGGAGAGAGGGGAGGGGGAGAAGGGGAGAAGGGGAGGGGAAGAGGGAGAAGGGGAGAGGAGAGGAGAAGGGGAGAGAGGGGAGAAGGAGAAGGGGGAGAGAGGGGAGAAGGAGAAGGGGGGAGGGGAGAGGGAGAAGGGGAGGGGAAGAGGGAGAAGGGGAGAGGGCAGGGGAAGAGGGAGAGGGGGAGGGGAAGAGGGAGAAGGGAAGGGAAGGGGAAGGGAGGGAATGGGGAGAAGGGGTGGGAAGAGGGAGAAAGGGAGAAGGGGGTGAGAGGAGAAGGGGGAGAAGGGGGAGAGAGGGGAAGAGGAGAAGGTGAGGGGAAGAGGGAGAAGGGGGAGAAGGGGAAGAGAGGGGAGAGAGGGGCAGAGGGAGAAGGGGGAGAGGGGAGAAGGGGAAGAGGGAGAAGGGGGAGAGAGGGGAGAGGGAGAAGGGTAGAGGGGAAGAGGGAGAAGGGGAGAGAGGGGAGAGGAAGAGGTAGAAGGGGAGGGGAAGAGGGAGAAGGGGAGGGGAAGAGGGAGAAGGGGAGAAGGGGGAGGGGAAGAAGGAGAAGGGGAGAAGGGGAGGGGAAGAGGGGAGAAGGGGGAGAAGGGGAGGGGAAGAGGGAGAAGAGGGAGAAGGGGGAGAAGGGGAGGGGAAGAGGGAGAAGGTGGAGAGAGGGGAGAGGGAGAAGGGTAGAGGGGAAGAGGGAGAAGGGGGGAGAGAGGGAGAGGAAGAGGTATAAGGGGAGGGGAAGAGGGAGAAGGGGGAGAGGGGAGAGGGAGAAGGGGAGACGGAGAAGGGGGAGAAGGGGAGGGGGAGAAGGGGGAGGGGAGGGGAAGAGGGAGAAGGGGAGGGGAAGAGGGAGAAGGGGGAGAGAGGGGAAGAGGGAGAAGGGGGAGAAGGGGAGGGGAAGAGGGAGAAGGGGAGAGGGGAAGAGGGAGAAGAGGGGGAGGGGGTAGAGGGAGAAGGAGGGAGAGGGAGAAGGGGGAGAGAGGGGAGGGGAAGAGGGAGAAGGGGAGAAGGGGAGGGGAAGAGGGAGAAGGGGGAGAGAGGGGGAGAGGGAGAAGGGGAGGGAGAGAGGGGAGAAGGGGGAGAGAGGGGAGAAGGAGAAGGGGGGAGGGGGAGAGGGAGAAGGGGAGGGGAAGAGGGAGAGGGGGAGAGAAAGGAAGAGGGAAAAGGGGAGGGGAAGAGGGAAAAGGAGGAGAGAGGGACAGAGTGAGAAAGGGAGGGGAAGAGGGAGAAGGGAAAGGGGAGGGGAAGAGGGAAAAGGAGGAGAGAGGGACAGAGGAAGAAAGGGAGGGGAAGAGGGAAAAGGGAAAGGGGAGAGGGAGAAGGGGGAGGAAGAGAGGGACAGAGGGAGGAAGAGAGGGATAGAGGGAGAAAGGGGAGGAAGAAAGGTATAGAGGGAGAAGGGGAGAGAGGTGACAGGGAGAAGGGGAGAGGGGAAGAGGGAGAAAGGGGAGGGGGGAGAGGGAGAAGGGGAGAGAGGGGAGAGGGGGAGAGGGAGAAGGGGGAGAGAGGAAGATGGGGGAGAGAGGGAGAAGGGGGAGAGAAGGAGAAGGGGAGGGTCAAGAAGAAGTAGGAGAGAGGGGAGTGGGAGAAGGGGGAGAGAGGGGAAGAGGGAGAAAGGGGAGAAGGAGAGGGGAAGAGGGAGAAGGGGGAGAAGGGGAGGAGAAGAGGGAGAAGGGGAGAAGGGGAGGGGAAGAGGGAGAAGGGGAGAGAGGGGGAGAGTGAGAAGGGGAGAGGGGAAGAGGGAGAAGGGGGAGAGAGGGCGGAGGGAGAAGGGGAGGGAGGGACAGAGGGATAGAGGGAGAAAGGAGAGGAAGAAAGGTATAGAGGGAGAAGGGGAGGGAGGGGCAGAGAGGGACAGAGGGAGAAGGGGAGAGAGGGGAAGAGGGAGAAGGGGGAGAGAGGGGAAGAGGGAGAAGGGGAAGGGAAGAGGGAGAAGGGGGAGAGAGGGGTGAGGGAGAAGGGGAGGGGAAGAGGGAGAAGGGGGAGAAGTGGGAGAAGGGGAGGGGAAGAGGGAGAAGGGGGGAGAGAGGGGAGAGGGAGAAGGGGGAGAGGACAGAGGGAGAAGGGGGAGAGAGGGGAGAAGGAGAAGGGGAGAGGGGGGAGAGGGAGAGGGGGAGAGGGAGAAGGGGAGGGGAAGAGGGAGAAGGGGTGAAGGGCAGGGGAAGAGGGAGAAGGGGAGAGAGAGGAAGAGGGAAAAGGGGAGGGGAAGAGGGCGAAGGGAAAGGGGAGAGGGAGAAGGGGGAGGAAGAGAGGGACAGAGGGAGAGAGGGATAGAGGGAGACAGGGGAGGAAGAAAGGTATAGAGGGAGAAGGGGAGAGAGGGAGAGGGAGAAGGGGAGAGGGGAAGAGGGAGAAAGGGGAGAGGGGGGAGAGGGAGAAGGGGGAGAGAGGGGAGAGGGGGAGAGGCAGAAAGGGGAGAGGGGGGAGAGGGAGAAGGGGGAGAGAGGGGAGAGGGGGAGAGGGAGAAGGGGGACAAAGAGAGGGATAGAGGAAGGAAGAGAGGGATAGAGGGAGGAAGAGAGGGACAAGGGAGAGAGGGAGAAGGGGGAGAGATGGAGAAGGGGGAGAGAAGGAGAAGGTGAGGGTCGAGGAAGAAGTAGGAGAGAGGGGAGTGGGAGAAGAGGGAGAGAGGGGAAGAGGGAGAAAGGGGAGAAGGGGAGGGGAAGAGGGAGAAGGGGGAGAAGGGGAGGGGAAGAGGGAGAAGGGGGAAAGGGAGAAGGGGATAGGGGAAGAGGGAGAAGGGAGAGAGGGGAAGAGGGAAAAGGGGAGAGCAGAAGGGGGAGAAGGGGGGAAGGGGAGGAAGGGGAGGGGAAAAGGGAGAAGGGGGAGAAGGGGAGGGGAAGAGGGAGAGGGGGAGAGAGGGGAGAGGGAGAAGGGTAGAGGGGAAGAGGGAGAAGGGGGAGAGAGGGGAAGAGGGAGAAGGGGATAGAGGGGAAGAGGGAGAAAGGAGAAGGGGAGAGAGGGGAAGAGGGAGAGGGGGATAGAGGGGAAGAGGGAGAAGGGGAGAGCAGAAGGAGGAGAAGGGGAGAAGGGGAGGGGAAGAGGGAGAAAGGGGAGAAGGGGAGGGGAAGAGGGAGAAGGGGAGAGAGGGGCAGAAGGAGAAGGGGAGGGGAAGGGGAAGAAGGGGCAGAGGGAGAAGGGGAGAAGGGGAGGGGAAAAGGGAGAAGGGGGAGAAGGGGAGGGGAAGAGGGAGAAGGGGGAGAAGAGAGGGACAGAGGGAGAGAGCGATAGAGGGAGACAGGGGAGGAAGAAAGGTATAGAGGGAGAAGGGGAGAGGGAGAAGGGGAGAGGGGAAGAGGGAGAAAGGGGAGAGGGGGAGAGGGAGAAGGGGGAGAGAGGGGAGAGGGGGAGAGGGAGAAGGGGGACAAAGAGAGGGATAGAGGAAGGAAGAGAGGGATAGAGGTAGGAAGAGAGGGATAGAGGGAGAAGGGGGAGAGACGGAGAAGGGGGGAGAGAAGGAGAAGGTGAGGGTCGTGGAAGAAGTAGGAGAGAGGGGAGTGGGAGAAGGGGGAGAGAGGGGAAGAGGGAGAAAGGGGAGAAGGGGAGGGGAAGAGGGAGAAGGGGGAGAAGGGGAGGGGAAGAGGGAGAAGGGGGAAAGGGAGAAGGGGATAGGGGAAGAGGGAGAAGGGAGAGAGGGGAAGAGGGAAAAGGGGGAGAAAGGGGAAGAGGGAAAAGGGGGAGAGAGGAGATGAGGGAGAGGGGGATAGAGGGGAAGAGGGAGAAGGGGAGAGCAGAAGGGGGAGAAGGGGGAGAAGGGGGGAAGGGGAGAAGGGGAGGGGAAGAGGGAGAAAGGGGAGAGAGGGGCAGAAGGAGAAGGGGAGAAGGGGAGGGGAAGGGGAAGAAGGGCAGAGGGAGAAGGGGGAGAAGGGGAGAAGGGGTGAAGGTGAGGGGAAGGGGAGAAGGGAAGGGGAAGAGGGAGAAGGGGAGAAGGGGAGGGGAAAAGGGAGAAGGGGGAGAAGGGGAGGGGAAGAGGGAGAGGCGGAGAGAGGGGAGAGGGAGAAGGGTAGAGGGGAAGAGGGAGAAGGGGGAGAGAGGGGAAGAGGGAGAAGAGGATAGAGGGGAAGAGGGAGAAAGGGGAGAAGGGGAGAGAGGGGAAGAGGGAGAGGGGGATAGAGGGGAAGAGGGAGAAGGGGAGAGCAGAAGGGGGAGAAGGGAAGAAGGGGGAGAAGGGGGGAAGGGGAGAAGGGGAGGGGAAGAGGGAGAAAGGGGAGAAGGGGAGGGGAAGAGGGAGAAGGGGAGAGAGGGGCAGAAGGAGAAGGGGGAGAAGGGGAGGGGAAGGGAAAGAAGGGGCAGAGGGAGAAGGGGGGAGAAGGGGAGAAGGGGGTGAAGGTGAGGGGAAGGGGAGAAGGGAAGGGGGAGAGGGAGAAGGGGAGAAGGGGAGGGGAAAAGGGAGAAGGGGGAGAAGGGGGAGGGGAAGAGGGAGAAGGGGGAGAGAGGGGAGAGGGAGAAGGGAAGAGGAGAAGAGGGAGAAGGGGGAGAGAGGGAGAAGGGGGGAGAGGGGAAGAGGGAGAAGGGGGAGAGGGGAAGAGGGAGAAGAGGGAGAAGGGAAGAGGGGAATAGGGAGAAGGGGGATAGAGGGGAAGAGGGAGAAAGGGAGAAGGGGAGAGAGGGGAAGAGGGAGAGGGGGATAGAGGGGAAGAGGGAGAAGGGGGAGAGCAGAAGGGGGAGAAGGGGAAGAAGGGGGAGAAGGGGGGAAGGGGAGAAGGGGAGGGGAAGAGGGAGAAAGGGGAGAAGGGGAGGGGAAGAGGGAGAAGGGGAGAGAGGGGCAGAAGGAGAAGGGGGAGAAGGGGAGGGGAAGGGGAAGAAGGGGCAGAGGGAGAAGGGGGAGAAGGGGAGAAGGGGGTGAAGGTGAGGGGAAGGGGAGAAGGGAAGGGGGAGAGGGAGAAGGGGAGAAGGGGAGGGGAAAAGGGAGAAGGGGGAGAAGGGGAGGGGAAGAGGGAGAAGGGGGAGTGAGGGGTGAGGGAGAAGGGAAGAGGGGAAGAGGGAGAAGGGGGAGAGAGGGAGAGGGGGGAGAGGGGAAGAGGGAGAAGGGGGAGAGGGGAAGAGGGAGAAGGGGGAGAAGGGAAGAGGGGAATAGGGAGAAGGGGGAGAGAGGGGAAGAGGGAGAAGAGTAGAAGGGGAGGGGAAGAGGGAGAAGGGGGAGAGGGGAAGAGTGAGAAGGGGAGAGGGGAAGAGGGAGAAGGGGGAGAGAGGGGCGGAGGGAGAAGGGGAGAGAGGGACAGAGGGAGGAAGAGAGGGATAGAGGGAGAAAGCAGAGGAAGAAAGGTATAGAGGGAGAAGGGGAGGGAGGGGCAGAGAGGGACAGAGGGAGAAGGGGAGAGAGGGGAAGAGGGAGAAGGGGGAGAGAGGGGAAGAGGGAGAAGGGGAAGGGAAGAGGGAGAAGGGGGAGAGAGGGGTGAGGGAGAAGGGGAGGGGAAGAGGGAGAAGGGGGAGAAGTGGGAGAAGGGGAGGGGAAGAGGGAGAAGGGGGGAGAGAGTGGAGAGGGAGAAGGGGAGAGAGGGGAGAGGGAGAAGGGGGAGAAGGGGAGGGGGAGAAGGGGAGGGGAAGAGGGAAGAGGGAGAAGGGGGAGAGAGGGGAAGAGGGAGAAGAGGAGGGGAAGAGGGAGAAGGGGAGAGGGGAAGAGGGAGAAGAGGGGGAGGAGGTAGAGGGAGAAGGAGGGAGAGGGAGGAGAAGGGGAGGGGAAGAGGGAGAAGGGGAGAAGGGGAGGGGAAGAGGGAGAAGGGGAGGGGAAGAGGGAGAAGGGGAGAGAGGGGGAGAGGGAGAAGGGGGAGAGAGGGGAGAAGGAGAAGGGGGAGAGAGGGGGAGAGGGAGAAGGGGGAGAGGACAGAGGGAGAAGGGGGAGAGAGGGGAGAAGGAGAAGGGGAGAGGGGGGGAGAGGGAGAGGGGGAGAGGGAGAAGGGGAGGGGAAGAGGGAGAAGGGGAGAAGGGCAGGGAAGCAGGGAGAAGGGGAGAGAGAGGAAGAGGGAAAAGGGGAGGGGAAGAGGGCGAAGGGAAAGGGGAGAGGGAGAAGGGGGAGGAAGAGAGGGACAGAGGGAGAGAGGGATAGAGGGAGACAGGGGAGGAAGAAAGGTATAGAGGGAGAAGGGGAGAGAGGGAGAGGGAGAAGGGGAGAGGGAAGAGGGAGAAAAGGGAGAGGGGGGAGAGGGAGAAGGGGGAGAGAGGGGAGAGGGGGAGAGGCAGAAAGGGGAGAGGGGGAGAGGGAGAAGGGGGAGAGAGGGGAGAGGGAGAAGGGGGAGAGATGGAGAAGGGGGAGAGAAGGAGAAGGTGAGGGTCGAGGAAGAAGTAGGAGAGAGGGGAGTGGGAGAAGGGGGAGAGAGGGGAAGAGGGAGAAAGGGGAGAAGGGGAGGGGAAGAGGGAGAAGGGGGAGAAGGGGAGGGGAAGAGGGAGAAGGGGGAAAGGGAGAAGGGGATAGGGGAAGAGGGAGAAGGGAGAGAGGGGAAGAGGGAAAAGGGGAGAGCAGAAGGGGGAGAAGGGGGGAAGGGGAGAAGGGGAGGGGAAAAGGGAGAGAAGGGGGAGAAGGGGAGGGGAAGAGGGAGAGGGGGAGAGAGGGGAGAGGGAGAAGGGTAGAGGGGAAGAGGGAGAAGGGGGAGAGAGGGGAAGAGGGAGAAGGGGATAGAGGGGAAGAGGGAGAAAGGGAGAAGGGGAGAGAGGGGAAGAGGGAGAGGGGGATAGAGGGGAAGAGGGAGAAGGGGAGAGCAGAAGGAGGAGAAGGGGAGAAGGGGAGGGGAAGAGGGAGAAAGGGGAGAAGGGGAGGGGAAGAGAAGAAGGGGAGAGAGGGGCAGAAGGAGAAGGGGAGGGGAAGGGGAAGAAGGGGCAGAGGGAGAAGGGGAGAAGGGGAGGGGAAAAGGGAGAAGGGGGAGAAGGGGAGGGGAAGAGGGAGAAGGGGGAGGAAGAGAGGGACAGAGGGAGAGAGGGATAGAGGGAGACAGGGGAGGAAGAAAGGTATAGAGGGAGAAGGGGAGAGAGGGGAGAGGGAGAAGGGGAGAGGGAGAAGGGGAGAGGGGAAGAGGGAGAAAGGGGAGAGGGGGAGAGGGAGAAGGGGGAGAGAGGGGAGAGGGGGAGAGGGAGAAGGGGGACAAAGAGAGGGATAGAGGAAGGAAGAGAGGGATAGAGGTAGGAAGAGAGGGATAGAGGGAGAAGGGGGAGAGACGGAGAAGGGGGAGAGAAGGAGAAGGTGAGGGTCATGGAAGAAGTAGGAGAGAGGGGAGTGGGAGAAGGGGGGAGAGAGGGGAAGAGGGAGAAAGGGGAGAAGGGGAGGGGAAGAGGGAGAAGGGGGAGAAGGGGAGGGGAAGAGGGAGAAGGGGGAAAGGGAGAAGGGGATAGGGGAAGAGGGAGAAGGGAGAGAGGGGAAGAGGGAAAGGGGGAGAAAGGGGAAGAGGGAAAAGGGGGAGAGGGGATGAGGGAGAGGGGGATAGAGGGGAAGAGGGAGAAGGGGAGAGCAGAAGGGGGAGAAGGGGGAGAAGGGGGGAAGGGGAGAAGGGGAGGGGAAGAGGGAGAAAGGGGAGAGAGGGGCAGAAGGAGAAGGGGAGAAGGGGAGGGGAAGGGGAAGAAGGGGCAGAGGGAGAAGGGGGAGAAGGGGAGAAGGGGTGAAGGTGAGGGGAAGGGGAGAAGGGAAGGGGAAGAGGGAGAAGGGGAGAAGGGGAGGGGAAAAGGGAGAAGGGGGAGAAGGGGAGGGGAAGAGGGAGAGGCGGAGAGAAGGGAGAGGGAGAAGGGTAGAGGGGAAGAGGGAGAAGGGGGAGAGGGGGGAAGAGGGAGAAGGGGATAGAGGGGAAGAGGGAGAAAGGGAGAAGGGGAGAGAGGGGAAGAGGGAGAGGGGGGATAGAGGGGAAGAGGGAGAAGGGGAGAGCAGAAGGGGGAGAAGGGGAAGAAGGGGGAGAAGGGGGGAAGGGGAGAAGGGGAGGGGAAGAGGGAGAAAGGGGAGAAGGGGAGGGGAAGAGGGAGAAGGGGAGAGAGGGGCAGAAGGAGAAGGGGGAGAAGGGGAGGGGAAGGGGAAGAAGGGGCAGAGGGAGAAGGGGGAGAAGGGGAGAAGGGGGTGAAGGTGAGGGGAAGGGGAGAAGGGAAGGGGGAGAGGGAGAAGGGGAGAAGGGGAGGGGAAAAGGGAGAAGGGGGAGAAGGGGAGGGGAAGAGGGAGAAGGGGGAGAGAGGGGAGAGGGAGAAGGGAAGAGGGGAAGAGGGAGAAGGGGGAGAGAGGGAGAAGGGGGAGAGGGGAAGAGGGAGAAGGGGGAGAGGGGAAGAGGGAGAAGAGGGAGAAGGGGAGGGGAATAGGGAGAAGGGGGATAGAGGGGAAGAGGGAGAAAGGGAGAAGGGGAGAGAGGGGAAGAGGGAGAGGGGGATAGAGGGGAAGAGGGAGAAGGGGGAGAGCAGAAGGGGGAGAAGGGGAAGAAGGGGGAGAAGGGGGGGAAGGGGAGAAGGGGAGGGGAAGAGGGAGAAGGGGAGAAGGGGAGGGGAAGAGGGAGAAGGGGGAGGGGAAGAGGGAGAAGGGGAGAGAGGGGGAGAGGGAGAAGGGGGAGAGAGGGGAGAAGGAGAAGGGGGAGAGAGGGGAGAGGGAGAAGGGGGAGAGGACAGAGGGAGAAGGGGGAGAGAGGGGAGAAGGAGAATGGGAGAGGGGGGAGAGGGAGAGGGGGAGAGGGAGAGGGGAGGGGAAGAGGGAGAAGGGGAGAAGGGCAGGGGAAGAGGGAGAAGGGGAGAGAGAGGAAGAGGGAAAAGGGGAGGGGAAGAGGGCGAAGGGAAAGGGGAGAGGGAGAAGGGGGAGGAAGAGAGGGACAGAGGGAGAGAGGGATAGAGGGAGACAGGGGAGGAAGAAAGGTATAGAGGGAGAAGGGAGAGAGGGAGAGGGAGAAGGGGAGAGGGAAGAGGGAGAAAGGGGAGAGGGGGAGAGGGGAGGAGGGGGAGAGAGGGGAGAGGGGGAGAGGCAGAAAGGGGAGAGGGGGGGAGAGGGAGAAGGGGGAGAGAGGGGAGAGGGAGAAGGGGGGAGAGATGGAGAAGGGGGAGAGAAGGAGAAGGTGAGGGTCGAGGAAGAAGTAGGAGAGAGGGGAGTGGGAGAAGGGGGAGAGAGGGGAAGAGGGAGAAAGGGGAGAAAGGGAGGGGAAGAGGGAGAAGGGGGAGAAGGGGAGGGGAAGAGGGAGAAGGGGGAAAGGGAGAAGGGGATAGGGGAAGAGGGTGAAGGGAGAGAGGGGGAGGGAAAAGGGGAGAGCAGAAGGGGGAGAAGGGGGGAAGGGGAGAAGGGGAGGGGAAAAGGGAGAAGGGGAGAAGGGGAGGGGAAGAGGGAGAGGGGGAGAGAGGAGGGGAGAGGGAGAAGGGTAGAGGGGAAGAGGGAGAAGGGGGAGAGAGGGGAAGAGGGAGAAGGGGATAGAGGGGAAGAGGGAGAAAGGGAGAAGGGGAGAGAGGGGAAGAGGGAGAGGGGGATAGAGGGGAAGAGGGAGAAGGGGAGAGCAGAAGGAGGAGAAGGGGAGAAGGGGAGGGGAAGAGGGAGAAAGGGGAGAAGGGGAGGGGAAGAGGGAGAAGGGGAGAGAGGGGCAGAAGGAGAAGGGGAGGGGAAGGGGAAGAAGGGGCAGAGGGAGAAGGGGAGAAGGGGAGGGGAAAAGGGAGAAGGGGGAGAAGGGGAGGGGAAGAGGGAGAAGGGGGAGGAAGAGAGGGACAGAGGGAGAGAGGGATAGAGGGAGACAGGGGAGGAAGAAAGGTATAGAGGGAGAAGGGGAGAGAGGGGAGAGGGAGAAGGGGAGAGGGAGAAGGGGAGAGGGGAAGAGGGAGAAAGGGGAGAGGGGGAGAGGGAGAAGGGGGAGAGAGGGGAGAGGGGGAGAGGGAGAAGGGGGACAAAGAGAGGGTAGAGGAAGGAAGAGAGGGATAGAGGTAGGAAGAGAGGGATAGAGGGAGAAGGGGGAGAGACGGAGAAGGGGAGAGAAGGAGAAGGTGAGGGTCATGGAAGAAGTAGGAGAGAGGGGAGTGGGAGAAGGGGGAGAGAGGGGAAGAGGGAGAAAGGGGAGAAGGGGAGGGGAAGAGGGAGAAGGGGAGAAGGGGAGGGGAAGAGGGAGAAGGGGGAAAGGGAGAAGGGGATAGGGGAAGAGGGAGAAGGGAGAGAGGGGAAGAGGGAAAAGGGGGAGAAAGGGGAAGAGGGAAAAGGGGGAGAGGGGATGAGGGAGAGGGGGATAGAGGGGAAGAGGGAGAAGGGGAGAGCAGAAGGGGGAGAAGGGGGAGAAGGGGGGAAGGGGAGAAGGGGAGGGGAAGAGGGAGAAAGGGGAGAGAGGGGCAGAAGGAGAAGGGGAGAAGGGGAGGGGAAGGGGAAGAAGGGGCAGAGGGAGAAGGGGGAGAAGGGGAGAAGGGGTGAGGTGAGGGGAAGGGGAGAAGGGAAGGGGAAGAGGGAGAAGGGGAGAAGGGGAGGGGAAAAGGGAGAAGGGGGAGAAGGGGAGGGGAAGAGGGAGAGGCGGAGAGAAGGGAGAGGGAGAAGGGTAGAGGGGAAGAGGGAGAAGGGGGAGAGAGGGGAAGAGGGAGAAGGGGATAGAGGGGAAGAGGGAGAAAGGGAGAAGGGGAGAGAGGGGAAGAGGGAGAGGGGGATAGAGGGGAAGAGGGAGAAGGGGAGAGCAGAAGCGGGAGAAGGGAAGAAGGGGGAGAAGGGGGGAAGGGGAGAAGGGGAGGGGAAGAGGGAGAAAGGGGAGAAGGGGAGGGGAAGAGGGAGAAAGGGAGAGAGGGGCAGAAGGAGAAGGGGAAGAAGGGGAGGGGAAGGGGAAGAAGGGGCAGAGGGAGAAGGGGGAGAAGGGGAGAAGGGGGTGAAGGTGAGGGGAAGGGGAGAAGGGAAGGGGGAGAGGGAGAAGGGGAGAAGGGGAGGGGAAAAGGGAGAAGGGGGGAGAAGGGGAGGGGAAGAGGGAGAAGGGGGAGAGAGGGGAGAGGGAGAAGGGAAGAGGGGAAGAGGGAGAAGGGGGAGAGAGGGAGAAGGGGGAGAGAGGGAGAAGGGGGAGAGGGGAAGAGGGAGAAGGGGGAGAGGGGAAGAGGGAGAAGAGGGAGAAGGGAAGAGGGGAATAGGGAGAAGGGGGATAGAGGGGAAGAGGGAGAAAGGGAGAAGGGGAGAGAGGGGAAGAGGGAGAGGGGGATAGAGGGGAAGAGGGAGAAGGGGAGAGCAGAAGGGGGAGAAGGGGAAGAAGGGGGAGAAGGGGGGAAGGGGAGGAAGGGGAGGGGGAAGAGGGAGAAAGGGGGAGAAGGGGAGGGGGAAGAGGGAGAAGGGGAGAGAGGGGCAGAAGGAGAAGGGGGAGAAGGGGAGGGGAAGGGGAAGAAGGGGCAGAGGGAGAAGGGGGAGAAGGGGAGAAGGGGGTGAAGGTGAGGGGAAGGGGAGAAGGGAAGGGGGAGAGGGAGAAGGGAAGGGGGAGAGGGAGAAGGGGAGAAGGGAAAAGGGAGAAGGGGGAGAAGGGGAGGGGAAGAGGGAGAAGGGGGAGAGAGGGGAGAGGGAGAAGGGAAGAGGGGAAGAGGGAGAAGGGGGAGAGAGGGAGAAGGGGGAGAGGGGAAGAGGGAGAAGGGGGAGAGGGGAAGAGGGAGAAGGGGGAGAAGGGAAGAGGGGAATAGGGAGAAGGGGGAGAGAGGGGAAGAGGGAGAAGAGTAGAAGGGGAGAGGGGAAGAAGGAGAACGGGGAGAGAGGGGCGGAGGGGAGAAGGGGAGAGAGGGACAGAGGGAGGAAGAGAGGGATAGAGGGAGAAAGCAGAGGAAGAAAGGTATAGAGGGAGAAGGGGAGGGAGGGGCAGAGAGGGACAGAGGGAGAAGGGGAGAGAGGGGAAGAGGGAGAAGGGGGAGAGAGGGGAAGAGGGAGAAGGGGAGGGGAAGAGGGAGAAGGGGGAGAGAGGGGTGAGGGAGAAGGGGAGAGGGGAAGAGGGAGAAGGGGAGGGGAAGAGGGAGAAGGGGGAGAGAGGGGTGAGGGAGAAGGGGAGAGGGGAAGAGGGAGAAGGGGAGAAGGGGAGAAGGGGAGGGGAAGAGGGAGAAGGGGGAGAAGCGGGAGAAGGGGAGGGGAAGAGGGAGAAGGGGGAGAGAGGGAAGAGGGAGAAGGGGGAGAGAGGGGAGAGGGAGAAGGGGAGAGAGGGGAGAGGGAGAAGGGGGAGAAGGGGGGGGAGAAGGGGAGGGGGAGAAGGGGAGGGGAAGAGGGAAGAGGGAGAAGGGGGAGAGAGGGGAAGAGGGAGAAGAGGAGGGGAAGAGGGAGAAGGGGAGAGGGGAAGAGGGAGAAGAGGGGGAGGAGGTAGAGGGAGAAGGAGGGAGAGGGAGAAGGGGAGAACGGGAGGGGAAGAGGGAGAAGGGGAGAAGGGGAGAAGGGGAGGGGAAGAGGGAGAAGGGGAGAAGGGGAGGGGAAGAGGGAGAAGGGTAGGGGAAGAGGGAGAAGGGGAGAGAGGGGGAGAGGGAGAAGGGGGAGAGAGGGGAGAAGAAGGGGGAGAGAGGGGAGAGGGCAGAGGGCAGAGGGAGAAGGGGGAGAGAGGGGAGAAGGAGAAGGGGAGAGGGGGGGAGAGGGAGAGGGGAAGAGGGAGAAGGGGAGGGGAAGAGGGAGAAGGGGAGAAGGGCAGGGGAAGAGGGAGAAGGGGAGAGAGAGGAAGAGGGAAAAGGGGAGAGGAAGAGGGCGAAGGGAAAGGGGAGAGGGAGAAGGGGGAGGAAGAGAGGGACAGAGGGAGAGGGATAGAGGGAGACAGGGGAGGAAGAAAGGTATAGAGGGAGAAGGGGAGAGAGGGGAGAGGGAGAAGGGGAGAGGGAGAAGGGGAGAGGGGAAGAGGGAGAAAGGGGAGAGGGGGAGAGGGAGAAAAGGGGAGAGGGGAGAGGGAGAAGGGGGAGAGAGGGGAGAGGGGGAGAGGGAGAAGGGGACAAAGAGAGGGATAGAGGAAGAAAGAGAGGGATAGAGGGAGGAAGAGAGGGATAGAGGGAGGAAGAGAGGGACAGAGGGAGAGAGGGATAGAGGGAGAAGGGGGAGAGAAGGAGAAGGTGAGGGTCGAGGAAGAAGTAGGAGAGAGGGGAGTGGGAGAAGGGGGAGAGAGGAGAAGAGGGAGAAAGCGGAGAAGGGGAGGGGAAGAGGGAGAAGGGGGAGAAGGGGAGGGGAAGAGGGAGAAGGGGGAAAGGGAGAAGGGGATAGGGGAAGAGGGAGAAGGGAGAGAGGGGAAGAGGGAAAAGGGGGAGAGAGGGGATGAGGGAGAGGGGGATAGAGGGGAAGAGGGAGAAGGGGAGAGCAGAAGGGGGAGAAGGGGGAGAAGGGGGAAGGGGAGAAGGGGAGGGGAAGAGGGAGAAAGGGGAGAAGGGGAGGGGAAGAGGGAGAAGGGGAGAGAGGGGCAGAAGGAGAAGGGGAGAAGGGGAGGGGAAGGGGAAGAAGGGGCAGAGGGAGAAGGGGGAGAAGGGGAGAAGGGGTGAAGGTGAGGGGAAGGGGAGAAGGGAAGGGGAAGAGGGAGAAGGGGAGAAGGGGAGGGGAAAAGGGAGAAGGGGGAGAAGGGGAGGGGAAGAGGGAGAAGGGGGGAGAGAGGGGAGAGGGAGAAGGGAAGAGGGGAAGAGGGAGAAGGGGGAGAGAGGGAGAAGGGGGAGAGGGGAAGAGGGTGAAGGGGGAGAAGGGAAGAGGGGAATAGGGAGAAGGGGGAGAGAGAGGAAGAGGGAGAAGAGTAGAAGGGGAGGGGAAGAGGGAGAAGGGGGAGAGGGGGAGAGTGAGAAGGGGAGAGGGGAAGAGGGAGAAGGGGGAGAGAGGGGCGGAGGGAGAAGGGGAGAGAGGGACAGAGGGAGGAAGAGAGGGATAGAGGGAGAAAGGAGAGGAAGAAAGGTATAAAGGGAGAAGGGGAGGGAGGGGCAGAGAGGGACAGAGGGAGAAGGGGAGAGAGGGGAAGAGGGAGAAGGGGGAGAGAGGGGAAGAGGGGGAGAGAGGGGAAGAGGGAGAAGGGGAGGGGAAGAGGGAGAAGGGGAGAGAGGGTTGAGGGAGAAGGGGAGAGGGGAAGAGGGAGAAGGGGAGAGGGGAAGAGGGAGAAGGGGGAGAGAGGGGCAGAGGGAGAAGGGGAGGGGCAAAGGGAGAAGGGGAAGGGGAGAGCAAGAAGGAAGAGGAAGAGAGGGACAGAGGGAGAGAGGGATAGAGGGAGAAAGGGTAGGAAGAAAGGTATAGAGGGAGAAGGGGAGAAGGGGGAGAAAGGGGAGAGGGAGAAGGGGGAGAAAGAGAGGGATAGAGGAAGGAAGAGGATAGAGGGAGGAAGAGAGGGACAGAGGGAGAGAGGGAGATAGGGATAAAGGGGAGGATGAAAAGTATAGAGGAAGAAGGGGAGAGGGAGAAGGGAAGAGAGAGGCAGAGGGAGAAGGGGAGAGTGTGGAGAGGGAAAAGGAAGAGAGGGGAGAGAGGAAAGGGGAGAAAGGGGAGAGGGAGAAGGGAAGAGAGGGGCAGAGGGAGGAAGAGAGGGACAGAGGGATAGAGGGAGAAAGGGGAGGAAGAAAAGTATAGAGGGAGAAGGGGAGAGGGGAGAGGCAGAAGGGGGAGAGACGGTAGCGGGAGAAGGAGAGAGAAGGGAAGAGGGAAAAGGGGGAGAGGGGGCAGAGGGAGAAGGGGGAGAGGGGAGGGGAGGAGAGGGGGAGAGGGGAGGAGGGAGAGAGGGGGAGAGGGGAGGAGTGGGAGGAGGTGGGAGTGAAGGAGGGGGAGAGGGGAGGAGAGGGGAGGAGAGGGGAGGAGAGGGGAGGAGGGGGGAGGAGGGGGGCAGGGGATGAGGGGAGAGGGGGAAGAGGGGAGAAAGGGGGAGGGGGAGGGGAGGAAGAAGGGAGGGAGAAGGGAGGGGGAGAGGGAGGAAGAAGGGAGAGGGAGAAGGGAGAGGGAGGGGAGGGGGAGGGGAGGGAGAAGGGAGAGGGAGAAGGGAGAGGGAGGGGAGGGGGAGGGGAGGGAGAAGGGAGAGGGAGAAGGGAGAGGGAGAAGGGAGAGGGAGGGGAGGGGGAGGGGAAGGGGAGGGGAGGGGGAGGGGAGAGGGAGAAGGGAGAGGGGTGAAGGGAGAGGAGTGAAGAAGGGGAGAGAGATATGTAGAGGGTGAAAGGGGAGGGGGAAGAGGGAGAAGTGGGAGAGAGGGGGAAGAGGGAGAAGTGGGAGAGAGGGGGAGAGAGGTGTAGGGGAGAGGGGAGAGGGGGGAGGGGTAGACGGGGAGAGGGGGAGAGGGGGAGGGAGAGGGAGAAGGGAGAGCGAGAAGGGGGAAGGAAGGAAGGTGTGAGGGGGTAGAGGGAAAATGAGGAAGGAGGGAGGTAATGAGAGTTGTAGAGGGAGAAAGGGGAGGGAGAGGAAGAGTGAGAAGGGAGAGAGGGGTAGAGGGGGACAGGGGAAGGAGGGAGAGAGAGAGGGAGGGAGGGAGAGAGAGAGGGAGAGTATAGGGAAAGGGGGAGTGGAATGTGGAGGGTAGAGGGAGGGGGGAGTGGAATGTGGAGGGTAGAGGGAGGGGGGAGTGGAAGGGGGAGGGAAGAGGGAGGGGGAGTGGAAGGGGGAGGGAAGAGGGAGGGGGAGTGGAAGGGGGAGGGGAGTGGGAGGAGGAGAGGGAATAGAAAAAGGGACATGCACTCTGGAACAAGATGGAATATAAAGAAAGTAACTAGTGACATACACTGATTGACAATAAGATTCTACAAGGACCATGGGATCCAAATTCAACATTTTGGGGGGATGTAAGACAAAATATTTTTCTGCAAGGAGTGGCTTAAAGCTGGTACCAATTCTCTTTTGGTTTCAATCAGGGGATTCACAAGGGATCTGGATAGGAACTCGGGGACAAGAGTCTGCAGTGCTGCAAGATATCTGGGACTGAATGGGTTGCTCTACAAGCAGCTGCCATGGGCCAAATGGCTCGTGTGTAATAATTCCATGACATTTAATCATACTAATTAGCTTTTATAATAGATCTTTCTCCACCTTTTAACAGTGATGGCTGTCAAAACTAAATGATGAATGTCCTAATTAGAAAAGCAGAGACTGCAATTGGACACAAATCCATTTTGCATTTGACTGGTTATCAAGAGAGCTGCTGGACATCTTCAGGGAGTTGACACAGATAATCAAAAGCTGGTAAATCGCAGAATATTGTCTATCCTGAATATTGTCCATATTGTCCAGCAGAAATTGGCGGGGGGGTGGTAGAGGAGCTGGGAAACAGGGAGGTGGAAATTAGGTAGAGACAGGAATATTGAAGCAGTCTTTTTCTCTTCAGATTGGGTGAGACTATAACTCGAGGTCCTAGATTTAGGGTGAAAGGTGAACTACTTAAGGGAACCATGAGGGGGAACTTCTTTACTCAAAGAGTGACACGAGTGTGGAATGAGCTGCCAGTGAAAGCGGTAGATGCGGATTCAATTGTAAACATTTAAGAAAGTTTGAATAGGGAGTGGTATGGAGGCCTATGGTTTGGGTGCAAGTAAATGCGACTAGGCAGAAGATAAGGCCAGCATGGAATAGATGGGCGGAAGGGCTTGTTTCTGTGCTGTAATACTCTTATGGTTCTACAGAGACTTTGAAACTGAGGCAGCACTCAGTCAGAAGGAAACAGGTACTCAAGATGATTACAATTCCAGGTAAAATGAAACAAGTCCACTTCCAGGAAATGCTCTCACGCTCTCAGCAGACGTCTGCACAGTTAGCTGCAGGTCACATACTCTCATGAGACCTGGCCAGTGTTTTTCCAAATCTGGGTCTGTGACTGTTTCCCACCCTTTAGCTTTGTTTGTTCTGGTACAATCAATGAGAGGCCATAACATTGTTCACAAATGTAAATGATTAAAAGTAATCGCACTGCAATCTGCAGCGTCTCACAATAGAGAAAGCAAGAAGAAACCAATCCAGCAAAGGACAGTGGCTGCAGTACTGACAAGATGAGATTTAATAAAGCCAACTGTGTGAAGTTCTTTCCAAAGATTGTAACCTACTGTAAATGAAAACCTTCTTTCCAAGGGTAATGTCTGAAATTATCACTCACCACTCACCCTGTTGCAGTTTCCTTCTATTCCTATCTCTCATTTACTTAGCTGGCTTCTCTTATCTACATACTAAAGGTCACAGGTTTGGGGTGAAAGATGAAATATTTAACAGGAATGTGAGGGGACAGCTTTTTCGCACAGAGGGTGGTGCAGGTGTGGAATGAGCTGATTATGCAAGTGGCAGACACGTTTAAATGTTAACATTTAAGAGAAGTTTGGATAGGTACATGGGTGAGAGGGGTATGGAGGGCTATGGTCTGGGTGCAGGTTGATGCAGGAAGAGCAGGTTAGCACAGACTAGATGGGCCAAAAGGTCTGCTTTTGGGCTGAACTGCTCAATGACTCATTTAAATAGAGCAGGTTTACAACAGTCAGTAGTACAGATATAAACTGTGTCTTTCCAAGTGTACCTATTGTCAATGGCACGAGAGGTATTAAAAGATTATTGACAGTCTGCAGTTTATTTCAAACATTGACTTGGTCGGCTGGTGATCTCTCTTTTAAGGTTTAATACTTATAACGGTGTGCTCACTGTACTGTAAAGCCTCCATGAATGATGTAGAGATTTAATTCAACGTGAAGGCTTGCTCCCGACGCAGAGCATTTCCTTCCTAACCTCATACGCTGCTCCTGGTAAAGTTCCAAGAAAGCAGCACCTGGTGAAGGTCACTGTGTCAAATCAGGCTCAGAGAAGTGGACCGCTGCCAAACATCACTTCTTTGGGATCTGGCTAGCCTGTCAGCTGAAGGCCATGTGAATCCAAATTAAAATGAACCCTTGAAAGCACCAACTGTTGACGGCATCCCTTCATCTATAGCTCAGTTGGAGGTGTCCACACTCTGGGTCGGAAGGAGGTGGTTTCAAGTCCAGTTCTCATAATCTGAGCACAAGAGACTCAGGCTGACGTCAAGTATGAACAGAGGGAGTGACGCCCTGTTGGCCTGTAAGTTATTCAGAATCAGAATCAAATTTATTATTGGTTTGGGGCAGCAGTACCATGCAAGATATAAAAAATTACTATATATTACAACACAAAATATAATAAATAAAGCTAAAGAGGTGTAGTGTTCATGGATCATCCAGCAATTTAGTGGCTCTCTAAAGAGGATATTAAAAAAATCCTCAGGTGCCAGCTGCAGGAAGAGCAGTATTCTTACCAGTATTCCAGTCAATAATTATCTCTGTATCAACGCCACTGACATCAGATGAACTGGTCAACATCACCTAGTCAGCATTACAATAGTAAATATATTCAAAACAAATGCACACCACCTGAAAACGGTTTGGAGACATCCAGAAGAAAGAAGAATGGTAAATAATTTCCGAAGCCAAAAAAGCTCGGTGCCAAACTGGAATCATTGCTGAACTGTTAAATTCACTCCACCTTGTTTGATAACACTCCCATACTGCAACACAAGTAACAGCCATGCCTTTGAACGCTTAAGTGCAACAGGATCCACTCATTGTAGGGAATGGAGAGAACAAAGGGAACATTAACGTTTGTTATAATGGGTCAACATGTGGAGCAAATGGGAGTCTTGTCTGTGGCTGGTCACATTCTATATTGAATGCCATACCTCACAGCTAATGATAGCACCAGAGCAAATTTTGATTTTGTTAATTTCTGGAGAACCTCGTCAGGATGCACAACTGCTCCTCTCTCCCCATAATCCCCAGCATGGGTACCCCCCACCCCAGGGCTGAGTGCTGAGCCCATTGATGTACATTCTGCTCACACACGACTGCCCAGCCAAACGCCCGGGAAATCACATTGTCAAGTTCGCGATTGACATGACTGTGGTAGGGCTCATCACCAACAATGATGAGACGACCTGCAGAGAGGAGGTGGAAGAGCTCAAGGCCCGGTGCCAGGCAAATGAACCCCTCGTCAATGTCAACAAGATGAAGAAGATGGTTAGCAACTTCAGGAGAACCCACACCACTCACACCCCTCTTCACATTGGTGGCACAGCGGTGGAAACTGTGAGTAGTTTCAAACTCCTGTGAGTGCGCATCTTGCACAACCTCTCACGAAACAGTGTACCCGGATGCCTTCCCTATCATTGTGGGCAATTTCAACCAGACCGCGTGAAGAGGTCTTCGAACAACTACCACCAGCATATCAATTGTTGAACCAGAACAGCCTACGCATCTAACCACTGCTATACCACCACCAAGAAGGTTTACCATGCCATCTCATACCGACACTTTGAAAAATCCGATCGCTTGGCTATATTTCTACTCCCAGCATATAGGCAGAGACTAAAGAACCCAATACCAGTGGTGACAGCCAAGAAGTACAGTCAAGAGAGGCAGAGGAGATGGGGATAACTTCATTCAACTTCACTTGTTACATCACCATTGGGTGTGGTCTTTCACTGATTCTATTATGGTTATTGGATTTACTGAGTATGCCCGCAAAGAAAGTGAATCTCAGGGTTGTACATGGTGACATACAAGTACTTTGAACTTACAGGACTGCTTCGAGTCAGTGCACTGGACAATATTCAGGGACTCATCTTTGATCTGAATGAATACATCACCATTATCACCAGTTTCATCAAGTCCTGTGTGGATAAGTGTGTGCCTTCCAGAACATACCGGACATACCCAAACCAAAAGCTATGGATGCATGGATGAACCAGGCCATTCATAGTCTACTGAGGGCTAGATCTGTGGCAGTCAAGACCGGTGATCCAGAACTATACAAGAAGTCCAGGTACAACCTACGGAAGGCTAATTTAAGAGTGAATAAACAATTCTGATTGAAGTCAGAGACAGAGTCAGATGCACGCCAGCTCTGGCGCGGTTTGCAGGTCATTACTTCCTACAAAGCAAAATCTAACATCGTGAATGGGAGTGATGCTTCACTCCCAGATGAGCTCAATGCCTTTTGTGCAGGGTTTGAAAGGGAGAATAAAACTACACCTGTACCTGCTACAGAGAGGCCTCTCGGAGGCTGATATCAGAACACGTTTCAATACCTCTACCCACTAACCCACCACCATCACTCCTTTATCACTTCCTGTCAGTCATCTTATGTACTGACGCTCCTGTGCCTAGCGTCACTTTATCTACATACAATCAAGTTATATTTATTGTGTTTTTTATAATTGTTGTGTTCTTTATCTTATTGTGTTTTTTTTGCTGCATCAGATCTGGAGCAACAATTATTTTGTTCTTCTTTACACTTGTGTACTGGAAATGACATTAAA
Source organism: Mobula birostris (assembly GCF_030028105.1). Classification (NCBI taxonomy): domain Eukaryota; kingdom Metazoa; phylum Chordata; class Chondrichthyes; order Myliobatiformes; family Myliobatidae; genus Mobula; species Mobula birostris. The sequence goes on from NC_092402.1 coordinate 43,656,564, forward strand.
CAATCTTAAATCTTGAATCTTTACAAGGCTAACAGCTGCTTGATAAAATGAAATCCTATAGGGATGGTTGGTATCTCAGAACTCAGTCCCTCAGCTAGGAAACCTGGGAGAGCTCACCAGTACTTTGAAATGTGGCTACGTAATACCCGGACAGATGAGACGGCGTCCCGATTTCACGCAGCATCGGGAAGATGATATCTCCGCACTGCAGCACTCCTGTGGGACTACAGTCAACATATCCATCAATTCTCTGGAGAGGGACATGAACTCACGACCTTTAGATTCAGAGATGAGAAAGCATCGCACTGAGTCACAGAGAAGGGCAGATGATTCGCTCCCACCCCCAAGCCCCCAACCTGTCCTGGTGATCAAGTTGGAGAGCGATGGAGCACAATATTCCAATTCGGTGTGAAGTTCACGCATTATCTTATGGTTCTGTCAAATGGCAGGCATTGAACAGAATGGAGAGAGACGAGAGGAATAAGCTCTTCTCGGGCTTCCAGCCAGGTGCAGGTATCAATTTTAACAGGCATGTCTTGTCCGGTGGTATTTAAAACCCTGTGTCTGTCTCTCCTGATTGGTTAGGCTTCATCCAATCAGGTTTCTGCTGTCCCACCAAATTCAATCAAATTCCAGTTCTTTCTTAGAATGAGATCTTTGCCTTAGTTAAAATTCATTTCCTCTAGTTTTATTTCAATGGCTTCCTTCACCAGGCAGTCCCAAAAGCCACTGGTGCAACTCAGTAGTTTTGTGCTGAAGTCAATCCTATGGCCATTGCGATTGCAATGTTCTACTACCGCTGATTTCTCCAGGTAACCCAAACAGATACACCTCCTATGCTCCTTGATGCCGACTTCCAATGTGCATCCCATATGGCTGATATATACTGCTCCACATTCACAGGGAATCCTGTAAACGCTAGCTGTCCTGAATCCCAGGCCATCGTTGACCCATGTAACCTGTGATTTGAGCTTCCTTATGGGCTTGTGGATAGTATTAACCCGGTATTTCTTCAGGATCCTGGCGATCCTTCCAGAAACCATGGAAATATAGGGAAGACAGATTGTAAACAAAGTGGGATAGCTGAAGTCTTATTGCATGGGGACTAAGCAGTCAGGAAGGATAGACTATGGGGGTATAAATACCACCAGACTAGACATGCCCAGGCATCATCCCTCATGAAGATGGCAGAGTTTGTCATCGAAACATCGATTAAAATCAATACCTGTACCCGGCTGGAAGCCCGAGAAGAGTTTATTTGTCAGACACACTGGGAAAACACTAGATCCTTTTTCAGACCAGAGGAAGCTTACAAAAATGATCTTAGGAATGAGAGGGTTCATGTATGAGCAACATATGATAGCTCTGGGCCTGTATTTACTGGAGTTTAAAAGAAACCTATCGAATATTGAAAGGCTGAGATCTAGTGGACGTGAAGAGGATGTTTCCAGTAGAGGGAGAGTCTAGGACCAGAGGACACGGCCTCAGGGTAGAAGGACGTCCCTTTAGAATAGAGATGAGAAGGAACTTTTTTAGCCAGAAGATGCTAATTCTGTGGAAAGACAGCTGTAAAGGCCAAGTGGTTGGGTGTATTTAAAAAGGAGGTTGATAGGTTCTTGATTAGTCAGGGCGTCAAGGGTTATGGGGACAAGGCATGAGAATGGGATTGAGAGGGATAATAAATCAGACATGATCGTATGTTGCAGCAGACTCAATGGGCCAAATACTCCTATGTCTTTTGGTTTTATGGTCACCTTGTAATGCTGATGAACCCTGGTGGCTCCAAATTTCCCTCCAGCTCAGCTTGGGGATTGGGAAATCTATTAGACTACCACTAAGAGAAGGTTGGCAAACCAAAGTAACTCCCTAACACTAGCTCATCAAGGCCTTTGGTAAAGATAGCTTGGCCCTAGAGTTCTGGAAACACCAAGCTACTGTAAAGTCAAGGTCAAAGATAATGTAAGGCTGGTCTTTAAAATTATGTAAGATATTAATACAGAGCAAATGTTTCCACTTGTGGGAAAAGACCGTAACTGGAGGACACCATGAAAAGACAGTCACCAAGAAATCCAACACAACATTCACAAGAAACTACTTTACTCGTGTAGCAGAAAGGGTCTTAGCAGGTCAGGTGGCATCTATAGAGGGAAATGAACAATCGAATGTTTTCAGCCGAGACCCTTCATCAGTATTAGAAAGGAAGAATGCAGAAGCTAGAATAAGTGTTGGGGGAGAGGGAGGAGCATGAGGTAGTGGGTGACAGGTGGGGGGGCTGGGAATAATGGGAGGTGGCAGAGACAAAGAGCTGAAAAAGATGGAATCTGATAGGACAGGATATTGGACCATGGAAAAAAGGGAAGGAGGAGGTGGGGAACCAAAGCGAGAAGAGGAATGGGGCTAGAAGGATAAAGAAAAATAAAGGGGGAGGGGGAACAGTGGGGACTGGTTGCCAGAAATTAGAGAAAACAATGTTGGTGCTGTCAGGTTGGAGAATACCAAGACCAAATATGATGTGTTGTTCCTTTAATCTGTGTCTAGCTTCAAATTGGCAGTAGAGGAGGCTGTGGATAGACATGTCGGAGTCCTATGTGGGGAAGATGAGATGATGTGTTTATATCTATAAAGACACCAAGGACAACTAGTTGAGGGAGAAGGGGGTGTATGGTCACTCTGATGTATCTGAATGAGGACTGATGTGTGGAGTACCAATGCTGGCATGTTCTGATTGGATCAGATGGCTTGTTTATGTTCCCTATAGCAATGAGAGGTACAAGGGTCAGCATAGACTGAAAGACCTGTTTCTATGATGAACAACTCTATTCTGTGTCACCCAAAACAAAATGATTGAAAAATGATCATTAACATTCAAAATCTAATTGATCAGGGAAAGGTGACAGTGGACAATAGCAAATGGTTATCTTTAGAAATCTGAGCCCACAGACAGGAGGGAACGTACCCTGACGTTAGTAGAGAGAATCAGTTCCTCCACCCCAGAGCCTGGATAGGACTCAACTTTCAAATTAAGTTTATTTTCTTGTAAGCATTTACAGCCAAAAAAACAAATACAATGGAATTTTATAAAAAGCCATACATAAACAGAGAAAGACTGACAAACACCAATGTACGCACGAAGACAAACAGTGCAACTAAAAATTACACCAAGAACATGAGTTATAAAGAGTCCTTGAGTGTGAGTCTGTAGAATCAGGGTGTGAATGCGTCACAGCTGTCAGCTGTGTGAATCAAAATGGTTGCTTTCTGCTGCCTCAGATACCACTGGGGTCAAAAACTCAACCGATATCCCAACTTCTTCCCAGTGATCCCTACCAACCAGTGATAGAGAGACCTGCCCTCATGACTGAAGAGTCTGCAAATATTCTCTCTCTCAATTCATAATGATCACTTGGGTGAAGTAAGGAAAACATAAGTTTCAAGAAAGGGGGCCTTTTTTTCAGGGTTGTAGGGAAAAGAGAAGCTGGAGATAAAGGACAGAAAGGGGAATGTGTCACTTCATCACAGGCCTGAGTCTTGGAGAATTACCAGAAGCCTAGCCCAGAAGATAGCAGCATGAACCATGGAAAGGAAATTGCCCTGAGACCTCTGGATCCTTTTAACTCAAATTCCCCAGATTACTACCACTCACCTCTACACTAGGGACAATTTTTAGCAGCCAATTAATCTACCTACATGCCTTTGAGACATGGGAGGGAAGCAGAGCATTGGGAGAAAACCCATCCATTCATAGGGAGGGCATGCAGACTCCACACAGGCAATACCAGAGGTCAGGACAAACCCAGTGCACCAGGACTGACTAATTGTGCCACCTACCTTTGTATGCAGCTTGGCCCCACTGGAGATAGGGAAGGAGGCGGTGACACAGAAATTATAATCACTGAAAAATTATTTCTTTTTAAGTGAAATAAATTTCTGTTCTCCCCTCAAGAATTGCCTCAAACTGCTGCAGAGTTAACCCTGTGTATGCAAGTGCAATCACATGTGCAGTCACTGACACTCACCATGCGCTCAAACACACACTCATGTCCTCATACACACTCAGATCGAAACAGCAGACCATTTACACCAGCACTACAGTGGTGCCATGAGCCATTTCAGTGAGTGTCGTGAAGCAGCAAACTCAAACTTGCCAGTGGAAAAGCACGTCTCCTCGCAGCATGTGGGAAGGCCCAGTGATAATCCAGTCATTTATCTCACTTGTGTGTGTGGGAGCTTGCAGAGTGCAAACTTTATGGTGCATTCCCTGCAACAGAGCAGTGTCTGAACTTCAATGAGTGTTTGTGCTCCACCATGCGTTGGGACTTCCCAAGGTTGTGATGGGTCTAGCACTTTCTTTCCTGCTGCAAATGGTGATGCAGATGAAGGGTCTGTGTGCACTAGAAAGAAAGGGAGGGTCACAGTCCAAAGAGAGCATGATACGCTGTGGGAAGGATGTGGAAGCTTTAGAAAGGGTGCAGAGGAGATTTACCAGGATGCTGTCCAGGTGAGGACAGGTTTAGTGAGCTAGGGCTTTTCTCTTTGGAGTGAAGGAGGATGAGAGATGACTTAACAGAGGTGTTGAAGATGATAAGAGGTATAGATTGAGGGGACAGCTGGATTTTCTCCCAGGTGGAAATGACTAATACACGGGGGCATAACTTGTTTGGACGTTTGGAGGAAAGTATAGGGTGAATGTCAGAGGCAGGTTTTTTTTTACACAGAGTGGTGGGTGTGTGGAATGTGATGCCAGGAGTGGTAGGAGAGGCAGATACATTAGGGATATTTAATAGACTTTAGGTAGATGGATGAAACAAAAATGTAGGGCTATGAGGGAGAGAACAGTTAGATTGATCTTGGAGTAGGTTAAGGAGTCAGCACAACATCCTGAACTGTGCTGTACTATTCTATGTTCTATGTACATGGGGACCATAACTCTGTATAGTGCTCCCAAAGTATCTTAATCCAGGGATATGAAGAACCCCCACATCTACCAGCTTTGACTTATACTATTGAGTGCATAATGCATTTTAAAATCCTACAGTAGGTGTAGAATGTAATAACCTAACACAAATAATTGTCCAAATGCAAAAACTGCAGATCCTGTGAATCCTAAATATTAATAGAAAAGGTGCGAAATCGGTAGGCAGCAATGTTTCAGTTCAATGATCTTTCAGCTCCAATGGAAAGATCATCACTTTGAAACATTAACTCTCTGTATCTCCCCACAGATGCTGCCTAACCTGCTGAGTATTCCTGGCATGTTCTGTCTCCCCAGTTCACAGCAGTCACTTCATATATTCCCTGTGCATCGCAAAGTGACCCAAAACAGCATAGCATTTACCAGACAAAATGTGATAATGGAGAACGTATGACACTCAATATCTTGGTGCACTAAGAGGCCAGCTTCCAAAATGACACGTTGGAGGAGAGGTTTAAGGGAGGGAATACCAAGCTTCTGACCTTTGGCACAGACACAAAGATGTATGGGTTGGTAGTTTAATTGGCCATTGTAAATTGCTTCTAGCGTGTAATAGAATTTGTGGGGAGTCAAGGAGAATTTTTTTTTAATGGAACAAACAGAGAATTAGTGTAAATGGATGGTTCATGAACAGCATAGATGTTTTGGGCTGAAAAGCCTGTTTCCATGCTGTTTCTTGCTATGACTGTATAACAGTAAGAAAAAGCAAAGGAAACTGGGCCATGTAGGAGGTAAAAATTGGACAAGTAGAAATCTCATCTGACTGGAGGAAGTTACAGGGATGAGATGGGAGGCAGGGGTGGTTGAGCCATAGTGGGATTTTAAAATTAGGATGACAATATGTTGCAATTAGGAGAGAAGTTTGTCTTTGGTCAACGGTGCTCAATGGGTACTGAATTTCAGCAGTTGATTGGAATATTGTTGGCAATTCTGGGCTACCTATCTAAAGAAGGATTTTCTAGCCCTGGAGAGGGTTCAGAGGTGATTCACAAGGATCACCACAGGGATGAAAGGATTAACATACAAGGAGTGATCGGTGGAGCTCAGAAGGATCTCAGTGAAACCTTCTGGATGCTGAAAGTAGATATGGAGAGGACGTTTCCATCAACAGGAGAGGCAAGGATCCCAGGGCACAATCTCAGAATAAAAGGACATCCATTTAAAACGAAGATGAGGAGGAATTTCTTCAGCCAGAGGGTAGTGAGTCTGTGAATTCGTTGCCACAGGGGGTTGTGGAGGCCAAGTCACTGGGTATATTTATGGCTGAGGTCAGCTTCATAGATCAAAGTACTGACTACAGGAGTTGGGATGTTATGTTGAAATTGTATAAGACAGTGGTGAGGCTGAATTTGGAGTATAGTGTGCAGTCCTGGTCACCTACCTACAGGAAAGACATCAATAACATTGAAAGAATGCAGAGAACATTTACAAGGATGCTGCCGGGACATGAGGATCTGAGTTTCAGAGAAAGGTTAAATAGGTTAGGACTTTATCCCCTGGAGCGTAGAAGAATGAGGGGAGATTTGATAGAGATATACAAAATTATCAGTGGTATAGATAAGGTAAACGCAATCAGGCTTTTTCCACAGAGGTCGGGTGAGACTAGAACTAGAGGTCATAGGTTTAGTGTGAAAGATGAAACATTTAAGGGGAAACGGGGAACTTCTTCACTCAGAGGCTGGTGTGAGTGCAGAACGAGCTGCCAGAAAAGGCTGTGGATGTGGGTTCAATGGCGAGATTTAAGAGAAGTTTGGATAGGTACATGGATGGGAGGCATATAGAGGGCTATGGTCCCGGTGCAGGCAAATGACATGGACTAGATGGGCTGAAGGGTCTGTTTCTGAGCTGTAGTGTTCTGTGACTCTAGGGTGACTATACCTCATGCAACGTGAGATTCTTCCCATCTTTCCGTTTGGAGTCGAACCTCCCGTAGATGGCGCTGAACTTGCGGATCTCCTCTTCCTTCTGGGGCTCCTGGTCACTCATCTCGAAAATGTGGCCGAGGGTCTTGGCCATTTTCTTGTTGCTGATGAAGATGCACTCCAGCTCCTTGGGCTCCATCCTGGGCACGGTCTGGATGAGACGCTCGGCACAGGCGGCGATGATCTGGATGACGTCCTGGGTGAGGGGCAGAGACGGGCCATCCTTGGGTGGAGAATGAGGTTCCTCTTTGGCCACTGTGATGACGTTGGAGATGGTGGGCAGATGCTGAACTGAGGCCACTGGCTCCGTCTGTGACGAGGTCTCGGTCCGCCGCGGCGATGCATGGTTGTTGCCTATCTCCGGCGGGCCGGCCAGGTTCTGTGTCAGTCTTGATGGATGCTCCTGTTGGGTGCCAGCAGAGTTGGAGCTGGCCGAGTTCAGGTCTGACATCTTGGCAATGGGAATGCTGCTCGCCGGCAGCTTGGTGAGGGGCTGGTTGAAGGCTGAGGGGTTTGTGATCCACTCCTGCAAGGCCTTCTGTAGGCGTCGGACATGCAGTGGCTTGCTGGACATGCCCACCAAGGCCATGATCTCCAGAAATTCCTCCTCCGCTGCGTCACACAGCTGCTGAACGTCATCCCCTCCCTGCTGGATGAAGGCATCATAGTACAGAAGAAGATTCGCCCGCTGCAGGACCCGGTAGAGTTGCAGCTCCCCCAGTGTGGATGGCTGAGAAGTGGTCATGGTCCCTGTGTTGAGATTGCAGCCAGTGAGCAGTCCCTGTGGAAAGAAGTGACAGAGCCATCAGTTCACATCAACCCCTCCGTCATAACCAGCACAAAATATCCGGTAACAACAACCCCCATTCACGTTGCACCACTAACAATGCCAGGAGCATTCCTAGATGCTTTGAAGGAGGGCAACCCGAGAAACCTGACGCTCAAGGAGATGTTAGAACAGTGGCTGGGTTTGAAGGAATCCCTGAAGGAGGGCAGAGAGGTGGAGGGGTTCAAGGAAGGAATTCCAAAGCAGAAGACTGAACCAATGGAGGAACTCGAAAGACATCACTTATCTATAGGAAAGATTTCAATAAGATTGAAGAGTACAGAGAAAATTTACAAGGTTGTTGTTAGGATTTGAGGACCTGAGTTATAGGGAAAGATTAAATAGGTCAGGACTTTACTCCCTGGAGCAGAAGAGAATGAGGGGATATTTGATAGAGGTATACAAAATTATGAGGGGAATAGATAGGGTAAATGCAAGCCGGCTTTTTCCACTGTGGTTGGGTGAGACTAGAACTTGAGGTCGTGGGTTAAGGGTGGAAGGTGAAATACTTAAAGAGAACCTGAGGGTGAACAACTTCAATCAGGCGAGAGCACAGAACAAGCTGCCCGCAGATGTAGGTTTGATTGCAATATTTAAGAGAAGTTTGAGTAAGTACATGGAATGGGTACGGGGGTGGGGGTGGGGGTCGAAGACACCAGGCAGAATAACAGCTCAGCACGGATTAAGTGGGCCGATGCTTAGCTGGGATTGAAGAACACCTATCGTCCACTTCCAGAGTCGGCTCAAAGTGAATACAGGCAAATGATAAAAACCTCGCTTCCTCTGCCCATTCAGCTTCACAGCAATCTTTGGACTCACACGTAAGGAACTGAGTCAACATATTGGAAAAAAAGTGACTTTGAAAGCTGGCATATAACAGAGTGAGATTAGCTAATTTAACTCTCATCACACAGGGTGACAGTTCTGGATCAACCAGGCGGACTCAGAGGATCCTGCATTTGATTCCATGTCCAAGACTTGAGCCCACGGGTCAGTTTTCTCCCTTCAGAGCTACAACACCAGAACATGGAAGAGCACAGCACAGACACAGGTCCTTCGGCCCATAATGTCTGTCCCTGCCATGATAGCAAGTTAAATCGCTCATCTGCTTGCACATGGTCTATATCCTTCCAACCAAGCCTGTCAAAATGCCGCTTAAGTGTTGCTTTTGTAGCTGCTTCCACCAACTCCTCTTGTTCTGGACACCTAAAATATATATTGCCATGTTAATCTCTTTTAATATTTCCCTCTTCCACTTTGAACATATTCCCTGTGCTACTTGACATTTCCAAATGCTGGAGGAACTCAGCAGGTCAGCCAGCATCTATTGAAATGAATAAACAGTCGATGTTTCAGGCTGAGACCCTTCAGCAGGACAGAAACGGAAGGGGGAAAGGGCCAGAAGGCAGGGGAGGGGAGGATGACATTTCCACCCTGGGAAAGAAAACTCTATCATGCCTCTCATCATTTGATAACTGGTCACCCCTCAGCCTCTGACACTCCAGAGAAAACAATGTAAGCTTGTCCAGCCTCTCCTTATAGCTGAACGTGTCAACTTTCCAATGGCCTCTCCAGCGCACATAGAACACCACACAGTTCATTCTGAAGGAGAGAAGATGAGTTTTTTCTTACTGATCCCGGCCAATGTTATTACCATGAGCTTCAGTACCAGTGTCCAGCTGGCCATTAGTCCCACCTCTGTTTGCTTACACTTACTGCAGCTTTCAACTGGCTGTTAGGGATGTGAAAGGTGCTCCACAACAAAAATACACACTTTGATTCTTAGATTTAGCATTGATGGGTTGTGCAAGAACGGAAATGATCATTGCAAAACAAGGCCCAGCACAGAGACAGGAGGGTATCACACCCTGATCATTGCTCCAACGTATCTTCCTTCAATCTCTCTTGATGTTTACTGGCACCATCTATCCCCCTCTGATTTTGTCTTGTTGATTTATTACCACTTGCTGTCATAGATTCAGAAGCAGAAACAGCATGGAAACAGGCCCTTCAGCCCAACACGACCATGCTGACCATCAACCACCCATTTACACTAATGTGGTGAGGACTTACAAGTACCTGGGGGTGCACCTGGACAACAGACTTGAGTGGAGCACCAACACAGAGGCTGTGTACAAGAAGGGCCAGGTTCGCCTCTATTTCCTGAGGAGACTGAGGTCCTTTGGAGTATGCAGGCCTCTCCTTCACATGTTCTACCAGTCTGTTGACTCCTGTACAAACTTCTATGCGGTGGTGTGCTGGAGCAATGGCATCAACACGGGTGATGCCAACAGGCTCAATAAACTGATTAGAAAGGCTGGCTCTGTTATAGGAGTCAAACTGGACACACTGAGGCTGCAGTAGAACAAAGGACCCTGTGGAAAATCCTGGCAATTCTGGACAATGTTTCTCACCCTCTGCATGACACCCTGGCTGAACAGAGGAGCATCTTTGGTACTAGACTAAGACAACTGTGCTGCACTAAAGAGTGCTATATGAGGGCATTCTTACCCTCGGCCATCAGGCTCTATAATGAGTCAACCTATAGCCAGGGAAATGATCTTGTAATCTTTGATTTGTAAATGTTGTACATCTTATTTTTAAGGTAACTTTTTTAAAAATTCTTTCTTACTTCTCTTCTAATACTTGTATATCTGTGCACTTATAATGCTACTGTGACACTGTAATTTCCTTTGGGATCAATAAAGTATCTATCTACCTCTGTTTGTCCCATTTTTATACTGTTTAAATTCTCATTAACTCCCCACAGATTCTATTACACACAGAAGCAACTTACAATGCCCATTTAAACTACCAACTAACACATCTTTGGAACATGAGAGGAAACGGGTACACCTGGAAGAAGCACACAGGGAGAACATGCAAACTACACCAAGATAGCACCTGGGGTCAGGATTGAACCCATGATTCTGGCCTCAGTGAAGTAACATCTCTACTGCCTGTGCCACTGCGCAAGAGAAGTTAACTCTTCCCCTTCTATATTCAAGCACCTGACCTGATATGCAGAACAGTCCTGAAAATGTCCAGATTTGGGTCAAGTTAAAAAACCCCAACTTTTGAATGAAAAGTCCCAGGCAATTTTCAGAATTTTTTAACCAAGACATCAACACTTTATCCATGATGAGCACAAGAAAGATTTTTGACACATATTTAAACTCTTTTGAAGGTGGTTGGGTGACAAGTGTGTCTCAGTTAGCACCATCCTTTGCCTCAAGGTGAGAAGGATTGTGGGTTCAAGGTCCCTTCCAGAGACTCGAGCACAGGACTCCAGGTCATTGCTCTGACACAGTCCGCAGGAGTGCTACACTGTTTGAGGAGACTTTTTACAGATGCACTATTGAGACATGGCCACATCGGGCTTGAAATGAACGAATAAAATCCCACAATGCTAGCTTTGAGCTGGATGCCCTTATCACATTGAAACAGCACTTGGATGTGGAATTGAAAAGCTATGAACACAGTGCTGGAAGGTGGGAGTAAACAGAGATGAGCTTTGTTCATCACTGGTACATCGAAACATACAGAGAAATGTGTTGTTTGTGTCAACAACCAACGTGGTCCAAGGGTTGTGCTGGGGGCAGCCCGAAAATGTTGTCATGCTTTCAGCACCAACATAGCATGCCCACAACTTAATAACCTTAACCCTAACTATACGTTTTTGGAATGTGGGAGGAAACCAGAGCACCGAGAGGAAACCCACACAGTCACGGGGAGAATGTACAAACTCCTTAAAGACAGTGGCAGGAATCGAACTCCAATCAGTGATCGCTGGCACCGTAAAGCATTGACCCAACCGCTGCACTACTGTACTACCCAAGGAGACTTGGTGGTTATTTTATGACCAGAATAGATGCAATGGGATGAGTGGCCTCCTTCAATGTTGGATTTTTTCCTCTGTGGATCTAAGGGAGAATACTACAGCATGGAAATATGCTCTTTGGTCCATATGTCCATGCCAACCTGGTTTCATCTACCTGCAACCAGACCATATCACTCTAAACCTCTTCCGTCCCTGTACAGTACCTATCCAAACTTCCTTTAAATATTGCAAATAAATCTGCATCTACTACTCCCACTGGCAGTTTGTTCCACTCTCGCAACACCCTTTGACCTGTAACCTCCCAAATACTTACACTTCAAATCAAACATAACTGGGAAGCATTGAGTGGTTTGCTCTGTGTAAATTGGTTTCCACATTCCCTACATTACAACAGTAATTAAATTTCCAAAGTAGCTTCAATGGCTGTAGAGCAATAGGAGACATTGAGAAAGAGTTGTGAAAGATGCTATATAATTGCAAGCTTTCTTTTTGTTTAAAATCTCTGCCAAAAAGACTCCATGGGAGTGGGCCTGTGTCCATTGCTCATTACCATGACAACCTGGGTGTGGAATATGATAAAGAATGAAACTTACACACAAACTGTAAATTAGAAGCCACAGACTGCTCCAGTGTCTTAAGATCACGGCGCAACCATCCTAAAGTCCGTGCTCCCATCTAGCTGTGACATCTTTCATCTTCTTGCATATCAGGTCCCCACCTGACTCTACCTTCAAAGCTTCCAGAGACTCTGCTTCTGACACCATTTGAGAAAGAAAGTTCCAGAAGCTCGTAATCCTCTGAGAGAAAATACTTACCTCATCGGTCTTGACTCCCTCCCAGCTCTAGGTTCTCCCACCAGAGCAAACACCCTCTCCACATCCAACCTTGCAAAACTTCTCAGGATGTTTCAATCAAGTCCCCCAAAACTCCAGCAGATACAAGCCTAGCCTGTCCAACCTTGTCTCATTAGACAACTTGCATATTCCATGTCCTAGTCTAGCAGGAGTAGACTAAGTACACTTTATCAATTAATCATTAATAGCTGACCTTTATGTATCATCAACCCCTCATTCCTATCTACCATAGCAGCCTTCCCTCAACTGCTACCAAACTAATAACATCTGTCCTTAAACATTGAGGTCACAATACTCCCTATGTAGCCTCATCATGCCCTCTATAACTGAAGCATAACCTCCCTACTAGAGTCATAGCATACTACAGCACAGAACCAGGGCCTTTGGCCTGACCTGTGTTTCTGCCCATCGACCTGCACCAGGACCATAGCCCTCCATACCCCTCCCATCCATGTACCTACCCAAATCTCTCTTAAATGTTGAAATCAAACCCGTATCCACAATCTCTGAATGGAATACTGATTAACATTTGTCTGAGTTAGTGCTGAGTTTCTCAAGTGCTACTGGAGCTGTGGTCAGAAAATATGAAGAAACAATAGAACATTACACTGCAGAAATAAAAGGGAAGAATGAAGACAGATTGAGCAGAAAAAGACATATGGCAATGCTTTCCAGGTCTCAGAATGTCCAAGTGTTCTTGGCGGTCTTTGCAGTCCTTTCAGTCATTGAATATTATGGCATAGAAACAGGGCCTTCAGCCCATCTAGTCTGTGCCATCCTGGTCTTCTGCCAAGATCCATCTACCTGCACTTAGGCCATAGGCCTCCACACCCCTCCCATCCATGTACATATCTAAACTTCTCTTAATTGTTGCGATCAAACCCGCATCTACCACTTCCACTGGCAGCATGTTCCACATTTGCACCACCTTCTGAGTGAAGACGTTCCCCCTCATGGTCCCCTTAAATATTTCACCTTTCACCCTAAATCTATAACCTCTAGTTCTAGTCGCACACAACCTCAGGGGAAAAAGCACTATCTAGACCACTCATAATTTTGTATACCTCCATAAGATCTCCCCTCATTCTCCTGCAGTCCAAGGACTAAAGTCCTAACCTATTCAACCTTTCCCTATAACTCAGGTCTCAAGTCTTTGTACTATCAGTTTGTTGTAGAACATTCCTGCGTCATTTCAGACTCTACCACCAAGACTGAGTTTCACTTCTGTCAACTCCAAAACTTTGACACAAATAAGTACGAGTAAAGGCAGGAAACAAGTGCTAATTATATTCTACACTTTGATCATGTTTAAAAAAAAAGAAATTCACACATCTTCAGCATGTTCCAAAGCATTTCATAGCCACTGAACTACTTCTGAAGTTTAAATTCACTGCTGGTTTCATAGCCCAATGCTGTGGGTCCTGTTCCTCCTTTATTACTGCTGAGCTGACCAACACCGGAAACTTACTGTACAGAAATAATTGAGCTTCAAAGTCTGGGCTCAAAGGTGAAATGCACAAATACACCAATAATCAGTTAAGTACTCATTTCCCCTGTGGAATCAAACCTGCTTACACACACAAGACAGCTCCAGTAGTCATGCTGTCATTAAATGGCCGTTGTGCAGAATGAGCAGCAGGACTGTAGGAGACACGTGTGCAGTCAACTGAAAGGAGTGTGATATTCTTTAATTAATCGGTTAAATTCCAGAAACAATATTTCCCGTGTCCCATAAGCACATACAGAAAGGACGATTTGCATAGCCCCTATTGTAACCTCAGAAAGCAGCTTGCAGTCATTGAAGCTATCTTCCACGTATGGTTATTGTCATATTTGTTGCAACGTGGTTCCACTCCTGTGAACTGTGTATAACCTGAACAGTTAGCAAGCCGAAAATGTGGCCACAAAGCAAGTTCCCAGCCAGCAGAAGATACCTGCAGCCCTGCAAATCCATCCCACCAGCCTCCCAAACTCGCTGATATGTACAGGCTGTCTGTAAGTCGTGTATTTGTTACCCGGGGAAGACCTGTGATGAATTAGTGCATGGTCCCACATACAGCATTGGAAGTTAGTAGTGTTGACTGAGGGATGACCACTGATCAGTACACTAGGGAGAACTCTCCTCTTCTTTCCCAAACCAATGGCACATGATCTTTACATATACGGTAGCTGTGACAGTGCAACATGTTCTCATAACTGTGTCGGGGAGCCAGTCAGGAATTTTGTATCCAAGTCTCAGAAGGGGCCTCAAACTCACAACCTGGCTCTGGTCTAACTTTTGCCACGCTTTCGATTTAGATTGTAAATGTTGTTACCTGGGTAAACTGGTATCAAATTGGGGCGCCACGGTAACGTAGCAATTAATGTGATGCTATTACAGCTGAAGGCATCGAAGTTCAGAGTTCATTTCTGGTGCTGCCTGTAAGGAGTTTGTACACTCTTCCCGTGAAGCGTGCGGGTTTCCTCCGGGTGCTCCAGTTTCCTCCCACAGTCCAAAGACGTACCAGTTAGTAGGTTAATTGATCATTGAAAATTGTCCTGTTATTAGGCTAGGGTTAAATAGGTGGGTTGCTGGGACTGTTACTGCAAAACAACAAATTTCACTACATACGCCTGATTCTGATTCAACATCTTTTAATGGGCCTCAGGAACCAATTTTTGTTTGTAATTTGTCTGTAAAGCAACTGGTGACATTTTACCCCATCAACAGCACTATGTAAATGCAGGGTGATTTTTGCTACACATTGGTAGTGCAGAGGGCTGGACACCCACAGCTACTGCTGGGAATTCCCCACTTGCCATGCCCAAGACTGCTAGTCTCACTTGCAAAGCCAGACTGGGCCTGGGGATAGCGCAGTAGAAGGTACCTGGGACCTCAGAGGGACAGAGGGTGGAGATGCTCCTCCAACCTGGGCCTCTTGCACATCTCCTCATTTAATCTCTGCTCCGCTGGAGAGAAGCCAATTCTCCAAACTCTGACATGTCCATCATGGGAAAAGGACTCTTGACTATTTACTGGGCTACTGTCAAGTTTTATTTAACACTGCTCTGAAGTAGTTTTATTTAATGGTGTCCTTAAGTATGTGGAGTAATTTTACCACCTTAAAGGGGCTTTGTAAATGCAGCTGGTTGGTTGTTGTAGCACTCACTAGTACACACAAGGTCCAGCTGAAAGGGACCAGTTCCTCCATCAATAAAACAGGACAGATGAAGGTAAATAGGGGCACTTGGGTTCTGTTAACAGCAGGCTGTGCAGACTTGAGATGTCTGAGGAGTGGAGAGGAGGAACAAAGAGGGAATGAGAGGAGAGAGACAAAAGGGAAAATAGTTAAGCTGGCTCTTCTGTTGCTGCAGTAATTCCAATTCAGTCTGTCCCAAGGCGAACTCAGGCACTCCCACACCCTCCCCACCCCCCACCCGTTGATCCCTCAGCATCAGCACTCTGCCTCCGTTACAGCAGGCACCTGCAACCAAACTCATCCATCAGCGCTGGACACAAGGGAATAAGAACATGTCAAGCATTCATCTCACTGGCTCGGCCTGAAGTAATCTCCGGCTACAATCCTAACGTAATTGGGGCACTTTGAAGTCATTTGGCTTGTGGTTCAAATTTCGCACATAGTTAACAAGAGTTGGTCCATGTAACTAGCCCAGCAACTGCGAGTGTTAGTAAGGGTTTCTCTGTTGTTGCAGTAATTAGGAAAGTCCTTGTACCATTCTCCATTAAAGCCGTTACAATTGCCAATTCTGTTTGCTCGAGTCATTACTTGCTGCTCCAAAAGCAAAAGCTTTTGTCTTCACACCGATAATAGAAAATGGAGGGCTATGTAGGAGGGAAGGGTTAGATTGATCTTAGTTTAAAAGGTCGCCACAACATCATGGACAGAAGGGTCTGTACTGTGCAGTAATGTTTTATGTTCACTAGGGGGAAAATCTTGAACAGGTGCTCATTTAAAACAGGTCGGGGGGAGGGGGATCTTCTTGCTGAGAGTGGTGTATCTTTGAGATTCTGTATCCTGGAGGACATGGAGGCTAGATCACTGGAGGCAATTAAAGAGGAGGTAGATCAATTCTTGGAAGATTAGGAAATTTAGATTTGAGGGTAATTGGCACAGAAGTGGAGATGAGGCCTGGGGCAGATCAGCCATGATCATATTGGTGGGGCAGGCTTGAAGGGCTAAGTGTCAGAGGGTCATAGGGTCATAGAGTACTACAGCACAGAAACAGGCCCTTCAGCCCATCTAATCTATGCCAAACTATTATTCTGCCTAGTTCCATCGACCTGCATCTGAACCATAGCCCTCCATGCCCCTCCCCATCCACGTACCTATCCAAACTTCTTTTAAATATTGAAATCAAACCCACATCCACCATTTCCACTGGCAGCTCGTTCCACACTCTCACAACCCTCTGAGTGAAGAAGTTCCCCCTCATTCTCCTGAAACATTTCACCTTTTACCTTTAACCCATGACCCTTAGCTCTCATCTCACCTAACCTCAGTTTTTTAAAAACTGCTTGCATCTACCCTATCTATACCCTCCAATCATTTTGTATACATCTATCAAATCACCCCTCATTCTCCTATGCTTTAGGAAATAAGGGCCTAATCTATTCAACCTTCCCTATAATTCAGACCCTCAAATCCCAGCAAAATCCTTGTAAATTTTCTCTGTACTCTTTCAATCTTATTGGTATCTTTCCTGTAGGTTGGTGACCAAAACTGCACACAATACTCCAAATTAGGCCTCACCAATGTCTTATAAAATTTCAACATAACATCCCATCTCCTGTACTCAATACTTTGATTTATGAAGGGTAATGCGCCAAAAGCCTATTTCCTTACATTCTCACGTTCAGCTGTGGTATTCCTAACCTCCTCTTAAGAGCACCTTTACTTCAGCAGTCCCTACAGCCGTGCTCCTGATGATGCAGAACAATATAGCCCACAAAGAGGCCTTTCAGCCCAACATAGCCATGCTGATTCCACTCAAAGCCACCCTGCTGCTCCTATCTTCAGCTTGCAATTGTGCTCCTCACCGTGATTAGCGACCAGTTTGTAAGCAATGCACTCCATGTCCTAACAGCTCACTGCGTACCTTTTAACTTGAGTTGCCTCTGGTTAATTTTCCGGTTATATCATTCAGCAAAACTTTATATTATAAAGCATTTGATTTCCAAGAAACTTCTGGTCTGTTTCCGGGGAGAAAGTTTACAACACTGTACATGGTCGTCGTGGACAAATTGAGCTGAAGGGCCTCTCTCCATGCTGTATTACTCCATGATAAATGATTGGCTGTTTGAGTTGGATGCCTACGCCCACACACCAAAGTGTCTTTAACCCACCAGTTACACTATTTCTTCTCATTTGCCCGGATTGTTCAAGCCTCACACAGGATGTCAACTCCTGGTCTTGCTTTTGTTACACCTTAATAAGATGAAGGTTTCTAAAGTCACTGGAAGTCCATGATCTTCCCGTTGGTTAATGGAGAATGAACAATCTTCACGTGGTCTGTCTGCTAGTTAAGATAATACTCTGGAAAATCTTCTAACTAATCCTCCCAATCAGAATAATGTTGGCACCTGTTCAAATCAAATTCCTAGTCATATTAAGAGTTTGCATTACACAAACTGTTCACTGCCTTTCAAAACCCCTTGTTACCCTTCTTTGTAAAGTTCCTCCCACATCTCCCTTAGTGCATTATCTTCAACTATTGCCTGATCTCTCACCTCCCCCTTCCTTGCTAAGATTGTTCGGCTTATCACCATCTTCAACGCCCACAACGTCTTGTTCAGATCTGTGCTCTGTGTCATTAACCTGTCTCTCTTCTTTCACTGATGCTCGCCTGTGAAGCACAGACAAGCTACCTGTATCAAGTGGAAGAGATGAGTTGTCTTGCCCATTTTTCATGGAAGACCAGACATCTCCTCAGGCAGCCACTGCAGACCCACGATGATTTGCTTTCACTAACCGTCTGTGGGATTTGATGAAGGTGAAGAGACCAGTGTGGGATCCACAGACCGTGACATGGGTGGGTCAGCGGGCTACGGACAAGAGGGGTGAGGCGGCGTGTTTGGCGTATTATGTGCTCCTTCCACTGTTTATGCTTGGCACATCCAACATATCCTGGAGTCGTAATGAATGTGCGAAGAAAACCAAAGTTGAGAATTCTCTATAATTCCTCTTGCACTGAGAAAGGCCACGGACAATGACTGGCACGGCTTCCTCCAGTTCCTGCAGATCTGTCATCCACTGTTCTACCTGATGAGCAGAATTCATTGG
This sequence comes from Mobula birostris, assembly GCF_030028105.1. NCBI lineage: Eukaryota > Metazoa > Chordata > Chondrichthyes > Myliobatiformes > Myliobatidae > Mobula > Mobula birostris. The sequence goes on from NC_092402.1 coordinate 43,675,260, forward strand.
CAGCACAAGCAAATTAACATCAGAATCAACTCCCAGAGCAATGTCATAGAAACCATAGAAACTACAGCACAGAAACAGGCCCTTTGGCCCTTCTTGGCTGTGCCGAACCATTTTCTGCCTAGTCCCACTGACCTGCACACGGACCATATCCCTCCATACACCTCCCATCCATGTATCTGTCCAATTTATTCTTAAATGTTAAAAAAGAACCTGCATTTACCACCTCGTCTGGCAGCTCATTCCATACTCCCACCACTCTCTGTCTGAAGAAGCCCCCCATGATGTTCCCTTTAAACTTTTCCCCCTCACCCTAAACCCATGTCCTCTGGTTTTTTTCTCCCCTTGCCTCAGTGGAAAATGCCTGCTTGCATTCACTCTATCTATACCCATCATAATTTTATATACCTCTATCAAATCTCCCCTCATTCTTCTACGCTCCAGGGAATAAAGTCCTAACCTATTCAACCTTTCTCTGTAACTGAGTTTCTCAAGTCCCGGCAACATCCTTGTAAACCTTCTCTGCACTCTTTCAACCTTATTTATATCCTTCCTGTAATTTGGTGACCAAAACTGAACACAATACTCCAGATTCGGCCTCACCAATGCCTTATACAACCTCATCATAACATTCCAGCTCTTATACTCAATACTTCGATTAATAAAAGGCCAATGTACCAAAAGCTCTCTTTACGACCCTATCTACCTGTGACGACACTTTTAGGGAATTTTGTATCTGTATTCCCAGATCCCTCTGTTCCACTGCACTCCTCAGTGCCTTACCATTAACCCTGTATGTTCTATGTTGGTTTGTCCTTCCAACGTGCAATACCTCACACTTGTCAGTATTAAACTCCATCTGCCATTTTTTAGCCCATTTTTCCAGCTGGTCCAAGTCCCTCTGCAGGCTCTGAAAACCTTCCTCACTGCCTACTACACCTCCAATCTTTGTATCATCAGCAAATTTGCTGATCCAATTTACCACATTATCATCCAGATCATTGATATAGATGACAAATAACAATGGACCCAGCACTGATCCCTGTGGCACACCACTAGTCACAGGCCTCCACTCAGAGAAGCAATTCTCTACCACCACTCTCTGGCTTCTTCCATTGAGCCAATGTCTGATCCAATTTACCACTTCTCCATGTATACCTAGCGACTGAATTTTCCTAACTAACCTCCCACGCGGGACCTTGTCAAAGGCCTTACTGAAGTCCATGTAGACAATATCCACTGCCTTCCCTTCATCCACTTTCCTGGTAACCTCCTCGAAAAACTCCAATAGATTGGTCAAACATGACCTACCACGCACAAAGCCATGTTGACTCTCCCTAATAAGTCCCTGTCTATCCAAATGCTTGTAGATTCTGTCTCTTAGTACTCCCTCCAATAACTTACCTACTAGCGACGTTAAATTTACTGGCCTATAATTTCCCGGATTACTTTTCGATCCTTTTTTAAACAACGGAACAACATGAGCCACTCTCCAATCCTCCGGCACTTCACCTGTAGACAGTGACATTTTAAATATTTCTGCCAGGGCCCCCGCCACATGTCCCTACCACAGAGGATCTGATGGACAGCTCTCACTGTTTACACACCAGAAACATCAGACTTCCCAGAAGGAACTCCAAGCTCTGCCAAAACAACAGGCTTTCGGGGGGGCAGAGAAGGTGCTTTACGGACCTTCTCAAAGCTTTCTGGAAATAGTGTGCCCCTGAGAGGAGAGAGCCCACCGCTGAGAGAGGAGGTGGAGAATACTGGTAATGACCGTCCCTGCGATAGACAGCACATGAACCCCCTCCATAACAGATACAATTAAAATGATCTCCTTTCCTGGAACTAGCCATGATAACATTACTGAGATCTGCTGGCATGCTCCCAGATGAGCAAGAGAAGGTTATGAGTTCAAGGCAGAAGTAATTCAGTGCCATGTCTTAGAACTTCATTTGGGACACCAACTCCTTCAACACCTTGCTGTTTTCCAGCTGTTGGCTGCACCAGCCTTTCCAGCTGCTTGCCAGGCTGGGGCGACACAGAATATAAGACCATGAGATATAGGAGCAGAATTAGGCCATTTGGCCCATCGAGTCTGCTCCACCATTTCATCATGGCTGATTCATTTTCCCTCTCAGCTCCAATCTTCTGCCTTCTCCCCTCTGCACAATTCAGTTCAGGAGTTTTTTGAAATGCTCCTTCCAGATGCCAACTGCCCCTCTGCCTATGAAGGGAAAATCCAACAAAAAGCAGTGGGTATAGCTCAGTTCACCACAGGAAAAGCCCTTCCCCACCATTGAGTACATCTACATGGAGCATTGTTGCAGGAAAGCAGCATCCATCATCAAAGACCTTCATCATCCAGGCCATCTCTCTTCTCATGGCTTCCATCGAGAAGGGGATACAGGAACTTCAGGACACCCACCACCAAGTTCAGTAACAGTTATTACCCCATAAACATCAGGCTCTTGAACCAGAGGGGATAACTTCACTCTCCCTATCACTGAACTGTTCCCACACCTATGGATTCACTTTCATGGACTCTTCATCTGATGTTCTCCGTATTTATTGCTTATTTATTTATTACTATTATTTTGTTTCTTTGTTTTTTTTTGTTTTTGCATTTGCACAGCTTGCTATCTTTTGCACATTGAATGGTTGTCCGTCTTGTGTGTGGTTTTTCATTGATTCTATTGTGTTTCTTTGTGTTTGCTGTGAATGCCTTTCTTGTGGCAGTGGAACACTGTGGCAGGAAACCAGCATCCATCATCAAGGACCCCCACCATCCCAGTCATGCTCTCTTCTCACTGCTGCCATCAGGAAGGTGGCACAGGAGCCTCAGGATTCACACCACCAGGTTCACTCATCTCAACACTAAACTGATTCCACAACTCACGTTCTCAGTATTATTCATTATTTATTTATGTATTTTTTTTGTATTGCACAGTTTGACTTCTTTTGCATATTAGCTGTTTGTCAGTCTTTGTGTGCAGCTTTTCATTGATTCTATTGTGCTTCTTTGTATCTCCTATGAATGCCTGCAAGACAATGAATTTCAGGGTGGTATAGGGTACTTTGATAATAAATTTACTTTTGAACTTTGATAAGCTTTCCCCCAGTCTCAGCCCACAGCAGACTGGGGTCTTCTGTGTTTGGGCGATAGAAGGATCTCATTTGAAAAAGGCATGCTTCACACAACACCCAGAAGGCTAAAACTAATCTGTAAAATCTAAAAAGCATTCCAGCAGCAAATAAAAACAGGTGCCATGTAACCTCCTTAATAGGACTAAACCACACTGAACACAGCCTCCTACAACGAGGCATAAACTCATGAAGCTTGTACATGACTGCTGCGAAACGGTGGGTGTCTGAGTTTGTTGGGTCATTATTTATTGAATGTGGGACACCTTAATCTCCATGCACCATAGCTCTGCTGACAGCACTCTTCCTCTGAGTTCCATTATAACGGCCCAGGCACAAAACTCTACTGACATTCTGGCGTAAAACTTAATTGCAATTTTAAATCAAGATCCTATCGACCTCCTTATATTTACATAAAAGGTCCCATAATAATATTTTGAAGAGGATTTATTTCATGTTCTGGCCTGGCCCATATTTATTCTCAATAAACATCACACATCTAGACGTTACAGATCGCTGTTTGGGAGAACTCACAACATGTGAGTTGTCTGCAGAATCTCCTGCAATACAACAGTAACCACAAAAGCTGATGTTGATCAAGAACAATACTGGCCGGGAAAAACACTGGAGAAACAAGTCTTTTTTTTTTGTTCACTAATGCTGCTGAGTTTTACATTTACTGTACCTTCCTCTTGGATCCAGCAGACAGAAGCTTCAGTGAGGTACAGCTTTCTCTAACTGCCCAAAATGATTTGGTTACTTCACTTCTTTAAGTTCCTGTGCTTGCACGAATGCACAGCAAGTGAGATACCAGTTCAGAAGCAAATGAGAGAAAGCATTTGAGACGGTGGACAATGAGACCTGCTCTCCGCCTCTTGGCTCAGAGTTCCATCTGCAACCATCAGCCAGGACCTGGCTCAGATCACACACATACACAAGACAGAGTCAACCTAAATAACGTGCACGCAGACCCCACAGCGATCTCACCCTCTCAAACATTTGTCCATTGCACACTTCACACTTTAGAATGTGAGAGGTTTTCCCTACAGCAGAGGAGGCTGAGGGGTGACATTATAGAAATATAAATAAAGCAAGATGTGGATGGTCATCGTCTTTTCTCCTGGGGTAGAAGTGTGTAAAGCTAAAGAGCATAGATTTAAAGCGATATGGAAAATGTTTAAAAGGGAGTAAGGGCTATGTTTTTTAAACACAAAGGATGGTGGGTATATGAATGAGCTGCCAGGGTGAGCATCATAGTCAGCATGGACTTATTATATGGACTACCTGATGAAAGGTCTGCATCAGTGCTGTATTGCTCTATGACTTGACGATCACTTCCCGGCGAGCAAAACTAATTTCACTTCCCAGCTTCTAATGTGTAATCCTGCTCTTCCACGTATTTCCAACCTACACTGAGGCTTCCTGCCTCTTATTGTCCTCTGGGTGAAAGAATTTCTTCTCGATGCCCCTCTATTCATTTTGTCAGTTGTATTAAATCAAAAACCTTCTAGTTAATCACCACTGTGCTAAAGGAAATGGGTATCTTCCATCCCTGCCTCTGCTGAATCTCTACTAGTCTTCTTCTGTTACAGTGCCAGCCAAATTAGTATCAGTCAAGGCCAACTGGACAAGATTGAAAGCTAGAAAATGGTGAAATACGTAGCGGTTAGCAGAACTGCTTTACTGTGCCAGTGATCACTGATCAGGGTTCGATTCAGGTCACTGTCTGTAAGCAATTTGTAAGTTCTCCCTTTGACCGCATGGGTGCTCTGATTTCCTCCCACATTCCAAAGACTTATAGTTAGGGCCAATAAGTTGTGGGGATGCTATGTTGGCATTGGAAGTGCGGTGACACTTGCGGGCTGCCCAGCACAATCCTCACCGATTTGATTTGACACAAGTCACGCATTTCACTGTGTGTTTTAATGCACATGTATGCTTCAATGTGACAAATAAGATAATTTTTTTAAAAAATCAATGAAGTTTAAAGAGAGAGCAAAGTTGCAATGCAAGGAGCTGAAATTACTTCTTTGGAGGGAAAAAACTTATTAATAGGTTACATTCACCAAGTCAAAATAGAGCAAAGTTGAGACATGAGAGACTGCAGATGCTGGAATCTGGAGCAACAGACAACCTGCTATAGGAACTAGGTGGATCAGGCAGCGTCTGTGGGAGGGAAGTTGGCAAGTCAATATTTTTGAATCAAGATTTTTCATCAGCCCATTTCCCTCCATAGATTCTGCCTGACCCACTGATATCCCCCAGCGCTTTGTGTGCTGTTCAAAATAAGAAGCGTTCGTGTGATCGCAACCTGCTGTTGGAAGGACACTTCAAACAAAGTTTTCGGTCAAGTGTGAGGAAAACGGGGAGGCAGGCTGAACAGGCACACAAATGTACCACTTAGAACAAAGTAGGTTACTCATGGCTGCTCGGTCAGTTCATTTGAACATAGAACAGTACAGGCCATTTGGCCCATTATGTTGTACTGACCTTTTAACCTACTCTATGATCAATCTAGATTTGATTGTAACAACAAATCCACATTCTGTAATAACCTTTCACCTCTATCAAGTGCCTATCAATCTCTACCTTATAAATATTGAAAGACCATGCTTCCACCTCCCTGTGAGGATGTTTCTAAACTTCATGACCCTCTGAGAAAACAAATTTCATCTCATTTGTCTTAAACAACTGATCCCTTTACTTTTAAAGTAACCCTAGTTCTTGATTTCCCCACATCAAAAAACATCCTATACTGTATACTTCAACCCTATTAGGAAATTCCTAATACCTATTACAGAATCGAGAGCTGTGGAGATACTACAGGAAATGGTGATGAGGTAAAAGGTCAGTCTTGATCTTATGGAATGGCAGTCTAGGCTCAAAAGGCTGAATGACTACGAGGATGAGGCGAAATGTTTTCACTGAGGGCTGTGAGTTGTTGGAACTCCCTCAAATCACAATGGAAGCAGAGTCTTTGAATATTTTTAATAATTTATTCCAGTAGGATGATGGCGCGCTCAGACACAGTGGCTTCTAAGGAGTCAACCAAAAGTGTTATTGTCTTTTTTAAATGTATTTTTTATGATCGCACGATCCTGCAGGACATTAAGAACTGAAATACTGCAGCTCTACCCCATCAGCGAGTTGCTCGTTGGCAGAGAAACTGAAGGAGCTGGACTTGGTGCAGACCGTGATGCTGCCTGCGACAGAGAGGCGTATGTGCGTGAAGGAGGTGTGCAGTCTAACGGCGAGTGATCAGCTTAGTCGTTTTTCTTGCGATCGCAGGACCCTGTTGGTCATTGGTGGTGTGGAATGCTGCAAGCCCGATTCACTGGTTTATTGGCGAACTGCAGGGGGTGGGTTGCGTGGGAGCTGCGTGGCCTCGACCATAGCGCGGACTAGGCCTCAAAGCCATGCTTGCAGCCGCCTAGGGGGAAGCATCAAAGTCGGCTGCTCCCCGGAGTGCCGCAGACTGTGTGGCGCTGCGTCTATGCTGGATTTGGCGCTGATCTCCAGTGTTTGCTCGGCAGAAGGCAAGCTGTATTGTGTTCGACTGCAGACTGCTGCGATATTCATGGACTTAGGGACTTGGACTACATTTTTTCTGTGTGACTGTACTTTACTGATATCTTATATGTGCTGTATATGACTATTGGTACCGTGTTTTGCACCTTGGCCCTGGAGTAACACTGTTTGGCTGTATTCATAGGTATTCATGTATGGTTAAATGACAATTAAACTTGAACTTCAGCCAGAGGTAGAGAGATTTCTCATCAGCAGTAGTGTGCAAGTTACTACGGGGGTAACGAGGAGTTTGCAGTTGACCTTACAAATCAGTCACAATCTTATTAGATGGTGTTGGGAGAGGGGCAAGCTTACTCCTGCTCTTAACTCATAATTCAAACCATTGGACAACTTGTCTATTCCAGGTTGCCTTGGTATAATCCACTTTCCTGAACTACTTTCCAGCTTTTAACATCCTTCATTTAAATAAGGAGACTAATATTGTTCCCAGTACTGCAAGTACAGTCTCACCAATGCCCTCATAACTGAAGCACAAGTTCCCTACCTTTGTGTTCAATTCCCTTTGCAATCAGCAATAACATTCTGAGCGCTTTCCTAATTACTTGCTGTGACTGCATTTTAGCCTTTTGCAAATTGTGCACAAGGATACTCAGACAGCTCTGCAATCCCTTACCAATTAGATAATGCACATTTTTAAAATAAAAAGTCCTGAGGATCTAATCTGGTCTCAACACATCAATGCAGCTACAAAGAAGGCAAGACAGTGGCTATATTTCATTAGGAGTTTGAGGAGGTTTGGTTTGTCACCTGAAATGCTCAAAAACTTCTACAGATGTACCGTGGCGAGCATTCTGACAGGCTGCATCACTGCCTCGTATTGGTGGGGTGGGTGGGGGGCTACTGCACAGGATCGAAGTGCGCTGCAGAAAGTTGTAAAATCAGTCATCTCCATCATGGATACTGGCCTTCGTAGCATCCAAGACATTTTCAAGGAGCAGTACCTCAGAAAGGCACCATCCACATTAAGGACCCCCACCACCCAGGACATGCCCTCTTCTCATTGTTACTGTCAGGAAGAAGCCTGAAGGCACACACTCAGCGATTCAGGAACAGCTTCTTCCCCTCTGCCATCCGATTCCTAAATGGACAATGAACCCGTGAATACCACCTCACTACTTTTTTAAAATTTCTGTTTTTGTACTATTTATTTTAACTATTTAATATACACATATATAATTGCTGTAATTCCATTTTTTTTCCTATATTTACCACATATTACATTGTATTACTGCTACAAAGTTGATAATTTTCACGACATGCCGGTGATATTAAACCTGATTCTGATTCTGAGACTCATCGTGCTGGAGGAACTCAGCAGGCCAGGCGGCACCCTTGGAGGGGAGTGCACAGTCAACATTCTGGATCAATACCCTCCATCAACATCAGATTGAACATAGAACACAGAACAGTACAGGCCCTTCGGCCCACAATGTTGTGCCAACCCTTTAAGTTGAAGGATCTCGACTGGAAACAGCGACTGTCCACTTCCCTCCTTAGATGCTGCATGCTCTGCTGAGTTCCCTGAAGCAGCTCCTGCCAAAGTAGGGCTGAAATGTGAGGAAAACGTGAAACGATTCATTTGCCACATGTATTGAGCAGTTCTATCAAACTATTAATAACTCACTGCTACTGAAAGTGTAAGTGGTATTGTACATAAAACTTCTTGTTCCACCTGGGAGAATGCAAGCATTAAAAATCATGCGTGTTGCAAGTGCACACTGGAGTGCTGAGAGAATCAGGAGGCAATCCATAGAACAGAGGAAAGCGCAGGTCTGCTTCGCTGGCCCAGGATTCCCACGTGATGCAGACTCTTCATACAATGGTGTGTGAGGCCAAGCTGTCTGATCCTGTTACAAGCAGCCTCACACCTCAACATTCAGCTCAGCCCAAACCCCTCCCCCGATATTCATGAGCACGGCCTCCACACAGTTCCCTGGATGGTGGCCAAGAATGACTAATAGACCTCTCCCCCACATAATCATGTTACTGCTGTACAAGATGTTGGGAAGACAACACAAGGCATATTGTGTGCAGTTCTGGTCGCCTGGGTATAGGAACATAGAATCAAAGAGCACTACAACACAGAAACACTTTGGCCCATCTAGTCCACACCAAACTATTAATCTGCTTAGTCCAATCAACTCTCACCCGGTCCATATTCCTCGATACCCCTCCCATCCACGTACCTATCCAAACTTCTCTTAAATGTTGATATCGAACTCACATCCACCACTTGCTCTTCCACACTCTCACCACCGTCTGAGTAAAGAAGTTCCCCATCATGTTTCCCTTAAACATTTCACCTTTAACCTATGATCTCTAATTCTAGTCTCACACAACCACAGTGGAAAAAGCCAGTTTGCATTGACCCTATCTACATCCCTCACAATTTTATATACCTCTATCAAATCTCCCCTCATTCCCCTACGCTCCAGGGGGAGAAAAGTCCTACCCTATTCAACCTTTCCCTCTAACTCAGGCCCTCAAGTCCTGGCAACATCCTCATAAATTTTCTCTGTATTCTTTCAATCTAATTGATATCTTTCCTAAGATCTGGGACATTGTTTTTAGGATGTCAAAATGGTGCAGAAAGATCTATGAGAATGTTAGCAGGACTGGAAAGCTTGAGCTATAATAAGAAATGCATAGGCTGGGGCTTCCCTGGAGCATAGGTGTCTCAGGGGTGACCTTACAGAGAATTATAAAACCATGAGCTGCATAGATAAGGTGAATGGTCGCAGAACTTTCCCCAGGGTCGGGGGGGGGGGTCTAAAACTAGAGGGCATTGGTTTAAGGTGAAAGGGGAAAGATTTAAAAGGAGCCCTTTTTCCAGAGAGTGGATGGAGGGTATATAGAATGAGCTGCCAGAGAAAGTGGTGGAGGGAGGTACAATTACAACAGTATAATGTTTAGATAGGAACGTGGATAGGAAAGGTTTAGAGGAAGATGGGCAAAATGCTGGGAAATGGGACTAACTCAGGTAGGCAACTTAGTCAGCATGAATGAGGTGGGTCAAAGGACCTGTTTGCGTGCTGTATAATTCTGGTTCCCTGCCAATTTTTTTATTCGGCATCTTTGGACAGGCACAAACTCTTTCTCCCCAGCTTTACGTCCAATACTACTTCCGTGGTTGATTAGAGTCAGTTGCCAACACCTCTTTTTAAGAGACTGCCAGCACTGCGCAGCGCACATGTGGCAGGGCAACTGATGCCAACCCCATTCAAAAGCACGCACAAACGTTTCAAACAGCGACAAACTTTCTCCCTGCAGCCATTCAACATAAGAGAGGAACACAACCACACAGTAAGTGGACTCAGTCAAAATCTTTGCAAAGTTGATGAGAGTAACATATGATAAAGAACGTCAGTTAGCGTGGCTTTTCTATAGCACATTAGTGTTAGGTGGTCTGTAGGTTTCGGGATGGAGATTAGAGGGAGAACTCGACACTGAGTGGACACAAGCAGTCAGGAAACAGAAATCTGTGGACACAGCTCAGCACATCATGGAAACCAACCTCCCCTCTATGGACCCTGACTACACTTCACGCTGCCTCAGCAAAGCATGCAGCATAATCAAAGACCCCACCCACCCCAGACATTCTCCCGTCTCCTCGCTCCCATCGAGCAGAAGATACAAAAGCCTGAAAGCACATACCACCAGGCGCAAGGACAGCTGTCATAAGACTTTTTAATAGTTCCTGAGTGCGATAAGTTGACCTCACAATTCACCTCATTATGAACTTGAACTCTACTTTCTCTGTATCTGTTACACTTTATTCTTCATTCTTACTGTTTTACCTTGTTCTAACAGATTGCACTGTGATCTGTAGGAATAGTTTGCAAGACAAGCTTTTCACTGCATCCCGGTACATGCGACAATAATAAACCAATTCCAAATCAATTTACCATTAAGTGACAAGATGGGGTTTGAGGAGGTATATGTTGAGCTGGAAGTTTGCACCAGGGTGGGAAAAAGGAATAAGGTGCAGCAAGCTCAAAAAAAGCGGAGGTGGGGAGGGGGTCTTGATATCAATCAACAAGCAGGGGGCTTCTGGAATGGATCCAGAAACCAACATATGTCAGAGTAGTTGATTCATCACATTGTTACTACACAAATTGATGGGATCGTTAAGAAGACATATGGTGTGTTGGCCTTCATCAATTAGTTGGGCAATTGAGTTCAAGTGCCGCTAAGTAATGTTGTAGCTCCCTAAAACTCTGGTTAGACCACACTTGGAATATTGTGTCCAGTTCTGGTTGCCTCATTATAGAAAGGATGTGGAACCTTTAGAGAGTGCAGAGTAGGTTTACCATGATGCTGCCTGGATTAGAGAGCATGTCTTATGAGGAAAGGTTGAGTGAGTTAGGTCTTTTCTCTTTGGACGAAGGAGGATGAGAGATGACTTGATAGAGGTCATAGATAGATGACAAAAGGCATAGATAGGCTGGACAACCAGCTCCTTTATCCTAGAGCAGCTATAGCTAATACAAGAGGGCATAATTTTAAGGTGGTTGGAAGATAGAATTGGGGGGGGGATGTCAGAGGTAGGTTTTTTCAAACACAGAGAGTGCTAACTTCATGAAGTGCACTGTGAGGGGTGGCAGTAGAGGCAGATACATTAGGGACATTTAAGAGTCTCTTAGATAACTACATGGATCAAAGAAAAACAGAGGGCTATGTAGGGAGCAAAGCGTTAGATTGATCTTCGAGGAGGTTAAAATTTTGGGACAACATCGTGGGCCAAAGACTTGTACTGTTCTAATATCCACAATCTCCCTCCTCCCAACCAAATTGATGCTAATAATAATAAAACTGCAGATGCCGAAAATCTGAAATAAAAACAGAAAATGCTGTAAAACCATCATCTGATCTAAACTGTTTAACTCTACATTTCTTTCCACAATGCCAGGTTGAGCTCAGGCAATATTTACATTCATTTAATGGTAACAAACACATTTACCGTTACCAAGAGAAACATTACATGATTGCGAGCAGCAGGAACAAGTTGGCATAAGTGAGATGAGGGACTGACTAGGATGCTGTGAATGTAGCTCAGGAACTTTGAAGGACAAGCCAGCCCTGGGAGGGATGGAGATACACGAGACAGCAGACACCGGGATCTGGAGCAACGCACAAAACACTGTAGGAACTCAGCGAGTAAGGCAGTGTCTGAGGAGGGAAAAAGACGGATGATGATTCAGGTCCGGAACCAGATGAAGAAAATTGATCCAAAACATCGACCACCCATTTCCCTGCACAGGTGCTGCCTGAGCCGCTGAGGTCCTCTGATGTTTTGTCTGCAAGAGTGGGAAGATGGGCTGTTTCAGTGGCAGAGGTACAGTAGGAACAAGGAATTGAACACGATTGTCTCAAAGTGTACTCTTTGATACAGAAACCATTCTGTCACATTACAAATACAGCACAGTGTTTCATACTCAATGGGTACAAGGACAGCAGTGCACGTTGACGCTGGAACTCTCTACCTAACAGCTCAGAGGGAGAACCTTCAGCACATCAGCAGCAATAGTTCATAAAGGCCACTCACCTCTACCCTCTCAGGGGCGAGAACAGATCAGTATCAGATGCTGCTCTTGTCATTATCAATCCATGATTATATTAAAAATAAATGCTATGAGACAGACTCTCGATCAGGCTAGTATGTCAGAATCAGAATCAGGTTTATTATCACTTACATACACTCAGTGGCCACTTTATCAGGTAGACCCAATAACGTGGCTACTGAGTGTATGCTTGAGGTTTTTTGCTTCTGTCGTACCACTTCGAGTTATGGCATGTTGTTTATTTCGAGATGCTCTTCTGCACATCACTGTTGTAATGTGTGGTTATTTGAGTTACTGTCGCCTTCCTGTCAGCTTGAACCAGTCTGGCCATTCTCCTCTGACCTCTCTCATTAACAAGGCATTTTCAACCACAGAACTGCCGCTCACTGGATATTTTTTGCTTTTTGCGCCATTCTCTGTATGCTCTAGAGACTGTTATGCGCGAAATTCCCAGAAGATCTGCAGTTTTGGGATACGCAAACCACCCCATCTGGCACCAACAGCCATTCCACGGTCAAAATCACATTTCTTCCCCATGCTTATTTTTGAACAGAACCTCTTGACCATGTCTGCATGCTTTTATGCATTGAGTTGCTGCCACATGATTGGCTGATTAGATATTTGCATTAATGAGTAGGCGTGGGTGTACCTAATAAAGTGGCCACTGAGTGTACATTGTGAACTTGGTATTAGTTTATTATTGTCACATGTACTGAAATACAATGAAAAGCTTGTCCTGCAAACTGTTCAAACAGATCAAATCATTACACAGTACATTGAGCCAGAATAAGGTAAAACAATAACAGTGCAGTGTAAAAAATTTATTTTGCAGCAGTATTACAGTCCAATACATAAAAAGCCACTATAGATTATAATTAACTATACAAACAATTGGTAAACATAGCACCAGCTTCTCACTTAAAGCAGGGAAGGAACAATAAATACACTCAGCTAACTTCATCCAGGTAAAAAGACCGGAAGAAAGCATTGATGCCAGCTGCAATATAAACCACAAACTCATGGCATTCTGAGCCACAAATCTTTTATTATCTTTTAAATCACCATTTCCCGACACATATCATAATCAAGGGCCTTTTATTTTGCAAAAAAAGGAAATTATTTGCTGCTCTTTCAACATGTATCATTTATCACAAACTCCAACCCTGACCCCAACCTCCAGAACAGTGGAAGGGCTTCAAACAATATTCACAAGATGCACTTCCCCTCTTCCCCACCATGCCCCTCCTCCCAATCTCCAACCAGAACCGATGTGTTGATAAAACTCAAAGAGAAACTGCAGATGCTGAAAATCTGAAATAAAAATAAGAAATGCTGGAAGCACTTATTTGGCAGCACTTTTGTGCTAAAAATGTTTAACTCTATTTCTTTCCACCAAACCAATGCCAAGTTGGGCTCAGGCTCATTAACATTATTTGAGAGAAACAATACATGGTCAAGAATGCATTGTGATCCAAGGGAGCTGAATGAGTACAAATTGGCTCTGGGGGTTTCCTAAATGCTGAAAAGGAAGCTGTAAAGATATAAGGACTTTACCAGGACTAGGGCAATTGGGTTAAGGCTGGGGCTGAATTCCCTGAAGCATATAAGGCTTGAGAGGTGAACTTACAGAAATTTGTAAAATGAGGAGTGAAATGAAAGGCCACAGTGGTTTTTTCCCCTGAGGTTGGGGAGCTTAATACTAGAGAACACAGATTTTACATGGAGGGGGGAAGATTTAAAGGGGATGTGAGGGCAACTTTTTCACAGTTTGGTGGATATGTGGAGCAAGCTGCTAGAGGGAGTGGTAGAAGTGGATACAATTAGAATGTTGAAAAGACATGGTTAGAAAGGGTTCAGGCGGCAAATGCAGACAAATGAGGTTAACTCAGGTAGATAAATTGGTTGGCATGGATGTGTTGAGCTGAAGGGCCTGTTTCCCTGCTGTATAACACTCTGACCCCAAATCCAACTGTGACCACAACTACTGTATTAGCTACAGTCCTGTAAAAAGAGATTGAAGGGAAAGTGTGAGGAACACACAAAATTCTGGAGGAACTCAGCAAGTCAGGCAGCTTCTATGGGGGGGGGGAGAATAAACAGTCGACATTTTGGACCAAGCCCTTCATTGGGACAGGGAGTGTATTTGTTTTTGTTTTGGTCACAAGGAAGGAAAGTCCATCGCAACAAAAAACAATCAGGAATTCAAGCAACTTCAGGTGGGGCCCATGAGAAAGAGAGAAAAAGAAGTGGAGGCATTACCACTTTAAATGTTAGGAACGCTTTCCCTGAACTGAGAAGAAAGAGAAACATGGGGGGGGGGGGAGCTGGGATCCGATCTGTGCTCCCTCCCCCACCCTGAACATCTGGCAAAGGCGGAGGGAATGACGGCACTGGGTTTGGGGAGCGCCCGAGGGTGCGGAGCCGGGCCGGCAGCGGTGCTTACCTTGGCAGAAGCGGTGGCGGAATACTAGCGGACGCTGCTCCGAGTGTTGACCGGGGTTCGCTGCACCGGTGGAGCCCGGGACACAGGCGGAGGGAAGGGCTGTTGTGGGGAGGGTGGGGGAGGGTGGTGCTGGTGTGATGGGAGGGTGGGTGGTAGGGGAGAGGGTTGGAATGCAACAGCAAGAAGACGTGGGTCGGTTTCCAAAATAAAGGGTGAAAGGGAAAAAAATAACCCAACACGGCAAAATAAGATTGAGAGCGGCAGCGAATAATGGCGCCAGTGAGGAGAGTGTGTCTGTAATCTCTTTCCCCACCCTGGTGCTGGCTCCCTCTGAGGGTGGGGAGCTGGGTCACACTGCAGGCGTTTAAGGTGGTCCGTGCAAAAAAAAAATCAGAAGGCAGACAAAACCCAGTCAACACCTCCTCAAAGGGTGATTATACTCTCGATACTATACTCCCAAACCATATCAAAATCATCGGAATTAAAATTTAGGTTATTTATTTGTTACAGTTGTGTCTTTACCCGAATTGCTGTCAAAAATATGTCCAGATGCCTAACATTGCGATATTCCGGGGTCTCTTTAAATAATATGAAATATTTTGCTAGTTATACATTTTATATTTTTTGCAACATAATGGACCTGTGAATTTTGGACAGCCCATAAAGGGTGCTGGACTAAAAAGAAAGATCTGCATTTACATAACTCCTTTTACATGTTTTTAGCGGTTAACGAAGTAGTGCTGTAGTGCAGCCTCTTGTAACATAGCAAACATTGCAGCCGATTTAGCACAAAGCAAGATCCCAGAAATAGCAATGCATGAGTGACTAAATAAATTGATTTTGAGTCCATAGACCCTGTCTGCACTTCTGCTGCCTCTGTAAAGCAGCCTGTATAATCAAATGGGTCAAATGGCCTAATTCTGCTCCTATATCTTATGGTCAAACCCCTCACCCATACCAAGCATTCGCTCTTCTTCCGCACCCACCTCAGTTGGGAAGATACAAAAATCTGAAGGCTTAAGGACAGATACTATTCTGTTGCTATAAGACTATTGAGTGGTTCCCTAGTGCGATAAGATAGAATCTTGACTTACACCTTATTGCCCACCTGCACTGCTCTTTTTTTTTGTAACTGGAACACTTTATTCTGCATTCTCTTAGTGGGTTACCTTGTACTACCTTAATGACCTGTTGTAATTGATTGATCTGCAAGACAAGTTTTTCATTGTGACAAAAAACAATTTTACCAATTTTGTCCAAGGTACCAGGGTAAAGTTTCTCGAATGTACCATGGAAGAACAGACTGAACTTTGGTGTGATATCTTGTCTGAAGGATAGCATCTCCAAGAGTCTAGTACTGCATTTGGGGACATCAGCCTTGATCTTGGGTACAGAGCTTTGGAATGGGATTTGAATGCACAACTGAATTGGTTACTGTGCAATAGTTTCTCATAGCAAACATCCTCTCAACCAGAAACCCACTCTGTGGCTGGAGGCAGCAGGATCAAGATTCTGACTGAGGACTTTGAGTGAGGTGGCTCCACTGAAGCTGAGCAACACACACAAAAAGCTGAAGGACCCCAGGAGGATAGGCAGCACCTATAGAGGGAAATGAACAGTTGACATTTTTAGCCGAGACCTTTCATCAGGACTGGGAGGAGTGCAAGCTGGCTCCCCTTCCCCCTACCTTCTTATCCTGGCTTCTGCACCCTTCCATTCCAGTCCTGATGAAGGGTCTCAGCCTGTAACTTCGACCGTTCATTCTCCTCCTTAGACGCTGCCTGACCTGCTAAGTTCTCCAGCATTTTTTTCCTCAAGATTTACAACATCTACAGAATCTTTTGTGTGACTGAAGTTGAGCTTGCCACTTCCCAAAACCGCTCACATGTTGTGAATGCCAAGCAGGGTTTATCTGGAATTCTAGCCAACTGAGATTTGTTTCTCAGTGGTACAGTCAGGTGGCACTTCCATGTGGGCACTGTAACAAACATCACTCCATTGATTAACAGCCTGGAAAGCCCTTCGGGCAACTGTGTGACAAGGTGTAGTGACTTGGGGGATAACCTTTCACAAATTATGAGTATGCTGTTGTTCAATCACTCAAGGGGTGTGTGGGGGGCTCAAGGTCAACCTGAACCCAAGGTGACTGACCTTCAAGGTTGTAGGGGAGAAAGAATCATGGGTAAAATGAGGTGGGGATTTCCTGGGACAATTTCTTCCAATTTTGCACCAGGTTTTCAAAAACAATTTACAGTCTTTCACCCCATACAACAGCTTTATTTTAGACATCAATTGACTTGGTATGTGCTTGCAATATTTTTGCCTTTGTTTAATGAATATTTTTCCTCGGTTAGAACCTCGGAATGAATTAAAAATCCTTCTGAAAATATGTCAGTAAAATATTGTTAAATTTGTGTAAAATTCATTTATTTTGTAAGAAATTGAATTTTTCTCTAATAAGGTGTAAAATAAGATACAAGTCCAAGTTTATGAAGGTATTTGACCAGGTTAATATGATGCCTTCAAGTTTCATGGACCTCCTTAAGAACCTTTCCCCCCACCCCCTGAGTGATTTTGCATAGACTCAGAGATAGTGACGTGTTTCCCTAAGGCTGGGGGAGGAACAGAGTGAGCACAGACCCAGAGAGACAATCAGCCACAGACAATGTAAGCATGTCTGAGTTAGAGTGTCAGAGGCCGAGAGTGAGAAGGCAGAAATAGAGAGAATAAGGAACTGTAATCAAAATACAAAATTTGATGTTCAGGCACTCACAGAAATAGCTGTAAATTTCCATCAGACTCAGAAACAAGGACAGGAATGAATGTATGTGTATGTTCTGATATTTATAAATATATATATATTATATATATATAGTGTGTGTGTTTGGGAGAGGCACCATAGGCAGGCACATGAATCAGAAACCGTGTTCGAATTCACTGCTGATGAGCGCAGTTAGAGCTGGGGGAGGGGGTGGGTGGGGAGGGTTCAGCAGAGAAGGACACTAAAAAGAGATGCAGCTTGTGGGAGAATAGAAAATGCATGAGGGCTTGAGAGCACAGGACGAGGAAGTCATTTTTTTTCATCGGTACCCACTGCAGAGCAGACTGATACATACTGAAACAGGCAAACGCTAGCAGTAACTCGAACAGGAAGTAAAAACGAGCTAACAATGTTAACAGTATCTGTGGCAGGAGGGGCTGATTTGTGACTCGTACTGAATTTGAAAGAAAAGGGTCTCACTCTTTCATTTTCCTGAATGCAGTTCGTAATATCTAATTAGTTATTTTAACTTTGTTGATTTTTGTTGTTAATTTCCTCTAGCTAGTTTACCCCAACTCTTTGAACCGGAGGAGGGAACCTTGTCTCACCCACCCCATCAATTGCAAACCACAAGGTACCACTGAACAGTTGACTTCTCTCTAAGCCAGACACGAGCACAAACTCAGTATAAAGCATGTGTTTGAATATGAATGACTTTTAACCCAGGAATGAAAGTCAGGGATTGTGTAGCTGTGTTACCAAACATGAACAGCACTACCTTATAAACCGCAAAGTATCACTGAAGCATGGAAACCGAAATGTAAACAAAAAAAAAATCAGAAAACGTTGGAAAACCGCAGCAGGTCAAGCAGCATCTATGGAGAGGAAAGCAAGGTTAATATTTGCACTGTGTCTTTAAGCAAGGACACTGTTCCCTTTCTGTCCTGTCTGTCATATTTGCTACTAGGCAAGAGAATCACGTGGTATGTCTATTTTGCAACAATGCTCCTGAAGTGGTGTGGATAACTTAATTCACCACTATGAACTGATTCCACTACCTACAGACTCACTCTTAGGGAGTCCTTAGCAACTCATGTTCTTAGTGGCCACTTTATTAGGTACACCGAATAATGCTAATATCTAATCAGCCAATCATGCGGTAGCAACTCAATGCATAAAAGCATGCAGACATGGTCAAGAGGTTCGGTTGTTGTTCAGACCAAACATCAGAATGGGGAAGAAACGTGATCTAAGTGACTTTGTGGAGTGATTGTTGGTACCAGACAGGGTGGTTTGAGTATCTCAGAAACTGCTGCTCTGTGATTTTCATGCACAGCAGTCTCTTAGAGATTACAGAGAATGGTGTGAAAAACAAAAAAAAATCCAGTGAGAGCCAGTTTTGTGGGCAAAAATGCCTTGTTAATGAGAGAGGTGAAAGAAGAAAGTCTAGACTGGTTCAAGCTGACAGGAAGGCAACAGTAACTCAAATAACCTCATGTTACAACAGTGGTGTGCAGGAGAGCACCCCTGAATACACAACACATTGAACCTTGAAGTGGATGGGCTACATCCGCAGAAGACCACAAACATACACTCAGTGGCCACTTTATTAGGTACTTCCACAGTTTGTCTTTTGCACATTGGTTGTTTGTCAGTCTTCGTTTACAGTTTTTCATAAATTCTGTTGTATTTCTTTTTTCCTGTGAATGCCTGCAAGAATATGAATCTCAAGGTAGTGTATGATCACACAGATAATAAATTTACCTTGAATTCTGATAAAAGTTTGTCAAAGTTTGGAAGTTCAGTCTACTTAAGGTCTAAATGCATAAATAGTTTTAAGTGCTGTCCCTTGTAAACTAACCATTGCTGCTGTACTACAGATCATGCAGTTGTAAACACATTATAAATTGGTGTGAAGAGTGATAGCTATCTTCAGCATTGATGAAGGACATTGGTAAGTTTCTGTATGGTGGCCTTTATCTGAGCTTGTAGCACCAAAGGTAACTTCTTGTTGCCTCCTGTAGCTACTTGCCTAGTATCACATTTGTTGGCAGCTACTGATGAGAATGCCTGGCACAAGAAGCCACAGTGGTCGGGGGGCAGCACTGACTTACCGCTCGTCTGCTGCACACACTGTTTTCAGTCATGTCGCTGCTGTAGAGGGAAGGCAAGTGTGATGTTAGCTCAAGCTTATTGTTATTTCAACTGTATACATGTATACTGCCAAATGAAACAACGTTCCTCCAGACCAAGGTGCACAACACAATATATATAACTCACACAAAACATAAAGTAATATTACCACAAATAAATTAGCAAATAATAAGGTGCATTTACGTCACAAGTTAAACAGTAATTAGTATAACAGTACTGGTGCTTCATACATGGTGAGACCTGGGTGGTGGCAGGGAGTTCTGTAGTCTCAGGGCCTGAGGGAAGAAGCTGTTTCCCATCCTAACAGTCCTTGTCTTAATACTATGATACTTCCAGCCTGATGGTATGGGATAGAAGAGATTGTTGGAAGGATGGGAGAGATTATTGACAATGCTAAGGGCCCCTGGTAAGTATCGCAGAGGGGTAGAAGACAGACCCCGAAGATCCTCTCAGTGGTCTTCACAATCCTTTGTAGGGTCTTGCAGTTGGCATTCATTTCCAAAGGACTAGAATAAGAGCAAGGATGTAATGCTGGGGCTTTATAAGGCATTGGTCAGACCACATTTGGAGTATTGTGAGCAGTTTTGGGCCCCATATCTAAGAAAAGATGTGCTTGCATTGGAGAGGATCCAGAAGATTTTACAAGAATGATAGCAGGAATGATAGGGTTAACATATGGGGAGTGCTTTAATGGCCTGTACTCACTGAGGTTTAGAAGAATGAAAGGGAATCTCATTGAAACCCACTGAATATTGAAATGCAAAGATAAGTTGACGTACAGAGGATCTGTCCAATCATGAAAGAGTCTAGGACCAGAGGGTACAGCCTCAGAATAGAAGGGCATCCCTTTAGAACGGAGATGAGAAGGAATTTCTTTAGTCAGAGGATGTAGAATCTGTGGAACTCATTGCCACAGACAGCTGTGGAGGCCAAGTCATGGGTATATAACAGTTATGCCTGTCATTCAGGTTGACAGGTACTTAATTAGTCAGGGCATCAATGGTTGTGGGGAAAAGACAGGAGTATGAGGTTGAGAGGGAAATTAAATCAGCCATAATCAAATGGTGGAGCATACTCGATGTGCCAAATGGCCTAATTCTGCTCCTATGTACTATGGTCTTAAAATGGCTTCCCCAACCCGGCTGTGTC
The DNA here is from genome assembly GCF_030028105.1 of Mobula birostris. NCBI lineage: Eukaryota > Metazoa > Chordata > Chondrichthyes > Myliobatiformes > Myliobatidae > Mobula > Mobula birostris. The sequence goes on from NC_092402.1 coordinate 43,696,057, forward strand.
AGGAACCACAGCATGCATTAGTAACCAGCTCGCTGGTAGAAAAATGGGCCAGGTCAAATCAAGTTGAGTTTATTGTCATGTGCACAAGTATGGTGAGGTACTGATACATAGAGTGGAGTGTAGCAGAATGACAGATGGTCCTATAGAAGTGTATAAAATCAAGACGTGTACAGTTAGGGTGAATGCATACAGTCTTTTTCCCAGGCTTGGGGAATCAAGAACTAGAGGGCACAGGTTAAGGTGAGAGGGGGAAGATTTAATAGGAGCCTGGGGAGGAGGGGGAGGGAAGTGTTTCACCCAGAGGGTGGTTCAGGAAAGTACATTAATAACATTTAAAATACACTTGACAGGTGCATGGGTAGGAAAGGTTTAGACTCTAAACCAGAGAGTTTTGGGCTAAATGCGAGCAAATGGGATGAGCTGAGATGGGCATCTTGGTCGGGTTGGAATCTTTGGGCTGAAGAACCTGTTTCCCCGTTGTATGACTCAATGATGAGGTTTTAACCAATACAGGGCTTCTCGAAGACAGAACCTCGGGATAGAGGTGACAGTTTGCAGAATAGTTCTATGGGTTTCGAGGTGGGGACTCCTCCTCCACAACCAGTTCCCCTCCACCACCCTCCTTCATCTGGCAGAACAGGTCCTCACCCTCAACAATTTCTCCTTTTGCTCCTCTCATTCTCTCCAAACTCAAAGGGTAGGCATGGGCCCCAGGAATGCCTGCCTTTTCATTGGCTATGTGTTCCAAGCCTTTCCCGGTAATGATCCCCAATCCTTCCTGCACTATGTTGATGACTGCATTGGTGCTGCTTCATGCACCTGTGCTGAGCTCATTAATTTCATCATCTTTGCCTCCAACTTTCACCTTGTCCTTAAATTCACTTGGTACATTACTGACATCTTTCTTCATTTACTCAATCTCTCTGTCTCCATCTCTGGAGACAACCTGTCAACTGACATCTTTTACAAACCTACCGATTCTCACAACTATTTTGACTATGCCTTTTCCCACCCTGTCTCTAGTAAAAATGCTATTCCCTTTTCTCAGTTCTTTCATCTCTGCTGCATCTGTTCCCAGGATGAGGCTTTACTTTTCAGGACATCAGAGATGTCAAAGGGTCGGGTTTGGGACCGCTTCTTTTTACGTTGGATTTAGAAGAATGAGGGGGATCTCATTGAAACATCAAATGGTGAAAGGTCTTGATAGAGTGGATGTAGAGAGAGGATGTTTCCTGTAGTGGGGGAGTCTAGAACCAGAGGGCACAACCTTAGAATAGAAGGACATCGATGTAGAACAGAGATGAGGAGGAATTTCTTTAGCCAGAGGGTGGTGAATCTGTGGAATTCTTTGCCACAGAGGGCTGTGGAGGCCAAGTCATGGGGTGTATTTTAGGCAGAGGTTGATAGATTCTTGATAAGCCAGGGCGTGAAAGGTTATGGGGAGAAGGCAGGAGGCAATGGGGTTGAGAGGCAAATGGATCAGCCATGATGAAATGGCAGAGCAGGCTCAATGGGCAGAATGGCCTAATTCTGTTCTTATGTCTTATGTCTTTCCATTCCTGATGAAGAGTCTTGACCCAAAACAGTGACTGTTTATTATTGCCAAAGATGCTGCCTGACCTGCTGAGTTCCTCCAGCAACTTCTCTGTGTGTTACTCTGGATTTCTGGGATCTTCAGAACCTCTTGTGTTTAAGTTAGGGAAGTGGTAGTGCTTTTCCTCAGCATATCTTACTAGGCTTCTGCATGCTACTGATTCAGGGATTTGAGATTCTCGATACCAATCAAACATCCTTCTCAGCTGAGAGCATTCATGGGTGAGGGATTCCCATTACACATTTTCAGGGAAGCTTTGTAACCTCCCTGGTAACCTCTCACAATGACCTCATGGGAGTCTGCTATTTCACATAACAACAATGCATCCTGCTCTCCAGAGCTGACTGAGTATAATTAGGGTCACAGTGCTGGGGTATTGGTCTGGGAGAGATGGCCCTTTTGCTGGTGGGGTTGGAGAATTTTACAGAAAGTGAGTTGGTAGCACATGTGTCAGATGGTACAGGAAGGTAGGGATTACTGCTGAGTTGAAGATCTAGTTGTTCAAAGACTGTGGTTGCCAAATGGTTAAGGACTGTGCTGGCGAATTGGCAATGATAATGAATTCTAACATCAGTATCTGCCTTCATTCAGATTTGGTTCCCCAAGAATAAGAAGTCATCTACACAAATGAAGCAGAATGTAGCACATCAGATAAGTGAATATGTCTGCCAATCGTTTTAGGGACCTATGACAAAGGCCAACTTTAACAGAGAAGGATTGGAGAAGACCACTTGAGATAGATCATAAGAGTATTTTTTATATTATCACTTCCTAGTCCCACTTTGGCATGGTGCTGGGAAGGTACGACAACATGCTTAAAGATACTTACACTCTCATAACAGGGAAGAATGCACACTTAACAACACACACAAAACAATGGAGGAACTCAGCAGGCCAGGCAGCATCTATGGAAAAGAGTAAACAGTCGACCTTTCGGGCCGAGACGTCAACTGCATACTTTTCCATAGATGCTGCTTGGCCTGCTGAGCTCCTCCAGCGTTCTGTGTGTGTTGCTCGGATTTCCAGCACCTACAGGTTTTCTCTTGTTTGAGAATGCACACTTGGATGGGTGTAATTGGGAGGTGAGGGCTCATTGCGATGGAAGGGCCTGTTACTGTAACATATTAGAGCAGATGCAAAGTTAATCTTCTGCAACCCAGACTAATCATGTATGCTGTATGGAGTCAAATTGAGAAGGAAATGAATAGGCTAGAATAAAGTGGGCTGCGTCAGTGGTGGTCATGCCTTAGGCAAACAGAAAAGTGGTCGTCTGGAGGTATCTACATTGCACTGAACTGAACTGTAGGCAATGACTTGTGCACAGAGTTAGCAGGATCAAAGACATTCAGAAAACTCTCTGCTACAAAAATCTGAATCGCTGACAGCAGAACCTACCAATACAGACAAACAGAGGGTTCTGCTCATACACACAGAGCCAAATCTTACAAGATTTTCTATGCTACCATCGATCAGCTCTAGCAAGAAGTAAATCATTGTTGGTATAAACAATTTTTGAATAGCATAAATGCAGAGAAAAATCTGATTTTTTGGGAAATGCTCAGGAACTTACACAACAAAACATGAAGTTACAGCAAAGCAGCGAGTAACTTACCTCGAAATGAAGGCTGATACTGACAGGCTACAATCTGTGATGAGAAAAGAAGACATTGTCACTAAAGTGTTAAAGCCTGAAGATGCCGCAGAGCTAAGATTAATAAAAGATTTGCTTCACTTATCACACGTACATCGAAATATCGATCCTTAAAGTGAAATGCGTTGATGACCAACACAGTCTGAAGATGTTCTGTGGGCAAGAGTTGCCATGATTCCGGTGCCAACATAGCATGCTCAGAACTTACTAACCCAAATCTATACGACCATAAGATATAGGGGCAGAACTAGGCTATTTGGCCCATCAAGTCACTCTGCCATTTCATCATGGCTGATCCATTTCCCTCTCAACCCCAAACTCCAGCCTTCTCCCTGTAACCTTTCACACACAGACTAATCAAGAACCTGTCAAACACCGTCTTAAATACACCCGATGACTTGGCCTCCACAGCTGTCTGTGGCAACGGATTCCACAGATTCACCACCCTCTGGCTAAAGAAATTCCTTCTCACCTCTGTTCTAAATAGATGCCCTTCTATTCTGAGGCTGTGCCCTCCAGTCCTAGACTCCCCCACTGAAGGAAACATCCTCTCCACATCCACTCTATCTAGACCTTTTAACTTCCAATAGGTTTCAATGAGCTGCGCCCCCCCCCCCTTTATTCTTCTAAATTCTGGTGAGTACAGGCCCAGAGTCATCAAACATTCCTCATACGATAAGCTTTTCATTCCTGGAATCATTTTTGTGAACTTCCTCTGAACCCTCTCCATTGTCAGCACATTCTTCTTAAAAAAACTGCTCACAATACTCCAAGTGAAGCCTCACCAGTGCCTTACAAAGCCTCAGCGTTATATCCAGCACTAAAACCATATGTCTTTGGAGTGTGGGAGGAAACTGAAGCACCTGGTTGAAATCCATGTGATCATGGGGAGAACGTACAAACTCCTTACAGACAGCACCAGGAATTGAAACCTGATTGGTAATCGCTTGCACTGTAAAGCATTATGCTAGCTGTTACCCTATCTTGTAAAGAAACTCTAGTTTCTCGACTTCAGTAGTTTCTAGATAAGCTGCAGAATTACATGACATTTCTATCAGGTCTTGAAAGTTTCTTAAATTTTCTTCCCCCGGCTGTTAATCTGATCAACTATTCCAATTACACCCCACTCCCACCTCCCTCTGTGTATTACCTTAATCACTGCACTGCACTACGACAACCCTTTAAACCAGAAGAGAATCAGAATAAGGTTTAAAATTGCTGGTATATGCTGTGAAATTGGTTGTTTTGCGGCAACAGTACATTGCAATACATAATAATTGAACTACAAATTACAATAAGAAGTATATATTAAATATTAACTTAAGTGCAAAAAGAAAAAAAATAGTGTGTATGGGTTCATTGTCAATTCAGAAATCACTTTTTATAATGCTGTTTACATTGTAAATACATGTTGGTATTTATACACTTCTGTCTGTCTAGGTACCATATCTGATGCGGACTTTGGTGACCATGGTTTTCCATATAGATCTATCCCTCGTTCTTTAGGTGACTTCCATTTCCTCGATGTGTAGCCACCTGGCTATGCTTTTGATGTACATAAGCCGAGGTCTTCCTCTAGGTTTGCTCCCCTCAATCTTTCCAGAGAGTATGAGTTTTTCTAGTTCATCTTTCCGCATGATGTGTCCTAGGAATCTGAGTTGTCTTTCTCTTATTGTTGGTATGAGTGATCGAACTGCTCGGGCTCTTCTGAGAACTTCTTCATTTGATGTGTGTGTGGTCCATGATATTTTTAACATTCTCCTGTAGAACCATAATTCAGCTGCTTCTAGTCTCTTTCCCATTGCTGGGGTAATGGTCCAGCATTCACTTCCATAAGTCAGGATAGAATAAATGTAGCACTGAAGTATTCTGTTTTTAGTGTATATGCTCATCTTTCTGTCTATTAATATGGTCTTCATTTTTTGGAAAGCTTCTTTCGCCATTGCTGTTCTGTATTTGATATCTGTCACACCTGCCATCACTTGTTATTAGGCTGCCAAGATATCTGAATTTGTTGACTTGTTTGATGTTTGTATTTCCAATCGTGATCACACATTGTGAGATGTTGTCTTTCTGGAGATGACCATGCTTTCTGTCTTCTTGGTGTTGATTGAGAGGCCTCTGCGATTACTTTCTGCTGCCACTATAGTGAGTAGTTCTTGAAGTTTTGTTTCTGAGTCAGCTATTAGTATGATGTCATCAGCATATCTGATGTTATTTATATTATGGCCTCCAATTGTGAATCCTTTGATGTCTTTGATACTTCTCAAGATATTTTCACCATACAGGTTGAACAAGTCTGGCAAAAAGACACATCCTTGCCTGACTCCTCTCATGATATTCACATACTCACTCACTTCTCCTTCTATTCTGATGGACGCTGTCTAGTCCCAGTATAAGTTTCTTAAGAAACGTATATCTTTCCCATCTATGTCAAGATCTTGAAGCATTTGCAGAACATCTTGCTGTCTGACAGTGTCAAAAGCTTTTATATAGTTAATGAAACATAGGTAGATGTCTTTTTGTACCTGGATGGCTCATTCACAGATTTATGTATATTTTATCCATACTTTAAACTTTAACTTTCTTTTTTTATATAATTCTTTACTCTTTATAATTGTTGAATGTTGTTGCATATTATGCCAGCACACCACTACAAATTCCTAATACATCTAAGTGTATATATTGAATAAAGTTGTTTTCTGATCCTTTTGCTCAGACCATTGCATCACACATTGAATGAGAATGGAAGGAGACCTCACCAGTTGGAGCCCTCTTTGTACAAGTTAAAGCTGGAGTGTGATGCAACACGTTACGTTGTCATAGACAAGGGGCAAGAGCAATCCATCATCTTCCCTTCTTGTAATCTTACATGGACTGAACACTATTAAGCATAACTCAAGAAGGAAGCAAGTTCTGAATCAAGAACTTCCATCAGTGGTACCAGTGGTACAGGAGGGACCCTAATAAAGAGACACTGAGAGTATGTGTGTGGTCTCTAGCTGCTGCAGCCCAATCACTTCAAGGTTTGTGTGTTGTGCATTCAGCTACACACCACTGTTGTAATGTGTGGTTACTTGAGTTAACGTCATCTTCCTGTCAGTTTGAACCAGTCTGGCCATTCTCTTCTGACTTCTCTCATTAACAAGGTTTTGTCACCCACAGAACTGCCGCTCACTAGATTTTTTTTTTTGTTTTTCAGCACCATTCTCTGTAAACTTTAGAGACTGTTGTGTATGAAAATCCCAGGAGATCAGCATTTGCAGAGATACTCAAACTACCCTCTCTGGCACCAACAATCATTCCATGGTCAAAGTTACTTAGACCACATTTCGTCACCATTCTAACATTTGGTCTGAACAACAACTGAATCTCTTCACCATGTCTGCATGTTTTTATGCATTGAGTTGCTGCCACATGATTGGCTGATTAGATATTTATATTGACAAGCAGGTGTACAGGTGTACCTAATAAAGTGGCCACTGAGTGTATGCCCACTTAACAGATAATAGACCACACTGGTGTACGAGGTGGCATCAGGAACGCCATGGTGAACCATCATTCTGGTGCAGTATGACTACAGAATCCGGTATCGGAGTTTCAAGCAGAATATTATCATGGATGCTTCCAGCCTCTGGTTTTGGAAAAGAAAATGTGATCTACACATAAAATGTAGACGACGATGTCCTTCTGATCTGAATCACAGCCAGGACTCAGAAGCACCAATGAGCTGGGAAGAGATTTCACAATGATGAGCAGTTTTGACTAATGTGGAGACTCAGAACTGAAACTGTTGCACAATTGCTGCAGTGTGTTATCACATGAGCACAACTGCATCAAGTGGGATCATACAGTGCTCATAATCACTCTACTGAGAGAATAGACTTTGCCTCGGACACACATGAAGTAATTGAAATAAGGTTTATTTACAAGCCTTACTTGGCTTGGACCCTTGGTAAACAAATGCAACATTTGATTAAACTGAAGGAACTAATAATTCAAACATTTCTTTAGACTCATGGTCTTGATCATGCCTGTAGAAGGAGCACTTTGTGAAAAAGTGCGTGATAAGTTCCTGGTTCTTATTAATAAAATCACTCAAAGTGGATTGGAGTGAAATCTAGGGGGTTTGTATGCATTACTGAACATACAATAGATGACTTGAGTGCATATGTGGATTCTATGATTTCAAAGTTCAAAGTGCAAAGTAAATTTATTATCAAAGTACCTAGTTAATTTCTGACAAAGTGTTTGTAAGTTTAGTAAGACAGTAGGATGTCAAACAAACGCCCCTTCTTTCATATCAATCAGCTTCAAATTTTTTTGGGTGGGACAGTTCAAATCTCAACATGAAGCATTGCTTGGCAAAACGGAAAGAATAACTCAGTACACCACCTTCAGGAACATCGCTGACGATTCAGAGCAGTGTAGAACAGAAATGCTATCAGATTCAGGTTTATTATCAATGACATCATAAATACAAAAGATTCTACAGATGCTGGAAATCCAGAGTAACACACACAAAATGCTGGAGGAACTCAGCAGGTCAGGCAGCATCTATGGAGAGAAATAAAGAGCCAATGTTTCAGGCCAAGACCCTTCATCAGTGAGACCTGTTGTCATTAACATGTGATGTGAAACTTGTTGTTTTGCAGCAGCAGTACAGTGTAATACCTAATAAATATATTAGTATAAATTACAATAAGAAATATAAAAAATACATAAGTAGTGCAAAAGAGAGCAAAATACTGAGGTAGTGTTCATGGGTTCATGGACTGTTCAGGAATCTGACGGCGGAGGCCATAACTTTAATAACAAAAATGCCATTTCAAGTAATGCAAGCAGGTTTTTTGTTTTTAATCCACCTGGCAAGTTAAGCTCCCACAAGTGCTGAGTAGAAACATAGAAGAGATGTGTAGAACCAGAAAATATTTGGGTAAAATCAGTGATAATGCCCAAAATGCTCATGTGGATCAGGTGGTATCTATTAGAAATGAACCAAATATGGGTGGTGAACCTCTCGATGTTGAAACTGTGGCTGACTTGGATCCCGTGAAGGTTTTACAAAATGAAGCACGACCCAGAAAGGAAATGAACTTACTTTGAGCTCAAATCTAAACCTAAGACAGCTTAAAAATGGTTCAACGCCAAACCTGTAAGGGTCGTTGCTTTGCTGCTGCTTGTGCGTGGGTGGGGGGTCTTTGGGGTTCTAACATTTAACTTTCATTTATTCTTTGAGGCACTCGTCTGTTTTCGTGGATATCTGCAAAGAAAAATAACTTCAGAGTGTATATTGTATACATTTCTCTGACATTAAATGTACCTGTGAAACCTTTGAAATCAGTAAGACTCTGAAAGCAGGTTCTCACACAAGCGTTTTGTTTGTTCATTAGGTCTGTGTGTTGATAAGTTTAGGTGTGCTTTATTAATGGTTGAAAAAAAGGACAGTGGTGACGTGTCTGAAGCATTGAGACTCATGTGGTTACATTGGTGGAACATTCAGTCTCTGCAAACAGACTGTGTTCTGCAATAGACTTCATTAGTGGTTAAGAACTCATTGTAACTCTTATGTAACTCTGGCAATAAGAAGATGAAAAATCTCAGCCATTAATAGGTATGGACTTGGTGACAACTTAAACTGATTACATGGCCTCACCAATAAGGTAAATCTGTGAAGCTCACAATTAATTGCACTAGGTCAAAGGTTTGGATTTAACCAGAGGAAAGTAAAAAAGTCAAGCATGGTAATTTCTGACAGCTCCCTCCCCTTTCATCTCTCTGTCTTAATTTCTGGAGACAAGCTGTCTATCAATATATTTTATAAACCTACCCACTTCCAAGGCTATCTTGACTATACCTCTTCCCACACTGTCTCCTGTAAAAATGTCATTCCCTTTTCTCAGTTCCTTTGTCTCCACCACATCTGTTCCCAGGATGTGGCTTTTTTTTTCCAGGACATCAGAGATGTCCCCATTCTTCAAAGAACAGGGTTTCCTTTCCTCCATCACTGATGCTGCCCTCATCCACATCTCCTCCATTTCCTGGACATCTGCGCTCACCTATCTTCCCACCGCCTTAACAGTGATAGAGGTCCTCTTGTCCTCACCTACCACCCCATGAACCTCTGCATCCAACACATCGTTCTCTGCAGCTTCCGCCATCTTCAACGGGATCCTACCACTAACCACATCTTTACATCCCCCCCCCCCAACTCTCCACTTTCCACAGGGATCACTCCCTCCATGATTCCTTTGTCTATTTGTCCCCACTAATCTCCCACCTGGCACTTATCCCTGCAAGCAGAGAAAATGCTACACCTGTCCATTCACCTCCTCCGTCAACTCTATTCAGGGCCCCAAACAGTTCTTCCAAGTGAGGCAACGCTTCACCTGCAAATCTGTAGGGGGTCATCTACTGTATCCTCTACATTGGTGAGACCTGACGTAGATTGGGGGAATTATTTTGTCAAGCACTTTCGCTCCATCCGCAAAAATCAGGATTACCCAGTGGACAACTGTTTTAATTCCAACCCCCATTCTCATTCCGACATGTTGGCCCATGGTCTCCTCGACAGCCACGATGAGGCCACACCTCAGATTGGAGGAGCAACACCTTATATTCCATCTGGGTAGACTCCAACCTGATGGCCTGAACATCGATTTCTCCAACTTCTGGTAAATTTTCCCCCTACCCCCTCCCCTCTTCTTCAATTCCCCCCTCTGGCCTCTTACTCTTCTCTTCACTTGCCTATCACCTCCCCCGGTGCTCCTCCCTCCTCTCCTTTCTCCCATGGTCCACTCTCCTCTCCTATCAGACTCCTTCTCCAGCCTTCTATCCTTTCCACCTATCACCTCCTAGCTTCTTACTTCATCCCGCCCTTCCCCACCCACCTGGTTTCACCTATCACCTTCCAGCTTGTACTCTTTCCCCTCCCACACCTTCTTACTCTGGCTTCTTCCCCTTTCCTTTCCAGACCTGACGAAGGGCATCAGCCTGAAATATTGACTGTTTATTTATTTCCGTAGAAGCTGCCCAACCTGTTGAGTTCCTCCAGCATTCTGTGTGTGTTGCTCTGGAGTTCCAGCGTCTGCAGAATCTCTTGTGTGTAAGCATGGTAATTGTCAAAGTGGAAATGACAAACTATGAACAGTCTGATTATATCAGAAACCAGGGTGGTTACAATAAGGTGTGGGAGCCTGTAAGTTCATGCATTGAAAAGAATGGAATAGTTATTTGAATCAGAATGAGGTTTACTATCACTGGCATATGTTGCATAATGTGTTGTTATGCGGCAGCAGTACATTATAAGAAAAAGATAAATTACAAGAAGAAATATATGTTTTTAAACTAAATTAAATAATTAGTGCAAATAAGTAGTGAGTTAGTGTTCAAGGGTTCATTGTCCGTTCAGAAATTGAATAGCAGAGGGGAGGAGGCCGTTCCTGAATCTTTGAATGTGTGCCTTCAGGTTCCTATACCTCCTTCCTGATGATAGCAATGAGAAGAGGGCATGTCCTGTGTGACAGGGGTCCTTAATGCTGGATGCTGTCTTTTTGAGCTGTCACGCTTTGAAGATGTCCTGGATGCTGGGGAGGCGAGTACCCGTGATGGAGCTGGCTGAGTTTACAGCTCTCTGCAGCTTTTTCCCATCCTGTGCAGTGGCCCCTCCATACCAGACAGTGATGCAACCAGTCAGAATGCTCTCCATGTAGAAAATTGCAAGAGTCTTTGGTGGCATACCAAGTCTTCTCAAACTCCTAATGAAACATAGCCACTGTCATGCCTTCTTTGTAATTGCATCAGTATGTTGGGCCCAGGATAGATCTTCAGAGATGTTGACACCCAGGAACTTGAAACTGCTCACCTTTCCACTGCTGATCCCATAACGAGGACTGGTGTGTATTCCCTCAACTTCCCCTTTCTGAAGTCCACAATCCATTGCTTGGTCTTACTGATGCTGAGTACAAAGTTGTTGTTGTGACACCACTCAACCACTCCTGTATGCCTCCTCATCACCATCTGAAATTCTGCCAACAGTAGTGGTGTCATCTGTAATTTGGATGAATTATGTGGTTGAAGTAAGGAACGAAGATGCTCAGAATGAGGCCAAAGTAAACACAAGAAAGTCCATCTTGCTATTAGGAATAGAGCCGGATACTTATATGAAGTTGGCATATCTACTTGTATCCTCGGGACAACTGATGTCCTATTTTACAAAGTAATAGCGAAGATACAAAATTATTTCAACCCAGCTATGTTAGAAATGTTGGAAAAGTCTATAGCTAGAATCTGTAAGTGGGGGTTAGGTAAAGTAACTAGTGACCACATAGATGGAACCACAGTACATTTCTGCATTGTGTGTGGGTAACAAACAAAGAAATCCAGTTCAAGGTACTCTGGCTTGAGTTAATTTTTGAATAGACGTGCAAGATACCTACGTACATCCATGGATGCTGCCTCTAACACTGCAAAGGAATTTCAGTCAGTACAGTGTGTTAGTACAAACAGATCCAATGGATTAATGACATGAGTAATGGTCTGAGTCAATATTTTACAGATGTTCCAGCGATGGTTTTGGAAGAGCCCCTGAATGAAATGCTACACAATTTGTTTTGAATTCTGTGTGCCTCGTGTCTGCACACGTTGCAATGAACTTTGTGAAAGGTTAAGGGCCACATGAGTGCACATACTTAACAGTCCAGGCGTTCCTCCATCGTAACCTGTATTTAGATTAGATTTATTTTTTAATCACACGTACATCGAAACAGACAGTGAAATGGGTCGTTTGCGTTAACAACCAACACAATCTGAGGATGTGCTTGGAGCAGCCCACATATTCCATAAAATCATAAGACACAGGAGCAGAATTGGGCCATTTGGCCCATCGAGTCTGTTCTGCCATTCCATCATGGCTGATTTATTATCCCTTTCAACCTCATTTTGCCTTCTCCCCGTAACCCTTGATGCCCCAACTAAACTCACTACACCATGGTAGCGCAGTGGTTAGCGCAACGCTATTACAGCTCGGGGCATTTGGGAGTTCAGAGTTTAATTCTGGCACCGTCCATATGAAGTCTCTGTTCGTCCTCCCTGTGGAATGTGTGGGTTTTCCCCAGGTACTCTAGTTTCCTCCCACAGTCCAAAAACGTGTTAATTGGTCATTGTAAATAGCCCTGTGATTAGATTATGAGGACACACAGTCCTCTTTTATTGTCATTTAGTAATGCATGCATTAAGAAATGATACAATGTTCCTCCAGAATGATATCACAGAAACACAAGACAAACGAAGACTGAAAAACTGACAAAAACCACATAATTATAACATATAGTTACAACAGTGCAAAGCAATACTGTAATTTGATAAAGAACAGACCATGGGCATGGTAAAAAAAAAGTCTCAAAGTCTCTCGAAAGTCCCATCATCTCACACAGACGTAGGAAGGAAGAAAAACTCTCCCTGCCATGAGCTTCCAGCGCCGCAAACTTGTCGATGCAGCATCCTGGAAGCACCCGACCACAGTCCGACTCTGAGTCCGTCCGAAAACTTCAAGCCTCTGACCAGCCCTCCGACACCGAGCACTATCTCTGCCGAGCACTTCAACCCCAGCCCCGGCAACAGGCAACAGGCAAAGCCAAGGATTTGGGGCCTTCCCCTCCGGAGATTCTCGATCGCACAGTAGCAGCGGCAGCGAAGCAGGCATTTCAGCAGTTACTCCAGGTGTTCCTCCGTGCTTCTCACGTTCGTCTCCATCAAATCAGGATTGTGCACAGTACCTACTTACAAATACGATATCATTTCGGAGCAGCCGCGTGCGCGGCCATCTTCTCCTCCTCCTCTATAGGGTTAGGGATAATCAGGATTGTGGGGTTACTGGGGTGCTGTGGCTCAAAGGGCCTACTCTGCGCTAATATCCCTAAACAAGGAACTTAAGCAGAAGTGATTGCACAACATTCTATTGAGATTAACTGCATAGATGCAGGGATGTTGCCATATCTGGCTGATGTCTAGAATCAGGTTTCATAGTCTGAAAAAAAAGCATTCACACTGGACTGAGATGAGAAGAAATTTCTTGACAGAGGGCAGTCTCCGAGCCATGCTGGTACAAGCACTTGCTAACACCTCCTCCTGGCCGTTGCTAGCGGAGTGGGGTCATTTGATTGATGAGGTCATCGCTGGCTGGTTTTGACTCTGGTTTGGTTGGTAACACCCTAGTCTAGAGGTTGCCAGTTGAATTTCTATTCCAGGTACCAATCAATGTAGGGTTTTGACCCCAAATGTTGACACTTCCTTTCCTCGCACAGATGCTGCTGAACCACTGAGTTCCTCCAGCAGATTGTTGCTGGAGCACAAAACTCTAGTTGAGGCATAAAACCTGGCGTGGATCCACTGATAGGCACATCAGGACTGGGTGAAATCAATGTAGTTCTTCTAGATGCATTCATTGTCTAAAGCCAGTTGTCACATTCTGAAAATAAAATATTTGCCATTTAGGACTGAAATAGGATGTTTCTTAGTAAGCTGTTGAAATTCTCCACCCAAGAGGGCTATGTAGAACATAGAAATTACAGCACAGGCCCTTTGGCCCACAATGTTGTGCTGGCCTTTTAACCTATCTAATCAATCTAACCCTTCCCTCTCACATAACCCTCCATTGTTTTTCACCCATGTCCCTGTCTAAGAGTCTCTTCAATATCCCTAATATATCTGCCTCTCTCACCTCCGAGCCTGCTCCACCATTCCATAAGATCATGGCTGAACTAGCTGTGGACTCAGCTCCACCTACCTGCCTTTTATTTATCTAAGTGTGTTTTGAATATATTTAATGAGGTTGCCTCTACTGCTTCCCTGGGCAGAGAATTCCACAGATCCACCACTCTCTGGGAAAAGCAGGTTCTCCTCATCTCCGCCCTAAATCTATTCCGTTGAATCTTGAGGTTATGTCCCCTCGTTCTAGTCCCACCTACAGTGGAAACAACGTTCATGTAGTTTGTTGAAAAACAAGGCAAAGGCTAAGATATGTTTATGGTGCAGGCACTAATGATGTTTATTACAAGAGAATAGAGCTTGACTCTCGGGAATGCAGGTACAGTGCTTTGAAGACAAAGGTCGGCCATTGGTGGGGCGGACTTCAAGCCAGGTTAAAGTGCCAAGGTCTGAGGGCGGAGGACAAACCGGTGTTCAGCCCCACTATTTTGTGCCAGCCAAGATTCCCCCATCTGAATGCCTCTGTTTGACCTGTCTCCCTCTATTCTCACTACTACCATCGGATGGGAAATACAGGAGTCTTGGGTCCCACGACACCAGTTCGGGGGCAGTTGTTGCCCAGCAGCCATCGGGCTTCTGGACAGGCTTCACTCACCTCAGCGCTGAACTGACTCCGCAGCCTGTGGACCCACTTTTGGGGAGTCTGCAGCTCATGTTCTGTGTATTATTTGTTTACTTTTTTTTTACTATTTTCAAGGAGCCGATTGTTGACTTCAGGAGAGGGAAACCAGAGGCCCATGAGCCAGTCCTCATCGGAGGATCGGAGGTGGAGAGGGTCAGCAACTTTAAATTCCTCTGTGTTATTACTTCAGAGGATCTGTCCTGGGCCCAGCACGTAAGTGCCATTATGAAGAAAGCACAGCAGTGCCTCTACTTCCTTAGGAGTTTGCGAAGATTTGGTGTGACATCTAAACTTTGACAAACTTCTATAGATGTGTGGTGGAGAATATATTGACTGGCTGCATCACAGCCTGGTACAGAAACACCAATGACTTTGGATGGAAAATCCTACAAAAAGTAGTGGATATGGCCCAGTCCATCATGGATAAAGACCTCCCCACCTTGAGTACATCTACATGAAATGCTGTCGTGGGAAGGCAGTATCCATCATCAGGGACCTCCCACATGCTCTCTTCTCACTGCTGCCTTCAGGAAGAAAGTACAGGAGCCTCATAACCCACACCATCAGATTCAGGAACAGTTATTACCCCTCAACCATCAGGCTCTTGAACCAGAGGGGATAACTTCACTCAACTCCACTTGCCCCATCATTGAAATGTTTCCACAACCTATGGACTCACTTTCAAGGTCTCTTCATTTCATGTTCTTGATATTTATTGCTTATTTATTTATTATTATTGTTATTTCTTTTTGTACTTGCACAGTTTGTTGTCTTTTGCACACTCAAGTTGGTGCGGTCTTTCCTTGATACTGTTATGGTTACTATACTATGGATTTATTAAGTATGCCCACAAGAAAATGAATCTCAAGGTTGTATATACCGACATATATGTACTTTGGTAATAAATTTACTTTGAACTTTGATTTGTCCACTTCTGCACGATAGATGTTTGTCAGTCTTTGGTATGCGTGGTTTTTCATGGATTCTATTGTATTTCTTTCTCTTCCTGTGGCTGCCTGCAAGAAGATGAGTCTCAATGTTGTATATGCTATACATAATTTGATAATAAATTTACTTTGAATGATTGAACCCAATAGAAAAGAAGGGCATGGGCTTGACTGATGATAGGATGTCAAGGGTGGTGGAGATGGGGCAGGAATTTGTATAGATAGTGGACTTAATGATTTGCTTTTTTTCATAAAAGGGGTAACAGAGGAAGAATTGGAAGGAGCGGGGTTCAGTGCCTGACCTTAGAAAACCTTTAACAATATCAGCTAAGGGAAGGAAGTTGGATGCTTGGTAGTTCGATGGGTAAAAGGTCAAGGGAACAAGAAGTAGCACCCATGTGAAGCGGTGGTTGCAAACCAAGGAAGGTGGAGCTAGGTGTTGTGGGGAAGATGGAAGGGGTCATTAGAAGCTTGGGTCAGCAGGTGAGGGGAAGCAACGGGAGACACTTCAACTATTCTGACAATTAGTTTGGTGAAATTTATTTATTTAGAGGTACAGCACAGAAACAGCCCCTTCTGGCCCAACAAGCCCACCCTGTTCAATTATACCCATGTGACCAATTAAACTACTAACCCGTATATCTTTGGACTGTTGGGGGGAAACCCACGTGGTCACGTGGAGAACGTACAACCTCCTGACAGACAGCAACAATATTGAACCCAGGTCACTGGTGCTGGAATAGCATTATGCTAACCACTACGCTACTGACAGTCTTGTAAAATGTGGGCATATCAAACATCTTTAATGCACTGAACATATCTTGGGGTTGAATATATAACGTGGACAGTTTGCAGGTTTATTTTCCCCTGGTTTGAAGGAGCTGACTTATTTCAGCCATGTTGTAACACAAAAAGAGTGATGGATTCCAGACAGCCAGCTAAAGCAACTATGGGATCCAAGCCAGCTCTTTGTGTGGGAGGGGGAAGAGACCATGAAATGCAAAGTGGGTATGAAATGGGGTGGAGGGTGTGTGAATCATCGCCCTTGTTTGTTGGAGGGTACGTGGAGCCAGTGGTAAAGCTCAGGAAGAGATAAGCAATGTAAGTGACCTTAAGCATGGATAAGCCCCACCCATCTCTGTATCCTGTGCATGGCTGTGAAGACAGTCACCAAGAGTGCTGCCTGCTTCCGCTCTGAGCAGCACACAGTTGTTCCAATCAGTCAGTGACACAGGGGAAGAGCAGAGTCCCAGGAATAAATCGAATAAGAAACGTCTAATTTCCCTCATTGATGTTGTGTTTGTTGAATGGGATGTGGAACCTGAGGACTATTAAATATTCTGGCAATGGCAGTGAAGGGTCAAGCAATCCCAAGTCCCTTACAGTTGTAAAATAAAAACAGAAAATGCTGGAATGCTCAGAAGTGCAAACAGCATCTGCCAAAAGAGAAACAGTTAACCCTTCAACAGAACAGAGAGAGGGAGAAAGCAAGTTGGTCTAAGTAACAAAAGGTAAGGGAGGGGAATGGGTGGAAAAAATGGAATGACTCCCAAAAGGGATCTGGGAATACAGATTCATAATTCCTTGAAAGTGACATCACAGGCAGAAAGGCTCATAAAGAGAGCTTTTGGCACATTGACCTTCATAAATGAGTATTGACTGCAGGAGCTGGGGTGTTATGTTTAAGTTGTATGCAACTTTAGTGAGGCGTGATTAGGAGTATTGCATGCAGTTCTAATCATAAACCTACATAAAAGATACCAATAAGATTGAAAGAGCACAGAGAACATTTGCAAGGATGTTTCTGGATCTTGAGGATCTGAGCTATAGGGAAAGGTTGAATAGGTTAGGGCTCAATTCCTTGGAGCGTAGGGGAATGAGGGGAGACGATAGAGGTATACAAAGTTATGGGGGGGTATAGATATGGTAAATGCAAGTAGGCTTTTTCCACTGAGGTTTGATGTGACCAGAACCAGAGGTCATAGGTGAAGCAGAGAAGTGAAAGGGGAACCCGAGTGGGAACTTCTTCACTCAGAGATGGTGAGAGCGTGGATCGAGCTGCCAGTGGAAGTGGTGGAATACAGCTTTTAAGAGAAATTTGGATGGGAGGAGTATGGAGGGCTATGGTCCAGACATGGGCCAATGGCACCAGGCAGAATAACAGTTTGGCACAGACTAGATGGACCAAAGGCCTGTTTCTCTGATGACTCTATGACAGTAGTAAGGTGAACTGATGGTGAGAGAGGGTAAGTTGAAATAGGTGACTACAAGGAGATCCCACTTTTTCTGGCAGAAAAAGGTGCTGAAATGTATCATTTATGTCAATGACCAACACAGTCTGAGGATGTGCTGGGGGCAGCCCTCAAGTGTTACCCCACATTCCCTTACTTACTAACCCGTACATCTTTAGAATATATGTGGGAGGAAACCAGAGTGCCCAGAGGAAACCCATGCAGTCACGGGGAGAATGTACAAACTTCTTACAGAGAGCGGTGGGCCCTGTAAAGCACTGCGCTAACTGTTACGCTACCGAACTGTTCATTAATAAAAGGCAGTTTGTGAGAGCTGCCCTCAAATATGACTGGATTTCAATGCCTGTAATTACTTTGAGGCGTCCTGAGGTTGTGAAGCATATGCTACATTATATAATACTTTATAGGGCCCACCACTCTCTGCAAGGAGTTTGTACATTCTCCCTGTGACTTAATCCACCCCCGTGCTTAACATTTGGAGAGAGGTTCTTCTCATGAAATTCTGCACCCTTTTTTCTCCTAACATACTTTTGCTCATAGCGACCAAAATGTTCCATTCAAAAAGGTTCAAAGGAACATCTAAACAAGCCTGATGCATTTCGGAAATAAGTCCTGTGGACTGATGAAGTTATAATACGGGGGTGGATCGATCATGCTTTGGGCTTGTGTTGCAGCCAGTGAATGGGGAACATTTACTGGTAGAGGGAAGAATGAATTCAATTAAATACCAGCAAATTCTGGAAGCAAACATCACACCGTCTGTAAAAAAGCTGAAGATGAAAAGAGGATGGCTTCTACAACAGGATAATGATTCTAAACACACCTCAAGATCCACAATGAGCTAGCTGCACAAGCTGAAGTTTTTGCCATGGCCGTCACAGTCCCCTGACCTAAACATCATCGAGAATCTGTGGATAGACATCAACAGAGCAGTGCATACAAGACGGCCCAAGAATCTCACAGAACTAGAAGCCTTTTGCAAGGAAGAATGGGTGAAAATTCCCCCAAACAAGAATTGAAAGAGTCTTAGCTGGCTACAGAAAGTATTTACAAGCTGTGATACTTGCCAAAGGGGGTGTCAGTACTGCCATGCAGGGTGCCCAGACTTTTGCTTCAGACCCTTTTCCTTTTTTGTAATTTTGAAACTGCAAAAGATGGAAATAAAAAAAGTAATCTTGTTTAAAATATTAAAGAAATGTGTCATCTTTAACTTTATGCTTTTTGGAAATCAGTTCATCTTTTACTCACTTAGCTATTCACAGTAACAGAAATTTTGACCGGGGTGCCCAAACTTTTGCATGCCACTGTATATACTTTGATAATAAATTTACTTTGGAACTGATCACAAAAAATAAATCAAGAAATTCTTTTGAACCATAATTATACTTTTCTCTGCTAAACCCCAGACCCTGAAACAGGTTCCAAATTGCCCCGTCCTCCTTAGTCCCTTCCATTCTGTGTTCCATGGCCCTCCTTATACCTTTCACACATCTGGTGCCCCCTTGTGCCTGAACTATCTGCTTTCTCTCTGTAAGCCTGTTGTGATCTTGTTCTCCTCTGTTAAACCTCTTCCTTGCCCCAAAAAGGACAATCTCAACTCATCGCTGAAATTCTTTATTGCCAGAACCAGTCTTGTAAAGCCCAAGGTTCCATCTGTAACTCTAGACTTCTGCTGAATTACTCTTGATCGGGTTATATTGAAAGCAGCTCACAGGGGAATCCAGTACTCCTTGCATTAGCCACTGCTCACCAGTGTCTGCTGACCCCTACTGGAATTGAAGATCTATACTCATTGCTAAAATTCCACAGGCTTTGGCGATCTGAATCTTGCTATTTCTAAACTATATAAGTTATCTTTAAACACATTCCTAACATCACAATCGCCCCTTCGTATCATTCTATCCTTCCATGGCATCATAAGAAGTGGTCACAGAATGTAAGATGGCCAGTTATTGTTCATGCCAGCTCAATGTAAGGGCAACCAGCCAGCTGCACTTCCTCACCCTCTTCCCATCATCTCCACATTCTTTCCTTTTGGATACTTACTTTTTAAAAAGCTCCACAATTGCATTTAGTCATACAGTGCAGAAACAGGCCTTTCAGCCTAATTGGTCCAAGTTTTTCATCTAAACTAGTCCCATTTACCTGTGCTTGGCTTATATTCCTCTAAACCTTTCTATCCACGTACTCGTTCAAGTACCTTTTAAATGCTAACTAATTAGCCTCCTCTATTTAGCATGAAAGTATATTCCAGACACCAACATCTCATGTCATTTTTACTTCTTTTCATAATTATTTTCACTCTAAATCCTGTGTTTCTTGACCCTGTTCGTAGTGTTGAGTTTCCCTCTCCCTGTGTTGTCTAAATCCTTCATGATTTTAAGTATTTCTATTAGATCCCATCACAACCCCAGGTCAGTTTTCCCTGGTGCAGAGATTAAGAGTTGAGATGACTGAGGTACTAAGAACTATGGGGATAGGATGGACTGCAAGAAAATCTTCTTCCTATCAGAGGTAGGTAAAACTAAAGGGCATTGATTTAGAGGGGATCTGAAGGGGACCTTCTTCACGCTAACCACTACGCCTGCCGTACTTTTTCCTTCCTGCTAAAGCATACAAAACATAACAATTCAGAATTCTGAATATTCAATTTTATCTGCCATCTATCTGGGGTGGAGGAAAGTTGATGGGCAGATGCAGGCAGGAGGGAGGGGTGGATATAACGACAGAGGCTGGAAGACGACAGGAAGAAACAACAGGGTAGCAGGTTATAGAAATCTGGTGGGCAGATGGGAACTTGAAGTTTATTACTTCATTCCTCATGGTTCAATTTGCACTTTTTTTTAAACCAGGTTTTAGTTGCAGGTATTCAAAAATTATTAAATTCATGAACATTATTATTTAATGTCATACAGTACCAAGTTTCAACAATTAAAGCAACTTTTCCAAATTTCAGAAAAAATTGACACAAATATTAAGGATCCATTTGATATACGCTCAGTGGCCACTTTATGAGATACCTCCTGTCATGGTCTTCTGCTGTTGTTGCCCATCCATTTCAAAGTCTAATGTGTTATGCGTTCGGAGATGCTCTTCTGCACACCATTGCTGTAATGTGTGGTCATTTGACTTATTTGTTAATGTTGCCTTCCTGTCAGCTTGAACCAGTCTGGTCATTCTCATTAACAAGACATTTTCACCCACAAAACTGCCACCCACTCAATGTTTTTTTGATTTTCACACCATTCTCTGTGAACTCTAGAGACTGTTGGGCATGAAAATCCCAGGAGATCATCAGTTTCTGAGATACTCAAACCACCCCATCTGGCACCAACAATCATTCCACAGTCAAAGTCACTTAGATTATGTTTCTTCCCCATTTTGATGTTTGGTCTGAACAACTAAACCTCTTGACCATATCTGCATGCTTTTATGGATTGAATTTCTGCCATATGATTGACTGATCAGATATTTGCATTAATGAGCAGGTGCACTGGTGTACCTAATAAAATGGCCACTGAGTGTATAATAACTTACTGATAAGTATATCCTACATTTTTTGTTAATGTTCTCACTCTCAAACTGCTCCCATTCACTCACTGATTAGATAATCTTGTTTACTACAAAAGTCAGCACATTTTTATTTTATCAGAGAATCACCTCTCCCCCACCCTCCCTGAAGCCTAATGGGTTTGTATTTTTCCCTTTCCAGTCCTGATGCTGCACCTTCCACTTGAACCTTTCTCCCCGCCACAAGTGCATTCTGACTTGCTGAGTTATCGAGTCGTACAGCATGCAAGCAGGTCCTTTGGCCCAATCACTCCATGCCAATCTAAGCTAGTCCAATTTGCCCACATTTGGCCATTATGCTCTAATTTTATTTTATTTTGAGATACAGCACAGTAACAGGCCCTTCTGGCCCAATGAGCCCGCCCCACCAAATTACACTCATGTGATCAATTAATCTACTAACTAACTCATGTCTTTGGAATGAGGGAGGAAACAGGAGCGCCAGGAGGAAACCACATGGTCACAGAAAGAATGTAAACTCCTTACAGACAATGGTGGGATTGAACCCAGGTTGCTGGCACTGTAATAACTAACAGCTACATTACCTTGCAGCCCCAATCTTTCCAATCTTTTCCTATCGATATACAGTATATCCCTCTAAATCTTTCTATTTACCAACTCCAACTCCCTCCTGACCAGACTGAAGTACACTGCTCATAACCAATTTGATCCCGTGCCAAGCTACTGATCCCACAAACATTTACATTCTGAGGAGCTAATCCATGTCCACAGTGCTATTCATTTCTAAACTGCCTGGGTATTTCCTGCATTTTCTGGTTTTATTTTAGATTTCCAGCACCGGCAGTTTTTTTCCTGAATTAAGATAAAAATTAGTCTGGGTTTTGATGAGTAATGAAGCAAGGCGAGTTGTCATCATCCTATATAGGAAACAGTTGACAAGCATCTACAATGAAATTTCCTTCAATGACAGTGATGCCATAAAACTAGCCAATCAGAATTCTCTCAAAGTAAAGAGTAAAAAATAGTTCATAATTTGCATTTTATTGACCGTAAAATAATACATCTCTCTATGTGAATTAGATTTATTACTACAGGAGGAAGTCGAAGGTCTTTCCTTCCAGGAGAAGCC
This sequence comes from Mobula birostris, assembly GCF_030028105.1. Lineage (NCBI taxonomy): Eukaryota > Metazoa > Chordata > Chondrichthyes > Myliobatiformes > Myliobatidae > Mobula > Mobula birostris. The sequence goes on from NC_092402.1 coordinate 43,718,550, forward strand.
TGTCCTTATTAGATCGAGGCGGAAACTTTAAATTCCCAGGCATTACCATACCAGAGGATGATGTGATAATGTCCTGGGACCAGCACAAAGGCAGCATGACAATGCCTCTACTTTGTAGAAGTTTGAGTAGATTTGGCATGCCACCAAAAACTTTGACAAACTTCTATCAATACACAGTGGAGAGCATCCAAACTGATGCAACTCGCAGCCTGGAATGGAACCACCAATATCCAAGAATGGAAGAGTCTACAGAAAGTCCATCACAGGCAAAGCACACGGAGTGCTGGCCCGGGACAGCAGCATTCATCAAGGACCTGCATGATCCAGGCCATGCTCTCTTCTCACTACAACCATCAGGCAGGAGGGACAGAAGCCTTGGGTCCCACACCAACAGGTTCAGGAACAGTTATTATCTTAAAACCATCAGGGTCCTGAACTGGCATGGATAACTTCAATCACCACAAACCTGAACTAATTCCACAACCTACAGACTAGCTTTCAAGGACTCCACTATTCATGTCCTACTATTTTAATTTTTATTTGCTCAATTTGTCTTCTTTTGCACATTGGTAGCTTGTCAGTCTTTTTTTTTATGTACAGTTTTTAAAATAATTCCTTTTGCATTTCTTTGCTCTACTGTGAATGCATGCAAGAAAATGAATCACAAGGTGACATATACATACTTCTATAATAAATTTTACTTTGAGATTCAGATAACTTAAAACAATTTTTAAAAATATTAATATGACATTTTAAGTCATTTTCAATATTATTCTGATGGGATGACACCATGCATTTATAACATTAGATTTTAAGGTGAGCAAAATTGTTCAAGGATAATTATGTGTTGCTAAAAACTTAGTTATATCTACTCCAATGAGATTTAATAAATTAGGAATGAGAATAACAAAGGGGTGAAATTATCTTAGATTTACAGCTAAAAAACTTGTTGCAGAAAGACAACACAGATATACTGTACCTTACAGTTCAAAAGTCCACTGCAGAAACATTTGGGATATTCAGTATTATTTAAATACACACCAGTTTCTTTTTGCACAGTACTGTGTCCATGTCAACAATGTAATGACTGATCTCCTGGTCTGTGTATGGGGCTTTACCTTACAGACCCAGTCTCATCCCGGACTATAAACAGCTCACTTTTTCTGGAGTCAGAGTCCAACTGAGAACAAAGACAATCCTCTAGAATTTCTGCCTTGCACCCTGCTCTATAGCAGTTCCAAGGTTGGTCTACAGAAGGGGGAACTCTCTGGAAGTTAAAGGCACTACAAAAATAAAACACAGGGGTGGGCTATCTAACATCTACAACCTGCCTCACCATTCAGTATATCCATGAGTGATCTACTCAGGCCTCAACTCCACTTCTGTGGTTGATCCCGATAACCCCAAATTTCCCTCAAAAAGTGTATCCACCTCCTCTATATACTTCCAGCATTCTAGGTTCCACTCCCTTTAGAGCTGAGAAGTCCAGAGATCCATTACCTGCAAAACCTTTTTCTGTGAAAGAAGAAATTCAGGGAGTGGGTGTGTGGAGAGAGAAGCAACAGGGAGAGGTCTGAAATATGGCAAGTGGGGGAAACCATTTTACATTATTGCACATATTAAGCAGCCCTTCAGTTCAATCGGTTTATAATACAGAACAAGAAAACTCTTTGTTCATTGTGTGCTGATAGCAAATCAGCAGATTCACATCTGGTCTTTCTTAAGAAGAAAGTCGGAAGAATCACTGTTGACCCACTCTGATCTGCAAATTGCCTTAAACACACTTAATGATATGTCTGAAACCTGCTGGCTTCATGTTTTTTGCCTGATGCCCAGAAGGGAATGCTGCAGCCTGGCACATTGCAAGGAGTACATGCTAAGAGATGCATTGAAGCATGGTTATCCATCCAATGTGGGAAGGACTGCAGTCTAACATCCTGCTGCCACTGAGTGGCTGGATCCTGTCTCCAAGCCCCAAACACTTGGAATTTGTATCGCCCAAAAAGGCCTTGATTGCAGAACATGCTAACACAACAAATATATGGGTTGAACGACAATGTGAATGTACAGATTGAACACTATGGATGTAAAGAAAGCCAGGCACTTTTCTGTGTGTGTGTATATATATATATATATATATATACACACACATACATACACACACACATACACATATTATATATATACACATACATATACAGACATTAATATAATTTATTTTTGAAGGAGAAACTAAACACTGATCCAGGTCAAAGTCATTATGGACTCACACACAATGTGCCAGAGGAACTCAGCAAGCCATGCAGCATCTCTGGAGAGGAGACTGGAATCATCCATCCAGTGGTTGGGTATTCATTTCCAGTTCTGAACTGAAGTAACCAAGACCAAGCCAACTCAGTAATGAGCACAATAATTACTAGATAATGATTTGGACTCCAGAGATCCTCATGTCATTAACTTTGACCTGACCTCCAGCTTCAGCTGAGATTTATTCAGTGGGGACTGAACTATGGGCCCTCCTAACTTGTAGGCTGCTGCTAAAAGGCTTTCTTCTCTTTGACATCACAGAAGGCACAAATTTAGAAAATTCGCTGCCTTCTGCAAAAAGGCATTTCCTCTGTGAATGAAATGACTCAGGTAGCGGGTTCTGGTGAGAGAGGAGCAACAGCGCATACAAGAATGCTCTTCTGATGTCTCCAGTGCATTTAACTGAATAAGGTTGATTTTTTAAAAAGTGGGTGCTGTTTGCAAAGCTAGTATTTATTTAATTGAACTCAATTGTTTGTCTATCCCATTCAAAGGCAGTTAAAAGTTAACTCAAGAGTCTGGAGTCCATCACACAGAAAAGACAAGGTCAGTAGATTTGCTTCCTTAAAAGGCATCAATGAATCAGAACAGATTTTAAACAAAACATTAGATGTCTCCAGGATCATGATGACTGATCCTTATTTATTAATTCCAGATTTATTTAATTAAATTAACTTAATTTAAGTATTCTACCTGGACTGATGGGACTTGAACAGACATCTGGATCAGCAGTTCAGGCCTCTAGATTTGTTTGTCCAGTGAAAATTGGGACTTAATTTTTTTTGTAGTTTCAGTAGTCTACACACAAGTAAAAGTATAGGTCCATGATTAGTTTTTATTGATCATATACTTCTCACGAGTAATTGTTTACAAGGTATAAAGGGACAATCAGTAGCTATTCCTAGGAAAACAACCATGATAAGAGAGAAATAAAATCAGGTAGACATATATCAAGACCTGGACAGGTCAGTACAATAATCCCATTCTCAGGTCAGTACAATAATTCTCAAGCATGCTAACAGACTTGAATCTAAAGAGATTCCATGTTTCTTGCTTTATTTATCATTAATGTTGGTAGTTACTTCGACTGTTTTCAGAACTAATATCCTGCACAGCCTTACGGGAATCCATCATCGTCATCCTCTGCCATTTCTTTAGCAAATTCCAGATCTTGCTGCTCCCGTTCTCGCCTCTCCTGTAAGGAAGAGATTTAAAAGTATGTGCCATGTATTCACATAAATTCTCAACAAATTCACATTTATAAAGTGTTATAACATTGTACCACACTTCCCATACAATAAATTATCCTTGAGACACAGATATGCTGGAATCTGGAGCAAAAAGAAAAACCTGCTGGAGGAATTCAGCAAATCAGGTCGCATCTATAGAGGGAAATGACTAAAATGAACAGTCCTGGTTTGTGGTTGTTATGCAGTGATTCATTTAACATGGAAATAGCTTCATGGGCAGATAGATACCAAAACCAGCAAGGAGATTTGGATCAATTGCTCTGTTCTTCCTTTGGCTAAAGTGAATTAGGGGAGAATTTGCACAATGCTTTACACTGCATGTGACCCGAGTTCAATTCCCATCGCTGTCTGTAAGGAGTTTGTACAATCTCCCTGTGATCTCGTGGGGTGATTGCTGGGCAGTGTGGCTCAAAGGGCCAGAAGGGCCTATTCCATGCTGTAGCTCAATAATTTTTTTTAAAAATTGCTGACCAAACCAATATCAGAATTCAAATTGTGCCAAGGGAATCATTAAAATTTACTCAAGATTGCCAAAACTGGAAATTGGGATGTGGTTCAATGTCTCAGCTGAAGGAACCAGCATGTCTTCAGCTACCAGCTTCTGTAATGCACTCTGGAAGGTTAAATCCAGACCATTTGATGCCAACACGCCCTCAAATTTCCCTTATTAAAAGCATGCTGAAGTTTTCTATTTCATCATACTAGTAAGTTATTTCAGAATTTATTCTTTTTTATAAAAGTTTATTTTCCAAATTTCATTTGACATCTTAACTTTAAACAGCTTTAAGTTCCTCGGTATCCACATCACCGAGGACCTCACGTGGTCTGTACACACCAACTGTGTGGTGAAAAAGGCACAACAGCGCCTCTTTCACCTCAGATGGTGGAGGAAGTTTGGTACGGGCCCCCAAATCCTAAGAACTTTCTACAGGGGGACAATTGAGAGCATCCTGACTGGCTGCATCACTGCCTGGTATGGGAACTCTATCTCCCTTAATCACAGGATTCTGCAGAGAGTGGTACGGATAGCCCAGCACATCTGTAGTTGTGAACTTCCCTTGATTCAGGACATTTACAAGGACGGGTGTGTAAAAAAGGGCCCGTAGGATCATTGGGGACCCGAGTCACCCCAACCACAATCTATTCCAGCTGCTACCATCCAGGAAATGGTACCGCAGCATAAAAGCCAGGACCAACAGGGTTCGGGACAGCTTCTTCCACCAGGCCATCAGACTGATTAAATCATGCTGATTTGAGTGTACTCTATATTATATTGACTGTTTTATTTATTATAAATTACTATGATTGCACATTTAGACACAGAAGTAACATAAAGATTTTTACTCATGTATGTGAAGGATGTAAGGAATAAAGTCAATTCAATTCAACTTTAAATTACACCATCAGCTCAAATTCCATGCCAGCAGAACTTTCCTTAATCCCAATTCTCCATATTTCTGAAAATCTTAAATACAATTGGGCCACAGGGTGCAGTTTCCTCATGCTTCAGTTTTGCTAAAATCAAGAATTATCATATCTTACAATAATTCTGCAAGTGACCCCTAGTTCTCAACAACCACAGATAAGAACGAATTCTCAGTCTTAAAATCAAGTCAAATGTGTGTATGCTTCTGTTCCTATGATGGCATAAAATTTACCCCTTCTTATCAATCTTATGTGTCCTTTCCTACTTATGGACAAAACTAACCTAAGCACAACTGTAAAAACAATGTGTTCATTACCTGGGGATGGCCTGGAGACATTTCCCAATAGTGAACACACACACTAACCATATTAACCTAGATGTAACTTCAAAATTAGCTCCAGTTAAATCTATAGCTCTACATGCAATATTCTAGTTGTTTCCTTTAATAATCTAACTATACCCAGTCTTCACAGGGTTTTGCAGATGATTAAACACCCCATTTATGTACTTTTATCTAATCATGTGATTTTGTCCATTTTAAACTCCATCACCAACTTTCTGCTCATGGCACCCAATTTGCTGTCATGCACAAACTCAAAAATAAATCAAAACCAATCGCTCCAACCCCATTCCACTACAACAGGTACACCACTTTGGATACTGTTGGGGGGTGGGGGGGGGGGGTGAGGGAGGGAAATGACCCAGAGGAAAGTCACAGTGGTCGGGTCTCTGGCACTGACCCTGGCTCAGTGACTCAGAAGGGAAGGGAGGAGAAGAGGCATGCTGTGGTGATAGATGATTCATTAGTTAAGGGAACAAAACAGAGGTTCTGTGGGCGAGAACAAAATTCCCAGAGAGTAATTTGCCTCCTGGATGCCAGGGTCTGGGATATCTCAGACTGAGTCTTCAGCATTCGTAAATGGGACGGTGAACAGCCAAAAGTTGTGGTCCATGTAGGTACCAATGATGTGGGTAGGACGAGTGACAAGGTTCTGCATGGTGAGATCAGGGAGTTAGGTGCTAGGTTAAAGGGCAGGACCTACAGGGTTGTGATCTCAGTATTGCTACCTGTGCCATGTGCTAGTGAGGCCAGAACTAAACAGATCATACAGATTAACATTTGTCTAAGGAGTTGCTGCAGGAGGGAGAGCGACAGGTTTTTGGATCATTAGGCTCTCTTCCAGGGATGGTGGGACTGTTTGCACCTGAACTGGAAAGGGACTACTATCCCAGTGGGAAGGTTTGCTCATGCAGCACATGGGTGGGGGAGGGGCTTGGGAACCAAAGTGCCAGAACAGATAGTGGAGAGGTTTTTGGAGACAGATGGTAAGACCACAGACAAAGCCAAGAATCAAAAGGCTGAGCATGGCGCGACTAATGTACTGAGCTACGCAGATTTCAATGCAAGTATCGTAGGAAAGGCAGATGAGCTCAGGATATAGGTAAACACATGGAATTATGATAGTATAACCATTAGTGAGACTTGATTGCAGGAGGGATTAAAGGAGGAGGGGTGGCATGACTAGTCAAGGAAAATGTCACTGCAGTGCTCAGTCAGGACAGACTGGAGAACTTGTCTAGTGAGGCATAATGGATGGAACTGAGGAATAAGAAAGTTAATGGGGCTATATTACAGACCTCCCGAGAGTCCACGGGATTTAGAGGATCAGATTTGCAAAGATCACAGATTGCTGCAAGAAACATTGTTATAGGAGGTAATTTTGACTTTCCACATATTGACTGGAATTGCCATACACTAAAAGGGTTAGATGGAATACATAAGTCCCAAAGAGAGTGTGCAATACTTGATCCTCTATTAGGGAATGAGTCTGGGAATGCTGCAGAAGTTTATGCAGGGGGATGCTTTGCATTTAGTGATCATAATGCCATTAGTTTCAAAGTAAATATGAAAAAAGATAGGTCTGGTCTGTGGGTTGAGATTCTAAACTGGAGAAAGGCCAATGTTGATGGTATCAGAAAGAATCTGGCAAGTGTGAATTGAGACAGGCTGTTTTCTGGCAAAGGTGTACTTGGTAAGTGGGAGGACTTCAAAAGTGAAATTTTAAGAGTACAAAGCTGTCAGAATAAAATGTAAAGATAACAAGTCCAACAGGTAAAGATAACCTCAGTTTTCAAGAGATATTGAGGCCCTGGTTAGGAGAAAAAAAGGAGGTACACAGCAAGTGTAGGCAAGTAGGGACAAATGAGGTACTTGTGGAGAACACTTAAGAAAGAAAGGTCTGAGGTTGCCCTAGCAGACAAGGTGAAGGAAAATCCCAAGGGATTCTACAGATATGTTGAGAGCAAAAGGATCTCAAGGGACAAAATTGGTCCTCTGGAAGATTAGAATGGTAATTCGTGTGGAGCCAAAAGAGATGAGGGAGATCTTAAATGGATTTTTTGCATCTTTATTAACTCAGGAGACGGACACAGAGTGAGGCAAAGCAGCATCGACTTCATGGACCCTATACAGATTACAGGAGGAGGAGCTGTTTGCTATCTTGAGGCAAATTAGTGTAGACAAATCCACAGGGCCTGGTGAAGTGATCCCTTGGATCCTGTGGGAGGTAAATTCAGAAATTGCAGGGGCCCTAGCAGAGATATTTAAATCACCCTTAGCCATGGGTGTGGTGCCAGAGGATTAGAGGATAGCTAATGTTGTTCCACTGTTTAAAAAAAGGCACTAAAAATAAACCAGGTAATTATAGGTGATGAGCCTAACATCATTAGTGGGAAAGTTACTGTAATGTATTCCGAGATCGGATACATGTATACTTGGATAGATATGGACTAATTTGTGTGTGGTTGGTTTAGTCTAACCAATCTTATAGAGTTTCTTGAGTAAATTATCAAGAAAGTTGATGAAGGCAAGGCAGTGCTTATTGTTTTCATGGCATTTGACAAGGTCCTGGACGGAAGGTTGGTCAAGAAGGTTCAATTGCTTCGCATTCAAGATGATGTAATAATTTGGACTAGACATTGGTTTTGTGGGAGAAGCCATAGAGTGGTAGTAGACAATTTCCTCTGTGACTAGTGGAGTGCCGCAGGGATTGGTGCTGGGTCCATTGTTGTTTGTCAGCTAAATCAATGACCTGGATGATAATGTGGTTAACTGGATCAGTAAATTTGCAGATGACATCAAGACTGGGGGTGTGGTGGACAGTGAAGAAGGCTATCATGGCTTGCAGCAGGTTCTGGTGCAGCTGGAAGAATGTGCTGAAAAATGGTAGATGGAACTTAACGTAGACAAGTGTGAGATGTTGCACTTCAGTGGGAACAACCTGGTTAGGTCTTACACAGTGAATGGTAGGGCACAGAGGAGTGCTGTAGAACAAAGGGATCTGGAAATACAGGGTCACAGTTCATTGAAAGTGGCATCACGGGTAGATAGAATTGTAAAGAAATCTTTTTGCACATTGGCCTTCATAAATCAAAGCACTGAGTATAGGAGATGGGATGTTATGTTGAAGTAGTACAATACATTGGTGAGGCCTAATTTGGAGTATTGTGTGCAGTTTTGGTCACCAACCTACAGGAAAGATGTAACTAAGGTTGAAAGAGTACAGAGAAAATTTACAAGGATGTTGACAGGACTTGAGGACCCAAGTTATATGGAAAGATTGAATGGGTTAGAACTTTATTCCTTGGAGCATGGAAGATTGAGGGGAGATTTGATAGAGATATACAAAATTATGAAGGGTATAGATATAATAAATGCAAGCAGGCTTTTCCCACAGAGGTCGCATGGGACTACAACTAGAGGTCAGGGGTTAAGGGTGAAAGCTGAAAAGTTTAAAAGGAACATGATGGGAAACATTTTCACTCAGAGGATTGTGAGAGTGTGGAATGAGCTCCAGGGCAACTGGTGCACACGAGCTCAATTTCAATGTTTAAGAGAAGTTTGGGTAGGTACATGGATGGTAGGGGTATGTAGGGCTGTGGTCCCAGTGCAGATCAATAGGAGTAGGCAGCCCAAATGTTTCAGCACAGACTAGATGAGCCAAATGGCCCCTTTCTTGCTGTACTTTTGTGACTATAACAGTTGAGACTCCTTTATGCATTCCACTACTTTTCTTGAGTACGTTCTAGTTATACTGGAACCCTGCCTAAAACTTTTGACAGCAACCCTTTGGGAATGAACTTTGTAAATCAAGTCCATAGGACAATGCCATCAGGTAGGTAATATCCACTATGCTGACTTTATAATATATCCTAACCGCCTCACAGAAATGTTACCTTCTTAGTCAAACTCTGAAACTAGTACACCTGCCAAGTGATCTGATATCTATCTCCCATTTAAGTTTCAAATACTTTCCCCATATTAACATGTCACTTTCTTCAATGGGTACCTCACCTCTGCTGACTCCAGGTCTTTGTTGTATGACTTCGGTGGAAATCGCATTGCCTGTAAATCAAAATAAAATAATGAGATTTTTATGCACTGAAGATAATGGATGCCTACAATAATGTCAACAATCAACAATGTGTTGGCCATGCTTTGAGCAACACTCAGTTACCTCTAGAGCCAAAGCAAAGCATTGGACTCTGACCTCCACTCAGACCTGCTGCCCTCCATCAGAAAGTGTACAATCTCTCTAATATCAGAGGTTATAAACTGCTTCTCTGGAAGCATTTCCTCAATGTACTTGGAGTCCCTTGTCTATGCAATAATTGAGCTGGAAGAAAAACTGACCTTCAATTCTAAACTAAGACTGCCTTGCATATCAATCTAACTAACCAGGGAGAGCTCTGATTTTATTTCAATCTCAAACTGATTTCCACAACACCCTCATCTCAAAAAGCCAATTCGTGGAACCATAGAAAAATCAGTGGAGATTTGAACCATACTTTGACAGACATGTTGTGGATATCCAGACAGAAAGAGATTCTCTGGTGGAAGGCCAGCTGAGGTTCCCTTGTACCATAAATATCGATCGTCTCTTTAGACTGTACGTATCCTCTTTCATGGTTAATACTGGCCTCAATCACTCCATCACGAATTGCCTGGTAAAAAAGAACAGATTCAAGTTATTTCCCCAAATTTTAGCTCTTCTGCTTTTGAAAAGTCTGCCTCACATTGGAGTACAAGAGTGTCAAGATTGCATTATTTCTTGAGATATTACTTCAACTGAGAAAGTGACTAGGTCAAAAGAGTACTTGACCAGGCAAGGTCTTAATAAGCACAATCCCAAATGAATCTTGTATATCTAGCACATATTACTAGAAACGAACGGGCAGAATTTTCTTTCTACTTTTGTTTCTTCTCTCCTGTTCAGATTACCTTGGCAACTATAAACTCCGCATCCTCAGGGCTGTCCAGCTGGAGCTTCTGTGCAATGTCAGAGAGAGAGATGCGGGAGTAAGATAAGCTAATCATCCTTACACCTGCAGAGAGAGGGAAAAAAGGGTGTTAAAATTGCTTAAGCTTAATCTTTAAAAATCCATTATACTTTTATAAGCAGAGTAACACATTTCATTTTCTTCTTGAACAGAGTGTGGTTAAACAAAGGGAGACAGACTTGTGTACAAGTCATTGCAGCAGAGTCCTATAATTTAGTTTGGTGAACGTGTGCAGCTGGTCCAAGTTTCTTTCTGTACCTCTACTACTTCTGGGCTCTTGCCTTAGCACCCTACTATTTTCATCTCTCAGGCTCTTCAATATGCTTTGGCTTCTCCGACTCACAATGTGCTCCTGCCCTTTCTCAGTCATACAGTATGGAAACAGCCCCTTTGGCTCAACTGCTCTATGTTAACCAAGCAGCTCATCCAAGTTAGTCCCATTTGCCGAAGTCCTTCTTAAACAGGGGGTCCTAACCTGGAGTCCATGGTCCAATTTTCTCTTACAATCTGTTATTGTACCTGCCTCAACCACTACCACTGGCATACATTCTATATACAGACCACCTTCTAGGTGAAAAGGATGCCCCTAAGATTCCCATTAAATCTCTCCTCTCTTATCTTAAACCTATGTCCCATAGTTCTTGATTCTCCAACCCTGGGGAAAAAACTCAGTTCATTCACCTTATCTATGCCTCTCATGATTTTGTAGACCTTTATAAGATCACCTTTCTATCTCCTAGCTTTCAAGGAATACAGTCCTGGCCTGTCCAACCTCACCCAATTACCCAGTCCCTCAAGTTGTGACAATATCTTTGTAAATCTTTTCTGCACTCTTTCCAGTTTAATAACATCTTTGCTATTGCAGGGTGAACAAAACTGAATGCAATGCTCCAAATATGACCTCACCAACGTCTTGCACAATTCAACATAACCTCCCAATTTCTACACTCTATACTCTGACCGATGAGGACCAGTGTGCCAAAAGCCTTCTTCACTACCCTATCTATCTGTGACTCCACTTTCAGGGAAACTTCAAGGTTCCTCTGTTCTGCAACTCCTTTTTGCTCACTAAGTCTTACCTTGATTTCACTTTCCCAAAATGCTTTACACTTACCTGAATTAAACTCTATTTGTCATTCCTCAGCCCACTTATCCAGCTGACCAAAATCCCACTGTAATTCTTGATACTTTCTTCACTGACTATATTACCACACATTTTAGTGTCATTGGTAACTATTATTTGGATTTTTTTAAAGCAATATCTATCCATTAATTTGTTGGGAAATGTGGTCATATCCTTACATCATGGAGAAAGTGAAAAATATCCACCACAGGGAATTTTTAAAAAGAATATATAACCAGACAATTGCCCCATTAGTTACCGTGACTCCTGCAAAAACAGAAATTTATTTTTCTCCCCTTCATACCTGCTGCCACTCACCATACAAGCAGCAAAGTGGCAAAAATAAACTAAATGGTAATTCAGCTTGTAAGAACAAAAACTCAAAAGACAGTCACTAATTTATTATGACAAAATGAAAGAGAAAAAGATAACAGAACAGGAAGCCAACTGAGCAGAAGCTTCAGAATCAATTACAATCCACAAGTATTGCATAAATTCAACTTTCCTTCGTGTGAAATTAAATTTTGAGTCCTTATTATACAGCGAATTAACTCTGCTATTGCATAATCAGACACTATTTAAATGAAGAGTTAAGATACAATTTAAATATTGACTCCAACAAACTATTATCTGTAATGCAAAGTGGAGGGGCTGCTGTTTTTCCTCACGATCACCTTTAAAATGAGATAATAATAACCAGTACCTTTGCCTGTGCTCTGAAGTAAACTATTTTCCACATCTTCAGACTTGTGTTCTCTAGGAGTGAAAATGCCAGCTTTGGGTAGCTATGCTGTAGTCTCACGTGTGCTAGGGATCTGCAGAACCTCTTATGCTTCTGGGTTTTAATGACTAGCAATATTAATTAGAAAGACAAATGTGCCCTAATATTTGTATAGTGTCACATATAGACTTTCTGGAACCAAGATCACTGTATATACATACAGAATTAAGAACTCTGGCTTATTTTTCCTTTTATTTCTCAGGGTCACTCAAAGTCAAGCACAGTTTCCTATCTATAACTTTAGTTAAAACCAGTACGAACTACCTATTTAACCTCAGCACCACCTTAGGTAAAACTTGTACTCAATTAAGGAACCCCAAGATATGACCGATCTTAGCATGAACTTGATTCCCAGTTGTTCAAGATAGGCAGACAATGATCCTGCAGTAAATTCATCTAATTTGGAGCAAAGATACTTCAGTTAATCACAAATAGCTGCTTTCAGGACTTGGTATTGAATAAACTGATCAAAAGAAGGTGCTGTGGGTAAACTTTCCACCTGGGAATACTAACCTGTTTTGATGACGTTGTGTCGCAGGCGGATGATCAGTGTGTAGGTGCCATCAGTCTGAAATTTCTCTCCAAACTGCTCTAACACCTGGTTAAACTTTGCCAAGTTCCCAGTGCGCACAGCTGAGGGGGGTAGAGAGACAGAAATGTGAGACACTCGTTATCGAGAACAGCTTATCAAAAGCCATTAATGAAAGATTTTATACAGTGTCCTTTAAGAAGAACCAGCTCAAGAAATAGATCTAGTTTAAACCATGCCATATTTAGCATAAAGAGTAACATATTTTTATTAATGTAATAAAAAACAAATAGCGATGCAAATTAATTCCTGATTAAAACAAATTGAAATTATTGGCAGTCATTGCAATCATACAATGCAGATATTTGAGTTTCCAAGATCAAAACTTTGAAATGCGTAGCTTTAGCATGACTCAGATTGAAGTGAATGCATTTGCTTTTAGGACCAACTGCTCCTTGCACAAGCCAACTTAAACCTTTCTTGTCATGTACAAACTTGTTACATTTTATTGGGTTCATTGTTGAATGCCATTGAGCCTCAGGGTTGAGAAAAGAAAATTTAAATCCATATATATCTTCATAAAATAAATTTCAAGTTGCTAAGGGCAATGAGTGTTTGTTATCTTATGTAGAATTTATCATCTATTAAACCAACAGCACTAAAAGGCACTAACAATTCCAGTTCCAATTTAGCTTTTAAGAGATCTTTGTGAAACCTTAGCCAAAAATACAGGATTTTTAAAAAAATCAATAAGGCTCTCTTCAAAAATCACACCAAGGAGAGTCTATTATAAACGTTATCAAGCGTTAGACCTTGAAGGTCCACTTTCATGTTGGATCTCAAGGCCACAAGCTGAAAACGCTGCCAGGATTTCTGCTTATGTAACATGCTTTTATTTCAAGAACACTCAGCACGTGCCAAAAGGAGCATAATTGACACTAATTGCACAAAATTCTGTTGTGCTAATGAGGATCCCAAGAACACCAAAACTGGTTTTGAGAGTTTGAACTTCAAGAGAGTTTGGCAATAAAAGGCCCCATTTTACCTGGGCCACTGCCACAAGTGGCATTCATTTCCCTTCACTAATTGACACCATTGATTATCCTCACCCCTACACTCACTGTCACCATTCCAGTACGCTCCATTGTCCATCAATCCTTCTCCCTCACCAATCGTATGCCCAACAAATCCCTATATACCTAATCCAATTGACAATTCATCATCTCCTCTCTGCAAAATAGCAAGAGATTGTGTAGAAGAGCCTTAGGGTACATTAATCATGCAAGCATCTCCATTTAATGTGATTCTTTCATAAGCCAAAAATTGCTGCAGGAAAATTTGGTGGGCCACTATTAAAAAATCATCTTTCTTCGAAGCCACTGAGCTTTCAATTCCATATTTAAGAAAAGGAAAAGCTGCTTTTTTAATACAGGCTGCATCACTGTCTGGTATGGAGGTGGGGGAGGGGGTGAGGCTACTGCACAATACCGAAAGAAGCTGCAGAGGGATGTAAATTTAGTCGGCTTCGTCTTGGGTACTAGATGTACCCAGGACATCTTTAGGGAGCAGTGTCCATTATTAAGGACCTCCAGCACCCAGGGCATGCCCTTTCCTCATTGTTACCATCAGGTAGGAGGTACAGAAGCCTGAAGGCACACACTCAGCGATTCAGGAACAGCTTCTTCCCCTCTGCCATTCGATTCCTAAATGGACATTGAACCTTTGAACACTACCTCACTTTTTAATATATTTCTGTTTTTGCAGGATTTTTAATCCATTCAATATATGTATACTGTAATTGACTTACTTATTATTAATACTATTATTACTTTTTTCTCTTCTATATTATGTATTGTATTGAACTGCTGCCACTAAGTTAACAAATTTCACGATACATGCCGGTGATAATAAACGTGATTCTGATTTAACTTTTCAAAATTTAGAGATACAGTGCAGAACAGCCCACCGAGCCATACTACCCAGCAAACCACCGATTTAACACTAGTCTAATCACAGAACAATTTATAATGACCAATTAACCTACTAACCAGAATTGTACTCTGAACTCTGACACTCTGAGCTGCAATAGCATTGTGCTAACTGCTACACCACCGTGGCACCCCTTTGGAAAAACTTTATTCTTTTGATGGGTCAATAGAGAGCCAAGTTCTCTGCTGCTGGTCATGCACAGAGGTGAAAATTTACTTTGGTAATTAATGAAAGCAACAGTTCAATACGATCTTACACGTTAAACAAGTGAAGCTTTAACAACACAAACTGTTACTGTTGGAAATGACATAATGACTCTTTGTAAAGACATGACATCAAACAGAAAAAAATGATATGATCTAATTAGTACACATTGTTACATATCATTCCACATTATTGCATTGTAACTAAACTACAACTTGTACCAAATTGTCCTTCCTACAGTATACTGTTGTGAGGAATGGTTTGAGATGGGGTTGGGGATGTGTAATGGGGTAAAGCAACTTATTCCAACTAGATGACTTGCTTTTCAAATAAATGCACTGAGATTATATAATGAATAAAATATAAACTCCATCTGCCTAAAGCTCAGACAACATTCAGGGTAACTGGTTTCTAAGGAAAAAAACATCTGAAATCTGCTTTCAATCTAACATGTTTGTGTCTAGCTACCTCGTACTGACCCTGAGTGAGCAGGAAGTATGGCATCAGGGACCTCTTGAGTGATGGTTGTCGGAACTGTAGCCTGTCCGGAATCTCACCCAAGAGTAACTCCACAACAATCAGCAACTTATGAACCTGGTAATGAAATGCACATTCCTCACAAAATTATTTCTGTTACAACATTTACAGAGCCACTTCATTAGTTAAGATTAATAATATTTAATGGAAAATATTAAAAAAATTAAAACTAGCAGCACCATTTTTAAATTAAAAAAAGCTATAGGAACAGAAGACCTAACTCACTGTTTGCTTGAAGCCAACTGCAGTATGCTGTGGAGCTTTTCGTAGAGCATTGGTTAATGTTCTTCGTGCCTCTGAATATTCCAACTGAATCGCTTTAATACGACCTGAAAGTGACAAACATGATGGCTTCCAAAAATTTATAAAAATATATCTTGGATATATCTGTAATATTCTGATTTGATGGTTTACATGTCTAGATTCAGCATTTCAAAGCAACTAAGAACAGATTAATTTTTTTTTGCTGAAACTGCAAGCATCTTTGTCTTAATGCAAAGTACCGTAGGATTATTTACTGGCTAACTTGTCACAGAGAACTACTAAGATGAGCAGTCATAAACATAAGAGATTCTACAGGTGCTGTAAGTCTTGAAGAACACATACAAGTGCTGAGGTCAGGCAGTATCAATGGGGAGGATAAACAGTTGACATTTCGGGCCGTGGCCCTCATCAGGACTGGAGAGGAAGGGGGAAGAAACCAGAAAAAGATGGGGGGGGTGGGGGGAGAGTACATGTTGGCAGGTAATAGGTAAAACCAGTTATTGTTGGCAACACTTTTGAAGTCAAGAGTCATGCACAAAAACGAAAGGGGATATTGTGTTGCATCGTGACTGGAGAAATAAATGAATGTGCTTTCCAGAACAGTTGTCCTCTCTAAGTCGTCCTATTTTATTTTAACTGGTCACACCTCTTTAGCATTTACTTCAGATTGGACTGAATCTCACCTGTGTAATAAAGGTATCGTGCCCACTCATTGTTGTTAGCTTGTTCGGGGAAAATGGATTTAGAGACGAGTTTCTCAGCCTGATCATACAAATTATACACCAGGTAATTTCTCAGTAACAGGTTCAGCAAAGTAGCCTGTCCATCATGATCATGGCGCAGGGTGGCTGTCCTTAAACGTGCATGCAAGAAGCTGAAAAACAAGCAAGTTACTGGAAAGTTTGTAAAATTAAACTGTGGGCAATAGTGAAGATGCTCACCTCCCTGGTCTACTACAACAATTTTAGCATCTTTTTGTACTTGTTTTACCTTCACAAAAGAAACCATTTTATACTAGAGAGATACAAGAGAGACTGTAGATAATAGAATCTGGAGCAACATTTATATTAAAATTAGAAACAAATGTCACCAAAATACTTGCAAAACATCAAAGATTGACAAAAATAGCTTCAAAGTTTATCAATCATGGAGATATTATGGGGCTACAAACTTCTGCTAGCTTGTGTTTTGGGGACCTATGTGGTTTTGATGGAATACAAATCTTGTTTGTTATGAGCCTTGGCTGTCATTACCTCAAAGGAGGGGCAGAAAGAAGTATGCAAAAACTAATGGAAGAACCTTCCATTGATCTGTGAATCTGTAATAATTGGGTCCAGTTTATGATCAATGGTAGAAGCAAGTGAATGGGATATTAGAAGTTACTTCTCAGAAATGGTCATTTGAATTTGAAATGCATCCTGTCCAAATACGACTAAAATCAAATCAATCATTTAAGAGGGAATTATTATACTGTTTCTGGAATTCTATAAGAGGCCATTTAAGAATTTGATAATAATCTGGGTGCTGACTATTTGTTGCCATATCCATATTTTCAGTCCCAAAGCACATCCCATTTCTTTGCACCCACCCATCTTCATTGGCAGTAATTTAAAATGACTGGCTGAAATTGACTTCTTTATCTGGTGATAGGCAACACCTCCAGTACAAGATCAGCAAAAAGACACTTAAAACCGATTCTGTTCATGGACTTAGTTAAATGTATCAAACCACAAAACAAAATATATTCATAAAACAAAATATATATTATATTCAGAAGTGTAATTTCAACATGTCTTTGCTTTTGCTCAAGGGTGCAAAGATGCAAAGACTCTCTCACCTTCTGACTGCATCAAGTTTGTTTAGAAACTCATAGACGCGAGCATGGTAATAGTAACATTTAGCTGCAACCAAGTCCAGAGCCCGGCGATTCTGAGCAGCAATCTTTTGCATCAGGTCATCAGAGGATTTCTGTGCCTGCACCAAAAAAAAAAAGAAAATGGACATTGCATTTTTAAAAAATATCAACTTCCATTTTTACTACAGCTTTCCAGTAACCTTGATGTGAGGGTGAATAATCACTAATGAGAATCTTCAGCTAAGACAGATTTTCCAGCTGAAACTGACCAGGGACCCTGCTCTGTCTACTTTCTGAACTTGTGTATCTGATTTTTCATGGTTGCTGTGCCTTCCAGGGCTCTGAGCTCTGGTACTTCTCGTCTCAAATCTCGACTTTTCATCTCTAATTCAAGTATCAGTTTAGATACAACCTCTGCCTAAGCTTTTGATCATCTGAACTAATAACATTTTACACAGCACAATGATAAATTTTGTTAGATAATTCTCTTGTGAAATATTCTGGAATATTTTAACAATCTTGACACTGCTGTGTAATCAACTTGCCCTCCATTTTTACAAACCAATACACAGAACAGTACAGCACAGGAATTGGGCCTTCATCCCACGTGTTTGTGCCCACCACAATGCCAAATTAAACTGTACACCTGCCTGCATGTGATCTATATCCCTCAATTTCTTGCCTATGCGTCTGTAAAAAAAGTATCAATAAACAATATTTTGTGGCAAGGGGAATGCTTTCCTCTACCTTACCAGGATATATTAGTTATGATTTTGTATGGAGTTTCTGCCCTGATTTGAGATTGTCCAACTCAACTAGAACTTTGACTTCAACCTGACGACCTTGGTGTGGGATCTGTGGCTTAGTGCTGCACTAAGTGCTATCTTTATCCTTCAGTGATTTGGGGAAGCTGGATTGCCATTGCTTTCATTACTGCCTGACTAAAGCCTTACAGACACCATTTGCTTTTTAAAATGCAGCACAGGACTTGCATCAAGGCTGACAAACCACAGGACATGCTGCTAAAAGACAAGGCAAGGTTTCAACATTGTACTCTTCAATAATAGGGAGTGGGGAAAGGTGGGGAGATGGTGGTCAGAGCAGAGAATGTAAAATGTTTCAGTCAAGCTCAAAATAGAGCTCAGAATATTGTCTGCTTTGAAATCTGGGCCTGGAGTACATTACAGAATCACTTTTGTTTTATAATCCTGCTCAAGCTCTGTGTTATTCTACTGGTCTCTTAAATATAAAGAATCTGCCCCAAAAGAAAATTGGCAGGTCAGCTTTTTGTTTTAAACTACACTCCAAAACTGTGGAACTCAATACCTAAAACCCCAAGGGATGTGGTCACTCACATTTCTCTACAAAATAATCGCTACATTTGGAATGTAACTGATTTGATGCCAGTTGGCACATCCGGAGAATTTGAAAGTACCAGACAAATGGAAGTGCATTTCATCGAAAAAACAGGAAAAAATTTAAATCAAGTGCAAGCACAAGCACTTTACAAGTAGGTATAATTTAAACTACTGCTTATGTGTAGGATACAGTTTAGAAGTTTCGACTACACATCCTTCCAGCCAAATCCACTCACCTCAGTGTATCGTTTGTTGTTTGTCAAGTAAATGACTAGTAAAAGCTGCAGGTAAGCCTCTGCCTCAGGCAGAAGAGGAACTGAAGCTGCCTTTCCCGTCCGAGGACGGAACTGCACATCCCCTTCTGTATCCATCGGCTTAAAAAGAAGAATATTTAAAATCATTTGGCACACCCAATTTCATTTCACCAGTTAAATCACATAAATTATTTAAATCTCCAAACTTTCATTTTAAGACAGGATTTCTTTCCTCCCCTCGATACCAAACAGAGGACACAACATATAGTTTTTCACTTTGTCATGTGAGAAGGCCAATCTACCAGAGAAAAATCCATACTCTTTGGAAGTTCTTAAATATTCAGGAAATGTACTTGATTTTAGATTGTATTCAATATATTGATTAGTTAATACATTTTACTATGTTAATAATTTAAGAAATGGAATCCTAAAGTTGTCTCATTCATTGAAGACATCCCACCTCTCCCGGAAGTCTCCCGCAAATTTATAGTGCTACCTCCCCGAAATGAGTTTTTGCAGGGTGGGATGTCTGTCATTGACTGTTCTAAATTCACATTTTAGCTCAAGCTAAATAACTTTAATTATCTTTAGCTATTTCAGTAACTTCAATTTTTATATGACTGAAGTGAATAATTAATTGCAAACACACTGATTTCATTACTGTCTAAAAAGGTTTAAATTATTCATTTGGCTATTTATTTGGATTCCATCAGAAAGTTAGTGATGCAGTTTCAAATTTTATTCAAATTGGTTGATGCGAGACATTTAAGCAACCCTAAGCCCTAACCACAGACTGGAAGACAAACACCAAATAATTTTTAATAAGCCAAGCAAGTTAAGGGTTTCCTTCAGAAATTAATAAAGACAAGACAGAAAGGCAGAATATCAGCCAATGAAGACCACAAGATGTAGGAGCAGAATTAGGCTATTCAGCCCATCAAGTCTACTCCACTATTCCATCATGACAGATTTATTATCCCTCTCAACCCCCATCAGTTTTAAATATACCCAATGAATTGGCCTCTTCAGCACATTGTGGGTAATGAATTCCACAGATTCATCACCCACTGGTTAAAAAACTCCTCATCTTTGTTCTACTAAAAGGATGTCCTTACACCCAAAGATTTTATATATAAATGGGAATCTAAATGGATACAGGAAATGAAAGAATCTCCTATATTAAAACATTTCATTGATCTATGGAATAAGATAAATGTTGATAATGAAATAAAGAAATCTTTATTAGCAAGGAGACCTTTGTTCCAAAACAGACTTATTCCTTTTACAATGGATTATCAACTTTTATATAATTGGTACCAAAAAGGGATTAGATCTATAGGAGACTGCTATGAATGAGGTATATTGATGTCACTTGAACAACTAAAGAATAAATATAAAATATCAAATAACACTTTCTTTTGTTACCTTCAATTAAGGGCTTACTTAAAAGGCAAACTGGGTCAAACAATGTTTTTGCCAAAACCCAATGAAATTGAAATTTTAATTCAAAAAGGAAAAATTAAAAAGTTTATTTCTTGTATGTAAAAATGGATTCAAAAACAGACAATTAAACAAGGAATCCACAAGTCAAAACAAAAATGGGAAGCGGATCTGAATATTAATATTGATGAAACAAATTGGTCAAGACTGTGTCTTGACAGTATGACAAAGACAATAAATGTTCGACTTAGATTAGTACAATATAATTTTTTGCACCAATTATATATTACACCGCAAAAAATAAATAGATTAAATTCAAATTTATCTGATCAATGCTTTCGGTGTAATCAAGAAATTGGTACTTTCTTACATTCTACTTGGTCTTGTTCTAAAATTCAACTTTTTTGGATAAATTTAAGAGTCTTATTGGAACAAACTGCTGGAACTCAACTTCCTTTTTTTTAAATTTTATTTTTATTTGGATAAGGAATTCACAAATATCATGTACTTTT
This sequence comes from Mobula birostris, assembly GCF_030028105.1. Taxonomy (NCBI): domain Eukaryota; kingdom Metazoa; phylum Chordata; class Chondrichthyes; order Myliobatiformes; family Myliobatidae; genus Mobula; species Mobula birostris. The sequence goes on from NC_092402.1 coordinate 43,739,719, forward strand.
TTCACACACATAACCTTTTCCATTTTTTTATATGTATAAAACTAAAATTATTTATACATTCTTAAGTACACATTGAGATGATATAAAAGGAAATTAGACACTTAAATAGATAATTATGTACTGTGGTAATTCTAATCTATTAGGCTAAGTAATGGAATTAGTTGTTAAGAAAAATGGTAATAATAGTTTCCATATAACTCTTCTGGACCATTTCCACTGGTCCAAAATGTTGTATATAAGCCTATGTAACAACCATTGTAGGTGTTTATATCCTAATTTGTTCATGCTTGCTCCTGCCCGCAGACATAATTATCCAATCCCTATGTACTTATTTACTTAATTTTTTTCATTTTTTATCCCTTTCCCAAATCTTTCCCTTTACTTGTGTTAATTCTCTATTTTCCAAAAGAAAACAAAAAAAAAGACATTTAGACTAGGGGTGCTTACATTAGCAATAGTACTGTGTTGATGAGAAGAGCAGTATAAATCATTAGGAGAGTCATCTAAAGTCTGCTCGCATTGGGGTTATATATTCAATCCATTTATTCCAGATTTGATAAAATTTTTCTTTTTGAATTCTCAGGGAGTAAGTCAACTTTTCCATTTTAAATATTTCCAAGATAATTTCGTGCCAATCTTCTAATGTAGGTGGTATTGGATTTAGCCACTTTCTAGTGATTGATTTCTTACTTGCCGCTAAGAGGGCCTGCAGCAACTTTATATCTTCCTTCTGTTCAAGAAACAATACATGCCCCAAATAGAGCATCTCAAAGTTCAGAGGTATCTGGGACCTAAGTACCTTATGTTCTATGAATACCTTCCCAATATAGACTTAATTTAGGGCAATCCCAGAAAATATGAAAATGATTTGCCTCCTTGGAGCCGCACCTTCTCCAACACGTCACGTTTGTATCTTTATATTTTTCCTGATATGGGGTCTTGAAGTATCTTATAATGTTTTTCCAACAATGTTCTCTCCAAGTCAAAGGATTAGTCGAGGACCATTGAAAGCTGCAGATTTTCCCCCAAGCCTCCTCTGAAAGTACCAACCCCGCTTCTTTCTCCCACTTCTCTTTAATATACAGTGTATTTACATTTTTAGCATGGGAGAGTGCATTATATACTCGAGAAACTGATTTACTAGGTATTGAACTGCAAGCCGAATTCAGAATCTTGAAAAATTCTAATTCTACTGTTGATAGGTCTGTATATCTACAACTCTGGCTAACATAGTTTCGTACTTGAAGGTACCTAAAAAAGTTATTATGTTCTAGGCCATGTTTGTCCTGCAGGATTTGGAAACTTTGTAATACTCTTTTATCTATAAACGAGAGGTAGGTTGTAAGACCTTTCTTTATCCATAACTCAAATCTTTTATCTCCTCTGTTGGGAAGGAATTCGGTATCATATGCACACCATCTAAAGAGTTTTAACATGTTATTAATTCCACATGAATTAACCACCTTCTGCCATACTTTTAATGTAAGATTTATCCAACTGTTTTTAAATTTTTCCAACTGGGCCATCAATCCTTTGTCAGCTATTGAGGCCTGTAGAGGAAAATTGTCAACTAATCCAAATTCTATTTCCTTCCATCTAGCCTTATATTCCCTATTACACCAATATAACAGAGGGGTTATCTGTGAGGCATAAAAATAATTTCTCAGGCAAGGAAGAACCATACCTCCTCCTTCCTTCCCTAACTGTAAGGTGTTATATCAAATTCTAGGTTTCTTTCCTTGCCAAATGAAGTGGGAAATCCATTTGTCCCATTCCCTGAATTGATTATCATCCACCTCCACCGGTAAAGTACGGAAAAGATACAATAACCGAGGAAGAATATTCATTTTTATAGTATTTATCCTTGAATTTAAACTTAAAAAGGAGATAAGATTCCATCTATGCATATCTGCTTTTATCTCTGAGATTAATGGCCCATAATTTACCCGTGACAGTGTTGAAAGATCCTTCGGCAGGGTTATTCCTAAATATTTTAATGATTTAGCTTCCCACTTAAGATTGTATGTATCCTGCAATTTTTTGGATGGTGTATAATTTAGGGACATAACCTGCGTTTTTTTTACATTTATTTTATAACCTGATATTTTCCCAAAGTCATCCAACAGTGTAAACAATCCTATAAATGATTTTTCTGGTTTACTCAGATAGACCAAAACATCATCTGCGAATAACGCCACTTTCTGTTCAATCCCTGCCACCTTGATACCTTTTACGATTTCGCTCTGTCTTATTAGTTGGGCAAGCGGTTCAATATATAGCGCAAAAAGGAGAGGAGAAACTGGGCATCCCTGTCTAGTGCCTCTCTCTAAGATGAAGGAGTCAGAGAGGTCCCCATTTATCTTAATTCAGGCTGTAGGGCTGTCATATAGAGTCTGAATTACTTTAATAAACTTTTCTTGAAAGCCGAATCTTCCTAACACTCTGTATAGGAATGCCCAACTAACCGAATCAAAAGCTTTTGGAACTCAACTTCCACATAACCCTGTATTATTTCTAATAGGTGATATTGAAGGGATAAAACTGAAACTTAAACTGAATAAATATCAGAAAGAATTCATAAAAATTGCATTGGCAGTAGCCAAGAAGGCTATAGCAGTTACTTGGAAATCGGATTCGTATTTAAGTATGAATCATTGGAACAATGAAATGTCTAGTTGTATTCCACTCGAAAAAATTACTTATAATTTAAGAGATAAATATGATACTTTCTGAATATTTGGCACCCTTATTTACAAAAGATAGGATGGCATATTTAGTTGCTCCGATGATAAAGATGTTGGTCCCTTGGGGAAAGTAATAAATAAGTATACTAAATTTAATTTGAATCCCATGGAGCATGTGGAAACTTTCCAATATCCAGGCAGTTCTTCTTTCATTTTCTTGTTTTTCTTTTTTTTTTTTGGTAGGGGTATATATTGGGGGTAAGGGTTAAAAGGAGGGGGGAGGGTAGACATTATCTTTCTTTGTAATCATTTCGAAAACTTAATAAAAATTATATTTAAAAAAAGGATGTCCTTCTGTTCTGAGGCTGTGCCTTCTAGCCCTAGACTCCTCCGTAAATGGAAACATCCTCTCCATGTTCACTCTTTCTAGGCCTTTCAATATTCAACAGGTTTTAATAAAATCCCTCTCATTCTGAACTCCAGCAGGTTTAGAATTGCAGAGCAAACTCCAAGGACTCATGGTCAATTCTTGAATCTACTTCATATGTTATAATTCATCTGGATCCCTAAATAAGTTTCTCATTCAACCAAATAGTTGCCTCTGATTCACATTAACTAAGTATTATACAACATTTATTGATTGACACTAACCTCCTCGAGAAAGGCCAGCAGGAGATCACGCGTTGAAGTGTTGGACACAAAGAAGCCATTGATGGCCTTGTAAAGGACGGTGGGATTCAACCTGCGGCAGGTTGAAGGAAGTGCACGCAAAGCCCTTAGCACAAACCGTGGCTCTTTACTTGACACAGCTTTCTCAATCTGCTTGACATGTTCTCTGATATCTGGAAAAAACAAATGGTTTTAATGTTTTAGACTACTTTGAATTGCATCAGCTCTCTGATGATTCCTATCATCTTATTTCATAGCATCTATAACATCTTTGGGAATGTCCATCCAGGTGTAGATCAATATTTATACTTTCTCCTGTCCAGAGGTTACTGTTTTTTTTGAAATTCCTCACACCCTCCTCCCTTGCTATTCTTCATTAATTTCTTAAACTTCAACTGATTATATCCCCAATACGGTAATCAATTTTACAGGTGAGATTCTTTGGCCATGTTCATACACATTTTAACATTAAAGCCCAATTAAGGAATAAAAATGACACTAACCAATTTGGACACATAAATGAAATGGCTTTGAGTAATAGAAGTATTGCATTATGAAAGTGCTCTTCATAAATTTGCAATCAAGTAACAAGGGGTTCATTTATGGGGTTGGGGCCATTGCCAGCAAGACCAGCATTTACTGCTTTTCCTAAGTCACACCAAAGAAAGTGGTTCGAAGGAAGATGAGAGGTGACCAGCTAGAGGTGTACAAGATGATAAGAGGCACAGATCGCGTGAATAGCCAGAGATCTGTTTCCAGTGCACAAGGGGGTATAATTTTAAGGTGATTGGAGTAAAGTACAAGGGGGATGTCAGAGATAAGTTGTTTACCAGAGAGTGGAGGGTGCATGGAACACATTGCTAGGAGTGGTGGTAGATGAAGATACATTAGGGTCATTTAAGAAACTCTTCACACAGATGAAAGAAAAATGGAGGGCTATGTGGGAGGGAAGGGTTAGAATGATCTTAGAGCAGGTTAAAAAGTCAGCACAATATCATGAGCTGAAAGGCTTGCACTGTGCTTTAATGTTCTATGTTTGATGTTCTTGTGTCACTGTACTCCACATGCTGAACAAATTCTCATGGTACTAATTGGGAGAGTGCTCTGGTGTTCAGAATTCCAGCATAACCATTTATACAAATATTTGAATACAAACAGGTCCCTTGAAATGTATTTCCTAAAACTCACAGGAAATTAAAAGAAATTTGTCTTGAGACTGCACTGTCATTAACTGCATGCTGAAGAATGCCCTCACGAAAACCCTTTTCGGCCTTACATCTTCCCTATCGCCATAACGGGAACAGATTAGGAGCCATTTGACCCATCCCACCCCCAGCCTCCCAATTCTTCTTGATGGAACGGCTGACACAGGAAACAATGTAAAAATGTGTAAAGTACTCAACACACATCCAGATATGCACAGGTTCACAGGCGGACACATGGGTGTAATTGTGTGGCGCAGACTCATTGGGCCAGAAGGGCCTGTTAGCAGGCTGCATAATCTTAAGGCAGTTGGAGGACAGTATATGGGGATGTCAGAGATAAGTTTGTGTTTTTTTTAAAAACACAGAGAGTGATGGGTGCATGGAATGCCCTGTTGGGAGCGGTGGTTGATGAAGATACATTACAGACATTTAAGAAACTCTTTGATGGCACATGGATGATAGAAAAATGGAGACTCATGTGGGAGGGAAGGGTTAGATTTACCTCGGAGTATGTTAAAAGGTCAGCACAACATCATGGGCCAAAGGGCCTGTTCTGTGCTGTCATGTTCTATGTTCACCAACGCCTCTACTTTCTGAAGCTGAACAGAGCTGGACTATGCACATCTATACAAATAACTTTCTATAGACGCGCAGCTGAGAGCACCCTAACATGCTGCATCACTGTGGCAGACAGGAACGCTCAACAATGGATAGTCAAAGCTGACCAACACATCACCAGCACCAGCTTACCTGCCATCAAGGACATATCTACAGAACAGTCCCGATTAAGGGCCTGTATAATCATGAACGATCCCACTCACCTTGCCCATGGACTGTTTATCCTACTCCCATCAGGACCAACAGACTCAAAAAAAAAGTTAATTTTCTCAAGCAGTAAGGCTGATGAACACCTCCACCTACTTACCCACCCCACCAAAACTACTTTATCATTTCTCGTCAATCACCTTACGTACAGACATTCCTGTACCTGGCGTCACTTTATGGATGTACAATCAATCTTTGCATACAAGTTATCTTACGTATTTATTATTTGTGTTTTTTTATTATTGTGTTCTTTATATTATTGTTTTCCTTTTTGTGCTGCATCAGATACGGATTTGTTCTCCTTTACACTTGTGTACTGGAATTGTCATTTAACAAACTTGAATCTTGTTCTATGTACAATAGGCAGCATCCATTGAGAGAAACAGAGTTAACGTTTCAAGTTGATGAAGTTTATAGTTACAAAGTAAAGTAAGCAGTGGGGAGAACAGAAGAATGTTTGTGATAAGGTGGAGACTGAATGATACAAGTCATTGGTGATACCAGATATGAGTAAAGTGCTGAGGTTATGTTCCCCTTTCTTGTTAAACTAGCCTCTTGAGCACTTTCCTATCATGCCTTTTCCCACTACTGGTGGCTGTGCAGTGAACAACCCAACCGAGCTCTAGCATTCTCACTCAAGTTCATTTCCCCACCCTACTTTTCTGCCTTTAGAGCTCCTGAGAACAGAGCTGGATGACCAGGCTTTCAGTCAACCTTCCTAATGTCTCCCTTATTAGACCGGCTGAACATTTTCTGTTTTTATTATGAGTCTCAAATACTGGAATTCTGTCCACATGATGATTAAATTGTATAAATTTAATTTTAATGATCACTTCCTCCACACATCTCTCATAAAACCTCACAGTTCTATGCAAATGTTTAGCTAGGTAAAGGGAGGGGATAGAAAAACTTTTGGAAGTGGAGTCTATTCACATCTGAAAGGAAATCATGTAATTTTGTTGAATAACTAGCTGGCTTTACTCAGTAATACATCCAGGTCATGTCCCAGGGATAAAACTTCAAAATGTCTACAATCACATCCATAGAAAAATCACACACGCAAAATGTCACGGATTCATGGTACATATGTTGCTTTCACTATGTGCAACAGTCACTCCATAGTCATTAAACATTGCTACAAACAAAATAGAAGGCTGCAAGAAGCAACTCAAAAACAGAAACTGGCACACATAAAACTAACAACAGTATTATTAGCCCTGTAGGCTGTTGTTTCTACGGTCTCAACATATTACTGAGCTGCAACATCAAGAGACAATCTCATGAATTCAGATCGATACATGGATTGCTTGATGCAAGTTAGCTGTCCACTACCTTATCAGGAAATCTGACATGACAAACGTTGAGCTCTATAACAACCTACTGATGCTCACCACCAAAATCGAGGTGAGAAGACTGCAACTATCGGGGCACTGTCTACGCCACCCCGAGCTACCTGCCAGCCTAGTCATCATATGTGAGCCCAAGCACGGGAGGATGAACCCTGGGCGCCCTCCCAAGACTATGGTCAACACGCTCCTAGAAGACAGTGGCACGGCTATGTTGATGAACTGAACACACTGATGAGGGAGAAGGAGAAGCGGATAGTCCATCATCGTGCCCGACACCGGCCCCCTAGGCCTGAGTCGATGTAGTAGTAGTAGTGCCCTTTCCAGAGTCACTCACTGTACAAAAATGTCACCATTTTCTTGTGTCAATATCAATATTTAAATTAAAAGCCAAAAGAAAAATCAGTTATCTACTAAGTGCAAGGAAACTTTGTTTTTTTTTTAAACATCCATCCTCACTGCCATCAAAAAAATGGATGGTATTGAGAAAAGGTGGGCAATCACACGGATCCTAAACTTAGAATACAAGCTGACTTTAAATGCTGAAGCTTCAGAACGAACATGCCCCTAAAGCATTACACAGTCATGGCCAAAATTTCTGAAAAGAAATTTTGAATAAAATAATTTCTATTTAACATAATTGCATTCAAAAACAGCAACATGCTGCAGCAATATCACAGCTGGAATTTATTCTTAGGATTTAGTTAAAATGGTAGGTCACTTTTCAACCACACTGGGGGAATTAAGGCACAATATCAAATGGTAGCACCCATTAAAAATATTTTAGTTTGGTACTTTTCTGGTGAAAAGGTATAAACCAAGATTACTCTCAAATGGATGCAAATATTCTCTTAAGTCAATAAAAATATACCTGGGAGCAACATGGCTGTACGCACATGTTCAGTTTTAACCAAGCGTGATGCTTTATCTCATTACAATATTGACCATATTCCATCTCTGAAGTGCTTTAGTCATGAAAGATGCTATAAGAAAGCAAGTTTGTTCTTTCTTGTTGAGATCAGTTCCTCCTTTGTCCTTAAAACATTTACATTGGAGTAGAACATTTTCACATTATATTTGCACAGTTAAGTTTCTGAAATTTCAACATCAAATACCAAAACAACATCTAACATCAGTAATCAATGGTGACTGCAATTCAATTAGCGTTGATAATAAACCACAAGTAAAACATCTGTGGCAAATTTCTGTTAGAAATTAGCATTATTCTCTCTCTCTCTCAGATGTACAGTGGAGAGCATTCCAAGTGGCTGCATCACTGTCTGTATGGGGAGTGGAGGGCAATGCACATGCTCGGAAAATGCTGCAGAAAGTTGAAAGCTTGGCCAGCTCCATCACGGACACTAGCCTCCCCTGCATTGAGGACATCTTCAAAAGGCAATGCCGAAAAAAAGACTGTATCCATCACTTGGGATCCCCATCACTCAGGACATGCCTTCTTCTCATTGCTACCATCAGGGAGGAAGTACAGGAGCCTGAAGACACACACTCAACATTTTAGGAAGAGCTTTTTCCCCTCTGCCATCAAATTTCTGAATGGACCCATGAACACTGCATTATTTTTTTCTTATTTTGCTCTTTCTGCCTGACTCGTTTAATTAAATAAATATATTTCTTCTTGTTGGCTTTTTATTATGTATTGCAATGTACTGCTGCAAGACAACAAATTTCACAATGTATGCCAGTAATATTAAACTTGATTCTTAAATCTAGAGTAATTTATAAGTTTTAAATTTCCAACATTTTTCTTTCCATATTCTGGCCTTGCATCTCACCATATTTATCATCGTTTCCTCTATAATAAAAAAAAAGAGGCTATTCAGTTTATGCTGGCTCTGAGAGCAGTCCCATTTTCCACTTATCTCCCGTAACCCATTTCTCTCACTTTAATTATCAACTCTTCCCCAATACCACCTACATCTAATAGTGACAATTTACAGTAGCCAGTTAATAAAACCAGCACACCATTGGGATGTGGGAAGGACTGGGAAAACCTGCAGTTATAGGGAAAACATGCAAGCTTCACACAGACAGCACCGTGGGTCACAATGATGCCTAGACAGCACTAACTTGCATATAGTTCTGGCTGCCCCATTATAGGAAGGGTGTTGAGGCTTTGGAGGGTGCAGAAGAGGTTTACCAGGATGTTGCCTGGATTAGAGGGCATGTGTTAGAACAAGAGGTTGAACAAATTTGGGTTGCTTACTGTGGCGTGGTGGAGGCCGACGAGAGATCTGATAGAGCTTAAAAACATTGTTCTTGCTAAGCTGCGCAGGTGCATGGCCACACAGTAACTGAAATGCTCTGGCACACAAGGACTTTGTTGCTACGCAGCTGGAATTTTCTTTTATATAATGTTAATATAATTTTGAAATTATGCTCAAATAATTTTGACATCTATAACAATATAATTGTGAAGTATCCTGTAATTGTGTTAACGAACATAATCCATAAATTTTCTAAATAACATATCACAACCTTTTTGAAACATTTTTCGAGCTTTAACATATTTACATTAGTGTTTCAAGTTACAACACTGTCAAAAATTGTAATAAACACAGAATGGAATTCTGTTAATTCTATGAATTCACAGAATTTTTTTTTCAATCTTTAAGATAATGTCTTTTTTGAGACATTTTAAGTGTTGTTACTTCAATATACTCCTGTTATTTTTTCTGTATAACAATAAAAAGATTTGAAAAGAAAGAATGGAAGTCAAAAGCTCATTGTTAATAAACTGCTGATGTCATCCACAAAAAAAACCTACCTTCATTTTTTTTTTAAGTTTTCAGAGCCAGTTCTGTGGTGTTAAACTTTATTACATAACATATTGCTTTAAGTCATTAAGCAATTTACTACCTGCAGTAATTGTATAACAATCACACATTACTGATATTAGATGGTGCTATTTTGATATTTGATGTTAAAATAACTGGAACAACTAGTGTGTAAGATATACCATAAAAATTTCTATTCCAGTGTAAGTAAAAATGTTTTAAGGACAAGGGAGGAACTGAACTAACACAATTTAAATGAAATGATTTGTTTGATTATATACTTGGCATAACTCATCAGATCAGTTGATATCATCTTTCAATCCCCATGACATTACCATATTCTTTCAACACAATCAAGTTCATCCAGACATCTTTAAACCCATTTATGTGTGTAGTTCATTTCACAACTGATGTAATATTAGAAATACAGACTTCTGCCCATAGTCCCACTGTTTAACTCAGGTGGCATGGTGCAAAGACAATAACCTATCCCTCAACGTCAGTAAGACAAAGGAATTGGTTGTTGACTTCAGAAGGAGTAGCGGACCACACGACCCAATTTACATCAGTGGTGCGCAAGTGGAACAGGTCAAAAGCTTTAAGTTCCTCGGGGTCAATATCACAAATGTACTGACTTGGTCCAACCAAGCAGAGCTCACTGCCAAGAAGGCCCACCAGCGCCTTTACTTCCTGAGAAAAATAAAGAAATTTGGCCTGTCCCTTAAAACCCTCACTAATTTTTATAGATGCACTGTAGAAAGCATTCTTCTAGGGTGCATCACAACCTGGTATGGAAGTTGTCCTGTCCAAGACCGGAAGAAGCTGCAGAAGATCGTGAACACGGCGCAGCACATCACACAAACCAATCTTCCATCCTTGGACTCACTTTACACCGCACGCTGTCGGAGCAGTGCTGCCAGGATAATCAAGGACACCACCCACCCAGCCAACACACTTTTTGTCCCTCTTCCCTCCGGGAGAAGGCTCAGGAGCTTGAAGACTCGTATGACCAGATTTGGAAACAGCTTCTTTCCAACTGTGATAAGACTGCTGAATGGATCCTGACCCGGATCTGGGCCGCACCCTCCAAATATCCGGACCTGCCTCTCGTTTTTTTTTGCACTACCTTACTTTCCCTTTTCTATTTATGATTTATAATTTAAATTTTTAATATTTACTATTGATTTGTACTCCAGGGAGCACGAAGTGCAGAATCAAATATCGCTGTGATGATTGTACGTTCGAGTATCAATTGTTTGGCGACAATAAAGTATAAAGTAAGTATAAGTCACTTCCTTTCAAGTAGTAATAGTTTAGATAATCAGTTCATTCAGCTTTCTATCACTGATCCTAATTTCATGGATAGATTATGATGGATCTATTTCTCTGTGGCAGGTAGAGTGAATTAGCCCTGTTTCTGCTGTACATGTGGGTTGTTTTACTTTGTCTGACTGGGTTTTTGTTGCACTGGGGGTTTAGTTCATGCAGCTTTCTTTTTCTACTCCATTTACAGAATATGTTATTACACCAGTGCATAAACAATGACATTGTAGAGCACGGTGTGGCTTACATTACTGCATGCCCTATTCTTTAGCACAATTACTGGACATTTTGTTCCATAGAAAACCCATGCAGTTGGGTAGTTCACTTGAACCTTTGAGCTTACTCCACCATTCAATATAGTCCTGGCTGATCATCTATTTCAGTACCATCCTTTCCCAATCCATCTAAATGCCTTTTTCATCTTGAACTTTACCCACCTCTTTCACGTGTGTGTGTGTGTGTGTGTGTGTGTGTGTGTGTGTGTGTGTGTGTGTGTGTGTGTGTGTGTGTGTGTTGTTGTTTTTTTTTTTAGCAACTTGGTCTCACCAGCCCTGTATTAGTGAATTCCTCAGGTTCATTCCCCTCTGTGCAAGGAAAGGTCTCTTCATCCTCCCCAAAAAAGCTCAATAAACTTGAAATCTCAGAGCACGGCCACTTGTTCTAGACACAGCAGTCAGGGGAAATGTCCAGATGGTGCAATGATATTATTTTATAAGGTTGAATTGGATCACCTTGCACTTTCCTAAGCTCTAGTCCATATGAATTTTGTTGACCTTATTTTTTCTTACACAGTTGTCCTGCCTGTCACTGGAATCACTCTGCTTCACGTACTAGTGCATATATACCCAAGTGCTTTGGATTATCTGTTTTCTCAATTGCCTCAAATTTGTCAGAAAACCGGGTGATTAGAGGTCACAGTTGTCTGCTCCTAACCACATTTACTGGCAGTTTTATTATCTGCAATAATTACATAGGGAAAATATTTTAAACAAGTACAATGTTTTACTCTAGAATCTCCAGCCCACTTTCACTGTTTTTTTTAATTCCACTAACATACTCACAATAGATTATATTTTGTAAAACTCGACTCGTATCCCTCACTGATTGCAATGTCGTAGCCACCAGGGTGATCACTCCATCCAATGCTTCGTCCTCAACCCCTATTTTACTCAGGTGTATTTAAAAGAGGTATAAGATTTAAAACACTTATTCCTTCCTTCTCCGAGTTTTAAACGTGGTGGTCAGTCCATGTCCAATGACCCACACCTAAAGACAGGTGATTTGTTATCTTAGTACAGATACATACTTTTTGGGGGACTGCTCCGGCAAAAGCGGAACTTCCCAGTGGCCCAATATTTTCATTTTGATTTCCCATTACAACAAAGTAACACCTTATATTCCGCCTGGGTAGTCTCCAACCTGATGGTATGAACAGCGATTTCTCCTTCTGGTTTAAAAAAAAATCCCCTCCCCTCTTCATCTATTCTCTACTCTGGCCTCTTACCTCTTCTCACCTGCCTATCACTCCTCCCCCCCCCCCCCCAAACCCAGTCCTTGACTCTCCTACTACGAGAAACATCCTCTCCACATCCACTCTATCAAGGCCTTTCACCATTCGATAGGTTCTAATGAGGTCACCCCTCATTCCTCTGAGATCTAGTGAGTACAGGCCCAGAGCCATCTCTTCATATGATGACAAGCCATTCAATCCTGGAACCATTTTTCGCAAACTTCCTTTGAACCCTCCCCAGTTTCAGCACATTCTTTCCATAAGGGGCCCAAAACTGCTCACAATACTCCAAGTGAGGCCTCACCAGTGCTTTATAGAGTCTCGACATTACATCCTTGCTTTTATATTCTACTCCTCTTGAAATGAATGCTAACAATGCATTTGCCTTCCTCACCACAGACTCTACCTGCAAATTAACCTTTTGGGAATCCTGCACAATGACTCCCAAGGTCCCTTTCCACCTATTTTTATTCAATATATTTTTCTCTCCATTTAGAAAATAGTCAACCCTCTCATTTCTTCTACCAAAGCGCATGAACATACACTTCCTGACATTGTATTCCACCTGTCGCTTCTTTGCTCATTCTTCTAATCTGTCTAAGTCCTTCTGTAGTCTCTCTAATTCCTCAAAACTACCTGCTCTTCCACCAATCTTTGTATCGTCTGTAAACTTTGCAACAAAGCCAACACTGGGCAGTCTGTCACTGTTTCAGCTAATGGAACCTGTTATGCCTCTATCCAAATTGAAGTTTAAAGTTCAAACTATATTTATTATCAATGTATATTATATACAAATTTGAGATTCGCCTCTTTATAGGTAGCCACAAAAAATGAAAGCAAACAGAACCCATGAAAAAAAGACCAAACACCCTATATGCAAAAAAAAACTGTGCAAGCAATAAAAAGAAGGCAATTAATATTCAGAACTAAAGATTATGAAAGTAAGTTCACAGCCATTAAGCCGGTCACCACTGCAGCCAGTCTGGGAGCCCATTAGTTGCAGGCCACAGCCTCAGATCAGCGCAGTGACGAGTAAACCTTATTTACTCCAGTCCAGACAACTTTATTGCCCAGTGATTGGAACTATGACACTTTAGTGCAGATGCAATTCAGATATTTGAAAATAACTTTATATTCCTTTCACTAAATACTCTCCTCTCTGTAACTATCCTGTTTCATTCCCCAAAGTGATTGTCCACGTAGATCACTGCTCCCAGACACCCAATGACGAAAGATTTAGAACATAGAATAGTACAGCACAGTACAGGCCCTTCGGCCCACGATGTTGTGCCGACCCTCAAACCCTGCCTCCCATATAACCCCCCACCTTAAATTCCTCCATATACCTGTCTACTTTGTTACTTCAGAGCTGAAATAATTCAGACTTGTGTTGGATAATAATGCTAAGTCTCTTTAAGTGACCTACTCCGCCTGCTTATCAAAATGATTCCAGTCACTAAGTGACCTGACCCCCTCCCTCTCACTCACTAGATCTATCCCTTTCACCAAACGCCCTGTTCCGGGTATTTCAATGGCCCCGGCTCCCAGCACTGGATAGTCCGTCACTAGAGCCGGATTTTACCCTCCAATGTGAGTAGGTCCAGCTCCTTCTGGCTTCTCTCGCCGCTGTCGGCCGGCTCGCCATCAGGCTCGGCGGACACGTCCTTCATCTCCACATCGGGGGCCGGAAGGCCGCCAGCGGCCTTCACCTTCTCGGAGGTGGGCTCCTTGGGTTTGTGCTTTCCCGTGGTGTCTTTCATACTGTGGGGGGGGGGGAGGGAGGGACGGTGGAGTCTGTACCAAGCTCTGAGCTGCTTTCACACGGGTACGATGACTGAGCACAAACCGGGGAGAGGCCACGCCGCAACGCAACGCAACGCACTGCACGCCGGGAAAACCACCAGACACTGACAATCAATCGGCGCCTCGTTGAGCGCAGGCGTCCCGATCAACAAAGCTGATATAATTCATATTTGTGTTGCAAGGAGTAAAGAGCGTTTCAAGATCATTGTTATAGGGTAGAAATGCGATGAAAAATAGCTTTTTACAGCATTCCTGACTTCAAACTGCCCATCAACATTAACTCATTATTCCTCTTTACCACTATTTTGTAGCAGTAATTTTTTACGACTTGCGCTGCTGTCACAAAACCACATCATGACATATGTCAGTGATAATAGCAGACATCCAACCTCTCCCGGAACTTCCGGGAGCCTCCGGCATATTAATAGCAGCTCCCTGACGCCCGGAAATTATATACAATATCCCGGAAATTGATTTTTTGAGAGGGAGAGCCGTTCTCGCGAGAACGAGATCGAGAGCAGGAGTGAGAGTGAGCATCCTGATTGGTTTCTCTTTGTGCTAAGTAGACCTATCAGTTTTCTCTGTGGGCGGGCTTTACAGTCGACCCCTGTCTCTCCATCAGTTCAGTTTCGTGTCCTGCACCGCCATGGCAGAGTGTTTAAAAAAAATATATAAAACACATTTCACCCCAGACTACACTAAAGTGTACCCCTGCCTAATAGGGGTCAAAATAATGACAGTGTTGCTCACTGCACTGTTTGCAACAGTGACTTTTCTATTGCCCATGGTGGGTTAAAATGTAAAAGACATGTTGAGGTGAGCTTTAACAGGTGTCATTCATTCATTAGCATAACTAACATTATTTAAACTAGCTGGCTAGCTGCTAAGGAGCTACGCTATTGACGTCCTATGTGCTGAGGCCAAACTCCTTGTAGACTTGCTTAAAGTTGTAATAGAATTAAGAAACGACTCCATGATAATATATAAGTACATACTGTATTTTGATGTCACATTTTCTGCATATACGCAGGTTACAGATTGGTTTACAAATTAGACAAATCAGTAAACAGAGTATTACATAAGACAATATAATAAGGATACACCTCATGCTTTTATTTCTTTTAGGAACCACGACATATTAGGGAAGCTAATCTCGGAAGGCTGCTCAAGTATTTAACAGTTCTTTTCAGCAGAGCCACATAACAGTACAAGGAAAGTTTGCGAAAGAAATATAAAAGCTATTTGCATTAGCATTGAGATTGCCAACAAAATACTCAACAAGGAATATATATATATATGTGTGTGTGTGTGTATATAAATAGTTTCAATATGTGTCAAATAAATTGTGTTCTTTCATAATCAAATGTCCAGTATACATGCGCCCTTGGAGGTCGACTGGGGGGGGGTGGGATATGGGGTTGCGGGGGGGGGCGGAGTTGCTACCTCCATGAAATGGTGGTGCTATCTCCCTGAAATGAGTTTTTGCAGGGTGGGATGTCTGATTTAATAAGAACGGAGTACAGCACAGTATGAGCTATCACTCTAACCCTTCCCTCCTACACAACCCAAAAACCCTACAAAAGAAAATATAAAGATGCTGGAAATCCAAGTAACACACGCAAAATGCTTGAGGAACTCAGCAGGCCAGGCAGCAGCTATGTGGAAATGAGTAAACTGTTGACGTTTCAGAACGAGACCCTTTATCAGGACATTTACATCCATGTTCCTATCTAAGAGACCCTTAAACGTCCCTGTTGTATCTACCACTACCCCCAGCAGTGGTATCCAGGCACCTACCAATCTCCATGTTTAAAAAAAACTACCTCTCTCCTAAACCTTACTCCACTCACCTGAAAATATCATCCTCTTGTTATGGCTATGGCTGCCCTGGGAAATGAGTGCTGCTTATCCACTTGATACTAATCCTTTCTTACTGTTTGTTTTAATTTTGTCATTAAAATATGGTAGCTTCAATGCTTAGATACTTCAGATTGAATTGAATTTATTACTTCCATCCTTCATATGCATGAGTAAAAATCTTTACGTCTCTGTTCAAATGTGCAATGTGCAATTATAGTAATTTATAATAAATATTATGTACAACAGGATAGTCAATGTAACATAGAAATACACTCACATCAGCATGAATTAATCAGTCTGATGGCCTGGTGGAAGAAGCTGTCCTGGAGCCTGTTGGTCCTGGCTTTTATGCTCTGGTACCATTTCCCAGATGGTAGCAGCTGGAACAGTTTGTGGTTGGGGTGACTCGGGTCTCCAATGATCCTTCAGGTCTTTCTTACACACCTGTCTTTGTAAATGTCCTGAATAGTGGGAAGTTCACATCTACAGTTCCCATACCAGGCAGTGATGCAGCCAGTCAGGATGCTCTCAATTGTGATCCTGTAGGAAGTTCTTAGGATTTGGGGGCCCAAGCCAAACTTCTTCAATCGTCTGAGGTGAAAGAGGCACTGCTGTGCCTTTTCCACCACATAGCCGGCATGTAGAGACCGTATGAGGTCCTCAGTGATGTTTATGCCGAGGAATTTAAAGCTATTCATCCTCTCAACCCCAGATCTATTGGTGTCAATAGGGGCTAGCCTGTCTCCAATCCTCCTGTAGTCTACAATCAGCTCCTTTGTTTTTGTGACATTAAGGGAAAGGCTGTTTTCTTGACACCACTGTATCAGGGTGATGACTTCTCTGTAGGCGGCCTCATTATTAGATGTAAAGACTTTAAGTTTCTGTAATAACTAACATATTAAGATAATTCTTATGCATTAAATGTTTTTCCCCATCATAGTTGTCATTGTTCTGTATTTTCTGAAACACTTCACTAATTACTGTATTAGCCCACAAACATCAAAAACAGAGCAAAGAAATAAGTCAACCACGTGTGAAAAAGGCACATTTTTGATCACTTGTTTACCATAACTCTGTACTGTCCTGCAGTGGTTTACTTTCACCTCTCTCGAGGACTCACATTATATTCAACAATCTTAGATAACTAACCTTTCCAGTTTGTGTTAAAAATGGTCAGTTTTAATGTAAAGTCAGCTAGCATTACAATAGTTCAGTCTTTCTCTGCAGATGCAGACCTGCCTGAGTATTTCCAGCATTATTTCAGATTCCCAACAATGTGCTGTACCTCATAGATGCAGTATTTTTAACAACTTTCTCCTCCATACAGATTCTTCTCCTTCTATTTACACCTCCTCCAGCCAATTTGGCTAAACTTTGCACGCCTTCTCCACCCGCCACATCATTTGCGTCATTCCCGATGAAGTACCTGGTAAGGTTCTGAAATCTCTCACTGCTACGTCTGGAAGTTTCCACTTGCTTCAGAAAGGCAACAATTATACCAGTGCCTAAGAATAATAATGCGAGCTGCCTTAATGACTATCACCCGGTAGTACTCACATCGACAGTGATGAAATGCTTTGAGAGGTTGGTCATGGCTAGAATCAAATTTTGCCTCAGCAAGGACCTGGACCCACTGCAATTTGCCTATTGCCACAATAGGTCTAAGGCAAACGCAATCTCAATGGCTCTTCATGTGGCCTTAAATCACCTGGACAATACTATTACCTATGTCAGGATGCTGTTTATTGACTATAGTTCAACATTTAACACCATCATTCCCACAGTCCTGATCGACAAACTACAGAATCTGGCCTCTGTACCTCCCTCTGCAACTGGATCCTCAACTTTCTAACCGGAAGACCACAGTCTGTGCGTATTGGAAATACCATCTCCACCTCGCTGACGATCAACACTGGCGCACCTCAGGGGTGTGTGCTTAGCCCACTGCTCTACTCTCTCTATATCCATGACTGTGTGGCCAGGCATAGCTCAAATACCATCTATAAATTTGCTGATGATACAACCATTGTTGGTAGAATCTCAGGTAGTGATGAGAGGGTTTACAGGAGTGAGATATACCAACTAGTTGAATGGTGTCACAGCAACAACCTCGCGCTCAACATCAGTAAAACCAAAGAACCAGTTATGGACTAGAAAGGGCAAGACGAGGGATCATGAACCAATTCTCACGGAGGGATCAGGAGTGGAGAAAGTGAGCATTTTCAAGTTCCTGGATGTCAAGATCTCTGAGGGTTTAACTTGGTCCCAACATATCGATGCAGCTATAAAGAAGGCATGATACTGGCTATATTTCATTTGGAGTTTGAGGAGATTTGTTTTGTCAACTAAAACACTCAAAAATATCTGCAGATGTACTGCAGAGAGCATTTTGATTGATTGCATCACTGGCTGGTATGGGGGACGGGGGTGGGGGTGGTGCTGCTGCACATGGATTGAAATTAGTCAGCACCATCAGGGGCACTAGCCACCATGGTAAACAAGACATCTTCAAGGAACGGTGTCTCAGAAAGGCAGCGTCCATTATTAAGGACCCCCACCACCCAGGAGATGCCCTCTTCTCACTGTTACCATCAGGAAGGAGATACAGAAACCTGAAGGCACGCACTCAGCGATTCAGGAACAGCTTCTTCCCCTCTGCCATCTGATTCCTAAATGGACATTGAACCCATGAACACTACCTCACTATTTATAATTTGTTTTTGCACTACTATTTTTAATTTAACTATTTAATATACATATATACTTACTGTCATTGATTTATTTTTCCTATATTTATCACGTATTGCATTGTACTGCTGTCACTAAGTTAACAAATTTCATGGCATATGCCAGGGATGTTAAACCTGATTCTGATTCAATCTCTCATGGGCTCCACGCCAATGCAGATATTCCCTTTTCTTCCCTCCACTCCTCTCCTTTTTCTGCATTTTAGAAAGTGCCTGCTCTCTATCTTATCCTTGTTCTGATGAAAGTTTATCAACCTGAAATGTTATCTGTTTCTCCCTCCATGGATACTACTTGACATGCTGGGTATTTTATTTCATTATTGGCTATTCTACTATACATCTACAAACTGAACAATGCAATTTGAAGGTCAGTTGATTAAGGTATCGTTGACATTACAGCACAGTGGAGTAGCTCGTAGAGCAGCTGCCTAACTGTTCCAGTGACCCAGATTCAATCCTGACCTCTGGTGCTGTGCAGAGTTTGCACATTCTCCCTGTAAACCACATGAATTTCCTCTGAATACTCTGGTTTCATGCTGCATGCCAAAGACATGCACACAGATAGGTTAATTGGCTACTGTTAGTAGGTGAATCTGTGGGGTCAGGGTAGTTTATGGTAAATATGGGAAACTAAAATGGATTAGGGTAGGATTAGTATAAAATATGAAGTCTTGATGGCCAACATGGTCTTGGTGAGCTGAAGGGCCTGTTTTCACACTGTATCTTTTTATGACTCTGATTCCAAATATTATAAACATAGCTCATTGCTATTTAAAAAATTCCAACCAGGTCTTTGAGAATATTTTTCCCATTATTAATGGTTAAAACTGACTGAAAAATTCAAGCCCAAACGTTCTTTATTCCCATTCTTGAAATGGCATTCTGGATTATTTCATACAACACCTTGTATGTAAACCAGACCATGTAAAAAAGAGCAGTTGATGCTATGAAGGTTATTAGTAAAGTATATGATTTCCTATGAGGCATTATGGATATAATTAGTAAGGAAAATTTCTTTACTGTAAAATATCATCTATTACTGTAACACATATATAGTATCCCAAATACAGTAAAAGATAAGAATCACTTTGTTATAAATGTAGAATCATTGTAAAAAAAAATGTTGCATTCTTCTAAACCAAGCCTGAAATTGACAATAAACTATCTCTGAGTTCGAGAGGTTATGCACAGTAGTCCATGGCTTGACTATGTTAGGTGTCTTTAAGAGGATTAAATTGTTGATGAGCAGAAACTGTTTAGGGTTCATCACTTTTTTTTTAATGTGTTACGTAAACCAGCAAACTTGGTAATACAGTGATGTCGGTGTTGTTACCAAGATTAGTGACATTTCCGCTTTTGAAACAGGAATTACTGATGATACATATGCTGACAGGGGAGGTGTTTACAGTGCTTCCTTAAACTAAAGACTCTGAGCTCTATTGTTCACATGTACAATACCAATGTCTCTGATAATATTATTCTAAATTATTCAACTTAAACAGGGTGGTTATCCTTTTTTGTTGGGTGTCCCTGCCAACCAAAATTACTGGAGACTGCTTAATGAGACAAAACCCAAAATACATATCGTCAAATTTGTTCATTTTGCTTATGAATCAAATAGGTTTGTTTACCACTATAAAAAAATCTAACCCGGTTTTTGAGAGCATTTTGTTTCCTATTATCGGTTAAAACTAAAAAATATTCAAGCCATACCATTTATTTCAACTGATCAGCTTTCTGGATTACTTCATAAGGCAGTTAAGAATCAAATACTTTGCTGGGAATCTAACATTGTTTGTACTATAAGCCAGACCAGGTCTGATCTGCTCTTATCAATGCGATCTAGGTGTTTTGGACTCCTTCACTACAAGTTAAACTACAGGATATTCACCCACACATTAAAAAGTGCACCTGGTTAGACACTAACTAGCTTACTGTCCAGTAGGTTAATCACCATGTCATTGTATTCCAATTGGTCATATGGGAACCTTGGCACTCACAGCCATACCTGTGCCTGCTCTGGTCCTGAGCTGCATAATCCATGGCTAGCTTCAAATCCAGCTTCTTCTTCCAAGTGCTTGGTCTCTCTTACCCAAAAACCTCTGCCACAGCTGATCCTTCTGAACTTCAGGACAACAGACTTTCCTCTTTCTCCTTCTCCCAACCTCAGCAGCAGGGTGTCCTGTTCATTTGTGGATTTACGAGATTTCTGAAAGCATAGCATCCTCGCCAGAACACCAGACTCAGAAACAGTTAGCTTCCCAAGTAGTAAGGCTGATCAACACCTCCACCCACTAACCCACTCCACTACACTGCCAACCACCACTACTTTATCATTTCCTATCAGTCACCTTTTGTACAGACATTCATGTGCCTAGCATCACCTTATGGACATATTGTCTATGTATACAAGACATCTTATGTATTTGTGATTTTTATTATTATTATTTTATCTTTGTTTTTTTGTGCTGCATCAGATTCGGAATAACAATGATTTTGTTCTGCTTTACACTTGTGTACTGAAAATGACATTAAACAATTTTGAATCTTGAATACTTCCAGTCAAACACTACTTTCACAGTAAGTGAATGGGGATCAGTTTATTCGTACCTCTTATAGCATAATAATCCTTTAATAACACCTCTCGTAACATCATAATGCTTCAGTATTGCACTGAAAAGCTTGCTTTGATCCTTGACCTTAAGACTTTACCAATAACTCGCTGACTCAGAGACCGATATATTAGCCAAGCCACCATAATAGAGGAGTTTAGGATTACATGGCTAGCTATTAACATCACTTTTATATTGTAAAGTCTGCAATTTAAGCCAGCATATTCTCTATCATGTCATGTTATCACGTACTTATAAAACCTGCTGTTGTTCAGTGTCAAGCCCTTGTCTCTTACAATTCATTCAAATGCATCTTTTTGATTGGCTTTGCTGTTGCCTAATATGTTAACTTTTTGCCTAATATAATGTTAACTTTTAACCTATTTGAAAGAAGCTAGATGAAATGTTGTGCTGTATTAGATTTAGAAATGGTAGAATACTAACAAGATTATGATTTTATCATTAGGTTTTATCACATTTAGCCAGTTTTGTAGGACAAGGTAATCAATTTTGTAATCGTCAAAGACAGGATAATGTTATTTGGGGGAGGTAATTAAATATTTTTATTCATTTAAACAATCAACTTTATTCATAATAAAGCACAAAATCTTTGTGCCAGTATAATGTATGTTTGCAAATATAAAACCAGCTGTAGGAAAGTTTTATGGTGCCCCAACATACCTTAATTTCATTGCGAATGATTTAGATTCACAAAATGTCTTGTAGTCTCAAGTAAATCTGCAGAAGCCAATTCTGAACTGCTGAAGCATGCCCAGTTAGAATTGGGTTGGACCTGCCCAACTTTGTTCCATTTAGAATCCCAATAGCCAGACAGATTTGCCAGAGTCACGATTTAAGCGTACAGACATAAAAATGGATTACTCTGTCCACAGAGCTAACAGTTCCAACTCAATTTTAAAAAAGCAATATTAACTGATGAATCATTTGTACTGATTGTCATAGAAGGAAGTGGTTAAATTACTGGACAAGCAAAGGCTAATGATTCAGAGACTAGAGAATGAATTCACCATGTCAGCTGAGGAATTAGAATTTGATTAAATGAACATACTATTAGTAATGGACACTGAAACTATTAGATTGTCATCAAACTCAAAGACTTAATATCTGATTAAAATTGTTGTTCAACTTCAGCGCAAGGTTTACTTCGAGTGATTTTGTTAGGTCTCTTAAAATACTGGACTTGAGGGGCCTTGTTTCTAACAATTATGTCAATACTGACTGGCCAAAAACAATTGGTGCTGGTGAAAATAGTTGCCTGTTTCAAATCTTAGCAGGGAAATACACCATGAGACTTCTGTGAAATGCAAAGGGCTTAAAATCACATTTTGCACTTTCTAGCTGCATTGTGTAATACAGTATAGGACAAATGTTTACTATAATAATTCAATGATCAAATGTGAGCAAAATTTGCAACTGGCAAGTGAAAAGTGAATTTCTGCTGGGTAGTGGTTGGAAAGAAAGGGCAGGGCTGCTCATTTGTTTCAGTTCAAATTTGGAGGAGAGAGAAAACAAACAAAAGCCTGAATGTGGTGGCAGATCCATTGCTTACACCTTAAAAGCTGAAAGTTCTAGTGAATACTTCAATGCATGTGAATAAAGCAGGAGACAGCATATTACATGAATACTGACCTTTATTAAATATCAGAATACTGTACAAAGGAATCAAAAATATTATTCACACTTTCTTATAAAGATCTAGATGATAGATGAAAATCATCTGCAGAGAAGGGCAGTTGGCTTACAAGACCCTTTTGCCACCAGATGCTCAATTAACCCTTATTTACAATACATGACAATGTTCAAACACTAGTCCCCAATGCAAATAATTCAATAGTTCATAAACACACCTGATAGACTGGTATAAAATTCTAAACATCCCCACTCTGGCACACAATTTATTTAGATTTCACCAAAGTAAATTTGGAATCTGTACCTCTGATAGCCACTATAAAAATAGTGCAGTAGTTTGACCCTGGGTTATCCTGAACTTGCCCATGTTTGCTGTCTTTGGACTGGCACTGTTATTGCTCATACCACCCAATCACCTGCACTATTTGACAAGATACATATTGGAAGTAGAAAGATGTTCCAAACTTAAAAAATACTGTACTTTACCAGTTTTCATACTTTGACAATACAGAACCCATCATAATAAAACAACCTTCCTTAGCATATTTACCGGTATTCAAAATCTATAAATTCAAGGCTTTAACTATTTCGTACAAGGAATCAAAATAGTATAAAGTAATATTTTAAAATGTTAACAAACCCTGAATACATAAATTTAACATTTTCACTACCACCTTATTAGTATCTACATAATGTGACACAAAGCTAAATTTTCCAATAGCTTCATGGTAGCTTGTGAATGCAATTCAATAAGTAACCTTCAGTAATTGATAGTCAAAATGCAGCTGATTGTGTACATGATCCTTGCTTATGCAGGAACTCTGCAATGGCATGCTTAACTGCTACAGATGTTAAGGTTTAATTCCTATATTATTTCAGATTTTTAAATTAAAATACATTTTTTTTTAAAAGAAAGTCATCCAGTTTTGGATCTTATTTTCAATGAAAGCCTGAGGTCCAAATGTTCTCTTTTTGCTTTCCTTTAGAATGGAACAGACTGGTGTCAGCTTGTAAATATTTTAATGGAGCAACTTTAACTTTTCTTCTATGAAAAAAAACAAGTGCAAGAAATAGGTTTATAATTAAATCAGAAAATGTAAAAAAATCTTATGTCTACTAGCTTTTTGAAAAAGTTTTTTCCCCCCCAAACATGTCTACCTGTATAATCTCATTTGATTATACTGGTAGACATGCTGGCTCCTAACCAGGAAAAAAAACCCTCCCTCCAATGCAAGCATAATTTTTAAAATCAAAAGGTATGGCAGATTTTATCCAAAGATTAGTACTCTTAAAGACTTTGAAAGTCCAACTTAAAAGTAGTAATCATTCACATTCATAGCCAGCGGGAAATCAAAGGTGGGAACAGGAACTGGTTTACTGGTTCTCTATTTTCCCCCTGTGCACCAATTTTTCCTTTCTCAGGCTGGCTTAAATGCCCAAACTTTTCATGGGTGTCCTGTACCATACACAAATTACTATTCAGGTGGCTGTGACTCCCATGTGACTATACGTATATCCATCAGTTGTTGGTTTGGTTTCATGTTATTCCCACATTCGTAGCAATTTCCTTGGTGGAGTGGGGGGTGGGGTAAAGAATTATTAGAGTTCAGTGCTTGTCCTACCCAGCTTTCATACAAACATATCCTCAGAAGAGATTGCTTCACAGAGTGCAGCAACAGGTTGATTTTTATCTTCAATAATTTATAGATGAAGAGACTGGGCTCTGTACCACCATCTGAGTTACAGAGATCTAACTGAAAAGGATGCATTTTCTGCTTCATACCCACATGTTGGTAGCTGCTAATCTTTTTTTTTTGAAATGAATCAGTTGGTTGAATGGATGATAGCATTTTTGTCTTTGACACCAGTAAGGAAAGCAAAAATTCACACCTTCTAAAGAAAAATGTTGTAACCTCTTGTCTGTAACAGCATTGTAACCAGGTTATGTTCAATCGTGAGAACATTTCCTCAATCAGTGAATTTAATGGCTTATAGATTTTTGTCAAATTGCATCAAATCGAACAATTCCAGAATTTCAGGGCTTTTTAAAATGATTCCATAGAAAAATGGCTCTTAGGATGTGCTGGCTTCAAATTACCATCACTAAAGACAGGTCCAGCAAGCTATATACTATACCACACAAGGCTTCACTGTCCAGACTTATCTTTGATCCTTTGTTGTGGTATTTTTTCCCCTATGTTATTGCTTAAAAATCACGATTCACAGTGCTATTATTTTTTTGTAGTCCTAACAGACTTCAAGGAGGACGAGCTGAATGTACTAGCCTGTACTTCAAGTTTGCAGCAGGTACTTTATAAGAATATAAAAGTCAGGTACATCACTATCAGGTCGTAATAAAGAGAATCAATGAGAATTGTACCGCATTTTTCAATCAGTCAAATTACAATATACTCTGACAGAATAGGTACAGATTTTTTTTTTTTTTTTTTAAAAAGGCAAATTTACAGGAAAGTTGCATGATTGCTAAAGTTTTACAGTATTCCAACAATTAACATCCTGATTTATGTATGTTTAAAAAAATAAATCACTTTGAGATTCTCTATATCTTGGGTAGATAAGTTTAATCATCCAGCCCCACTTGTCCTCAGTTAACATATGGGCTCTGTATTACATAACACTTTTATATATTTTAGAAAATGTATCCAGAAGCCACCTTCTTAAATCAAATATTCATGAGCTGTGCTTCAAAACACACCCTTACTAGTGTTTTACATTCTCCCTAGTAATTTTCGCGTACAACACCGAACATATGAGATCAAAGAAATAAAATAAATAATCTGCAAAAAAAAAGCAATTAAAATGCACAGTAAGACCAGCACTGTTTCTTGAGGGGCACCTATGCCATATAGACCATGTTTACAAGTACCCCAACAAAGTAAAAGACCCCTAATTCTGCCGTGTTGGAGCATGAGCACCAAATACTTTGATATTACATTTTTCACCAGTTGCCTCCATTATGACAATGAAAACACATTTTCTAAAATATCATTCAAACTGTGTACCTTCATAGGTCTACTTCCATTACAATATTTACAAGTTATACTTTGATAACTGTTTGGTCAATGGACAGTAAAAATCATACCCCACATCAACTAAATGTCTACTATATCAAAATCTCCGTAACTTAATATGGCAACCAAAGAATCAAAAATATTTGAGAAAATGGGATCTACAGGCAGTAATAAAAAAAGCAGGCTTCCTGTTCCAAGCACTGCAAATATTTAATGTGATAGCTCAGCAAGCAAAATGAGCTGCTTCACTCACAAATATACCAATCATAATAAAATATCCATGCTAAGAGTTTGAAGGATGTAGAATATAAACATCTAAACATCATGATGTGTCCTTTCTGCTGCTGGTTGGCCCAATAGCTTTTTCTTTCTTACTTGCCGACATTGCTGTTTTTAGTACTTGTTGATGCCAAAGATTCTGACTCCATGAAGTTGAGGGAGTTTTGGGATGAGGACGCTCATCAACGAAATCGTATTTATAACAAAATGTAATTTGTCGTACTTTGTGTAAAAACTGGTAAGAAAATACCTGTTTTTGAAAAAAGACAAAAAGCATGAAAACCTTCCCAGGAATCTGTAGCATTTTCATTTAATAGCCCAAGATATAATTCATGGGTTTCTATGGTACCAGTAGAAACTTGCCAAATTTTAACACTCATATGGTTTCTAATTTTGATAAATACCTTGCTTAAATTTTTGGATACTCAACATAAGTTTAAACTTGACACTAATTAAGCCAGGCAATAATGAAATAATTTTGTTAAGCCTTTGATCCACCCTTATTTCTATCAAGCACTTTGTGACATGGTGCAGTGGGTCTTAGTATCTTCCTAAAACTCACCACTTTTACTGCTATCCTGTGAGAACCATCTTATCAAGTTATCAAGCTCAGAGACTATCACATCCAAGGAGTGACTGCAAATATAACTGAGGATATCCAGAGAATATGGTGGACTCCATGCCAATGCGTCACCACAATCCTAATCTTCCCAGTAGTATAACCTATTTACCCTCCCACCAACTTCTCTGGTTTGAGAGATTGTAATGTCCTCAATGTATTTCTGGTTGAGCTGTTCTTAAATTTTTGAAGTGTGCAGCCCAAGATTATGCAAGGTGGATTTCCGGCACTGAAACATTTTGGGGTGTATTGTAGAGAACAGGAACAAAGGAAAATGTTCTTTTAGATTTTACAGAATTGACATTTCAGCAAAGTTATGTTAAAAGGGGAAAAAAAAACTTGCAAGTTCCAGATTGGTCACAATTCCACGAGCTGATTCAGTCTTCAAAGATTATATCTCAAACTCACAAGATAATGGGTGTGATAGTAAGGAATTTGCGCGAGGCTGTAAACTGCACTCCGTAATCCATCTGCTCCCAGTGGGTTAACAGCCGTGCTTTTCCTTGGTCTGGAGTTTCAAATGGCGTTCCCTTTACGGTGTGCAGAAATATATACATTCCCTGGAGGTAGAAGGGAAAAAGAATTATATATGCATACATTCAGTGTTCTTACCTTGCAGCAAATACTGGAATGAAGATAAACTGAACTGACAGAACAGCAATACAGACAAGATGCCAGTGTTTCCATTCAGAAGGCTAGCACAAATCACATTCCTAAATTTACTGGTCTGTATACCTCTGACAAGCACAACTGGGACTTCCAAAAGTTCACTACCCTACTTAGAGCTTCAGCTAACTTGGAATTTAGAAAATTCTCAGACTAATAATATTTAGAAAAATGAATTAAACACTATTCCACAGAATTACAAAATTTTCACTAGAACTCAATTGCAACTGGCACCATTGATGTGGAATAACACATTTTGAGATGTGATTCCCTCAGCTACTTGCATGAACATATGGGATACAACATGGATGTTCAGGATGTATATTATATATATTTCTGGCATTAAATGTACCTATTGAACAACATTTTCTCTTCCTTAGAGGAGAAAATCAACTGAGCTTCCTTTATTTGACAAATCAGATCTACACTATTCATTTTACCCACTGAGCTGGAGTTACAAAGTATATTTTGTTTGAATACAAGGTGCTGCTCCTCCACCCTGAGGGTGGCCTCATTTTGGCACAAGTGGAGTCCATGGACTAACATGTCAGAATTAAAATATTGGGCTACTGGTGAGTTCCGCTTTAGGTGATGGGGCGGAGGTGCTCAATGAAGTGGTCCCCAAATTTACCACGGGTGTCGCCAACGTAGAGGTGGCTGCATCAAGAGCACTGGATACAATAGACGACCCCAGCAGACTTGCAGGTGAAGTATTGCCTCACCTGGAAGGACTATTTGGGGCTCTGAATGAAGTTGAGGGAGGAGGTGAATGGGCAGGTGTAGCACTTTGGCCACTTCAAGAATATCAGAACTAGAAGTAGGATCAGATTTTTTTGTTCCTCCATACTTACTTTGCTACTCAGAATGTGGGTATTTCTGAGCTTTGTCTACTTTCTCTCACAATCCTTCCAGTCTGGTTCCTTTTTGGATTTTCCTTCAAATTTCAGAAATCTGACAGCCCCATATTTGCACCACTATATTGGTAGGACTGTTTGTTTGTAGATCTACAAAAACAACTAATTCTGCCTCTGCATTCTCACCTGCTAAAATTCTCACTTGGTCTATTTGCATTTCTCAGCACTAGTCTTGCAAATCTGTCATTAATCACACATCTCAATCACTGTCCAGATTTCACAAATGCATTCCAAAAGCAAATTTCCATCTTCAATTCCTGTCTACTCTATCTATTAAATTTGTAGCCCATTTATATGAATGAGTGCAACCCTCTCACCCATCATTTAATCCTTCTGCATACTTCTACACACTGACAACCTCCTGTATCTGCTTCCATGGAATTGCTTCAAGATGTTATAGAAATCATAAGACCTTAAACAGAATTCAGCCCATCAGGTCTGCTGTGCTATTCCATCATGGATGATCTATTATCCCTCTCAACTCCATAGCCTTTGACACCCTTACTAATTAAGAAACTATCAACCTTTGTTTTGAACATGCCCAATGACTTGGCCTTCACAGCTGTCTGTAGCAATGAAATCCACAGATTCACCACCCTCTGGCTAAAGAAATTCCTTCTCATCTGTTTTAAAGGGACGTCCTTTATTCTGAGGTTGTGCCCTCTGACCCTAGACCTTCCCACTATAGGAAACACCCTGTGCACATCCACTCTACCTAGGCCTTTAAACATTCGATAGGTATCAATGAGATCTGCCCCACCCCCACTACAGCCATCAAATGCTCCTCATGTTACCCCTTTCTTTCCTGAAATCACAGCGCATCAACTCCTTTCCTCAAATCCAATAGCAAAAAAAAACTTTGCACCAGTAGTTGCAACCCAAAATGATGCCCTACCACAAATTATATTAAAGCACCAGAGAAAGTGTGCTGGAATTTTAACAAAATGATTTGGAGAAAGTCATTAGTCAAGAGTAATCAGATAGCACTTTTCATCTTGATTCTTTAAGATTCATGGATTCATGGGAGGAAGCAAGTGTTTGGCCCATGGTAACTGCTCATTGGCATCTGGTAAGTAAATGATTAAAACGTTCATAACTGGATATGGGATCATTTTACCAGATGACACTATAAAGCTTTTCTGTAAAATGTAGCTCAGCCTCCGAAATTATGTTCTAAAGGAATATAAATTGGAAAGAAAGTCACAGCATTATCTAAAATTAGAGCATGTGTCATATGCTAATGAGCAAGATATTACCAGGAACTATATAAAGTATATCATAACGTAATTTTTGGCAAAAGAATTGTGCCCACAATGTAAAATAACTTTTAATACATCTAAATAAACATTCTGTGCAGTATGTGGTGCTCAGTCACTACAAATTAGAGCTTCCAATCAGTCTTCTTACATAAACCTCCAATTATGCCAAAATTTTATATTTACCATCTCTACACTTTGTTCATACTGTAATTAAAAGGAAGTCAAATTGTTATAATTGGCTCCAATTATGGTTCAGAATTGGGATATTTTGAGCAGCTTGCCAGTATTGTGCACTAAAAGATCCAGATTAAAATTCAAATGAATAAAGTAGACTCCAGTTTTTAATCCTTTGCCTGCCTTAGTCTCAACCTTGGAGGGAACATTTTAAATGGAGTATTATGAACCTTCTACCACATGATTCCTTTAAGGTAGATTTTGAATGCAGTCACATTGGTTTATATCTATTAGAAACAGACTGAGATTGAAGACTGGTGAGTGTTGGGGTTCCAACAATCTGGACAGCACTTTTACATACACTATATACGAAAGTATAAAATCTTGGTCTTGGCTGCATCAAAGTCCAACTTAATTGTTTTTGTTTAATTTGTCTGGATATGGATATTGCAAGGCCGCACCTCAAAATGATTGGACGAGCTGGGTGGTTTCGTGGGCTAGTCGAGAGTCAAGCATACCAATAGATCTGGAGTCACACAAGGGCCAGATTGAGTAAAAATGACAGAATATACTCCCTGAATGACAGTGACGAATTAGTCACAACAATAACATGGCTACTATTACTAATAACAGCTTGGATATTTAAATACATTGAAATTTCCTATGTGTCATGGTGGGATATCAACTTATTTCAGTAGACCAAAGGTCAGGCCTCCAGATATTAGGTGGTTTTATGGGCAAACTTCCAAACTATCTGCAACATGCAAGAGATACTCAATATGTAGAAAATGTACCCTTAAAAACAAACAGGGTTGTATGTACGATAAGCAACTGATTTAATTTTCATTGGTGGATACCATCAAGGATATTTACTGTAATTAAATATTACATAACACACATTAGCCCTAATTAATGTGGACTTTATAAGCTTCCATGAAGGAGTATTTAACAATGTTAAACAAAAGAATAAAATTAAGACTGAGGGATTAAAGGGATAAAATACAAAACATATGCTGGTAAGAGTATGTGGCTAGCTGGGGCATGAGTTTGGGAACCACTGCCACAGAAAAACCCACACCTTTGGGGGCTGGAGGCAGCTGTTTCTAAATAAGGCTAGAAAACATCCTAGCATTAATCTGTGTAGCAGATACAGTGCTCACAGGTGAACAAAGATACCCAGTACATGTTTACCCAGTGAAGGTCAATGACTTTGCATCCGCCACTTTGAACATTTCTTCAGGTAACCTGAATAATGCCTCAAGGGCTTGATGTTTGAGAGAAACTGATATCATTTGATGTGAGCAGCATGTTCCTACAGTGTCCAACCACAAACTCTCAGTAAACATTACCTGGCTGTCAAAATTGTTTTTCTCTACTGGTTAAAGGAGAAAAAGCAGCAAATTTGGAATGACGAGCCAAGAAAGAGAGTAACAACAGCAACAACAACACTGAAGTAGTACGTATCATCTGCGAGGATAATCTAGCAGGGGTTCTACAAAGAAGGCCAACTTCCCACTTTAGAGCCAATCTTAGTCATTGAGACCCAAGAACATCTTTCAATGACAGATGGTACAGCCGTGCACATTTTCTGTGGCAACAATTGACTGCAAGATGAGGACTTTTCAATTGCAGAACAGATCAAGATGCTCTCAAAGAAGAAAAATACAGTAGTCCAGGATATTTAACAGACTGGTTCAATATCATACTGTCTAAAAGGGTGCAGTTTCTTTGGGTTAACATGCACCATGCAAGGAAAAGGTGAATAAGGAAAAAAGCTGCACGGTCATTTTTAGATATTTAAACTAATGAATAGACAAAAAGCTTGAATTTAGAAAACACTTGTCATAACCTTAGGATAAAACGAGTCTTCAAAGTATCACAAAACCAGTAAGCTATGAAAAAAAAAGTTCTGATTACTGTCATTAGGAAACTTAGTCTACGTCCACACTAGACCGGATAAATCCGTAACCGAAGCTTTTTCTCTTTGTTTTGACCCTTTGTCCACACTGAACCGGCGTTTTCCTCCCCCGAAAATGGATATTTTCTAAAACGCCCTCCAGTGTGTGTAAATTTGAAAACGCCGATTGTGCAGAGAAGTGTGGACAGGGTAAACAGATATTTTTAAAACCGCTGTCATGACGTGCCAGAACAGATGGCGGCAGCGCGGCATTTCATTGTTTTCTTGAACGCAACCCCTCCACACAACCTAACAATTTCAGAACAGACAGCAATGAGACTGAAGCCAGAACAGTTAGAAATGTACTCACCAAATACTTTAACCCATAACTTACTAAATAAATAAGTATACTCACTTTGCCCTGTTTTCTGTCCTTGCTTGTATGAAGGTGGTTTACCTATTTATGCAAGTACTTCTCTGACAATAGATGTGTAACAGCCTAATGTAACATTGTATGGAAATACAAGATAACACTGATGCAGACATGTTTTATACATTTAACAAGGTGCTTTATTAATGCAACAGAGTTAGTCAGTTTTTCAATGTTCGTCATCAGCCGGGTCATACTGTCCGTGAACTCCCTGTCGGTTGCCTCCATCCGCTCCAGTATGTGTTTTTTTTTTGTTTTTAAGTCCTCCTGCACGAAAGCCAACAGCGATTCCTTTTAAGTTTTTCTAGTCTGTAACTGGACAAACGCGCACCAAGTATACCGTTTCCTCTTCGCTTGTTTTCTGTGTGTCCTGCGCATTCCCAGTAGGAGGAGATTCGCCCAAATATCCGTTCTAATGTGGATGGAGATATTTTTAAAAAACGCCTGGTGTGGACGCCTATCGTTTTTACGCGAAACCGGCGTTTTCAAAATTATCCGGTCTAGTGTGGACGTAGCCTTATAGGCAACTCTTGGCTTCTAGAAACTGAGATCACATAATAGATTAATTAACAGTTGATCAGAAGGGAACAGAATGGAGGCAGTAAATATTTAGTAAGACAATTCCAGGTACCATAAGACATCAATGACAACAAACATTCTATTTAGGTAGCAGCCCTAATTAAAGTAACATTTAAATAATGAAGTTGAAACTTTGAAACGTCTCAGTTACTTAATTATTTGGGTGGGGTGGGGATGAATAGTGAGAAGTAAACTATTGAGAGAGAGAACATGGATGTTATAGTCATCAGACAGTTAATGATTAGCTCAGCTTGTTACAAAATGCAAGCACTATTACCTCAGCTATTTTGAACAGAAGTAGGTCTTTCAGATTGCCAAAACATTTTATTGAAGTAATGCTTCCTGAAATCATTACATTCAACCTTTCTCTTATTCCAAGCTAATAAGCTCTTATTCTGGACTCCCATCTATAAAAAAAATGGTTCAGACTTATTCTATCGTATTCTAATCACTGTAAACATAACAATATATACTCAGTCATATGCATTCAAGAAAATACAACCTTAGCCTATGCATTCTGTTGTCCCCATTCTGTACTAGCAAATCTGCATTTTGCCCCCTCCAAGGCCAGATCCTTCCTGATATGTTACAGTATTTTAGTTGAGATTTAACCAGTTTATAGAACTGTAACATGAATATTGTGTCCAAATCTGATCAAGATAAAAGATATTTTCTTAGTTTTAATTTTTTTGTAATTATTGTTCAAAGACCTTAAGTCTCTTTGCTCCTCCACTGCTTTCCATTTATTTAACCTACCAGTGCCTCATTGTAATTTTCTACTTCCTGTTTCTTTAGCTATTGTGCCACATAGCTCTATTCCTTCATTTAGGCAGAGTTCTCTGACTGTTTCCAGGCAGGTGACTCAACAAAGACAACAGAAAATATTAAAGAGTTTGTTTACAAAACAGTGGCTTGATTTTCCTAATCACTACTTGTTTAAATGTAACCTACACAACTACACTTGGGGTATATGAGGTGTCCAGGGAAGGGTAGCACCTCTGGTGAAAGGGCTTGTCATGCCTGTTCTGGGGCAGTTCACTCACCTTTGGTCCCCACCAGACATTGAGCTCTCACCTGTGACTCCAAGTAGCTGTTTGCATGTGACAGCAGCCACACCCTAGTACGCTGCTTCAAGGGGGACACTAAACCAGGTGAGGGTGGCCTCACACCCCAGTGAGACAGTGACATACCTGTTCTGGTATGCAGAGGCAGCTCTGGCAAACTGGGCAGATGAGATCTACAGTGAGATCCAACAGCCGGGAAAGCAATACTGCAACACTCCCTGGAGAGCCAAGGGCACGATGACAAGGCACAGGAGATGTCAAGGTCATACAATGCAACCAAGGAGGACCTTTGTTTGTGACACTTGATTGTACCGCTGGACTCGTAAGGTCGAGAGAGTGGAACTGACCCAGAACAACAGCTTTTCCACTTTAAAAACTCTCCTGCACAGGTTTCCTGTCATCGTCAGACATGATGGACAACCACCATGCAACTTCCCACATTCAAGAGTGGAAGACTATCATTCTCAGGAAGAGGTAGTCTTTTGGAAGAGAGATAAATAGTTTTGTATTGCCAAGCACTTGCGTGATTAGATTGCTGTAATTTGCTTACAAGTGAAGACAGTGCTGCAGTTTTGTATTTTGAATTATATTTTAACTTATTTGTGGTAATATTTTGTTTTATAGAACTATCCAAAAGTCTTGGGCACATACATATATAGCTAGGGAACCCAAGACTTTGTTTTTTGCACAGTATTGTAATAATTTTATGTATTGCACTGTACTGCTGCCACACAAAAAAAGCCAAATTTCATGACTTATGCAAATGATAAACCCAATTCTGATATGGGTCTCGATTGTGGTCTGAGAGTGGGAAGGGGGCAGGGAGAGGGGAATCACAGTTGGGAAAAGGGCAAGGAAGAGGAGAGGGAGCAGGAAGCACCAGAAAGATATTCTGTAATGAGCAATAAACCAATTGTTTGGAATCAAATGTCCTTGCCTGGTGTCTCAGGGCTGGATGTGTCTGTACCCACGCCACTTCCCGCCCCTGGTACTCCTTCTCTGCTACCTGTCCCACACTCCTCATGTGGTGCTCCACCCTTGCCATTTCCAATATCCTTTACTCCCGCCAGATTTACAATCTTGCTGTCTGCTCCACATTGACAAATACATTACTGTGCAAGTTTTAGGCACCCTAGCTATATACAAGTGCTGCGTGTGCTGTGTGTGATATATGTATTGTGGGTGCACCATGGTCCAGAGGAACGTTGTTTAATATTTACAGTCAGATGATAATAAACTTGAACCTGAGTTTGCATACAGATGTACAAAAGGTTTTTAACCTTGTATGCAAACTGCAGAAATCATGCAAAGTGATTGACAATGCTAATTTTTTTTTAAATAGCACCATTTCTGGGAACATCATGAATAAAGAACATCACAAAGAAAAGTAGTGTGGAAAGAATGGAAACTGCACAGATCACAAAATCTCTGCCAACCTAGGAAAAATAAAACATGACAGCATTCAGCAAATTGTCTACAAAGATCATTGGAAATTAAAATAAATTTGCTGATTCGCTTTGATGCTCCTAAAAGGGTCAACTCCATCATAAGTGCACACTTAAGCCACAAGGTACAGACTGTTTTATTGATTGCCACTATTTTATCTAAAATGATTGCAATCACCTTGAAATATATTTATTCTTACCAAAACCTAAGAGTGATTCAGGTACAATCTGTCATTATCAGGTTTGAACAAGTGTAGATACACCAGACATAGTTTTAAACTAGGACTGGAGTTTTATAATATTAGAAATCTGGCATACCGTGGGTGTTTAAAAGGAACAATCAATTAATTTTGACCACTATCAAGGAGTGAGATTGGACCACCTGAGCAGTGGCCAATGCAGGGTTATAATGGGGCATTCATCAATTTCAGGAATAATTCTTCCATCTATCCTCCAAGACAAAATCCTTCAAAGGATCAAAATGAAGGCAGCAATCTCAGCAAGCCAATGTTTTTATTTTTAAAATGAGTAAACGATGCATTGGAAGCGCACGCATTACTTACTGAAGCACGCACCAACCTGCATCCTACCACCTCATGAACGTTTCTTAGTTTTAGAAATTTAAAAATCTTTATAAAAAGACTATGGGTTTTCATTTTAAGTGATAAAATCTGAGTACATATTGAATGCTGGTGTTTGTTTGGAACCAAGTGATTTTGGAAGTGAAAACTTTTTTGGAAAAAAAAATCAAGAGACAAAATATTTTCACTGGTAGCATTTTCCTGACTGTTTTTAAAGTATTTTACCTCCATGATCTATGACAGAGGTTCAATGTTATGAAATATGATGGCAACTGACAATGGAAAAATTAAGCATAGGAAAATGATACAAATGTAACAAAATTAAAATAAAACAAGCACTACAAAAAGGGTGCGCGCCACCTCAATTCAAAAATATCGTAATTATTTGGCTAAAAAAAGCATTTAACAGACTGAAAAGCACGTTATACTTCAGATGGCCTTACCGTATTATGAATAATATTGGTGAGAGTCCATACTACTGGCACACTGAAGAATGGGATGCTCAAGAGAATGATATGAAGTAATCCAATTCCCAAGATATAAGACAGCCAAATCCCACGGCTGTTCATAACTCGGGTATTTGGATTCACTTCGCTGTGAGCAGTACCCACATTCATGGTTTGTTTCTTTACAACCTAAAAAGGGAAAAAAATATATATAAGATTAGCAATTCCCAAAAAATAAAAAAGCACACCAAACATCATCTGTGGTTAAAGAAATACAATAACGTCAACCAACGCTCCACCCCGCAACTCCTCCCCACCAATTAAAAACAAAGTCAAAGATGAAAATTCAGCTTTCACTAATGCAAGCCGTTTCTTAAAAAAAATAAACGGCATTACTTAACAGCAAACTTATAACCTTAGAGAGAAGAGGGGCGAGGGAGTGACCACTGACTAGAAACTTAACTCGTGAATACTGTGTCAGCAAAAGTAGGCAAAAAGCTGGGTATTCAGCAATGACTGGATCACCTCCCCCAAAGCCCTTCAATCATTTACAAGGCCCAAATCAGGTATATAGAGGAAAACTTGCCTGGATTAGTGCAGTGCTGATAACTAACTAGCCCACAACTATTTTCAATAGTTAATTTAGTGAAAAGCAAACCGGGAATATTAAGATACTAATTTACAATTGTCAGTATTCAAAAGCATCAAATATTATAACAAAGGTGACAGACCTACAGAAAGGAACTATGTTCTTGACAGAGAATGAGAATTGATCAATTCTAAAAATGAACTTAAAATTAATCTTGTCAGTTACCAGGTATGCTTGCTCAACAGAAGATTTAGTTGACCTTTTAAGACAAAGTAAAATTCATATCATATTTTGATTAAAACTTGAATTATGAAATTTAAATGGAGGTAGTCATTCAACTCTTCTTCATAATTAATGATCTTCTCACAATTTTGAAAATATCTAGCTTTTGTTATCAAATCATCAATAGATGAAAAATTGATACCTGCAAAAAGCCAGTTGAAAGAACTGGCAGGTGATCAACATATCTTTTTTCCCTGCTCCAAATCCAAAGGAGGGAAAAAAAAATCCCTATTTGTCTCACCGCTCCTTCTGGCTAATACTCGCGAATCATTTGCTCTTTCATGAATTTACTTGATAAGTGAGCAGCAGTTTGCACTGTGACAAGAACTTGCATAGGACTCTGACCATACATCGACCCCTCATTTACATGCATATGCATCACTAGGAGTTACTGGATAGTGAGCAAAATGAAGATACTTTTCCTGTTTTCTCCCTTCTCCTTACTAGTCCAGAGGCACTGAAATTAATTGGAATTTCAGTACTCTAAATGATCAGTACTATTAATCATAATACGTGGCATTTTAGATATGCATATTCTAAACAGTATATTCATGTGGTTTACATGACTAGCCAGCCAAACACACAGCAGGTGGTTTAAAGTGGCTATACTGGATGAAGGACGAATAGACAATTGGTCACAGTACAATGTGTACGTTATTCAAGGGTGAAAAGTGTTAAACACGAGACCTTGCAGATGCTGGAAATTGTGAGCAACACAAGTGCTGGAGGAACTCAGCAAGTCAGGAAGCATTTACGAAGGAAAATAAATAGCTGATGTTTTGAGCTGGGATCCTTCATCAGAACTGAAAAATGTTAATTCTTTAGGACTTTTCACATTAGCCCTTTTCCTTTCATGGATTTAACTGATACATCAATTTCTACAAATTTTATGCTCTATATTTCACTCTCCCCCACACAGTCATTAGGATGGGATGCCCTAATGATTTCGAACTAGCACTAGAGGATGTTTAGTATTAATACGTATGAAACTCCTGAAACACAGCTAAAACTGTCAATTTGCTTACGGGATAATTTAACAGCAGGTATCCTCATCTTCCTCACGAGAGCATTAACACACTGTTGAAACTATATCTCAATAGTGCTGTTGCAATTACTTACATTTATAAACACATGAAGGTGTCTCAATAGTCAATCCTGCTGAAACTCTAAAGCTTAGTGAACAGAAGTGTCTTCTCAAAAATAAAACAAACCAATTTACTTCTGCAAAAATACTTCCCTATAAAATTCTATACAACAGAAATAAAACCAGAAAACGCTGGAAATTCACAGCAAGCTGGGCGATATCTATGAAGAGTAAATGCTTAGGTCATTAATAAGATTAATTTTCCAGCAACTGCAATAATTAGATTTTTGCTTTGTACATAACATAATACAATTTGCAGAGAGTCAATAAATTGCTGCACAACAGTCTACAAAGAAAATATTATTGATGCAGAGTAGCTCAATATTAGAGAAAGCTTCGGGTAATCAAAAGTTCTAGAATAGCCTACTCTGTACAAACTAAAGGTACCAGAAATTAACTACTGGAATTAATTTTTCAAAAGAGAAAAAGGAGTTACTTAATTCCAACCTTAACTCTTAGAATATTAACCAAAGTAGTTAAGCTAATAGCAGGCTGAGAAGCAGCAATCATGATGCTCTAATTTAATTTTTATAGGCATCCGTTAGTCTCGTGAGACCATGGATTTGCGCCTTGGAAGGTTTCCAGGGCACAGGCCTGGGCAAGGTTGTATGGAAGACCGGCAGTTGCCAATGCTGCAAGTCTCCCCTCTCCACGCCACCGATGTTGTCCAAGGGAAGGGCACTAGGGCCGATACAGCTTGGCACTGGTGTTGTTGCAGAGCAATGTGTGGTTAAGTGCCTTGCTCAAGAACACAACACACTGCCTTAGCTGAGGCTCGAACTAGCGACCTTCAGGTCACTAGACCGACACCTTAACCACTTGGCCACGCGCCAACAATTTAATTAGCATTTGAGCTAAAACAGACTGTGGTCTCCACACCCCTATTAAATCAAGGGTCAATTCAATTAACCAACTTAGTGATAAATTAATGAAAGTCTTCTGCATGCAACATTGTACACCCAAGTTTAAAATGAATTTATACTAACCTACAGAGCAACATGCACAAGACAAAAATTCAAATTATGGCTGCAAATTATACCATGTCTGAAATATCATATATGACTTCCTGGCCTGGTAAGACACTGATGAATGTCTTTTCTGATCTATAGATTTCAAAACCTCCAATTACAAAACAGTGGTAAAAATAATATACACATTTAACTTAAAATGTCTGGAATTCCACAATACCTTTCAGAATATTTGAGGAACTAACCTATGTAGATTGGATCCTACATTGTGATAGCTCAGCATGCAGAGATAATTTAAAAAAAAAATCACTGTAGTTTGGAATCAAAAGATCTAAACTATTTTTAATGCAAAAACTTATTTCCAACAAACTGTTTACTTAAGTTTATAAACAGGAAATTTTGTCAGTTATTTGCATAATTAATCACCTATTATCAATTAAAATTATATAATAATTCAGTTTTTTCTGTTCAAAAATCAACATCAAACTATAGTTGGATTGTAAGGCCTGGATAGAGTGAACATGGAGAGGATGGTTCCAGTAATGGAAGAGTCTAGGACCAGAGGGGCACACATTCTTAGAATAAAAGGATGTTCCTTTAGGACCAAGATGAAGTAGAATTCTTTAGCCAGAGGGTGGTGAATCTTTTGAATTTATCATCACATTTGGCTTTGGACATATTTAAAACAGAGGTTGACAGAGTGTGGATTAGTAAGGGTATCAAAGGTTATGGAGTGAAGGCAGGAGAATGTGTTTGAGAAAGAAAAATAAATCAAACTTCAAAGTAAGTTTCTGTCACCATATGGTACCTTGAGTTTCATTTTCTTGCAGGCATTCACAGGAAAACAAAGAAATACAATCAATGAAAAGCTACAAACAAAAACTGACAACCAATGTGTAAAAGCTACCGAATTGTGCAAATAAAAAATAATAAAATTGATTTAAAAAAAAAATCAATCCTTAAAAGCAAGTCCATGGATTGTGGAATCAGTTCAGAGTTGAGGTGAGTGAAGTTATACATGCTGGTTCAGGGGTCTGATGGTTATAGGGTAATAACTGTTCCTGAACATGGTATGGGACACAAGGCTCCTGAACCTCCTTCCTGATGGCAGCAGCGAGAAAAGTGAAGAGAGATGGTGGGGGTCCTTGATGATCAAAGCCATGATTGAATGGCACACTCAATGGGCTGAATTCTGCTCTGATGTGTTACGGCAACCCTGGTCTAAGATTAATGGTCCAACTTGTCAATGCAGTAAAACAACAGGACATGAAATGGCAAAGTAATGAAACCTCTCTATGTTGTATAGTGCTTGAACTAATTAAGTACAAATATAATTAATACTTCAAAATGGTGTTTGCTGTCCCTCTCAGGATCTCGGCATAGAAATGTGTCAGTAATCATACACTTAGCACAGTGGGGATGTTAAACTTGCTCTTCATCAGTTATTTTAATTTAATTTTAATAAGATTTCAATGGCTTTCTTACATGCAAAGGTATTTAACAATGCACTGAGTTAAATATTTCTTTATGGACCGATGGCTGGTGGACAAAGACTTCTTTAATACTTTTTCATATTGTGTGTATTCACTTAAGAGTCCAAGAATCTACATGGAAAGATAGTTTGTATAATAAGACTTCCACTTCACTCCGGACTATATCTTGCACCTCTAAGGTAGGCCTCTTTTTCAATGGACTGGTTGCTAAGAGGCACACAAAATGCATCAACTTGCATGCCTTCTTGTTTTAATTTGCTACGAGAAAAGCGTCTGATGACTGCCAGGTGCACCTTCCTGCAAAATGGAGATTGATATTAAAACCATGTTTAAAACTTCTCAACATGAGTGGTGGGAAGGAACAGGAACACAAAGTATGCTAAGCAGAGGAGCCAGTAAAATCTGAAAATGCAAATTGAGGAATATACCAGATATGAAATATTTATGAGTCATACTTTGGCATAGAAAAACAAGACTGTGGGAGGTGCACTTTTCATTTTCGAAAGTATGGGCATGTGGTTGTTGGGAACCATTTAATGTATGAAATGAAACATGGAAGAAGGTAGTCACCTATAGGGAGACAACACCATTTGTACTCTCCTACCAACAACACCCCCCCCCCCCGCCTCCAACATTACTGCATCTTTGAGAAGGGAAAGGTTGACTCTGAGTTTGAAGCCTATTCAGTGCAACAGACACTGGTCAGGGCTTTTCCCATACCAAAGGTTCAGGGAGAAAATTATCTTGAGATTTTTAAAAAAAAATCCCAGCACTTAGTTTTGTCAAATACTGTAAGCTATCAATTAGGCCTTACACTAAATTGTCTTGGTAAAGAAAAAAAGATTGAAATGATCATTTTTGAAGACTGAAGCTATGTTGCCAATCAAGTATATTCTTCATGCTTCTTCAATACAGTGGATTCCAGTTAAATAGAACACATCAGGACCAGT
The DNA here is from genome assembly GCF_030028105.1 of Mobula birostris. Classification (NCBI taxonomy): domain Eukaryota; kingdom Metazoa; phylum Chordata; class Chondrichthyes; order Myliobatiformes; family Myliobatidae; genus Mobula; species Mobula birostris. The sequence continues at coordinate 43,781,559 of NC_092402.1, forward strand.
ACGTTTTGGCCTAATTAAGTCGCTGTCCCAATTAGCTGAAGTTTCATAGAAATAGTTAAAAGGCATAAAAAAGAGGAACTATTATTTAATTGAGTAACAATTTATGTGTTTAACTGAAATACAGAACAAATTAGAAAACTATCAATACCTCTACAGTATTACAAAACTATATTAATTCCTAATAGTTATCAATGAAAGAATTCATCTGGTTTTTGATTGACCAAAAATGAACGAAATCAACACAGACATCTAATGCAGATAATGGACTACCTTCATACAACGCATCCTCCAAATCTTCATTTTCATTGTAACATTCAAGATGATCGCTGACTGAACCTTCAAAGTCTTCGTAGTTCCTAACTTGAAGTTGTGAAATCGTTTCATTTTCACTCCCGGCCATTTCTGGCATCTCCAAGCCTGAATGCTTGAAACCACAGTGAGCAAAACAGTTCTGAATTGTCTTACTGCTTATTCTTCGCCAACTATCAGTGACAAAAATCACTGCTTTTTGAATACAAACACACGCAACCGACCTTATTTAAAAACTGATTGCTCTAAGCATGGTGTAGTATCTAACAGCCACATAAGTGCACACAACAGATGCTAGTGAGAAACTGTTCAGCAAGTCTCCTGTCCCAATTAAGCAGGGTAGTGTCCCAAATAAACAAAGGGAATCGCGCTATTTTCTTGATTTAATTTTTGTTCTTTAAAAGTTTTCCCAAATAACAGCTGTGTCAATGGCACAATTAACCAGAATCCACTGTATTTAAGTTGCTATCATACAAAACAATCTAATTTGTTTATTTTGTTCCCAATTTATATCTTTAATCAATAACAGTGGTTATGCTGTATAAAGTATTTTCAGTATTTGTGACTGAATGCAAACCTAATGTGATCAAAAACATCACAGCCAAGGATTAGAGAAAAAAAAATGTCCACATTGTTAGCAGCCGCTCAGGTCATGATAGCACAGGTTTCAATTTAAATGTCTACTACAAATACTGTAAATCACATTCAAGTCAGATAATAATTTCCTGTTCCACTCTGCACATCCAACACTCTGGTCTCAAAATAGAAATTTGTGGTGATTCAGCGAATTTCATGTTATGGATCTGGATTCTGCAAAAAATAAAGACAAGCTATTTGTAATAAGAGGGGAATGAAAAGGCATGTCCCTCTTATTGAGGAGCATGCAATGAGACACGCCATGGTAGCATCGCGATTAGTGCAACACGATTACAGCTTGGGGCATTCTGGAGTTCGGAGTTCAATTCCAGCACTGTCTGTAAGAAGTCTATACATCTTCCCCATGGAATGTGTGAGTTTTCCCTGGGTGCTTTAGTTTCTTCATAGTCCAAAGATCTACTGGGTAGGGTCAGCGTAAATTGTTGAGATTAGGTTAGGATTAAATTGGGTTTGTCGGGAGTTGCTAGGGCAGCGTGGCTCAAAGGGTCAGAAGGGCCTTCTCTGCACTGTATCACTAAATAAAATAAAAGCCCAATCTGATTAACTTTAGCATATTTCTCAGAGATCACAGCATCTTAAATTTAATTACACATGTTTAAAGAGAACATCTGGATAAAAGCATCAATTTCTACAAAAGCCTAAAATGGTTCATTGAGAAACTTATGCATTCACTTCAAAATCAGATGATGAGGTGTAAAATATTTTAGAACTTCTGAAGTTATCAGGAGGATCATATAAATGCATGTTCATTTATATATTCTGTGCATACAAATAGAGGCATGTTCCATGTAACGATCCACTCAATTCAAATGTAAGCAAATAGGCTCACTAGACATACATTCTAAACTGAACTATACCTAGCTTAAATACTTAAATTCAGAAGAGAAGACATAAATAACGTGGCCATAAAAAGGGCAACACAAATATGTTAGTTATTCCAAAGAGCATGGCTTGCAAGAATATTGCTTTAAGATCTTTTATTCCAAAGGAATTACATTCTTGAAATTAATACTGTAATGATTTTCTAACGATATGTCAAATTAAAATAAATACTTTTGGAGAAAGTTATCTGAAGCAGCATTTCTGTTACAACCATGATTTAAAAATCAGGTTGCAATTAGCTGTTTTCACAAGCAGCAACAGATCAGCGCAATGGCAGAACCAACAATGTAAAAACAGAGGAATAAGTCTCCTGACTTGGATTGCCAGAATCAATGTCTAGTTGTATATTTCCCACAGTTCAACTGAACACAAGCATGGGAATTTCACACCGTACCGCTTCTTTCATGCAAGTCTATTGACAATTGTGTTTGATTTGTGAATAAAAATAGAGAACAATGCAGCTTCTGTTCCTGGAATCTAAAACCGCTTACGGTATTAAATAATCTCAAAAGAAGTTTATGTGGAATAATCCATGTGTCAAAGTGTATGTAGTGTAAGTTTGAAAATTTAACAACAAAAATACAACCTTTAGAAACCCAAGTCTATAAAGCAGTTTGATTTGCCTTAAAAAGAGTATTAATGCCAATCTAGGCAACACTTAAGCAGCAGTCCGACCATTCATTCACAGGAATCATTCTTCCAAAATGATTTGAAGTCAGCTCCTTTATAAAGCTCACAATTAACTCTCACTCCTGCATTACCTTGGGAACTTCAAACTCTGGCACTTTGTAAGCAATTCTTGTTTTTGAAATCCTAAATTCCTGAAGACAATACATCTACAGAAGCATAATCAGATGAAAATGCATGGACACAGTTCTGTGCTACAGTATAATTCCGTGTTGCATCAACCAGAAGTTGGAACTGCTTAGAATATCAGCTTCCTGAAGGGAAGAAGTTTACTTTATAAATTAGTATTGATCCTGCACCAGAAACGAACATCAGCATAGAATTCTAACGCATCTAATCATTATTGCTGCATAAGCATACAATGTATTAGCATATACAGGATTATCTATCATTCTTCCAACCACTATTTTCTTTGAATTTGCTATACAGTTCATGCCCACAATCAAAATATTTTACTATATCTGAACCAAATTATCAAAGACTAATAGGACTAGCCATTTTTATTATATTTCAAAGACAAGGACAAACAATGTCTATTGGCCCAGTAAGCAGTAACATATTGGAGATACTTAACCACTTCAGTGGTGTTTATTTTATTCTCTATTAGTGCAATTAAGTTTTTTATGGGTAACAATGCTCCATCTAATCTATATGCAATGTTATCTCTGCCTCTAGCTCAGCCACATTAAATGCATGGTACAGTAAGCACACTTAAGCACAGCAAGCTCTTACAACCAAATATCCAAACAACCAGAACATTTTGTTCTATTCTTGAATTTTATATGTTTGGTACTAAAAAGCAAAATCAAAGATTAGGCACACAAAATTATATGGACAAAGCACAAGAATTTTACACATTAAGCACAGAGCAAGATGTCCAAACAGTGTCAGATAGGCATCTATAGCTCTCAAAAATTCTTAACATATTATTCCTCATATGTTGGTCTCTGTCCGGTTGGGCAATGATCAGTCCTGTAGCCTATCTAAGAGCCTTTTAAACACCTCTATTATCTTTGTCTCCGCCATCACCCCTGGTAGTGCATTCCAGGCACCCATCACCCTTTGTAAAACGAAAACTTGAACTGCACATCTCCTTTGAAGTTACCCCCTCTTATTAAATGCATGCTGTCTTTTTAGACATTACAGCCCTGTGGAAAAATACCAGCCATCTACTCTATCTATGCCCATGATAATCTTACAAACCTCCATCAGATCTCCCCTCAGCCTCCACCATTCCAGAGAAAACAACTGAAGTTTGTTCAACTGCTCCTTATAGCACATGCTCTCTAATCCAGGCAGAATCTTCATAAACCTCTTCTGCCTCCACATCTTTCCTATAATGGGGTAACCTGAAATGAAAACAATACTACAAAAAAAGGCAACAGAAGAAAGTTAATGGAAACAAACTGGCACTTCACAGTATAAATTCATCAGAATTTCAGTCCATAATCGAGATCTGATGATTCTTAGTATAAACAATGGCATGCAAAAGTTTGGGTACCCTAGTCAAAATTTCTGTTACTGTGAACAGCTAAGTAAAAGATGACCTGATTTCCAAAAGGCATGAAGTTAAAAAGGTGAGACATTTCTTTAATATTTTAAGCAAGATTACTTTTTTTATTTCCATCTTTTAGTTTCAAAATAACAAAAAAAGGAAAAGGGCCCTAGTAACACCCCCTTTGGCAAGTATCACAGCTTGTAAACGCTTTCTGTAGCCAGCTAAAAGTCTTTCAATTCTTGTTTGGGGGATTTTCACCCATTCTTCCTTGCAAAAGGCTTCTAGTTCTGTGAGATTCTTGGGCCATCTTGCATGCACTGCTCTTTTGAGGTCTATCCATAGATTTTCGATGATGTTTAGGTCAGGGGACTGTGAGGGCCATGGCAAAACCTTCAGCTTGTGCCTCTTGAGGTAGTCCATTGTGAATTTTGAGGTGGGTTTAGGATCATTATCCTGTTGTAGAAGCCGTCCTCTTTTCATCTTCAGCATTTTTTTTTTAAACAGACAGTGTGATGCTTGCTTCCAGAATTTGCTGGTATTTAATTGAATTCATTCTTCCCTCTACCAGTGAAATGTTCCCCGTGCCACTGGCTGCAACACAAGCCCAAAGCATGATCGATCCACCCCCGTGCTTAACAGTTGGAGAGGTGTTCTTTTCATGAAATTCTGCACCCTTTTTTCTCCAAACATACCTTTGCTCATTACGGTCAAAAAGTTCTATTTTAACTTCATCAGTCCACAGGACTTCTTTCCAAAATGCATTAGGCTTGTTTAGATGTTCCTTTGCAAACTGCTGACGCTGAATTTTATGGTGAGAATGCAGGAAAGGTTTTCTTCTGATGACTCTTCCATGAAGGTCATATTTGTGCAGATGTCGCTGCACAGTAGAACAGTGCATCACCACTCCAGAGTCTGTTAGATCTTCCTGCAAGTCTTTTGCAGTCAAACGGGGGTTTTGATTTGCCTTTCTAGCAATCCTATGAGCAGTTCTCTCGGAAAGCTTTCTTGGTCTTTCAGACCTCAACTTGACCTCCACCGTTCCTGTTAACTGCCATTTCTTAATTACATTAACTGAGGAAATTGCTACCTGAAAGCGCTTTGTTATCTTCTTATAGCCTTCTCCTGCTTTGTGGGCATCATTTATTTTAATTTTCAGAGTGCTAGGCAGCTGCTTAGAGGAGCCCATGGCTACTGATTGTTGGGACAAGGTTTGAGGAGTCAGGGTATTTATAAAGCTTTGAAATTTGCATCACTTGGCCTTTCCTAACGATGACTGTGAACAAGCCATAGCCCTAACAAGCTAATTAAGGTCTGAGACCTTGGTAAAAGTTATCTGAGAGCTCAAATCTCTTGGGGTACCCAAACTTTTGCATGGTGCTCCTTTCCTTTCTCCCCCCCCCACTCTAAAATTGTACAAAACAAAAATAATACACTAATCTTGCTGAAAATGTTGAAAAGAATGTTTCATTTTTAACTTTATGACTTTTGGAGATCAGTTCATCTTCTACTCACTTAACTATTCACAGTAACAGAAATTTTGACCAGGAGTGCCCAAACTTTTGCATGCCACTGTACTGTAAATTCTTGATCTGTTCTGTCAACAAAACCTTGGTATTTCAAAGAAAAAATTTGGATTTATGATTCCACTTGTTACGTAAACTTGCAATCCAGTATACACTTCAGGGCTGTGCACTTAATTTTGGTAGGGAATAGTAAGAAGAGTTGCACAGAAAATAATGAAATAAAACAAGGGGTCTGGGTAACTAGCTCTACCTTGCAGAGAAAGTGAATATTGAGGTAGTAGCAATTCTCATCAATAAGGCTGGTAAATAAGGAAGACACTGACACAGTACTGAATTAGATGGAAATACAATCTCTATAGACAGTGGATTTATACATAATTAGGTATTTCCACAAGTTGCAGTGTTGCAGAAGGTGAAAGATAGGAGTGGGACTACGGAGATTAATTGTCATGAATCTTGCATATCAATTGCAGAAACTGCAAAGCCTTGGATGTGGTTCTTTAGAGCCTTAGGAAAATCCAGACAGTTCTTTTTTTAAAAAAAGTGGATGATGAGCTTAGCCATGGTAATCTTAAAGTCTGACTATAGACTACACTACAGCGAAGGCAAGAAATCTGTTTGCTATTTCTGGCTTAAGACAATAGTTTTTTGGGGTTTTCAAAATACATAGTTTGGATGGTTCAGAGTTGAGAGAATAATTAAAAGTTTAGATAGATAGATAGATATACTTTATTGATCCCAAGGGAAATTGGGTTTCGTTACAGCTGCACCAACCAAGAATAGAGCATAAATATAGCAATACAAAAACCACAAACAATCAAACAACAAAATGCAAGCTATGCCAGATGGAAAATAAGTCCAGGACCAGTTTATTGGCTCAGGGTGTCTGACCCTCCACAGGAGGAGCTGCAAGTTCGATGGCCACAGGCAGGAACAACCTCCCGTGCCGCCCAGTGTTGTATCTCAGTGGAATATGGCCGCAGTCCAACAGTAAAAAGTTCAATATCCAGTCTACAAACACATTCCTCGATCGTAATATGACAAACTAATTACAAACTAGGCTTTGCTTTCATGAGGGAAATGCTGAGTGTTTGGTGGAAAAATAATCATGTAACAAACCCACATTGTTTAACTTTATAGCTTCAATCCAATACTTAATGCTACAAATAAATACTATCAACCATAAAGAAATTGCAATTGGTGATTTTATACTAAAATACTCATGCAACTCCTGTGTAAGGATAGGAGGAAAAGTTGCTGAAACTCTCCCTTAATACACCTTTAACAAAATAGAAACTAACAAATAAAGATGTATTTCATATCTTAGAAATCCAAATGGATCAGTTTGTAGGATTCTTTAGAGGCTGGTGAGATGAACTCAATCTCCTCATCATCGCCTTTCCTGCACTTTCTTAGTAATTGTAACAATATGTTCTGCATTGATACTGCTTTTCCACTTCGTACTACATTGATGTAATTATGTTTGGATTAACCTGTTAGGATGTAACGCAAAATGTAAGTTGGTACATGTGAAAATAATAAACTAGTTACCATCATCATTTTCCAATGCTGGACTCAAAACAAGCAAACAAAAAAGTTCTCCTGACATGAATCATTCAGGTATAGGTATTAAATTTGTACTGAGAGATTCAAGTGAGCTGCAAGTTCCCATGAATCTCAGCCCTAGTATTCAGTCCATTTTTACAAGAAAAAAATCTTCAAAATAGCAAGTTTCAACAATAAACCAGATTTGGTACAAATAAATTGAAGACTTTTTGTAATCACAGATCATTAAATGGACAAATCAAATGGATACAATAAAATATTCAAAGCAACTAATATTTTAATACTAAAGATTATTGAATTCCATTACAAAGCATGTTTATTCTTGATATCCCTAATGCATACCATCAAGGAATAACGTTTGTGTTTGTGTGTTTACATTGCACAACATGCATTTTCTGCAAAGATAACTGTAGGACACCTGATGTTCTTTAACAATCTGGGAAAATGGGCGGGAAAATGGCAGATGGAATTTAATGCAGACAAATGTGAGGTGTTGCACTTTGGGAGGACAAACTAGGGAAGGACTTACACAGAGAATGGTAGGACACTGAGGGGTGTGGTTGAATAGAGACCCATAATTCCTTGAAACTGGCACCACAGGTAAATGGGTTGTAAAGAGAGCTTTTGGCGCATTGGCCTTCATAAATCAGAGTATTGAGTACAGGAGTATCAAGGCGCTGGTGAGACCCAGTTTGGAATACTGTGTGCAGTTCTGGTCACCTACCTACAGGAAAGATGGCAATAAAATTGAAACAGTATAGAGAAAATTTACAAAGATGTTGCTGGGATTTGAGGACCCAATTTACATGGAAAGGTTAAATAGGTTAGGACTTTATTCCCTGGAACGTAGAAGAATGAAGGGAGATTTGATAGATGTGTAAAAATTATGAGTATAGATAGGGTAAATGCAAGCAGGGTTTTCCACTGAGGTTGGGTGAGACTAGAACTAGAGGTCATGGGTTAAGAGTGAAAGAAGAAATATTTAAGGTGAACCCAAGGGGGAGTTTCTTCACTCAGAGGATGGTGAGTGTGGAATGAGTTTCCAGCAGAATTGATGGATGTGGGTTCAATTTCAATATTTGCGAGAAATTTGGTTAAGTACATGGATCTGAGGGATATGGAGGGCAATAGGTCTAGGCAGAATGATAGTGTCATGTGGAATAGGTGGGGTGAAGGGCTTGGTTCCAGGCTCTATGACATTAACAGATCAGTTTTTGCATCCTGGTGACAATTTAAAAGACCAATTGACCTTTTAAATAAGTACAGCACAGCAGGCTAGACAATACAGACAGTTCTTTCTTTCTATGACTTTTTTCCTGCATCATTCTATTTTTCTACTTCACTGAAAAGCTCTTTCATGACCGTACTATGCTCTAGAAACTTGACCATTTCTGTTTTGTAGACCCACATTCATCAGCTCAGTGAAGCAGACTAATTTCTAGTCAAATAGTTTCTGGGCCAGAGAAGTCTTTTCCTTCCTAGTCATGTGCAACAACCAGATCAGATTTCAATCTTCAGAGAAAGCATACTAATCCCTCAACAACATCTGATGATTGGGCATTACCCAATGGACAGCACAAGTGAAGAAATACCAAGTATTATCTTTGAACATATTGTTTATAAATTTACTCATCCATTGTAAGTACACCTCAGACCACAAAATTTCAAATACAATTTTCCCTTGCATTCAAGTGATTGAAACCTACTACACTATTTTTCCCAAAACGGAATACCTAAATATTCAAAGTATAACATATAAACCATTTACTCCATGAATACATAATATTTTCTTTGAGCACTTCGTGGCTGGATGTTAAGTACCATCTTACTTCTGTGTACTTCAAACATATTTATTAGGAGCCTGTACCCTACTCAATACAAAGTTTTGCATCCGGTAGTACCCATGTCTGATTTCTTTGCTTGTTCAAGGCACAATGAGTGACAAAACATTACAGGTTCTGTAAATTTACACTCTTTACAACATACATGGTAGGGGAAACGATTTTAAATGAAATCCGTCCTGATCCAGGAATTCAAACAAATGTCAAACATTCACCCCCCCCCCCCCAAGATGGTGACCGACCTGCTGAGTTCCTTCAGCAGGTTGTTTATTGCTCCAGATTCCAGCATCTGCTTTCTCTTGTGTCTCCTAATTTTATATTTTAACTGTTCTAGTCATTATCTTTCCTTTGATCCAGCTCCAATAAATGTGCTTAAGCTTTGTTTTTTTTTACGACAGGTCTTCTTCCTTCCATCAAGCACAAGATACAAAAACTTGAAAACATGCACCACCAGGCTTAAGGACAGCTTCTATCCCACTGCCATAAGATCTTTGAATGGATTTCTTGTACAATACAGGATGTACTCTTGACCTCACAATCTTCCTAGTCATGGTCCTTGCATCTTAGTATCTATCTGCATTGCACTTTTTCTGTAAGTGTAACACTATACTCCACATTCTGTTATTGCTTTTCCCTTTGTACTAACTGTTTTTAAATAATTTGTATGGATGGCGTGCAAAATGAAATGTTTCATGGTTATCTTGGTACACACGATAATAATAAAGCAATTACCAAATTTTTAGTAAGTGTGTACAAGGTTACCAAGGGTAATTGGGAAAAAGGATTTCAGGTTACAAGCAGATCTACGGTGACTTAGTAGCATAGTGGAGCAGGTTCAAGGAGCCAAGTAGGTCTATTCCAACTCCTGATTTGTGTGGTTTTCTTCATCTGCCTATAGCACTGTCTATATACGCTCACCAATTAAAAAGAGTATACCATCCACTTGCACACACGCACTTCATGCATTATTTTTCACAGTTGTGTTATATGTACTTTCTGCAATAATGCACTGTTCTCTTTTCTGCAGCTAAGTGCATCTTCATAGTTAAATGGAGAAACCACAGAGGCCTACTTACTATTTACAGGACATCTCGACAGTCTTGATATTTGTTGGACTTCCAGACTTAAACCATTAGCTTAAACTCCACCAAGAGACACTCAGCAATGAAGTATCTAGCTATTCTAAACACAGGTCACCTAGGGAAAATTCTCTAAGCACCCCCCACCATAGTATGTCCATGATAGGTGATATTGCAGTTTCCAAATTATGGCAAAGCAAAATTAGCTCGTTTTTCCAATCTGATGTATGCAAGTAAATATCAGATAGAAATACTGTCAAGCTAAATTCTGATGTTCTGTGCTTGAGTAAGTGCTTAGGCTCACTGATTAAAACAGGACATCACCTGGCCCAGTGCAATAAGATAAAAAGCTTGATCTAATGCCAGGCACTCGGTAAAACAACAGTGAAGGTGAAAAACAGCAAAAAAAAATTGGGAAGAAAACTAGTTATATTTTGAACTAACTGCAACATTTCCATAGTTCCAGAGATATTTTCTTAAGAAAGCAAAGATTATTTCTGGGGGAAAAAAAATCTGCTTGTTGGACTAGATCAAAGGATTTGTCTTTACTCTACTGACTTTACAGGAACTATGGAAAACCATGAGAGGAAGATAGTACATGATGTATCAAAGCCATTGTAAATTTTAATAATTCCAACTGTGGCTCAAGGGTGTCAATAGTGTAATCACATCCTCAATTGTACTTATTCCACTAGAAATATAATATATGGACTGCCCTACACTGTAACCACACTCATCTCCTATAGATCAAGTGTTACTTAACAATATACCAAGGCTGATTAAAATCACTTCATTTTCCTTTGATGAGAGAACCCTGGGTGAGTAGAAATATAGTTAATTGTACAGAGTGCCTCAGATAACCACAGCCCTACAAATCATTTGCGGTACATCATCAAAAAATCAATGTCACAAAAATTGACCTCAAGGACAAATCCTTTAATCTAGGCATAATCCTAAATTCTCTGGTAGCAAGAAGCATTTGTCTACTGCTATTCTAAAATCAATGTTTGGGTCAGAACAGTATTGAAAAAAATCATGCCATAATTATGAAAGGCCAATTGTGGCCACAATCACCATGAGGTTTTATTCTGCTACAAAAACCCACAGGACATATTTAGCAAGTCAGAACAGTGGTCAAAGAACCAGACGCTGAGATCACTGTTGGTCAGATGCATCATAGTAATGTGCCATAGATTCTGTAGTCCAACACTCAATACTCTTAGTTTAATTTCCCTCTGGGTATTCTATGTTCCAATATTTTATTTAGTTCAGAGCAAATGGAAATACATTATTGGAAGAGACACTTTGACTAGATAGAGTGATACACCAGTTTGCTAACCGTGTAATCTCGTCAGTGAAAGGTGCCCACACAATCAAAATCTTGATTTATTTATATATATATATTTTTTTTAAAAAGAGGAGGGAGGTAAAAGAGTGTTGTGTTTCAAAAACTAAAACCAGGTATTCAAAAACAAAATTCCAGTAGTTCAAAACTGCAATAGACAAACTTTCCTCACTCTGCATGGTAAACATGCAGAGCCTTTTAAATCCCTAATTGATTTACATGGTCTCTGCCACTCTTAGCCACCTTGCAGTACAGCTGTTGTGCTTTGCTAACTGCTTGATAACACAGAAAGTCCTTGAACTATATAGTACAGTCTCACAGTATGGAAAAAAACGTATGCATGAAATGAAATGTAGAGCTGGAAAAAATATGCACCAGTACAGTTTATAAACAAACTCTTGATGTCAATCTCTTACATTGAAATATGTCTATTTTTAAGTGTTCTGTTTAACATACTTAAAGTTACATAATTTGGGAGCATACATTTCCAAAACCAGCACAGTTCTGCATTTACAGCAATTACTGTTAAGCATATTTTCCATATATACTGCCAAGTTAACCTAGCTGAAATAGTAACAAAATTGGCTTTGTTTAATCTTTTGACAGCAGTTTAGTCATCATAGCTGAGTGTTGCAAAATGAGGGATTTTGAACTCCATTTCTCTTTTGAACTCCATTTCTCTTTTGAAATATTAATTATTCTGCATGAAACAGGGATGGAAAACAAACAGAAAAAATATTACCTGCATTGTTACCAACCTATCTGCTGTGCAATCTTAAAGGCAGTTGCGCGTCTGAGGTAACATATTTGCATTTAAACACTCACACAAAGTTTTGGATAAGTTAGCAAGTTAATGATGGCAAGCATCCTCCAGTTCTCATGAAACAGATATTTTCACTCAATTCCAACAGAGATGATTGAAGGAGGAATGTTTCTTCCCTTTCACAGCACAGAACCAAAGCCAGTTACAGCATCCTAAATTTTCAGTAAAGATTACAACCGAGAACTACAAGCTTTCACTTCCAACTTTTCCAAAGAGCACTGAGTCTTAATGGTCCTCTCTACGTAAATCACTATGTAATGTTTTGTGGATTTAATAGACAGTTGAGTTTAAAAAAAAGAGAAGAAAGATCAAGAGAAAGTTGACAGTGCTCCTTTTCTGTCTGAACCTCTATACATGGCATAATGTAAACTTTAGGAACAGCACCTCAGCTCCCTTTTGTGCGTGTTTTGCAACCTTTATCAAAATCAGCCAATTCTGCCACAGGTCATCCATCTGTAATTTTGGTTCAGTTGTCCCTCTCCATCATAGGTAAACATGATTAACATTCCCTATAGCTCCACATTTTACATTTGTTTGACCATGTTTTCTTTCTCACATCTTTTAAGTTTCTTTGTTCATGTTAGTTGTCTCTAACATCTCAGTACTTGATACCTGATCTCAGTAATCTACCGACCAGATTACTTCATTAACTACTCATTCCCACAGCAACCCTGAGATCATTCTAACAGAGATGCTCCTTTTGTTTTATCCATCTGTGACCATTCTACTTCTTTCTGCCACTTAAAACCAATCTGCATTGTCTTTCCCAGTTATGCTTGAAACATTGTTTCTCTTTCCACAGATGCTGCCTGATCTACTAAGCTTTTGCAACATTTTCTGTTTTTAATACCAGACTCCAACATCCAGTGATTTTTTAAAAAAATTCAGTTAATAACTGACTGGTGTCAAGTCTGGGCTGTAAAAGCCTGAATACCACACCTTTTGGGAATTGTGTCTAGGATTTCACATTTTAAAGCCTTAAGCAATAACCAACTGGAGTTGATCAAGATAATAGGCTGAAAAGACAGGTAGCAGTTGAGATTGCTTATCTCAAATGCTTTGTAATCTTTTCTATCTACGTGAGTTTCTGTAGAAGCTCACAGAAACTGGACCAGATTTGCAAACTTCACTGGACACTGCTGTGATTATTAATTCAATAATCAGAGAGAAAGAAGTAACTGGTGCCTTGGATGGAGCTTTAATGGACTGTGCTATTAAAGCTTGGAGAGAAAATTACACCACAAATATCAACAGTTAAAAGACCAGATTCTGAAGAAAAAACAGCTGGCAATTCAACTTTGGGACTCTATGAATTATCTACTGAGTTAAGATTGATGTGCACAATTTCTGAGAAATCAGAGTTATTACTTGTATAAAGGCGGACACAAATTTTTATTTATTGAGATACAGCACAGAGTAGGCCCTTCAAGTTATGCCGCTCAGCAATCCCCAATTTAACCCTAGACAAATCATGGGACAATTTACAATGACCAATTAACCTACCAACCAGTACACATTTGGAATGTGGAAGGAAACAAAGCACCTGGAGAAAACCCATGAGGTCACAGGGAGAAAGTTCAAACTCCTTACAAGCTGCGATGGGAATTGAACCCAGGCTGCTGGTACTGCAAAGTGGTGTGCTAACCACTATGCTACCATGTTTACAATCTTAAACATAATTTAAGGTTATTATACCCAATCTCCCTTTAGAGGGACTTGTTGCAAAATTAATTACCTCCAGGTTGCACTCCTGTAATCTGCTGAGCCCTCTTCAACAGCATCTCCCATCTAGTAACCTCAACCACCTAGAATGACAAGGGTATCAGGTGCCTGGAAATACTTTAACTCTAAGCTGCCTTCCATCAACACGCTATGCTAATTTGGATATATAGTCCAAACACAAGAAAATCTGCAGATGCTGGAAATCCACACAGTTGACATTTCAGGCCGAGACCCTTCAAGCAGTCCTAATGAAGGGTCTCAGCCCGAAATGTTGACTGTTTTCCCTTTTCTATAGATGCTGCCTGGCCTGCTAAGTTCCTCCAGCATTTTGAATATATAGTAGTTTTGTTTCATCATTAAGTCACTGTAACCCTCAGATGTGCTACTACCTTCACCATGAGTGGAAAAATTCAACTAGGCAACTGAGCATCACCACCTTCTCAAGGATGTCAGATTGGCCATAAAATATTGCCTTGCCGGCAAAAGCCCATGTCTCATGATCGAATTTGTAAAACAAAATTGAGTGGAAAGAAATCAGGCCTCATTGCAGTGTACTTCAAAATCTGCTATTCTGTCAACACAACTCCATCATGTTACAAATGAAAGGAATTTCCAGAGAATGCCAAGAGCATGAACCAACAGCTCAGAGATCTGGTGATAGAGAGCATGTATTGCATACTCTGTGGTTAGAATACTGGCACAAATGAGGAAGGCTATTTATCCCTTAAGATATAGTGGCAGTACTTTAACTTAATGAAGGCTTAATCTAGAGATCAGCAACGATTCAATTATTAGCCTGATTTGCCATCATTCTCACACTAAAACTCACAATACAAACAAACCACTATTCAATTTATTAACAATAGAAATTCAAAAGCAATGCAGATAACATAATTTGCTGAGTTACTACGAGTCAAGCCAAAGTTCATCATATGTCTGCTTGAAAATACTCCACTATTCTGACACAAAAACTCCCTGCAAAAACAAAGTCATGAAGTTAAAATACAGCACAGGCTCTGGCAATCTGGAAAGGTGGCAGAAATAGGGCTGTAGCTTTCAAAAGAAAACTGGAAAATACTCAGAAATGGAAACATGCGCAGGAGTGGGAAGCGAAAGCTATTAACTATCCCCGTTCGAAAAGGAAACTGGCACAGGCACAAAGGGATGAATAGCTTCTTTAATAAATTTCTCTACAGCATTTACATTTCCAAAATTCAGCCCCCAGAGTAGTCTAGCTATTTTACACATCTATTGTAATTCTAAACCATTTGGTCAATTAGATATGCAGCACTGGCCTCTTCATTTCCTAGATTCAAAGGGTTCTCAATACCCCAGCAAGGGATATAGGCTCAGCATAACACATGGCAAGCAACTGCAAGATTTTTTTTTCAATCAGTCAACTGAGAACTCAATGGCAGATGTAAAATGTTTTGGGAATGAACCAAAAGCCTTTATTTAACAGCAATCCTGTTGCCATATAAGAAAGCACTGCACCATTTGTATTGTAACTTAAGGCTTGCAAAGCAACATTCGCACAAAATTTTTTCCAATAAACTTTAGCAATCGTGGCCATGAATAATCCCAACTATTCATTTCCAATCAGTCTATGGGATATTTCATAGGATACTTCAGTAATCATTTTAATGGATTTCAGAGTGGAAAAAAAAGTGCTAGTTAAACCCGCCAAGAATTACAGTTCTGTCTCCCCAAATCAGATTTTTATCCCTCAATAACCCAATTCGCCGGATCTATTTTTTTTGGGGGGGGGCAAGAGAGAGGTTTAAACTTTTGCCTCCAAATCAATTGTTTAGTTCTTTGGAAAACTGGTTCAGTCACTCACACAGCACGGCAACCCCTCAATACTGTTTGCCTCATCCAAGTTTGCCTCTTTCAACATCTGCTGGGCCAGAAGAGTTCTGGAGGTCAAGGCCTGACGATGATGAAAGCCATCTGTGCCTGCAAGAATCTGCCTGCGTCAGCCTGCCTACATGAGTCTACCTGACAGACAACATTGGCCTGTCTGTCTGAGATGTACTGTCTAGAGCAGTCAGTGCCCGTCTGTCTGTGTCTGTGGCAGTCAATGTGCCCGTCTGTCTGCGTCAGCCTTGCTCCCCCCTCCCCCCACCCCCTCCTGGCCCGTGGCTTTAACTCTCACAACCTCTCTCCTGACAGCGGTAGCACCGAGCTCCTAGCCTCACTTACCTGCAGACGGGCTGTTAACGTGATGACAGCGGGCGCCCAGAGGCCGGCCCTTAGCTCCTGTCAGCCCCTTCCCTCCCCCTCCCTTCAGCCTCTCTTGCCTCTACTCTGCCCCTGTTCACCAGCCACTCGCCACTCTTCAACCGAACCCCACCGCGGATCGCCTCCGACTGTTCGAGTTCGCCGAATTTCCACTCCACCCCGCCCCCATGCTCCTGACATCACCCTTTCAGTGATGTCAGCGCGCCGTGACGCCATCTGGTTCGCCCATCAATGAGCGTTCTGCGCCCCTCGGTTGAGAGGATTTCAGCTTACACTGGGGTTTGAAAATATTTGCCCCCTCACCTCTCATTTCTCCTTCAATCAATCTTAAACACTGGCAAGACTTGAGGATTTAAATAGCATATTTCACAATCATAGAATATCCAAAGTGTTTGTCATGTATTTACTGCTATTTTCTATTCCTCTTCTCACCCTGTCTCTTGCAAAAACGCCATCCCCTTCTCGCAATTCCTCCGTCTCCGCCGCATCTGCTCTCAGGATGAGGCTTTTCATTCTAGGACGAGGGAGATGTCTTCCTTTTTTAAAGAAAGGGGCTTCCCTTCCTCCACTATCAACTCTGCTCTTAAACGCATCTCCCCCATTTCACGTACATCTGCTCTCACTCCATCCTCCTGCCACCCCACTAGGAATAAGGTTCCCCTGGTCCTCACCTACCACCCCACCAGCCTCCGGGTCCAACATATTATTCTCCGTAACTTCCGCCACCTCCAACGGGATCCCACCACTAAGCATATCTTCTCCTCCCCCCCCTCTCTCTGCATTCCGCAGGGATCGCTCCCTACGCGACTCCCTTGTCCATTCATCCCCCCCCATCCCCCCCCACTGATCTCCCTCCTGGCACTTATCCTTGTAAGCTGAACAAGTGCTACATATGCCCTTACACTTCCTCCCTTACCACCATTCAGGGCCCCAAACAGTCCTTCCAGGTGAGGCAACACTTCACCTGTGAGTCGACTGGGGTGATATACTGCGTCCGGTGCTCCCGATGTGGCCTTTTATATATTGGCAAGACCCGACGCAGACTGGGAGACCGCTTTGCTGAACATCTACGCTCTGTCCGCCAGAGAAAGCAGGATCTCCCAGTGGCCACACATTTTAATTCCACATCCCATTCCCATTCTGACATGTCTATCCACGGCCTCCTCTACTGTAAAGATGAAGCCACACTCAGGTTGGAGGAACAACACCTTATATTCCGTCTGGGTAGCCTCCAACCTGATGGCATGAACATTGACTTCTCTAACTTCCGCTAGGCCCCACCTCCCCCTCGTACCCCTTTTGTTACTTATTTTTATGCACACATTCTTTCTCTCACTCTCCTTTTTCTCCCTCTGTCCCTCTGAATATACCTCTTGCCCATCCTCTGGGTCCCCCCCCCCCTTGTCTTTCTTCCCAGACCTCCTGTCCCATGATTCTCTCGTATTCCCTTTTGCCAATCACCTGTCCAGCTCTTGGCTCCATCTCTCCCCCTCCTGTCTTCTCCTATCATTTTGGATCTCCCCCTCCCCCTCCAACTTTCAAATCCCTTACTCACTCTTCCTTCAGTTAGTCCTGACGAAGGGTCTCGGCCTGAAACGTCGACTGCACCTCTTCCTACAGATGCTGCCTGGCCTGCTGCATTCACCAGCAACTTTGATGTGTGTTGCTTTACTGCTATTTTAGTGGGATTGTTGCACAGAAAGCTCTCAAAAACAACAATGTGATCATGACCTGCTGATTTTGGTCATAAATTCAATGCTGACCTCGAGGGCTGAGTGTGTGTGGAATTTGCAAGTTCTGTCTGTGACTGATTAGGGTTTCATTGGGTGTTCTGCAGGTAGTGGAGAACCAACAGGATTAAAGAGGATGTCCCCCAATTATCTTGCATGGACCCATTGGCTGTATTGTTATGTGCTTCCCAATGATATTAGCTGAGGGATAAATATTGGATAGGATATCTAGATGAAATTCTCTGCTGTTTGAAATAATGCCATATAATATTTTACATCATCTAAATGAGCAGACAGCCCTTGGTTTAATATCTCATTCAACAACTGTAGAAGTTCATAGCATATGGAAACAGGCTCTATGGCCCAATTTGTGAATGCCAACTGTGTTGCCTTGTGAGTTAGTTCCTTCTGCCCACATTTGGCCCATAGCCCTCTAAACTTCTCCTATTCATGTACTTATTCCAGATTCTAAGTACTTACTGCTTAAGATAATCTTCCTCGTGTTGTTTGAAATGGCAAGTAAGTTAAATGCTCCGTTGCTACTATGTGGACTCCAGCTATTCTACATATGCGACTCTAGCTAGTAAGTCTCAGCAAACTATTGAGGACATTTTCTTCCCTTAATGATACATGGTAACTCAGTGGGGCAGCAGTTAGTGTTGCTGCCTCAGAATGTGAGTGAACTGGGTTCAGTCCTGACCTTAGATGCTGTCTGTGCAGAATCAGCATGTTCTCCCATTTACAGCACTGGCTTCCTCATACATCCTAAAGATGTCTTAGTAGGTTAATTGCCTGCTTAAATTACCCATGAGTAAAGGTTGCTGCCAGATATACCTGAGGGGAATTGATGGGTACGTGCAAAACAGAATAAGCACAGATATATAGGAAGAGGACTGATGAGATTAATGGATTGTTCGACTGAGAGCAGGCATGGGCCACAGGACCTCCTTCCTTATTGTTAGAAATGTAAGATAGTAAAGTAGTTTTGTAACCAGAATGTGAGTTCAAACCCCTCTGCGGCAACTGGGGAATTTAAATTCAGTTGATTAAATAAATCCAAGACAATAAGTATCAATGACCAAAAATTGCTGAGTTTTCATAAAAACTTGCATGTTTTACAAATGTCCTTTAGGGAGAGAATCTTCCATCTTTACTCACATCAGGCACAGATCAATGCGCTTGATCCTTCTTAAAAAATGTAATAAGTCAAATAGTTTTTTAAAAAAACTATGGTGTCACAACACAGAAAGAAGCATTTCAGGAAGGTGGGTCACCACTCCCTTTACAGATTCAGGATCAGAATTAGATTTATTATCGCTGACATATGTTGTGAACTTCGATGTTTTGCAGCAGTACTGCATGAAAGTCTAAAGCATATCTATACCTTAGGTGCCTAAGTCTTGCACAGTACTGTATTTGTCAATGTGGAGCGGAGAGTGAATTTGTAAATCTGGTGGGAACAAAGGACTTTGGGAATGGTGAGGGTGGAGCACTGTGGGAGGGGTGTGGGACAAGTGGCAGAGAAAGACTGCCTGGGTGTGGGAGGATGGTGGTGGCGCAGTTGTAGACACTCCCAGCCCCGAGACACCCGGCAAGGTCATTTGATTCCAAATAATTGGTTTATTGATCATTACAATGTCTTCTCTGGTGCTTCTTGCAACAGCAACCTGTTAGAATGCTCCCCATGGTACATCTGTAGAAATTGGCTAGATTCTTTGATGACATACCAAGTCTCTTCAAATACCAAATGAAGTATAGCTGCTGTCATGCCTTCTTTGTAATTGCATCAATATGTTGGGCTCTGGATAGATCTTTAGAGATGTTGACACCCAAGTAATTGAAACTGCTCACCCTTTCCACTCTGACCTCTCAATGAGGACTGGTGTGTGTTCCCTCGATTTCCCCTTCCTGAAATCCATAATCAATTCCTTGGTCTTATTGATACTGAGTGTAAGATTATTGTTGCAACAGCACTTAACCGGCTGATCTATCTCACTCCTGTACACCTTCTCATCACCACATCACCGCATCTCCAAAGAAAGCCAGAGTTGGAACGATAGATTATGCCCCTGTAAGGGTTGCTCACACAAATGAATTTAAACCCAATCCCCTTTTAGGGAGCAGTGTCTGGAGTGTCTCAAGGATGCTATGAATCCTGCCATCAGTCTCTTAAAAAATTAAGCAACCTTGGTGAAATATTACACCAGTGTCAGTGTGAGGAATGTATTGAATTTCCCACAGTGACAGAAATTATATCACTTTGTCAAGGTTGGAAATGCTATATGCTTCAATATTACTTTAGCTGTTTTATATTGATTTTAATAATGTTTATTGCTTGAAGAATGTTACTTCATTCAGTCAAATTTTTCCTAAACACTTAGGTGTATCCTCCTTATTAAGGGAGAATGTTTTCATCCGATGTAAATGGTCTATCTTACAACGCAACAGCATTTCAAAAGCATTCCATTGAACGGAAATCTCACAGTGGTTATAACTTCTATAGATGTGTGATAGAGAGTATACTGACTGGTTGCATCATGGCCTGGTATGAAACACAAATGCCCTTGAACAGAAAAGCCTACAAAAAGTAGAGGACACAGCCGAGTCCATCACGGGTAAAGCCCTCCCCACCATTGAGCACATCTACAAGGAGCACTGTTGCAGGAAAGCAGTATTCATCATCGAGGACCTCCACCATCCAGGCCATGCTGTCTTCTCACTGCTGCCATCAGGAAGGAAGTACAGGAGCCCCAGAACCCACACGACTAGGTTCAGGAATAGTTAATACCCTTCAACCATCAGGCTCTTGAACCAGAGGGGATCAGTTCACTCAACTTCACTCATCCCATCACTAAACTGTTCCCACAACCTATGGAACACACAGAAAATGTTGGAGGAACTCAGCAGACCAGGCAGCATCTATGGAAAAGAGTACAGTCGACGTTTCGGGCCGGGACCCTTCGGCAAAACCTAAGTTTCTCCAGCACCTTGTGCGTGTTTGGATTTTCAGCATTTGTAGATTTTCTCTTGTTTGTGATTGGCCCACAACTTATGGACTCACTTTCAAGGACTCTTCATCTCATTCTCAATAATTATTGCTTATTTATTTAATTCTTATTAATATTTTATTGTTTGTTTTTATTCTTTTTGTAGTTGCACAGTGTGTTGCCTTTTTCACATTGGTTGCTTGTCCATCTCGTGTGCGGTTTTTCATAGATTCCATTGCATTTCGTTGTATTTACTGTGAATGCCTGCCAGAAAATTAATCTCAGGTGATATATATACTTTGATAATAAATTTACTTTGAAATTTGAACTTCTATATACAGAGAGAACTGCAGCTGGTTGAGTTCATTTGCACTCTTGCTTTTTTCGTTCCAGGTGGTAGGGGTTGCAGGTTGGGAGGTATTGCTGGAGTAATCCAGGCAATTAACCACAGTGTGTTTTGTTTGATGACATACACTGAAACCACTGTTTGGCAATAGTGGGGAAGCGAATGGTTGGGGTGACGGATAGTGTACATAATGAACATATTTGAAAGAGGGAGCTCCCCAGTTTCCGCAGAAATGACAAATCAGCTAGTTAGGGCAGTTTCATGTGCTTATTCCTTACTGCATGTTCCCAGCTACACTGAACCCTTTCCATTTT
Source organism: Mobula birostris (assembly GCF_030028105.1). NCBI lineage: Eukaryota > Metazoa > Chordata > Chondrichthyes > Myliobatiformes > Myliobatidae > Mobula > Mobula birostris. Next base: position 43,803,109 of record NC_092402.1, read on the forward strand.
GCTTATCACTCAAATCTATCCACTGATGATGCAATAGCTTCTGCCTTCCACTCTCTCTCCTGCGCCACCTGGAAAATGTGGTCTCATATGCCAGGCTGCTGTTTGTAGACTTCAGTTCGGCGTTCAACACCATCATACCTCAGAAACTGGTGGGGAAACAGTCCTCACTGGGTCCCAACACCTCCCTCTGCAATTGGATATTGGGCATCTTAACAGGCCAGAGTCAGTCCGTATGGGCAGCAATGTCTCTCGTCCCATTACACTGAGCACTGGTGCTCCCCGGGCTATGTGCTCAGCCCGCTGCTGTTCACGCTGCTGATGCATGACTGTCACAGGATCCAGCTCAAACCGTGTCATCAAGTTTGCAGATGACACAATGGCTGGCCTTATCAAGAACGATGACAAGACGGAGTACGGAGAGGAAGTGGAGTCGCTGGTGGATTGGTGTGAGAAGAACAATCTGAGCCTGAACATGGAGAAGACGAAGGAAATCACTGTGGGCTTCAGGAAGGTGTAGACAAACCGTCCCCCTCTGCGAACACATGGTTCCTCTACTGAGAATTAAGTGCACCAAGTTCCTAGGAGCTCATATCACGGATGACCTCATCTGGTCCCTTAATATCACCTCCCTGAACAAGGTGGCACAGCAGCGTCTCCATTTCCTAAGAAAATTGAGGTAAGCAAGGCTCCCACCCCTTCCTCCATCTTAACTGCATTTTACAGGAGCATATTGAGAGAGTCCTGTCAAGTTGCATCTCCATCTGGTACGGGAGCGGTCGAGTATCGGACCAGAAGTCCCTACAAAGGACTGTGAGAACAGCTGAGAGGATCATAGGGGTCTCCCTACCATCTATCGGGGACATTTATCAGGAGCACTTCATACACAGGGCTCTTCGTACTATCCATCCAGCGTCCTCTTTGACTTTCTACCATCAGGCAGGAGACTATGATGCACAAAAACAAGAACGGTCAGGATGAGAAACAGTTTCTTCCCCCAGGCCATTTGGCTTCTGAACTCCCTGTCGCATCGTATTCAATGTGTCTCTGGTTAATCTGTTCCGTACCTTACAATATTTAATATTAATGCACTTTATTTGTTATTTATGTGTGATTCATCTGTAGATTTCATCCTTACCTTCATAAGTTATCATGTGTTATGTGTACTACTGTGATTTACACCCTGGTTCGAAGAAACATTGTCTCATTCCTATATACAGTACATGATATGGTTATATACATTATATACATGTATGTAGTTAAATGACAATAAACTTCACTTGACTTGATTATTAGGCTACGTTTAATGTCACTACAATTGATTAAACTGGAATAGATAAAAAATAGTCTCTGGTTTGCAGACATTCCTTTGTATCTGATACCTTAGCCAACCCCAGAGATCTCTCCTGGCTCTGAGTTCCTCTCTTTTAAGTCTGCTTGTGATGTTGTTTCTCTCTTTTCTTTCACTGTTCTTTATTTCTGTACCATAAGACATAGGAGCAGAATTAAGCCATTCGGCCCCTCGGGTCTGCTCTGCCAATCATGGTTGATTTATTATCTCCCTCAACCCCACTCTCCTGCCTTCTCCTTGTAACACTTGATGTGCTTACTAATCCAGAACTTATCAACCTCCACTCTAAATATACTCAGTGACTTAGCCTCCACAGCCATCTGTGGATCATCTTCTGGCTAAAGAAGGTAACAAATTTCATGACATACTGGTGATAATAAACCTGATTCTGATTTTGAAGAAATCATCTCTGTTCTAAAGGGTTGTCCTTCTATTCTGAAGTTGTGCCTTATGGTTCTAGACTCCCCCACTATAGCAAACACCTTCTCCACGTCTTTCAATAGTCAATGGGTTTCAATAAGATGCACATTTTATTCTGACTTTACTTCTGAGCTAAAGTGTATGGTGTTCACAACTCAATACTTCAGACAGATGGTATTATGGAAGGGGGATATGGGAGCACATGGAACTCATTTGGCTCTTCAAGCTATTCAATGACACCATGACCATGATATTCTTCCAGTTACTTTTTTTTTGCATCTATTTTGATGATGCCCCTTTCCACTTTCTTTTCTCTGGCATGTTTTCTTTTATTCTCAACCATGGTTATCCTTCCAGTGTAGTTAGTAAGGCTCTCAACCAGGCACTTCTCCTCTCTCCCCTCTTCCTTCCCCAGAACAAGGATAGAGTTCCACTTTTCCCCATCTTACACCCCATGTCCACACATTCAACTGATTATTTCCTCCATTTTCAACCAATCCTAACTTTCCCTTCCCTCCCACTGCAATATTTTTAAGGGTCTGTCTCTTCTCAGACATCCTGGTTCACTCTTCCATCTTCACTAACAACCACTCCCCTTCTCATCGCACCTTCCCGGCAATGGCAGATGCCACACCTGCCCCTTTTACCTCTTTCCATTCCATTATTCCAAGATCTTTGTAATTCCTAACTTGTTGAAGTAGTGAAATTGTTTCATTTTCACTCCTGGCCATTTCTGGCATTTCCAAGTCTGAATGCTTGAAAGTGCAGTGAGCAAAATTGTTCTGAACTGTCTTACTGCTTATATGTCACCAACTATCAGTGTCAAAAATCACTAGTTTTTGAACACAAGCACATGCAACTGACACTGTGTAAAAACTGTTTGCTCTAGGCATGGTGTAGTGTCTAACGGCCACACAAGTGCATGGACTGATGCTAGTCAGAAACTGTTCGGCAACAGTCTCCTATTCTAATTAAGCAGCAGAATGTCCCAAGTACATGAAGGAAATCCCAGCTATTTTCTCAATTAGTTTTTATTCTTTAAGAGTTGTCCAAAATAAACAGCTGCCCCAATGGCCCAATTAACTGGAATCCACTGTATATGAAATAATACACGTAGAAATTAGCTTCACATAGCAAGTAGTTTAAGGAGAACAAATAGTTAACTTTTGAAGAATAATAGCACTTTTTCTCAGCTAATATCTTAATATTATGATTAAGTGACTCATATCATTCAACAATCAAACTTGTCATAACATGCTTTACAAGCAGTAAACATAAAGTATAGAAAAATTCTTATCATTTTTATCTTGTTTGTGTGTTATTTTTGAACATTGCAAATGATTAGCCTTTTTTTAATAGTAAGTGCATGACATCTATAAGAATTTACATAATATCTGAAACTAGTTGGATCTCACCACAGTTTGCTTAGGTGCTTCAGAACGGTGGATAGGGTATATATAGAATGATTTCTAGCTGTTGCGAAAGGCAAGGGGTTCTGGAGAATGAAACATTCTCTGCACAGTCCATCTACTAATAAATACAGCATGAAAATCAGGCAAATTGTCGTTCAAGAGCTTAGTTCAAAGCAGAATAATGTTCTCTGCCTATTTCAGAAGTGCATTCACAATATCACTCGAGAAGCATTCCCTTTTTTCATATCATCTTTATTTATTTCTTGGAGAAAGACATTTACACTAGTACTAAGTTGCAAATTACATTGTGTGGTGGATTATGATCATAGAAAAAGGGCAGTGTTAACTCATTTTGCTTCGGAGAGAGCAAATTTTAATCTACTAATGCATGTCAGACTGCTTCCAGTTAAATAATTCAGGATACAAAATAATAATGAATATTCTACCTGCACAAGAGTTGATTTCAGGATTATTTAGTTAAAATATTTCATGTGGAAAACTGTAGGGACATGCATTTTTCTGGGTATGTTAAAGACGGCAAAATTTGGGCACAGGTCTAAACAATGTTGAAAAAAGAAATATTTCCAGTATCATTCTTCCATTATTTTTATAAGTATTTTTATAAAAAAGGTTGGGCTTGCAACTTAAAGCAACTTTTACATCCCTTTTAGGAAGCCCGAAATTGCTTTATAGCAACTGAAGGAGACATCTCATCAATGTTATAATATAAAATGGATCTTTGTCACTTGACCTTGTGTAAAAGCAGAAAAACATTTACCAGGTGCTAATAACTATTTATTCTTGCCATGCCTGTGTGAGGGACGCTGTTTTCAATGCAAAGCACAATAAAAGAGTTGGTGCAGCTATATGAGTGCTGCTCCAGAAGCTTTCCATTTGTGAGAGAAGTCGCTAGTCCTTTTGCACCATTTCCCTTTCTCCACTCATTGCAATAGTTGTCTGCGGCTCGTATCCCACGGGTGTTTGATCCATGCCAGACTAACTTACGAGGCCTGGTAATGTAAATTAAAGCAGATTTTGAATTGTGTCATAGAGTCATTGAGCATTACAGCACGGAAACAGACCTTTTGGCCCATCTAGTTATTTAAACTGCTTATTCCCTTTGACCTGCACTCAGACGCACCCCCCCCCCGTCCATGTACCTTTCCAAACTTCGCTTAAATGTTAAAATCAAACCTACATCCACCACTTCCCACTGGCAACTCATTCCACAATCTCACCACCCTCTCAGTGAAGAAATTCCCCCTCATGACGCCTTTAAACATTTCACCTTTCACCCTTAACCCATGACCTCTAGTTCTTGTCTCATCCAATGTCAGTGGAAAAAGCCTGTTTGAATTTACCCTATCTATACCCTTCATGACCCGGCTGGTGGCGTAGTGGCATCAGTGCCAGACTTCGGGACGGAAGGTCCTGAGTTCGAATCCAGCTGGCTCCCCTGCACGCTTTCCGTCCGTGCTGGGTTACGAACTGGTGATCTCTTTGGAAACTCACCCGGCAGAAGGCAATGGCAAACCACTGCTATAACTTGCCTTGTATGCGGTTCCCCACTACGTCAGAGAAGACAGGAGGTGGAGGGATGGAGCCCCATGATCCTCTCATATCCCTTTTGCCAATCACCTGTCCAGCTCTTGGCTCCATCCCTCCCCCTCCCACTTTCAAATCTCTTAGTAGCTCTTCTTTCAGTTAGTCCTGACAAAAGGTCTCAGCCCGAAACGTTGACTGTACCTCTTCCTAGAGATGTTGCCCGGCCTGCTGCGTTCACCAGCAACTTTGATGTGTGTTACACCCAAGGATGTGCTGGGGGCTGCCTGCAAGCTTTGTCACACGTTCCGGCACCAACATAGCGTGCCCACAATGATTGGCAGAACAACACAAGCAGCAGCAATAACAACAACGAAACAAGACAAGTCAAGAGAACAACAGAAAAACAAGCCCATTCACACCATTCCCCTCACACACACAGACAAGCCGCCAGGACAGGCTGCATCCGGGCCTCCATGCTCACTATGATGCCTTAGATCTATTATATGACAAATATATATTTTTATTCATCTCTCTACCAGGATCTGGGCATCACTGGGAAGGCCAACCTTTATTGCCCATCCCTAGTTCCTCTTAAAATAGTGGCAATGAGCCACCTCTTGAACCATTGCTGTCCTTTTGGTGAAAGTACTCCCATGATGCTGTTAGATGCGGAGTTAAGTCAGCGATAATGTTGGTGCACTTAAAAGTCAGGATGGTTTGCAAATTGGAGGGAAAACAGCTTGCACCCATGCACCCATGTCCTTTATCCCTCTTGTTGGGAGTAGTCATGGCTTTGGGAGTAGCTGGGTGAGTAAATACAGTGCATTTTGTTGCTCATACTGCAGCCACTGTGTTTAATACTGGAGGGAACTGAAGCTTTCTGTACTTACCATGAAGCATCAGTCATGACATTCTGGCCTCTGAAAGAATAAATCGGGACTTTGGGATTGAATTGTGCTCCAGAACCACTGAAGAGACTGTTCCAGTTGTAAAAGAGTATTTCACCCTATAGGAAAGGATAGGTTTACAACATGACATAGCAACAGTATAGGCTAAGTAAGAATAGTGTTTTAAGGAGTAAAGCAGACAAAGAAAATGCAAAGAAGGAATAAACTACTTGAAGTAAGACAGAGAGAGAGGGATAAAAAGTAGAATTATGAAATTACTTAATCAATATTGTTATTAAACTCAAACTGTGGGTGTATATTGTATGGGCAAATGTCAGAGTAAACTGTACATTTCCTTTTTAACACTTGTAGGGAAACTCATTAAATTTATAAAGCTGATTGTTGGACCAGATTTCATTCTGAACCTAGCATACAGTTTGATGTTTGTTTATTAGCTCCTAATTTATAACATAATCAATTTATGTTTATATCAACTTTATAGTCAATGGTGCCAATTTATAATAACAGAAAATACCAGAGATACTCAGCAAACCAGCAGTTTTGTAGTGATTAAATTTACCATTTAAAATTAATTATCTTTTATCAGAATTAGAAGATATTTGAGATACAATAGGGTGGAGTGTTTTTGGTAACTTGGATAAACATGCAATATTGGTGCAGATCTGCATTTTCTTCATTGGAGTCAATAGAACTGAATTTCAGAATTGAAGCTTTATATGCGACCAGCATGATGTGAATTTAGTGCAAGTGATCAAGAACAAATATCCAACACTACAGATGCTAACATGCGTGGAAAACACAGAGGGGAAAGAAGAACAAAAGGAAAAGTTTCTGAAAGTATGCAAGGCAGAAAGAATTAAATATCAAAATGGCTAATAGTGGAAGGTAATACAGAGTGGTAATGGAGAAAGTAACAGGGGTGAAAATGGGGTAAGTGACAGTGGTGAGAATGGGGCAATTGACAGGGGTGAAAATGTGGCAAGTGACAGTGGCGAAAATGGAGTAAGAAACTGGTGATAATGGGGCAAGTGACTGGGTTGATAATAGGACAGTTGACAGTGGTGTGATTGGGGCAATTGAGAGTGGTGAAAATGTGGCAAGTAATAGTCATGGAAATGAGGTAACAAACAGGGTGAAAATGGGCAACTGACAGTGGTTACAATGGGGCAAATGATAGTGGTGAAATGGAGCAAAAAACTGATGATAATGGGGCAACTGACTGGGTTGATAATGAGACAATTTACAGTGGTGAAAATGGGGAAAGTGACAGTGGTAGAAGTGGGGCAATAAACAGTGGTGATACTGTGGCAAGTGACAGTTATGAAAATGCAGCAAGAAACAGTGGTGAAAATGAGGTAAGTGACAGTAGTAATAATGGGACAATTGACAGAGGTGAAAATGGGGCAAGAAAGAGTGGAGAAAATGGAGTGAGTGACAGTGGTGAAAATGGGGCAGTTGATATGGTTGATGATGGATCAATTGACAGAGGCGAAAATAGGGCATATGACTGGGTTGATAATGGGACGATTTACACTGTTGAAAATAGGGCAAGTGACTGTGATGAAAATGAGGCAAATAGCAGTAGTGAAAATGGGACAATTGACATGGTGTAGAAATGGGGCAATAAACAGTGACAGTGGTGAAAATGGGACAAGAAACAGTAGAGAAAATGGGGCAATTAACAGTGGTGAAAATGTGGCAAGTGACAGTGGTTAAAATGGGGCAAGTAATAGTGGTGTAATAGGGCATATGACAGTGGTTAAAATGGGGGCAAGTAATGGTGCTGAAAATGTGGCATATGTCAGCGGTGAAAACGGGGCAAGTAATAGTGGCGATAATGGGATAATTGATAGTGGTGAAAATGGGGCAAATGACACGGGTGAAAATGGGGCAATTCACAGTGGGGAAATGGAACAGGTAATGGTGGTTAAAATGGAGCAAGTAACAGCAGTGGAAATGGGCCAAGTAACAGTGGTGAAAATAGGGCAAGTGACAGTGGTGTGTTGGGGCAATTGACAGAGGTGAAAATGGGGCAATAAACAGTGGTGAAAGTAGGGCAAGTGAGTGTGGTGAAAAGGAGCAATTTAAGGGCATGATGAGGGGCATTGATCATGTGGATAGCCAGAAGCTGTTTCCCAGTGCTGAGATGGTTAACACGAAGGGGCATAGTTTTAAAGTGCTTGGAAATAGGTACCAAGGGGATGTCAGGGATAAGTTTTTTACTCAGAGTGGTGGGTGTGTGGAATGCACTGCCGATGGCAGTGGTGGAAGCGGATACAATAGGGTCTTTTAAGAGCCTCTTAGACAGGTACATGGAGCTTAGAAAAACAGAAGGCTATGCAGTAGGGAAATTCTAGGCAGTTTCTAGAGTAGTTACATGGTCGGCACAACATTGTGGGCCGAAGGGCCTGTAATATTTATTATAAATTACTATGATTGCACATGACACATTTAGGTGGAGACGTAACGTAAATATTTTAACTCCTCATGTATGTGAAGGATGTAAGAAATAAAGAATCAGGGGTTAAAATGGGGCAAGTGACAGGGGTAGAAATGGGTCAAGTAACAGTGGTAAGATGGGGCAATTGCAAGTGGTGAAAATGGGGCAAGTAATAGTGATGAAAATAGGGCAAGTGGCAGTGGCAAAATGGAGGAAGTAATAGTTGTACAAATGGGGCAAGTATCAGTGATGAAAGGGATGCAACAATCAGTGGTTAAAATTGGGCAAGTGATAGTGGTGAAATGGAGCAAGAAACAGTGGTGAAAATGGGCAAGTGATAGTGGTGAGTTGGGCAATTGATAGTGGTGAAAATGGGACAAGTGACAGTGGTGAAAATGAGATGTAATTGTGAAAATGGGATAAATAACAGTGGGAAAATGGGGCAATTAACAGTGGTGAAAATGGGATAAATAACAATGGTGAAAATGGGGCAAGAAACAGTGATGAAAATGGAGCGATTGACAATTGTGAAAAAAGGGGCAAGTAAAAGCCGGCCTAGAGGCAGCAAGGCAATCACAATTAGTACTGCACATTGAAAGAGGATTCCACATCTCTCATATGTTACAAACACTTGCCTTAAGGTTTGTAATTGGCACAGATGCTCTGTCAGATCGCTTCACAATGGAAATCAGGTCCTGGTTTCTCGAGGTGAGGAAGGCACGGTAAGTGCCCTGCAGTCCAGCTTCCTGAGCCTGCTGAAAACACTGCTGATCGGCTCCATGGATCCCAGCTATTTCACCCGTGAGAGGAGAGTTCAGAGCCACAATATGAAGCTGAAAATATATCAAAAGTAGAAAGTAAGTCCACCCAAGCCTTAGTTTAAAGGCGCATACGTTCTACTGTAGTATCCAGTATAATTTCACTGATGCTAGATCACTCTACTTAGAAGATGCTTATTTAGCAAGAACCCCTGTTGATAGAGAGATAGAGGGATCCAATTCAAATGCTGGCCAATCAGCCCATCAAACTAATTCAGGCTCTAGTAGTTCCAGTCCAATGTTTATTTCCCAGTCCTCTGTTCGTTTCCCACAGATCTCCATTCCAAAGTTTGGTTTTATGTAGAAACCTTAAAAATTTTGGAAGTTCCTATTGAATTGCTTTCCATCAGCCTTTCGGCAATCTATTCCAAATCAGGGCAAATCACTAACGCAAAAGTGACATGCCCTCATCTCTTGTGGACCTGGGCACTTTCTCAGGTACAATTCCATTCACTATAGTCTTGACAAGTGACTATTCATCACAAGCCAGAGAATTTGGAAGAATTTTACTGTAAGCCCAGAGAGTTTGGAAGAATTTTACTTTCCACTCTTATCCAGTACTGCTAACGCGAAATGTCAGTTATTTCATAGAAGGTTAGTGAACTCGATGTGGATGAAAATTATCATGGAAATAGATGTCACAGAAGACCTTCTCTGTCAATTCCTTCCATGATGAACAAATACGGATTTTACACTAATCTTGTTTAGAATCATAGAACATGGAAACAGGACCTTTGGCCCAACTGCTCCATGCTGACCAAGATTCCCATCTAAGCTAATCTCTTCCTTTTCCCTGCGTTTGGCCCACATCCCATATCAACATACCTGTCCAAGTATAGTTTAAATGTTATTAATATACCTGCCTCAGCCACTTCCTCTGGCAGCTCATTGTAAATACTGACCACACTCTGGATGAAAAAGTTGCCTCTCACATTCCTACCAAATCTCTCCCCTCTCCCCTTAAACATCTGCTCTCTGGTTCTTGACTTCCTCAACCCTGCAAAAAATAATATGTGCATTCAGCTGATCTATGCTACTGATGATTTTACATACCGCTACAGGACCACCCTTCCACTCATTCTATTATATCCCAATAAATAAAGTCCCAAACACGAGGAATTCTGCAGATGCTGGAAATTCAAGCAACACACATCAAAGTTGCTGGTGAATGCAGCAGGCCAGGCAGCATCTCTAGGAAGAGGTACAGTCGACGTTTCGGGACGTTTTTCGAAGGGTCTCGGCCCGAAACATCGACTGTACCTCTTCCTAGAGATGCTGCCTGGCCTGCTGCATTCACCAGCATCTTTGAAATAAAGTCCCAGCCTGCTTGACCTCTCTCCCTCGAGTCTCGGCAAATCTCCTTGACACCCCAACTTTCAATACGCAGCCTCAGTGTTATGGCTTCTCACGCATTCATCACAAAATAGTGCTTAACACTGGAGATTTTCTGCTGCAATAGAACATTCATGGACTTTCAGGCTGGCTCTGGGGAAGCAGCGGGCAAGTTTTGCTATCAGGAGAAAGAGGCACAGATGGGACCACAAGATGTCATGGACTGAAATCTCCAAAGAGTGTTACCAACTTGAATTGAACATTATACTTAATTAATGAGTTTGTGCTTACAAGAGCCATTGTTTTGTGTTGACATTGGCAACTGCACTTTGGCATAGAGTACTACAGCAAAGAAAGATGCCCTTCGGACCACTTAGTCTATGCAGACCTGTTTTTCTGCCCGATCCCATCTACCTGCCTCTGGACCATATTCCTCCATACCTCTCCTCATCCATGCACCTATCTAAGTTTCTTTTAAATGTTACAATTGAACCTGCCTCTACCACTTCTGCTAGCACTTGCACTACCCTCTGAGTGAAAAAGTCCCCCCTCAGATTCCCTTTAAATATTTCACCTTTCTCCCTAAACCTATGACCCCTAGTTCTATCCTCGTCCAACCGGAGGTGAAAAAGCCTGCATGTATTCACTGTGTCTATATCCAGCATAATTTTGTATGCCTCATTCTCCAGCATCTCAGGGAGTAAAGTCCTGATGTACTCAACCTTTCCCTGTAACTCAGGTCCCAGCAACATCAAAGCTAGGCATGTTCTATTCTGAAAAGTAGTGGACATCAGTCACTTTAGATTTAGTTCATCCTGTTCATAGACCGATGTGGTAAAGTGTATCAATGGCCAACAAAGAGAACAAAAGTGAGTATTTAATGAATGAACGTGTACAATAAAACAGGTCCTCTTCAAGTTATGATCCTAATTCTGAGATAATCATTTGCAAAGCTAGCCAAATTATGTCATTAATTCACCAGCATGTGATAGCACAGTATTGAAAATAATCATTCTATCACCAGGTGCAAATTTAGGCTTGCCAAATGTAAACTAGAAGCCCTTGTTGCTTTGTAGAAGTTTCTTTAAATTTGCATGCTTCTGGCTCTGTTCACATTAACATATATGGTTACTGGAGAAAAGGCATTCATCTGAGTTAGAGGTTCTGATTTCAAGACTACCAGTACCCATTTACTATTAATGTCATATGTGTCTTGTGTATGAAATATATACCACATATGGTATATGAGATTATGTACATAAATATAGAGCATCATGCTTGTAACAGTAAACAATAGTAATATAAAGATGAAGTTTAACAAGAGCTTAAATTGGCAGGAGAATTACACCTTTGTCCAATGTACTATATAATGCTCTTGTTGTAATATAACATGAGTGGTTGGGTCCTAGGGAGTATCGAGGAACAAAGGGACCTTGGTATTCAAGTCCAAAAATTGTTGATGGTAGCAATACAGGCATTTGACACACTTAAGATGTGGGCCAACCATGGGCAAATGAGACCAGTTTAGATGGGAACTGTAGTCAGCATAGACCAGTTGGGCCAAATGTCCATTCCCATCCTGTATGACTCTATGGCTGCATATATGAACAGGGAGGTAATGCTCCGACCTTTAAAGCCTCAGTTGGAGCACGGTATGCAGTTCTGATCACACACTATAGGAGAGGCTGGAGGGGTTACATCTGTTTTACCTGGAGCGGAGGAAGTTAAGAGAGGACAAGATGGTGATATGTAAAATTATGAACCAAGACTGCAGGAAACACTTGCTTACATCTGAGCTAAATAAACTAGATGACATTGATTTAGGGTAATGGGTAAGTGGTTTAAAGGGGATTGGAGGAGGATCTTTTTCACATATAAAGTAATGGAAGTAGGTTTGCTATCAGCAGTTTAAGAGGGTCTAAATAAGAACCTGAACTGCTTAGGCAAAGAAGGCCTAGTACTGGAAGACTGTCAGAGTGGATATTCAGAGCGGACATCCAGAGCACCTACTGAATGGCATGTTTCCAATGTTTAATGTTTCAACAGTATTATCACAGGGAATGATTTGATGTCTTTGAGCAATGAAGATGTTTTCAGATCACTGAACTCCGCAATGTGATAAAGTATATACTAATCTCTCCTCATCCTTATGTCTTCCTAAAGATATTAATAATCTATCTGTCGAAATACCTAATCAAATAAAATACCTCAATAAAACCAGCAAAAGAAAATGGCTTGGAAGTAGGAAGGAGTTAATAATACACTCATAAGAAATGCTATTAATAGCATTTTTATACCATGAGTAGTTTAAAACATGGATATATTTGCTTCAATTGAAATGACAAAAGAGACTTGGAGCAAAATAAATCAGGGTATGGTAGTCAGGTTCTAAAGATTCACTTACTGTACTAGGCAGCACCAATTAAAACATGCTTTAACTCAGCTGAGGAAGCCATAACTTACCACTGGCCCTTGGTGAATAACGTTCCTTGGCACCAGACTGGGAGCAATATCAGCTATATCAACCTAGTTACAGGAAAGGAAAACATGTGTATGACAGTGTAGGACCCCTGATGAAAATAAGGAACCAGACTTTTCCTGAACCCACCCTAGCAACTTGTTCAAAGATTTTCAGAACAATCACAAAGGAGTCACAGTTATGTAAAGCAGAACAATAAAGGTGGAGAAAATAGTACACAGATGGTGAGTGTAATTACCCAACACTCTATATCCATGACACTTACTGAGGAAATCTACTTTTTTAAAAAAGTCATAGAATAAAAAGATTCCTCAGGGTAAAAATAACACACAAAATGCTGGAGGAACTCAAAAAGTCAGGCATCATTTATGGAGGGAAATAAACATTTCTGGCTGTGACGCTTCATTAGAACGATGTTCATCTTCATCATTCAAGAATAATCTTCATCATTCAGTTAAGAATGATGAAGGGTTTCGGCCTGAAACGTTGATTTCCATTGATGCTGGGTGACCTACTGAGTTCCTCCAGCATTTTGTGTGTGTTGCTCAAGATCTCAAGCATCTGCAGAATCTTTGGTGTCAGGGTTACAGACTGAGTGAGGAAGCTCACTACTGTGAGCACAGTAAAATCTAACAGTTAACTGGACCATTTCACAGTAGCTTTACTAGGTTCCCCTTCTTTCATATGGCTGTGAGATGTTATCGTGATACCTCCTTTATATTTTGTGGATTGAGCATTAAGTTGGCCATGTTTGCTGACAGGTTTGTCTACACACCGGAGAATGTATGGTTTTCCATTTGAACATCTTGTGTTAGCACCCCTCATGGCTTGTGATGATGTAGTATAAGAGTTTCCCATGAGAATCACCATAGATTAGAGACCTATCACAAGATGACTGGCACTTACCGTGAACTCTATTTGCTTTTCCAAGCTTCATTCAAAAGTGAATTGACATTGCTGAAGGTTACAGTCTGTCCTAAACACGTCACTTTGCAGAACATCACACACAATCGTATATAAATTCAGAGAAAGCACACTAGGACAACGGTCTCCATTGGCAACAGTAAAATTGGCACATAGTCTCCTCAACGACTTTGTCCCATTCCTGCCCTTCCCATCATCCACACATGACCTGTTCACTCTAATGCATTCAGACCATGCTCAGGGACCAAGACTGGAAGTTATCATTGCAAACCTGATTTTTTTTGTGTCTCTGTAAAAATATGTTTTGAACAGAGAATTCAGGAAAGAAAGGAAGATCGTTTTCCAAAGACTGCACCATATTTTAATTAACCCAAATGACATCCAAATGATGAGACCACATAGACGAAGAGAAAGAGTTTTCCGTTTTGGATGACTGCTGCCCTCTAGTTTTAATTGCCACTCACATGCTAAAGAAGTAAAAGAAGTTGATACTATCAGATTTTACTTGTGGAAACTATTCCACATGACTCATTTACTGATTAAAAGTCAGCTGATGATATGGACATTAATAGAAAGATCAGTACTATCTATAGCTAAAGTGGAGCATACTTACTGATACTGCAGGATCATCAGAAGCAATACCAGGAAAGAAGTCTTCAAGCTATCAGGAGACCAGAAATATATTGAAGAAATATGTTTAAAAATAGTGACAAGTTTTAGCATTTTTTTTACTACATGATTACAAGTTATTTCTGCTGCAGTCATTAAATTGATGGATCTCAATCAATTCATCAACTGTAAGATTGTTGTAAGTTTTCCATGGGGGAAGAATGATAGCGTAGCGGTGAGTGCAATGCTTTACAGTGCCAATTTGGGAGGTTATTTGGCCAATTAGATCCATGCTAACTCCCACCAATGCAATCCCATCAATTCCATTCCCCCTCTCCTTACTTCCGACCCCAAGATCCCCCTCTGATCCTCCACACTGGCAAGAGTCTTACCGTTAATACTACATTCTGCCATCATATGTGTCCCACCAAAATGAACCACTTCACACTTATCTGGGTTGAGCTCCATCTGCCACTTCTCAGCCCAGTTTTGTATCCTATCAATGTCCCGCTGTAACCTCTGACAGCCCTCCACACTATCCACGACACCCCCAACCTTTGTGTCATCAGCAAATTTACTAACCCATCCCTCCACTTCCTCATGCAGGTCATTTATAAAAATCACAAAGAGTAGGGGTCCCAGAACAGATCCCTGAGGCTCACCACCAGCCACTGACCCCCATGCAGAATATGACCCGTCTACAACCATCCTTTGCCTTCTGTGAGCAAACCAGTTCTGGATCCACAAAGCAATGTCCCCATGAACCCCATGCCTCTTTACTTTCTCAATAAGCCTTGCATGGGGTATCTTATCAAATGCCTTGCTGAAATCCATATTCATCAACATGTTTAGTCACATCCTCAAAAAATTCAATCAGGCTCGTAAGGCACAACCTGCCTTTGACAAAACCATTCTGACTATTCCTAATCATATTATGCCTCTCCAAATGTTCATAAATCCTGCCTCTCAGGGTCTTTTCCATCAACTTACCAACCACTGAAGTAAGACTCACTGGTCTATAATTTCCTGGGCTATCTCTACTCCCTTTCTTGAATAAGGGAACAACATCTGCAACCCTCCAATCCTCCGGAACCTCTCCCGTCCCCATTGATGATACAAGGATCATCGCCAGAGGCTCAGCAATCTCCTCCTTCACCTCCCACAGTAGTCTGGGGTACATCTCATCTGGTTCCGGAGACTTATCCAACTTGATGCTTTCCAAAAGCTCCAGCACATCCTCTTTCTTAATGTCTATATGCTCAAGCTTTTCAACCCACTGTAAGTCATCCCTGCAATCACCAAGATCCTTTTCTGTAGTGAATACTGAAGCAAAGTTTTCATTAAGTACCTCTGCTATCTCCTCCGGTTCCATACACACGTTTCCACTGTCACACTTGATAGGTCCTATTCTCTCATGTCTTATCCTCTTGCTCTTCACATACTTGGGGTTTTCTTTAATCCTGCTTGCCAAGGCCTTCTCATGGCCCCTTCTGGCTCTCCTAATTTCATTCTTAAGCTTCCTTCTGTTAGCCTTATAATCTTCTAGATCTCTATCATTACCTAGTTTTTCGAACCTTTCGTAAGTTCTTCTTTTCTTCTTGACTAGATTTACAGCAGTTTTTGTACACCATGGTTCCTATACCCTACCACCTCTTCCCTGTCTCATTGGAATGCACCTATGCAGAACGCCACGCAAATATCCCCTGAACATTTGCCACATTTCTGCCGTACTTTTCCTGATAACATCTGTTCCCAATTTATGCTTCCAAGTTCCTGCCTGATATCCTCATATTTCCCCTTACTCCAATTAAACGCTTTCCTCACTTGTCTGTTCCTATCTCTCTTCAATGCTATGGTAAAGGAGATGGAATTGTGATCACTATCTCCAAAACGCTCTCCCACTGAGAGACCTGACACCTGACCAGGTTCATTTCCCAATACCAGATCAAGTACAGCCTCTCCTCTTGTAGGCTTATCTAGATATAGTGTCAAGAAACCTTCCTGAACACAACTAACAAACTCCACCCCATCTAAACCCCTTGCTCTAGGGAGATGCCAATCAATATTTGGGAAATTAAAATCTCCCACCATGACAACCCTGTTATTATTACACCTTTCCAGAATCTGTCTCCCCGTCTATTCCTCAATGTCCCTGTTACTATTGGGTGGTCTACAAAAACACCCAGTAGAGTTATTGACTCCTTCCTGTTTCTAACTTCCACCCACAGACACTCCGTAGACAATCCCTCCATGACTATCTCTGATCAACAGTGCCACGCCCCCACCTCTTTTGCCCCCCTCCCTGTCCTTTCTGAAATATTTAAAGCCTGGCACTAGAAGTAGCCATTCTTGCCCCTGAGCCATCCAAGTCTCTGTAATGGCCACAACATCATAGCTCCAAGTGCTGATCCACGCTCTAAGCTCATCCGTTTTGTTCACAATACTCCTTGCATTAGAATAGACACATCTCAAACCATCAGTCTGAGCGCGTCCCTTCTCTATCACCTGCCTATCCTCCCTCTCACACTGTCTCCAAGCTTTCTCTATTTGTGAGCCAGCTGCCTTTTCCTCCGTCTCTTCAGTTTGGTTCCCACTCCATGTTTAGTTAATTTGTAGCTCATTATTTCCCCACTGGAAAAACAGCATTTTTTCCAACAGAAATTGACACAAAGTCATGGTATTCTGGCTCAGAATGAAATCGCATGAGTTTTGGTTTATAATTCATTGAAATGTTTATTTCAGATCCTGAGTCTGGGTCATGAAAAAGAAATTTTAAAGGTTCCAGCAATTTTTAGTCCCTGGAAAACAAACTGGATTGCCTTCATCTGCAACTGACTCAGCATGAGATGAGGAACTGCAGTGTGCTTGTTCTTCCAAAACGTGGCTCCAGGACAAATCCCATCCACCATTAAACTTGAGGCCATACCACTCAGGGACTTGTGCTAATGTTTTGTGACTGTATTGTGCTGTATCTTAACTCCATGTGCTGTTTCGTAACTATCGTGCTGTGTGTAGCTATGCAGGTATGTACTGTGTTTTGCATCTTGGCCTGAGAGGAACGATGTTTTGTTTAGCTATATACATGTATATGGTTGAATGACAATAAGATTGAACGAATTAATTTTCCTCACTACAAAACATGCTTATTCACAACAACCAAAAGAGTCTTAATTCGAGAGCACCTCCAAAACCATCATGCATTTCCCCTTAAAAATAAATAGGAGAATGTTCAACATTTTCAAAATTTACTCACTTATTTTTTAATTAAATGAAAAGTTGCTATGTTGGCTCTGGAATGTGTGGCGACACTTGTGGGCTGCCCCAGCACATCCTTAGGTGTGTAGGTTGTTAACGCAAATGACACATTTCACTGGTAACTCAGTTGCCAGTTTTTTAGGTACACCTGCTCGTTAACGTAAATATCTAATCAGCCAATCATGTGGCAGTAACTCAATGCATAAAAATATGCAGACATGGTCAAGACGTTCAGTCGTTGTTCAGACCAAACATCAGAATGGGGAAGAAATATGATCGAAGTGACTTTGACTGTGGAGTGATTGTTGATGCCAGACAGGATGGTTAGAGTATCTCATAAATTGCTAATCCCCTGGGGTTTCCATGCAAAACAGTTTACAGAGAATAGTGCAAAAAACAAAAAATATCCAGTGAGTTGCAGTTCTGCGAGCGAAAACAGCTTGTTCATGAGAGAGGTCAGAGGAGAATGGTCAGACTGGTTCAAGCTGAGAGGAAGGCAAGAATAACTCAAATAACCAGGTATTACAACAGTGGTGTGCAGAAGAGCGTCTTTGAACACACAACATGTCAGTGGTGTGCAGAAGAGCGTCTTTGAACACACAACATGCCAATGCCAGAAATTTGGATCACACGCACAAAATTTCACTCTTTAGGTGCTGCCTGACCTGCTGAGTTCCTCCAGCATTTGGTGTGCAGTTTCAGATTTAGTTTATTAATATAATTTCAAAAGTCATTTTTCTGCCACCTTTTATAGAAAGTCTCTGACTAAGCATACATGAAGGGCCTCTGTACACAAGCATGCATACCCACGAATAGTAGTTTGGAGATAGTGTTGGATTTGATGCTTTGAAGGCTTGGTGCAGTGTTCCACAAAAAGATGTGTACTATGTTTAGTCTGAAGTCACAGGTAAACAGCAGGTAAAAAGATCCAACAAGTAAGATTCTGCAGGTAAAAAGATCCAACAAAAGAAACTTACTACACCTCAGATGGCATATGTTGTGTCAGTTTGAAAACACACTCATGGTATAATTTCTTGATTCTTTTCTTCCATCAGTAACAATTTGTTCCTGTCAGTGATTGCCAAATGGAAAATCTTGGTAACAGCAAATAATTTATAATTCAAGATTGTTTATCGTCATCCTTCAGTGTATGAGTGTAAAGAAGAATGATGTGATTGTTGCTTTGGATCCAATCCAGCATAAAAACACAATAAGCATAAAGAACGCAATAGAAAAACACAGTAAATATAAGTATAAAACACAATGTAGCTGTTATAATCATAGACTGTGTGTATGCACATAAAGTACTAGGTGATGTGTGAGGTGGGTTAATAGGTAGAGGTATTGATCAACCTGATGGCTTGGGGGAAGTAGCTGGTTTTGATTCGATACAGTTTATAATAAATTCCGCAAATCTCAAGTTATACTGCTCATGTCATGATTGGTTAGCTTGATACCATGACATTGTATACACAGAAAACAAGGGCTCCCAATGTATCTGAATTCCAATATGACACCTGTCAGGATTAATTATTAACTCAAGCTATGGTATACAACTTTTGCTTGTTCTCTACAGGACACCTGTTGAACCTTTACAGCTGCAAATGCAGTATTCATCTCTATCTGCTTTTTTTAATACTATAGGTTCTGGTTAACAAATGAATCAAAATTAATCAATGTAAACAGAACCAGAAGAAATTTGTTTGTACAGACAATGACAGAAAATATGTGAATCACAAAGAAGATCTATACTGAGACCAATCTACATTGGTCCTTTAATCTGGACAATTTATTTTTGCTCTTGTTGTGACAATGTTTCATTTTTCAAATTCTCATCCTTGCTTCATTGCATTTGAAAACACCTTCAGCCCTCTGAACTCTGCTCTCATCCAATTCTTGTGCATCCCTGACTTCAATCATTAGCAGTCGAAGCACGAAACTCTGAAGTTGCCTCGGCAACCTCTCGACTTCTCCATCCCACTCTCTCTTCGAGCTGCACATTGGAACTTCCCTCTTTAACAATGCTCATGACCATCTGCCCTAGAATTGGGTTCTGCGGCTTGATGTCAAGCTTGTCCTGTTAACACTCCCGTGATGCACTTTGGGAAGTTTTATTATGTAAATGCAAGTTGTTGTTTTGACTCAGAGGCAAAGAGTCACAATGCTGCAACACTCTAAAACTCTTATTTATAAAATTCTAAAGAAAATTTGGTTGAATTTATGTTTTGTTTTGTTACTTGAGGTGCTGCATTTAATTGTCACATCTGCATGCTGACCTGGTCTGGGTTTTACACTCAATGGCCACTTTATGAGGTATACCTGCTCGTCAATGCAAATATCTAATCAGCCAATCATGTGGCAGCCGCTCAATGCATAAACACAAGCAGAGGTTGTTCGGTGCATCCTGAACCTAAAAGTGGCCACTGAGTGTATAAGGTCAGCACACATCGTTAACAGAACTGTGACTTTCCTATTTTGAATAGCAAAGATCACATGAAGCAATGTGATACCACTTGAGCATGAATAACATGTCAATGAAAATCAATACCACCAAGGACATCAATCTTTTGGGTTGTGTCATAGTGAAGAACCATATAACATTTTGACACAAAGGAGGCCACTCAACTCACTATACCTATGCTGTCTGTTCAAAGCACTATCCAATTAACTCCACCATTCAGTTCTTTCTCCATAGACCTGTAAAGTATCCACAAAATATCTGTCAATTTATTTTCCATAGTTACTATTGAATCTACTATTTTATAGAGGTATAGACATCACTATAGCACAGAAACAGGCTCTTCAGCCCATCTAGGCCATGCCAAACTATTATGCTACCTAGTCCCATCAACCCACACCGGGACCATAGCCCTCCATAGCTCTCCCATCAATGTACCTATCCAAATTTCTCTTAATTATTGAAATTAAACCTGAATCCATTACTTCTGCTACTAGCTCGTTCCACACTCTCACCACCCTCTGTGTGAAGAAGTTTCCCCTAACGTTCCCTTGAAGCATTTCACTCTTCAATGTTAACCAATAACCTCTAGATCTAGTCTCACCCAACCTCAGTGGGAAAAAGCCTGCTTGCATTTACCCTATCTATACCACTCATAATTTTGTATACCTCTATCAAATCTCCACTCATTCTCCTACGCTCCAGGGAGTAAAGTTCTGACCTATTGAACCTTTCCCTATAACTCAGGCCCTCAAGTCCTGGCAACATCCTTGTAAATTTTCTCTGTATTCTTTCAAGCTTATTGATATCTTTCCTGTAGGTAGGTGACCAAAACTGCACACTATACTCCAAATTAGGCTTCACCAACATCTTATACATTTTCAACATAACATCCCATCTCCTGTATTCAATACTTTGATTTATGAAGGCCAATGTCCCAAAAGCTTTCTTTATGACCCTATCTACCTGTGATGCCACTTTCAATGAATTATGGCCCTGTATTCCCAGATCCCTCTGTTCTACCACACTCTCAGTGCCCGACCGTTCACTGTGCAAGACCTACCCTGGTTGGTCCTCCCAAAGTGCAACACCTCACACTTGTTTGCCGTTTTTCAGCCCATTTTTTCCAGCTGGTCCAGATCCCACTTCAGGCTTTGATAGCCTTCCTTGCTGTTCACTACACCCACAATCTTAGTGTCATATGCAGTTTACCTCATTATCATCCAGATTATTGATAGAGATGACAAACAACAATGGACCCAGCACCAATCCCCGCAGCACTCCACTAGTCACAGGCTCCAGTTAAACAGGTGACCATCTACTACCACCCTCTAGCTTCTCCCACAAAGCCAATGTTTAATCCAATTTAATGCCTCATCCTGAATGCCAAGCGACTTAACCTATTTGACCAAACTCTCACATGGAACCTTGTCAAAGGCCTTGCTGAAGTCCATGTAGACAACATCCACTGCCTTTCCTTCATCAACTTTCTTGGTAACTTCCTCAAAAAACTCTATAACCTTGGTTAGACATGACCTACCACGCACAAATCCATGTTGACTATACCTAATCAGTCCCTGTCTATCCAAATACTTATATATACACTGTCCTTTGTAATACCTTCCAATAATTTAACCATTACTGATGTCAGGTTCACTGGCCTAAAGTTCTTATTCTTAAAGCCTTTCTTAAACAACAGAACCACATTAGCTGTCCTCGTGTCCCCCACCTCACTTGTGGCTAAGGATGTTTTAAATATCTCAGTTAGCACCTGTGCAATTTCTGTACTTGCCACTCACAAGGCCCAGGGAGTACCTTGTCACACCCTGAGGACTTATCTGCCCTAATTTGTCTCAAGACAGTAAGCAACTCCTGTGTAGTCCGTATATGGTCCGCGACCTCACTGCTATGTTGCCTCACTTTAATAGAATCTGTGTCTGTCTCCTGACTAAATACAGCTGCAAAAAATTCCATTTCAGATCTCCCCCATCTCTTTAGGCTCCACACATTAATGCCCATTCTAATCTTCTAGAGGACCAATTTTATCCCTTGCTATCCTTCTCTTAATAGACAGTACCTGTAGAAGCCCTTGGCATTCTCCTTCACTTTGTCTGCTAGAGCAACCTCAAGCCTTCTTTTAGCTCTTCTGATTTCCTTCTTAAGTATTCTCTTGCATTTCTTCTACTCCTCAAGAACCTCATTTGTTCCTTCCTGTCTATTCCTGATTTGCACCTCCTTCTTAACCAGGGCCTCAATTTCTTTCAAACACCAAGGTTCCCTAAACCTGTTATCCTTGTCAGAATAAAAGTCAGGAACAAACAAACTCTACACTCTCAAAATGTCACTTTTGAAGGTCTCCCACTTACCAAGTACAATTTTATCAGAAAGCAACCTGTCCCAATCCACACTTACTAGCAAAATTGCCTTTTCTCCCATTTAGAATCTCAAACTGAGACCAGTTACAACCCTCTCCATAATTATCTTGAAGCTAATGGCATTATGATCACTAGATGCAAAGTGTTCCCATATACACACTTCTGTCACTTACCCTGTCTCATTTCTGAATAGGAGATCCAGTAATATATTATCTTTAGTTGGGAACTCTATACTGATTAAGGAAACTTTCCTGAACACATTTGACAAACTCTATACCAACCAGCTCTTTTACAGTGTGGGAGTCGCAAACAATATGTGGGAAGTTAAAATCACTTCTATTACAACCTTATGATTCTTGCAACAGTTTGTGACCTTTCTACAAATTTGCTCTTCTAAATCCCACCGACTACTAGGTGGTCTACAATATAATTTCATTAGCGTAGTCAAGCCTTTCTTATTCCTCAGTTCCACCGATACAGCCTCAATAGACGAGCTCTCCAGTCTGTCCTGGCTGAGCACTGCCGTGACATTTTCCCTGACTAGTAATGCTACCCCTCCCCCTTTAATCCCCCCCACTCTATCATTTCTAAAATAACAGAACCCTGGAACATTGAGCTGCCAGTCCTGCCCCTTCTGCAAGCAAGTCTCACTACAAGGCTACAGTGCCATAAATCCACATGTTGATCCATGCTTTAAGCTTATCGGCCTTTCCTACAATATTCCTTGTATTGAAGTATACACAACTCGCAACATTAGTCCCACATTCAAGCGAAAGCTTAACCTTTCAATTCCTGTCTTTGTATGCAGGCTTATCAACACCTTTTCCCACAACCATTCCAGCATCTGCTCTTGTTCCCATCCCCCTGCAACTCTAGTTTAACACCACACCCACCCCACCCCGCTCTCTCCCCCCACCCTGTGCAACACTAGAAAACCTTCCTGCAAGGATATTAGTCCTCTTCCATGTCAGGTGGAAATAGTCCCATCTGTACAGGCCCCACCTTCCCTGGAAGAGAACCCAATAATCCAAAACTCCGAAGCCCTCCTTTCTACATCATCTCTTTAGCTACATGTTGAACTGTATTATCTTTGTTCTTCTGGCCTCACTAGCACGAGGCAAGGGTAGCAATCCTGAGATTGCAACCCTGGAGGTCCTGTCCTGTACCTCAGCACCTAACTCCCCGAACACATTTTGCTGGACCTTCCTACCCATGTCAATGGTACCGGTGTGGATCACACCCTCCCATTGTTCAGCCTGTCACCTAAGAATGCTATGGATTCAATCTGAGATGCCCCTGACCCTGGCACGTGTGAGGCAACATACCATTCATGAATCTCAATCTCATCCACAGAACCTTCTGTCTGTTCCCCGAGCCATTGAATCCCCTAGCACTACAGTTAGCCTCTTTTCCCCACTTCCCTTCTGAGCCACAGAGCCATTCTCAGTGCCAGAGACCTGACTGCTGTGACCGTCCTCTGTTAGGTCATTCCCCCAACAATTTCTACCATTATATTCCAGACTATAATAACATACAATGTAAGTATAAAATCATCTCATTTTTCTCCTACCCCAGTATTCTTTTGCCTTTTGTTTACTGTCTCTCTTCTTAGTGAAACCACTTTCACTACATTCATTATATTAATCCATTTATGATTCCGTTCTGTGATGGAACCTATTATTTCACTGTAGTGACACAGAAGCAGAATTAGGCCATTCTGCCCATCCAGTCTGCTCTGCTATTCCATCATGATTGATTTATTTCCCCTCACAACTCTGTTCACCTGCCTTCTCCTTGTAACCTTTGATGCCCTTACTAAATCAAGTTCAAGTTCAAGTTTAATTGTCATTCAACCATACACATGAATGCAACCAAACAAAATAGCCATTCTTCCAGGGCCAAGGAGCAAAACACATTACCAACAGTCATACACAGCACAAAGTACATATAACTACAATATCAGTAAAAAAATATAGCCCAAGCCTTTGAGTATTATGGCCTGTAGATTGATGGTGTATGGGATGTCATTCTGTTCGGTTTGAAAAACAACGAAACCTCTGCATGCTTTTATGCATTGAGTTGCCGCCACATGATTGGCTGATTAGATATTTGCATTAAATAGCAGGTGTACAGGTGTACCTAATAAAGTGGCCAACGTGCATATATTCATTATATCATAAATATATCATCATTGTGTCATGAAACAATAGACTTAGTTGTTTTATAAAATCTGTCCTCAACCTTTTACAACTTATTTTGTTAAAGAAGTTAGGTATGCAACCTTTCACCTATGATGTCAGGAGTGATGGGACAACTGGTAATGCCCAGGATTGTCCATGTTACTGTTAAATTCCAGAAGGTGCCATATAAATGTCAGTCCATTGTTTCTTGGCATAGTTTCTGTGAATAAACAGGTACTCACACAAAGTTTGCTCCAACCATTAAGCAATCGAATGAAGACTTTATTTCCTTCTCTTACGTAGACCAGAGAACCTTCTGGCATCTGAGCAGTAGCCTTCAGCATGAGTTCGAGATTCTTAAATACATGGCTCTGTTACAATAAAGAATGCATTAGGCTCACTGTGGAGCACCATAGGCAGAGCTGTTATCTTGTAGAAAGACAATGAGTGGCCATTCTGACTGGAGCCGAAGGATCAGGCTTCGAATTGAGGCTTGTCAGGCCTTCTTTTCCTGTGGATACTCACTCTTCCCCTCTTTGAAGGTATTGCCCCCTGGCTATGCCCCGTACTGGGGTTGGTCAGCACTCTCCAAGGCCTTGGCTAATTCATCATTACTCAAGAATGATACTTCAAAATGAATTTATGCTCTGATGAGGACATCAGCACTGCCTGAACTCTGATTATGTCCACTGTCTACCACATCTGAATCTCCAGCAGTGCTTGCCAAACTTCCACCAGAACTGACAGCTTCCAGCTGCAAACTCAACAGGTGATGGACCTACATTCTGAGTCTCCAAAGTCTCTTCACCATCTAGACAGCACATTTCAAGAGCAGAATAGGATATTCTCCAATTACCTGGCTAGGTACATTTCTAATGACGCTGTCTAAGAATCTCAACAACATTCAGGAGAGTGCTACCTACAAAACACACTAACCAAGGCTACTCTAAAACTGCCCCCTCCCCAAATCCATGAACTCTACTATGTAGACAGACAGAGCTAGCAGATTTGGGGGAACACTGTAACCTGGATGATCCCATCCAACTCAAACACATCCGAAACACAAGAGATTCTGCAGATGCCGGAGATCCAGAGTAACAAACACAAAATGCTACATGAACTCAGCAGGTCAAACAGCATCTGTGAAAAGGAAAAAAAAAGTCGAAATTTCGGGCCAAGGTCCTTCATCAGGACTAACTCACACACATCCTAACTTGTAAATCTATTGCAGTTCCTTCATTACAGCTAGGTCTTTATCCTGGAACTTCCTTCCCAACAACGCTGTGGGGTTACCTTCACCAGACGACAATCGCTCTACACCACTTTCTCAAGGGCAGCTAGGGGTAGACAATAAATGCTGGTTTTGCTGGTGACAACTATATCCCCAGGGTGATGGTAAAATGGTTCTTTATGAACATTAAGTTTAATTATTATTTCTGATGCAGGGTTTCAAGTGGAACGGTTGACAATTTCTTTCCTCCCACAAAAGCTACTCGACCCATTGAGTTCGTCCAGCAGGTTATTTGTTACTAAAGCGTTATTGCTCTGCAGGGTTCTACTTTTCTGCGCAGACACTGATACAAAATTAGCCTTGTCAATTCAGTATGTCAGAGAGGTACAGTGCCTCTCTTCAGAACTTTCTGTGTTAGAAATCAGATACTGGCACCCTCCCAGAGACCTCCATCCTAACGTCCGAAGGGCAGTTATCCACCGTAAATGGACTTTCCACCGAAGAATATGAAACTCTTCGTTGTGGTGTGTTAAAAGCACATGGAGGAAAGCAAAGGTTCGTGGACCATTGCCGCCTCCTCACAACCTTGATCCCCTCCAAGAATAATAACTAGTAGTGAAAGCAGGCCGGTCTTACACCTCTAATGTTTGAGTGCCACTAAATATCAATAAATAATAAGCCAATAATGAAACTATTAATGTTGCAGTAACAAATTAAAAAAGAAGCATCATAGTAAATTATGTAGGCAGACAGGCCTTAGAGTTCCTGTTGCATTTTTCAGCATTTCTACAGTTATTAAATGAAGAAGTACCTCACAGCTTGATGCTTTTCTCCTTTATGATCACTGGAATCTGGATGAATTTAGTTTGTTTGCAGCTCTACAATGAAGATAACCTAAACCTAGATATTGACCATTTCTGTTGGCTTACCTTTAGGATGCCGTCAGATAGACCGTCATTGAATTTGTGACCTTGGAAATCTGCAAAAGAGACACAATAGAGTATAACTATGTCTGCAAATTATAAAATGGGTTGTTGCATCCAATTCTATTAAGATACCATATCAGAATAGTTTGGGTGATTATGGAAATTACTTTAATTGTACACTAAACCACACCACCCGGTTAAGGAAAATTATTACCCTAAAACTATTAAACTCCTGAAATGGTGTGGATAACTTCACCTACCTCAACACTGAACTGATTCTATGACCTACAGACTCTCAAGACTATTTCCAACTGCTTCTCAGCATTATATTTTTCGTCTTCTTTTGCGCATTGACTGTTTATTGGTCTTTGTAAATTTTATTGCATTGCTTTATTTTCCTGTAAATTCTTGCAAGAAAATAAATTTTATGGTGACACTGCTGATTGAGTGTCATCACATAAAAAGTTCTCTAGGAAGACATCAAAGAAATGACATTTCATTAAACGCTATTCTTAACACAGCATTTGCATTTATCGACACCCACATGAATATTTTCAGAAAGATGCTTGCCCGCATAACAAATATGGTCATGGGCCCAGCAGAGAAAACTTCATTTTTGTACTGTTTTACAATACAAAAATGAAGTTTTCTCTGCTGAGCCCATTACTTTCATATGGCACCTGCTAGAACTTAAAATTTATGTATTGGTTATTTATCTCAGCATTTGAGTTCTTATAACCAATGTTTTGGTGGGTGGAAGGGTTGAAGTATTGGCTTAGGCTGTGGAGCAATGGCAAATTTTGATAAGTGTAAGGCAAGGACACTTAAGTGGTAGGGCCCTAGGAGTTTGGAGAAGCAGGGGGACCTTGAAGTATAAGGCCAACGATTCCTGAAGATGGCAAAACCTTTTGATAAGATGGCTAAGAGGGCAAGTGGAATAATGCAAGGAATTGCAGAGAGATATGCACATTGCCCAGTCCATCATGAAAGCCAGCCTCCCCTCCATGGACTCTGTCTACATTCCTTGCTGCCTTGGTAAAGCAGCCAACATAATCAAAGACCCATCCCACCCCAGACATTCTCTTGCCTTCCCCTTTCCATTGGGGAGAAGATGTAAAACCTTGAAAACATCTACCAGCAGGCTCAAGGACAGTTTCTTTCCTGCTGTTATCAGACTCTTGAAGGAACCTCTTGTACATTAAATATAACTGTTGACCTCAAAATCTATCTTGTCATGGCTATTACACCTTTCTGTCTACCTGCACTGTACTTTCTCTGTAACTGTACCTCTGTCTTCTGCACTCCTTCATTAGCTTTCCCTTGTACTAACTCAAAGTACTTATGGTTGAAATTATCTGCATGAATGACTCTCAAATTCAAGATTTTCTTCTCTGTTTCTTGCAATAATAAAGCAATTAGCCCGGAGATAAGAGCATGATACAAATTTATTAAACATTGGTTAGCCTATAGCTGGAATATTCTATGTAGTTCTGGTCACCACACTATGGAAAGGAAGTGATTGTGTTGGAGTGGCTACGGTGGAGACTCACCAAGATGTTGCCAGGTGTAGAGCCTTTCAGTGAGACCAGTTTGTTTTCCTTCTAGTAGAGGAGCTTGGGGGGTGGGGCATGGTCATAGCAGCATATAACATTATGATGGCCATAGATAATGGCAGATAGGAAGCTTTTCCATGGAGGTACTAAAACTAGCAGCCATGGGTTTAGATAGAATGTACACTCAGTGGCCACTTTATTAGGTACACCTGTACACCTGCTCGTTAATGCAAATATCTAATCAGCCAATCACATGGTAGCAACTCAATGCATAAAAGCATGCAGATATGGTCAAGAGGTTCAGATGTTGTTCAGACCAAACATCAGAATGGGGAAGAAATATGATCTAAGCGACTGACCGTGGAATGATTGTTGGTATCTCAGAAACTGTTGACCTGTTGGGATTTTCATGTACAACAGTCTCTAGAATTTACAGAGAACAGTGCGCGAAACGAAAAACATCCAGTGAGCGGATGTTCTGTGGGTGGAAACGGGTTGTTAATGAGAAAGGTCAGAGGAGAATGACCAGATTGGTTCAAGCTGACAGGAAGGCGACAGTAATTCAGATGCTAAGCGTTAGAACACTGGTGTGCAGAAGAGCTTCTCTGATCATACAACATGTTGAACTTTGAAGTGGATGGGCTACAACAGCAGAAGACCATGAACACACACTGAGAGGCCACTTCATTAAGTACAGGAGGTATCTCTGAGTGTACCTCCACTGAGTGTAAAATGTAGAACAGTACAGTCCAGGATCAGATCTTTTTACCCACAATGCCTTGCCAACCATGCTTCTAAATTAAAGCAAATATATCTGCTTGCATATGATCCATAACTCTCCATACCCTGAATGTTCACATCCCTGTCTGAATGCCTCTGAAATATTACTATCACCTCGGCCTCTACTATCACCCCTGACAGTACGTTTCAGGCATCCACCAATCTCTGTGTAAAAAACGTATCCCACATATCTCCTTTAAACTTTACCCCAAATGCATGCCTCCTGGCATTTGACATTTCTATCCTGGGAAACTCCTTACAGACAGCAGTGGGAATTGAACCCCGGTCACTGGTGCTGTAAAGTGCTGGGCTACCGTGCTGCCCTTGTTCTATCAGGTCTTCCCTCAGCCTCCAAAACGCCAGAGAAAACAGTCCGGGTTTGATTTGTTGACAATAACCAATGCAACAACCCAATGTGTAGGGTAACGGGCAAGAGATTGAGAGGGGATCTGAGGAAGAAATTTTCACCTAGTGTGTTTGGAACTTGGATTGTACAGGGTGAAGGAGGCAGGTACCTTCATAGCATTTAGGAAGTATCCAGACAGGCACCTAAATTAGAAGGCAATGGGCCAAGTATTGGTGAATACTGAAAGGATCCAAAGGTAAGTATTGATTTTTTTTGTGGTTTTGAGAAACAGGATCAGATCTTGAAACCTACCCACTGCAGTGACAACTTAATCTTCACAATGTACCTTGCCCATTCCCATAGTACATTCTGAGGCCTCTTGACACCAGGAGGGACATTTGGCGCCAAACCTTGGCTGACCGAAATAAGGCTGAGGCCTCTGTCTCACAAGGATCTCTGCCCAGAAGCCAGCTTCAAATAAACTGAACCCCATTTAGATTATCAAAGTAAATAATATTAGATTGTATCATTACTTTAATCATTTGTACCTCTGCTAGAAGTACTAAAGGATTCTTTTCAATCACCAGTTGCTTTATTGTTACATAATACCTACAAAATGACTTCCTAATGCTGAAGGTCAAATAGTGGTTTTTATATTGTTTTTGGGTGATAGTTATTGCTTAAGAGAGGGATATTTAATGCCCAATTGATCACCGAGTTACTCGACAAACACCAAAACTACTTCTTTAAAATGATTTAAAGAACCGATAACTGGTTCGGTCAGCTTTTTCATCAACATCACTTCTAATAATTTTGAATAAGTATTGTAAAGTGTACAGCAGCAAAAGAGACCCACCTAGAATTCCAGAAAACAAGAAAACTCCTCATATTCCGCCTGTGTAGCCTCCAACCTGAAGGTTTTGAACATTGATTTCCTTAACTTCCGGTAATTACTTCCCCCTCTCCCTTCTCTCTTCTTCCATTCCCCATTTTGGTTTCACTCTCACTCCGCTTCTCCTTACCTGTCCATCACGTCCCTCTGGTTCCTCTTCTCCTTCCCTATCTTCCCTGGCTCACAGTCTTCTCCTATCATTTCTGTTTTCTTCAGCCCTTTACCCCTTCCACTTATCATCTCTCTATTTCTTACTTCATCCTGCCCTCCTTCACCCATCCACCTTCCCCTTCTTCTGGTTTTACTCCTTATCGGCTTGTACTCCTTCCCTTCCTCCCACTTCTGTCCCTTTCGTTTCCACTCCTCTAGCCCGAAATGTTGACTGTTTATTTAGCTCCATAGATGCTGCCTGACTTTCTTAGTTCCTCCAGCACTTTTTTTGTGTGTTGCCCTAATTTAAAAATGAGGTTGGTTATTGAAGGCATGAAAAATAAATTTGGAAGAAGTGTGGGTTGAAGTATGGTAAAATGCTTGTGGGACAAAATACATGAAATATATAAAAGCTGTAATCTTGATATATTTTTGGGTTTGGTTGAAAAGTATTCCAGCAATAGGTAAAAGTACCTGGGTGCCTGGAGCTATGAAGGTCGCCTTGCTGTTCATGATTCACCTGGTGGAAGAACCACATCAGATCATTCAGCGTGACATTGCCATGGGTGACACAATGATGAATGACCACAAGAAAGAAACTACAGTGTCATTTGCTGAAGGTGTTAGCCTTTGTTGTGATCTATTCCCAGGTCATGTTGCATTGAGGCACAAACAATCTATCAAAGGAGTGAGAGAGAACAAAGCCTCCATTTCACACTTTCATCTTGGACTATCAAATGTAGTCATTAGTCTGCGCGAGACACAAAATCAATGTACAGTGTACTGTTTGCTAATGTAAGTATCTTGAGAGAAGGTATGTTGGCCAGAAAGTATGTTAGCATCAAAGGATAAGAGCTAAAGTCAGATAGACGCCTTTGCAACTTCAGTTTATTGTTTAGCCCCAGGGGTTTACTATAACTTACTTACTGTTTGTTGCAATTTGTCGTGTACGCATTCCCCGCCTAATACCAATGACAGCCTTTCAAAAGTAATCTGGCATCCAAACACACCTAGAGATTGTGTAAGGATGTGCGTTGATCTATCCCACCTTCTCGCCACCTTTTGTCAATACTGGGTGTTCATCACCGTTCAAATTGGACAAATTAGAGCCTTTCCTTTCTTGCTCAGGCTCCAGATGGTCTAATTCAGAAACCAATTTGTAATGAACCACCAATATCCACAGGAGCTGGAGAGAAAGTAATGCCAGTCAGTGAGTGTGAAGGATGATGAGAGTTTGTGAGGCAGATACACTGTGGAAGGGAAAATCTTCCCAAAGTTTGAATATGATAAAAAAAAATTGCTTTTTCTTGTAACAAAAATAATACTTACTGGCATTTTGCAGTGAGGTCTTGGAGGGACCGGGAAAATTCTCTGCAAATAATAACAAAAAAAAAACAAACTTAAGTCAAACAGTAAAGAAATTCTGTATGAAAATGATTGAATGGCTGAATGGGCCTACGTTATAGTAGAATGATCCTGGAATTCCTGGTGGGCCTGGAGGTCCTGGAATGCCAGGAATACCTGGTGTGCCTGGAACACCCTGGAATAATACATGAAAAGTGTTAAAATTTTTTGAAGAAAACAATTTCAGTTTTGAACTTTAAAATCAGTGTGCCTGAAAACTAATGATTTTTCATCGTCCTGTATTGATACAATACTGCCAGTTGAAGTCTGGCAAGATGCAGTCCTTCAACATTGATATAATATTCTCCATGAATCAGAGCAGCCTATGCTTAGAATCAGATTTGTCTCTGTCCCTGAACTACAGAGATTTCAGGATTGTTAACCCTTTCCTTGACTGGTTATGTGGACATAATGTATGGAGCTAAATATTTGAACCTACCACAGGTGATAAAATAGTTTATTCTACAGCTTCAAATTAATTAGTTTCCTTGTGTTTTTCTAGGGCTGTGTGTGTGTGTGTGTGTGTGTGTGTGTGTGTGTGTGTGAGAGAGAGAGAGCGACTGTGAGAGAGAACATGTGAGCATGAGTGCTTGTGTACGTGTGAGAAAGAAGTATGCACGTAAGTGGGCTTGTGTCTGTCTGAGGGAATTTATAGTATTTTTATTTACAGATACAGCACGGTAACAAGCTCTTCCAGCCCAACAAGCCCACACAACCTAATTACATCAATGTGACCAATGAACTTACTAACCCGTATGTCTTTGGACTGTGGGAGGAAACCAGAGCTCCCGGAGGAAAGCCACGCGTCACAGTGAGAACATACAAACTCCTCACAGAGTGGCAGAAATTGAACCCGGGTCACCGACGCTTTGCAAGTAATACCCCAGGACCTTAAACTCTGAATTACTTTCCTTCATTCCTAACAGAGTTTTGAAATTCCAAAGTCCCTTTTTTGTTAATTAGTCTCCTGCATTCCCTAGTACATACTTAGAATGAATGCTAGTCTAATTGTAGTATGCTGAAGAGGTTCAGCAAGATCAAGTCTGAGATACTGTTTCCCTTAGGAGCAAAGTCTGGAACTAGGGAGCATGGCCTCAAGGTGCATAGTTGGACATTTCGACCAAGGTCATGCGAAATCTCTTTCACTCCGAAGAATTCTTTTCCCCAGCATGCTCGGCACTGAGTAGTTTCAAACTAATATGGACAGACTTGGAATTTGGAGAAAAAAGAAATGTGGAGATTGAGATATGTTATATTCCATCTTGTTGGAGCTCTCTCAAAGGACTATATGATCTACAATTTCATACTGTATGTGTTATTGTATTTTTTATGATTTGACTTACACTGGTAGTGCAAGGGTCTCCCTTCTCTCCCTTCATTCCTGGAGGACCCTGTTTGTACAAAAAATTAGCAAAACATTTTGAAAACACAAGATGAGTTGTTCTTCTTGGAATGTACCACACACTAACCAACTCTTGAATTATCAATCCCCTTTTTAACACCTCAAAATTTCCCTTTTTTGAAAAAGCACTATCAGTTCTTTAACTCCTGCATTGCCTTTAAATTATTGTACATGACTACTTATTCTGAGAAAATTAATGTTTAAATAAGCCCTCAGATCAGGTCATTCAAAGCAAAACTTTGCAGGTTGTTCTGAATGGGAATTGATTTTGAAGCATACTATTGCTTGTCTGGAATTATAGAATACAGAACAAGACCATTTGGCCCATTATGGCCAGTCTATCTACCCAATAAAGTACTAAATCAGAAAAGCAAATGTGGCTCAACTGTAGCCAACAAGAGAAGTTAAAGCCAGTATTAGATCAAAGAAAATAGCTTATAATATTTTCAGGATAAGCAGCAAGGCTAAAGATTTGGGGAAATTTAAGACTTTGCAAAGGAGGACCAAGAAAATGACAAAAAAAGAGCTAAATTAATTTGACATCATGGTTGGTGCAAACAACGTGGGCTAAAGCATTTGTTCCTGTGTCATCTGTCCTATGTACTAGAAGAGTAAGGCCTAGCAAAAGTAAATGGATGTGGAGAGGATGTTTCCTATAGTGGGCGAGTCTAGGACCAGAAGGCACAGATTCAGAATAGAGGGATGTCCCTTTAGAACAGAGATAAGAAGGAATTTCTTTAGCCAGAGGGTGGCAAATCTGTGGAATTCATTGTCACTGACCCCCGTGGTGGCCAAGTCATTGGGTATATTTAAAGCAGAGGTTGACAGGTTCTTGATTAGTAAGGGCATCAAATGTTATGGGGAGAAGGCAGGAGAATGGGGTTGAGAGAGATAATCAGTCATGATGGAATGGTGAAGCAGACTCAATGAGATGAATGGCCTAATTCTGCTCCAATGTCTAATAGCTTTATTGACTTATGGTAATCTAGTAAAAAGCATGCAGGATTATCAAAAATTAGAGAGGGTTTTTACAGACAAAGGTAGCAGAAACTGGTCCAATCTAAACTAGTTCTATTTGCCTGCATTTGGCCATATCCCTCTAATGCTTTCCTATCCACGTATTATTTAAATGTTGTTAATGTATTTGCTTAAACCACTTCATCTGGCAGCTGATTCGATATACTGACCACCTTCTGGATGCAAAAAGGTTCCCTTAGGTTCCTGTTAAATCTCTCGCCTTTTACCTTAAACCTATGTCCTCTAGTTCTTGATTCCCCAACCCTAGAAAAAAGATTGCACAGTTGACTCTATCTATGCCCCCCATATTTCCAATAACTTTAGTTTCTGTAGGTTTCAGAAATGTTAGATTGCTCCATATGTGGGCCAGCTGGCTTTCATTGTTTGGTCATCAAGTGAGAGAGACAGGAATTCTGGAGCCATGAGCCGACTGAAGGGAAAGTGTGGCTAAAGGCAAACAGGTGCTTCGGGTCAAGGTCAAGTCCAACCTGGTCCAGTGCTTTCAGATAAGGGAAACAACTCAAAGTCAGGACAAAGGTTGATCTTCCGTATGAGAATAAAATGCTGCAGATGCTGCAAACCTGAAACAGAACTAGGAGATGTGCGAAAGCCTCAGCAGGTCACTATGGAGAGAGAAATGGAGTTGTGAATGTTCACCTTTTGTTAGATTTGGCAAAGATTCACGGTGTGTGGATGGGAGGAAAGTACAAGAGGGACAGCCTACATAAAGAGAGGAGGACAGGAGAGATTAAGTGTTAAGGATAATGATACAAATTGAAAGGTGGGTGGGGCACTGAGACAATAAAGAAATAAAAAATGGTTTCAGGCAAGGTCTAAAAAGTGAAAATATAATCACCAACTGGACTTATTGAACAAAGTATTGAGTCCAGAAGGCTGTAGTGCACATGGTCTGAAGACTATACAATTATTTCCTGAGTTAATTCTCCTTCCCTTGTAGAAAAAAAATCTCAGTTTATGAAATTTCAATTTACAGAATTTTGTTAAAGTGTCATGGATTCCTTGGGGTCTGTACTTTTGATTTATGAAGCTATATCAAATAATGTATCATCCTCTGCCATGAGAACACACTGCAGCAAAATACACATACTGCATTTCACCACCCTTTCAATTTATAAAAGTTTGCTAAGTGAAACATTTTTCAGGATTGCATCCCTTCCGTAAATCAAGGAACGTCTTGCTTCCCTGGGTAATATTGAAGGGAACTGACTAAAATAACTCTTAGCAATTGATATACTATAACCCACAAGGCTATGGGTCAAGTACTAGGAACTGATTGTCCGCCTTCACTTATGAGCAGTTTTTCATTGATTCTGTCATGTTTCTTTGTAGCTACTGTGAATGCCCACAAGAAAATAAATCTTAGGATAGTGTATGGTTTATCTACATTGATAATAAATTTACTTTGAACTTTGAACTGTGATTGGAATCAATATCTCTTTTCCAGGCAGATGGGCTCAATGATCAGGAGGACCATCTCTTGTATCAAGCATGTCTACAATCCGTTTCCCTGAGGTGTTCATCCTTGAGCTGTTCCTGAAATTGGAAGTCATTTCAGACTTTATAAAACTGTGCTTTTACCCATTGAAAATTCTTAATTATAGTCTTACACCTGTGTAATATTGTTAAGGAAAAAATCAATTATGTGGTTGATTGATCTTTTACTAGTTTCCCAGAAAGGCCAGTTGCTCCCTTCAGTGTGTTTGGGTTCACGTCAGCTTCTTATGTGGAACATCATTACAGTAGAATTACTCAGAGATACATAAAAATAGATTTCTAATAGAACTTAATAGAGAAGATACATTGCCTTATCAATTTTTAATGAAGTGTACTTCAATTGGATTTCGTTTCAACATTTTTGGTGATTTGTATTCTAGGACAGGGTAGGAACTTAATGATGAAGATGGCAGGGTTGGTCATCAAAACGTCGGTTATAATCAACACCTGTACCTGTCTGGAAGCCCGAGAAGAGTTTATTTGTTATTGACACCGGGAAAGAACTAGATCCTTCTTTAACGATGGTACTGTTATCAATACCACTTAGGTTTAACATGAATTGAATATTTAAGCCATGGGAGCAGAATTAGGCCATTCAGCCCCCGCTCCACCATTCGATCACGGCTGATATCTTTCCCCTTCTTTTCCAGGCCCAATGAAGGACCTTAGCCTGAAACGTCGACCCTTTAGTCCTCTCCATAGATGCTGCCTGATCTGCTGAGTTCCTCCAGCACTTTTGTGTGTGTTGCTCTGGATTTCCAGCATCGACAGAATCCCTCGTGTCCACATTATAAAAGCTTACAAAGCAAACAGACTCTTATTTCATCTGTCAGGGTGGGACTCGTGAATAAGGAAACGTTACAGTTCCAGAAAAGAATCCCAATTCTGTTAACATTTACCTGGTGATAGGAAGTGTCAACGTCTTTCTGAAATACTGGACCAGGCGGGCCTACAGGTCCAGGGGGACCTGGCGGTCCTGGTAGACTGTCACATTTCTGCTTACAGACGCCCTGTATCACAGATCACGGAAACATAAGGAGCAAAGAAACATAGTTATGGTGTGTAATAAATAGCAGAGTAACACAGCTCGCTAAAGTGATCCACAGACAGACATTTATCAACTCATTTTTAAATTCTTTAAGTATTTACAGTGGCCAAGACTGCTCTTTAAGCCTATAAATCCCAGTCGGAAAAAAAAATTAGACTGTTAATGTTAGGACAAGTTTCCCTCTCTATAAACGAAAATCACAGCAAACTGTCACACCAGCAGAAAAGGTCATTGGCTGCAGTCTACCTTGACTTCAGGACTTGTACGTGTCCAGGACAAAGAAGTGGGGAGGGAAAATCATTGAAGACACTATCCACCATGCAAATTGCGTTCTCCTAAAGCTCCCTTCTAGAAATCACTATATGGCTATTAAAACAAAAAAACTTCACGTCATTTTACAAGTTGCTTCCCCCAGGCAGTTAATCTGATCAACCTTTCTGTCCCCATCTCTGACCTCAGTCACTGCACTGTAAACATTTTAAACCACTTTTTATAATTCTGGCATTTACAGTATGTATTCATGCATATTTTATTCCATATCTGTACTTTATCCTCTAACTTTATTTTTATGTAATTCTTCATTCTTTATAAATGTTGAATGTTGTTTTTTTTGTTGCATGTCTCACCCTGACCAACACACCATCGACTTCTGCACAGACTGGGAGTTGCCAGTCCTCCCATTGGCTTCACAATTTGGACAAAGACTCACCACTATCTCCAAATGCATGCAGTTGAATGTGGTTGCATGCAATATCCTAAGAGATCCCAGAGTAGAAACTAGTCTTTGGTTGCTATTGAAGCAATACTGTAAATTGCCCAGTTGGAGTGTGCCTGAGCTTCCACTCAGTTCATTGTCATAGTGCAGGAGGTTAAGGACAGAGGGATCAGAGTCGAAATGTTGTAGTGAATTAAAATAGTAGACGACAGGATCTGCAAGGTTTCATTTCCAAACTGAATAAGGGGTTCAGTAATATGAGCACCCAAACTTTTTCTAAAATCTTAACTATTTTTGTACCCTCACGAGCAAATTGTGATGGCGACAATAATCAAGGATCAACTTTATTCACCATATAAACTTGCCGTATTAGATATCTAATTAAGTGGCCACTGAGTGTATGTTCATGGTCATCTGCTGCTGTAGAGGGGTTCACTTCAGGGTTCAATGTGTTGTTCATTCAGAGATGCTCTTCTGCACACCACTGTTGTAATGGGTAGCTACGCGAGTTAAAATCACCTTCCTGTCAGCTTGAATCAGTCTGGCCATTTTCCTCTGACCTCTTTCATGAGCAATCTGTTTTCACCCACAGAACTGCTACTTACTGGATGTCTTTTTGTTTTGTTTTTTGCACCATTATCTGAAAACTCTGGAGAGTGCTATGCGCGAAAATCCCAGGAGATCAGCAGTTTCTGAGATACTCAAACCACCCCGTCTGGCACCATCAATCATTCCACAATCAAGGTCACTTAGATCACATTTCTTCCCCATTCTGGTGTTTGGTCGGAACAACAATTGAACCTTTTGACCATGTCTGTGTGCTTTTATGCATTGAGTTGCTGCCACACGATTGGCTGCTCAGGTATTTGCATTAATGAGCAGGTGTACAGCTGTACCTAATAAAGTGGTCACTGAGTGTAAATTGACCAGTGCAATGGTATATCAATAGCACTTTCCCCTATACAGAAAGATGTATTGTAGCATTGTCAACACTCACTCCCGGGTTAAAGTTCATCTTTTGTCATTTGTGTTGTACTTGCAATTTTGTCAGAATTGTGAGCTACTTCAGATTTAAGAAACAAGTTCCAACATGCAGCTATTAGCTTGTGAATGCTAGTGATCTGGGACAAAGTTTAACTCCAACATAAGAACTCTCTGCCCTGTCTCGTAGTGGTAGCATTAGACCAATGAAACAGACTGGTGGAACGTGGTAGCATTTCAGGTTGTAGCTAGTTAAAACAATATCACAGTCCTTTCTACTTCTGAAGCTGGTCTAGCGTTGTAAATCACGTTACAAGCTAAGGGACCACCATCTTTTCACTTGACACATGCATTTAGA
Organism: Mobula birostris; assembly: GCF_030028105.1. Classification (NCBI taxonomy): domain Eukaryota; kingdom Metazoa; phylum Chordata; class Chondrichthyes; order Myliobatiformes; family Myliobatidae; genus Mobula; species Mobula birostris. The sequence continues at coordinate 43,841,930 of NC_092402.1, forward strand.
AGATCGAGCTTGAAGTCAGAGCACAAAAATTAAATAACAATTACACATTTTTAAAACTTGTAATACTGACCGGCTTTCCTTGTTCTCCAATGAAGCCTGGCAAACCTGGCAGACCTGGAGGACCAGGCATTCCAGGGACTCCCTATATTTGAGAGGCAAAATGAGATTATGAATCATCATGCATTAAATAAACAAGGCTAGATTACCTGGGATTTAGAAGATTGAGGGACTTGTTTGAAATTCTTCAAGGTATTCAAGGGAAACTGACTGTGGAGGTAGGGAGATGCTAATTTGTTGGTTAGGGAATCGAGGACCAGAGTAAAAAGTTTAAAAATTCAAGCCAAAGTATTTTTTAGGAAGGAACTTCAAAAAAATTTCTCCACTTCTTCAAGATGGCAGACATTTGAAGCTTTCAAAATCAACAATTGATTCTTGGCCAATTCTTAGTTTTACATTTGCGGATGCTAGACTTTTGTTAACCAAAGTGATTAAGTGATATTGAGCATAGGAATGTGTATGAATATAGGATGTAGATCTCACAGAATGAGAGAACAAGTTCCAGTGATTAAATAATATATTTGTATTCCTGGGTCGGGGCAAAATCTTTCTGGGTCTCTGCACATTAAAATGATCCATGCATTTTGTTGTCATGTGTAATTCAGTTCTATTTTAGACAGGGCGGTGTAGAAGCCTTTTGGCATGCTGGCCTTCACAAGTCTGGGTGTTGAGTATCCAATTTCAGAGGTGATGGTACAGTTGTACAGGACACTAGTTAGAGTGCACTGTTGTGTTCAGTTTTTGGTCTCCCTGCTAAAGGAAAGATGTTATTAAACTGAAATGAGTGAAGTGCAGGAGTCTGAAGATACACACACTATGTTTTAGGATCAATTTCTTCCCTTCCGCCATCAGGTTCTGATTCTGAACAGTCCATGAACCTCAGTAAATATATTTTAGACAAGGTTGGATTGATTTTTGCATAGTAGGGGAGTTAAGGATTATGGGAAAAGGCAGGTAGGTGGAGATGAGTCCATGGCCAAGTCAGCCATGATCTTATTGAATGACGGAGCAGGCTCGGTGGGCCAGATGGCAGACTCCTGCTCCTATTTCTTATGTTCTTAGGAATACTTACCTCACTATTTTGCTCACTTTTTTACTACTTATTTTTTATATTTCTCTTTGTAACTTATAGTCAATTTTAAAATTTCATGACTTATGTCAGTAATAATAAACCTGATTCTGATTTTTAATGTCTGCCTTTGACAAAGCATTCCTGCTTTGGAAAATCTCTGTAAAAATGTATATCTTCCCAACCTTTCTCCTCAGTTGATGGGGTTCTGACATCAGCTCCACAACAAACAAAATAACCGTTCTCCATCTGTGAGCTTGGCCCAGAATTTCCCGAGAAATATCAACACTTCCGTGTGGATTTGCTGCTGCTCCCCCCTCACTAATGTCAGGGAGTTTGCACATGAGTAAAAGTCCCAAACTTCCTGACCGGTGTTTTCTGGAGTTTTTCCAGCTGCTGTCCAATGCTTAACTGTCCTCAGTTGCCCAGCCCTGCCTGGCTGCTGAATGTGTGCCAGATTAAACCCAGTCGTCGTCTTCGTGGCTATTCTTCGAGGTTGAGGATGATGGTCTTCGTTCCGTTGATCTGTTTATGGGCTCTCAACTGGCTTTTGAGTCCAATCTTGGCTTTGAAAGTTCTTCTGCATTCAGGACAGGTAGTTCCAGATGGCAGATTGGGCTTTGGTTGTTGCTGCCTCTCTTTCCATTTTCCTCTCTTTCCTTCTAATTCTGCACATCTGTTGGCTTCGAAAGTTGCTGTTCCTTCTCGGATGATGGTTTGCCAGAGTTTCCGGTCCTTGGCATTGGTTTCCCAATTGTTGATGTCGATGTCACATTTCTTCATGTTGGCTTTTAAGACGTCTTTGAATCTCTTCTGTTGTCCACCTCTTTTACGTTTGTCTTCTTTAAGCTGGGAGTAGAAGATTTATTTCAGCAGACGTTCGTCTTTCATCCGAACAACATGACCGCTCCATCTTAGTTGGTTCTTGATGACGTAGGCTTCAATGCTTGTTGTTTTTGCTTCATTTAGCAAGCTGACATTGGTCCTTCTATCTTCCCAGCTGATATTTAAGATGTTTCGAAGACAGCGTTGATGGAACTTTTCAAGTGCCTTCAGATGTTGTCAGTATGTTGTCCAGGTTTCTGATGCATACAGGAGCGTTGAGATCACCACTGCTTTGTACACTAACATTTTGGTGTCTGTTTGGAAGACTTGTTCGGAGACATCCAAAAGCTGTTCCAGCGCATTTAAGATGATGTTGGATCTCATCATTAAGGTCGACATTGGAGGAGAGGTGACTTCCAAGATACGGAAAGTGGTCCACGTTTTCCAGGGTTGTTTCGCCAAGTTGAATTGATGGTTCTATCCGATTTGTCTCAGTTGGTGACGGTTGGAAAATGATCTGAGTCTTCTTGGAATTGATAGTAAGTCTAAGTTTCGAGTATGCACGGTTGAAGGCAGTCAGACTCTGTTGTAGGTGGTTTTCTGAAAGAGCTGCAACACTGTTGTCATCTGCGTATTGGAACTCGTGGCTGTCTTGTTTTTGGACTTGAGACGGGCCAGATTGAAAAGTCTGCCATCTGTTCTGTAGACAATTTTGATTCCTGGGGGTAGGTCATCCTTGATGATGTGGACGAATGTTGCAATGAAGATGGTGAACAAAGTTGGGGCAATCACGCATCCCTATTTTACTCCTGATCTAACTTGAAAAGGCTCACAGATACTGTTACTGACCATGACTGTGGCAAGCATGCCATCGTGGAGGAGTCTCAGGATTCAAATGTACTTATCAGGCATCCGTAGGTGGATAGGACATCCCATAGGAGTTCCCTTGATACCGAGTCAAAGGCTTTGGTGAGGTCGATGAATGCCATGTACAAAGGTTGAAGTTGTTCACGACATTTTTCTTGTATGTCGCATTGTGAAGATTTATGTCGATTGCTCCACGTGGTGGTCTAAAACCGGCTTGTGTCCCCGGAAGAATCTTCTCGGCTAAAGGCTTGAGCTGGTTGTTCATAATGTGGGTGAGGATCTTTCCTGCTGTTGCTAACAGGGAAATTTCATGATAGTTTCCACATTCGGATCGATCGCATTTCCTCTTGTAGATGGCACTGAATGCTGAGTCTCTAAAGTCTGCTGGTACGTCTTCATTTATCCAGATCTTGATGAGAAGTTGATGCAGTTCATTTCAATATAGAAGAACAGTTGTAAGGGAGATAGGCAGCTATAAGGTGACTTACAAGTTTCCAAATTAATGTCCTGAAATGGTATTGATTTTATTTTAAATGACTTAATCGTTACTTTTACTGATCATGGCATGTGTATTATCAGAAAGATCAGGATCAATTGGCCATCCCTAAGTGCTCTCTAAAAGATGTTGGAAGCCATCTTCTTGAACTGTGGTCTATGGTACTGTTGAATAAAGAGTTCCAGTGGTACAGAGATGTTCCTTGATGATGAAGGAACAGCTACTGTATATATGTCCAAGACTGAATTGTGTGTGAGCTGGAGGGGAACTGGCAGGTGCTGGAGTTTCTATGTGCCTGCTGTCCTCACCCTGAATGGTGTAGGAACTTGAGAGGCGCTGTTGGCGTGAATACAGTATTTTTTTTAGATTGTGCATGCCAAAGCCACTGTCAGTTAGTGATGGAGTGTGTATGTTTGGTCAATTGACATTTATGGGATTTTGGAAAGAAATTATAACGCAGATAGAAGAAAATGTGTCTAGTTAGATGGAAAGTTGGAGATAAGGAGAATGTGAGCAAGGCTCCTTCAGAGAAAAGTTAGGAAGCATCTTCACACAGAGTGGGATGTGTGGAATTCCCTCCCATAACAAGCAAATGATGTTCATTAATTTTATTCTGTAACTGTGTTTGATAGGTTTTTGCTTCTCAAAATTTTAAAAAGACATGAGGCTAAGGCAGCTGGATTGAGCTGAGATGCACACCTGCTATTATTTCTTAGCTTTCCTCTGTGTCAAAATCAAAGTCAAGTTTATTGTCATATGCACAAGTACCTGTATGCACAGGTGCAATGAAAAATGTACTTGCGGCAGCATCACGGGCACACAGCTTTATATAAGCAACGTTCATGAGAAAAACATAAATTAACCACAATTTTTACAAGTATAAACACAATTAGAACAAAAAAAGCAACACACATCAAAGTTGCTGGTGAACGCAGCAGGCCAGGCAGCATCTCTAGGAAGAGGTGCAGTCGACGTTTCAGGCCGAGACCCTTCGTCAGGACAACGTTGACTGCACTTCTTCCTAGAGATGCTGCCTGGCCTGCTGCGTTCACCAGCAACTTTGGTGTGTGTTGCTTGAATTTCCAGCATCTGCAGAATTCCTGTTGTTTGTTGTAGAACAAAAAAAGTCTAATTTAGTGCAGTGTTCAAAGTAATGCTAGTGTTGCTAAACTCTAGTGATTAGGGTTGTGTGAGTTGTTTTAAAAACTGGATGGTTGAAGGGAAGTAGCTGTCCTAGAACTGTGTGTATGTATGTGTGTTTTTTTGTGTGTAATATGAACTTATTTTCTCAGTTATTTGAGCAACACACATCAAAGTTGCTGGTGAACGCAGCAGGCCAGGCAGCATCTGTAGGAAGAGGTACAGTCGATGTTTCAGGCCGAGTCCCTTCGTCAGGACTAACTGAAGGAAGAGTGAGTAAGAGATTTGAAAGTTGGAGGGGGAGGGGAGATCCAAAATGATAGGAGAAGACAGGAGGGGGAGGGATGGAGCCAAGAGCTGGACAGGTGATAGGCAAAAGGGGATACGAGAGGATCATGGGACAGGAGGCCCAGGGAGAAGGAAAAGGGGGAGGGGGGGAAAACCCAGAGGATGGGCAAGGGGTATAATGAGAGGAACAGAGGGAGAAAAAGGAGAAAGAGAGAAAGAATGTGTGTATATAAATAAATAACGGATGGGGTACGAGGGGGAGGTGGGGCATTAGCGGAAGTTAGAGAAGTCGATGTTCATGCCATCAGGTTGGAGGCTACCCAGACAGAATATAAGGTGTTGTTCCTCCAACCTGAGTGTGGCTTCATCTTTACAGTAGAGGAGGCCATGGATAGACATGTCAGAATGGGAATGGGATGTGGAATTAAAATGTGTGGCCACTGGGAGATCCTGCTTTCTCTGGCGGACAGAGCGTAGGTGTTCAGCAAAATGATCTCCCAGTCTGCGTTGGGTCTCGCCAATATATAGAAGGCTACATCGGGAGCACCGGACGCAGTATGTCCCTTTTGCCAATCACCTGTCCAGCTCTTGGCTCCATCCCTCCCCATCCTGTCTTCTCCTATCACTTTGGATCTCCCCCTCCCCCTCCAACTTTCAAATCCCTTACTCACTCTTCCTTCAGTTAGTCCTGACGAAGGGTCTCGGCCTGAAACGTCGACTGTACCTCTTCCTAGAGATGCTGCCTGGCTTGCTGCGTTCACCAGCAACTTTGATGTGTGTTGCTTGAAATTCCAGCATCTGCAGAATTCCTCGTGTTCTCAGTTATTTGACTTACTTTTTAAATGGAATGATTGTTCAACTCTTCCGTTCAGGAACACATGAATGAAATCACGAACTGAAATCTGGAGTCATCCTCATCCCCTTGTATAGCACATGAAGTTGACACACCGTTGTGCCAATTTATTGGGCTGGTTTTGGCCAACACTGATAGGGTTGTGTTCACTGCATTGTTGAGAAACACCGTAAAATGTTGCACCTTAATGACCAGGAAGGTTCAGCATTGAAGCATGGAATTGTGCTTGATTTGCTCAATTCCAGAAAATTAGTTAAGAAAGAAGGATAAGAAATTACATTTCCACGTGCCAAGACTTTGATGGGTTCAAGTCAAGTCAAGTCAAGATTGTTGGCAAGTGCGAGATACAGGTACAATGAAAAGTCTCTCTAGCAGCTTTACAGGCATGTAGGTTTGGACAACATGCACATCGCATAAATTATACATAAAGTCCACATAAATTAAGGTGAAAAGGTTTGTGTAAAACAAACATTGAAACAAAGACACAATTAGAAGCAAGCCCAAAGGAATGCAAGATATAGTCTATAGTGTTCTATGGGTGAGGTAGGATTGCTGGGATCACCAGTAATTGGCTTTGGTAGCACACATAGGCCAGGAATAATTATCTGAGTCTCATAATCGATTTGAGTCAGCCTGCAGTACCCTCACTACCAGTTGCTGAGGCATGTGGTACTTGGCAAGGATGTAAAATATCAGCTATTCTTTTAATTTACAAAAATGACATGTTTATGTGCAATCAGTGAGGCAAAGGATCAGAACTGTTCATTAAAAATACAAGTGAAATTCTTGAGAGGAAAAACATAACATTTACCTTTTCACCTCGAAGACCGGGGTCACCTTTTTCACCCTTTAATCAAGCATGAAGACACAATTAGAAACTCAGAATACAGAATGTCTGAGACCTCTGCTCCTCTCATCTTTTACTTGGAGCCAAAAACCCGTGTCAATAGAAACAGGAGATTGCCTCCTCCAAACACTATCTCTGCAATCCACACCATTAACTTGTCTTTCTCAGGTTGGAGGAGCAACACCTCATATACCATCTAGGTAGTCTCCAGCCCTTTGGAATGAACATAGAATTCTCCAACTTCCGGTAATTCCCTCCCCCTCCCTTCCTCTATCCCTATGTCACTCTGCCCCCTCCCCCAGCTGCCTATCACCTCCCTCATGGTTCCGCCTCCTTCTACTACCCATTGTGTTTTCCCCTATTCCTTCTTCACCTTTCCTGCCTATCACCTCCCTGCTTCCCCTCCCCCACCCCTTTATCTTTCCCCTTACTGGTTTTTCACCTGGAACCTACCAGCCTTCTCCTTCCCACCCTCCCCCCACCTTCTTTATAGGGCCTCTGCCCCTTCCCTCTACAGTCCTGACGAAGGGTTCCGGCCTGAAACGTCGACCGATCTTTTCCACGGATGATGCCCGACCTGCTGAGTTCCTCCAGCGTGTTGTGAGTGCTGCTTTGACCCCAGAACCTGCAGAGTATTTTGGGCTTGAAATTTCAGTGTCCAATACCCCAGCCAAGGTTCTGCTGCCTGTGATTATGAAACAAGCTGGCAAACAGACACAAGTGACTTGAATGTCATACATGGGTCACATTCCAAGTACAGTAGAGTGGAGCACGTGCTGCCACTGGAATGGGGCACTCCTAGCAGCATCTTAAAGGGACCACGTCAGACCATCTGTGAAATGGAAGCAACATCAGCTGCGCCAGTGGTTATACTTTGAAGCCTTACTAGCTCCACAAGGGTCTGCCCATCCAGTTCGGATCTCTCCACATCCCTGTTCCATTGAGAGTTCACTCCTGTGTTGGGGCTATGGAGATGGGTCTACTCTCTCCCAAGCATACTGATGACTCACTGCTCTCCAGTGATAATAAAACAAGATCTGACTGTAGAACTGGCTTGGGTCTCTCATTGACATTCCAAGTGCTCAGTCCACCTTCTGTCCAGTGTATTGAAAACCCATAATGGGAGGTTGAATGTCTATGGAAAAAATTACAACAACGTGGTCCAAGACTGTCACAGAAAATCTAATTGAGCAATATTTGTCTTTCAACCTTTATTTAAAGACTGCAGATTGTTGCTTTGCTGGAACAGAAATAAAATAGTAAACAATGTGAAATGCTATTTTAAAAACATTCGTTTTCATCACTTACTTTGTGGTACTGGTTGTGATACTCTAAATCACTTGGACACATTGCCGTTGGTCCTGGAGACCCTGGAGGACCCATGTCACCTTTTGCGCCCTAGCAAACCAAAAATAACTCAATCCATGGTTTATTGCAATTGCAATCTGAGCTGTGCTTCACTTTCAACTTCGAATCAAAGGTCATACAGTCTAATAGCATAGAAACAGCCTCTTTGATCCAACTCATTCACGCTGATCAAGCTAGTCCCATTTACCTGTGTTTGGCCTATGTCACTGTAAAATCTTTACTATCCATGTAGCTGTCCAAACATCTTTTAAATGTTGATATTGTGCCTGGCTGTACAGCTTCCTCTGGCAACTTGCTCCATATACCCATCACCCTGTATGAAAAATTGCCCCTTGGGTCACTTTCAAACCTTTACCCTCTCCCCTTAAATCCATGTTCTCTAGCTTTAGACTCCCCTATTTGGGAAAAAGACTGTCACTTTATCTATACCTCACATAATTTTATATATCTCTATCATCTCACCCTTCATTCTTCTCCACCTCAGGGAAAAATGTCTCTGCCTATCCAGTTGCACCTTACAACTCAAGCCCTCCAGTCTATGTAATATCCTTACAAATCTTTTCTGGATTAATGACATCATTCCCATAGTTGAGTGACCAGAACTGCAAATAATATTCTAAGGAATGGTCTCACCAGAAATTTTTGGGTTCAAATCTGACTGTAAAGCTTCAGTTACAAGATCTAGATGAAGCAATCAGGGGCACTGCTTATCCAATACAACATTGAAGGGAGAGCCCATGCACGATTCAGGTGGATGGAAATTGTGGACCTATTCACCCAGCAAATTGCTTTTTCCAGAAGTTTCCTTCTAGAAGATGCTATAGGGCTATTAAAACAAAGACTTCACAGCATCTTAAAAGTTTCTTCCCCCAGGCAGTTAATCTGATCAACCATTGAAGTCAGCCCCCACCCACCTCTATCTATGACTTCAGTCACAGCTCTGTAAACACTTTAATCCACTTTTTACAATTCTGTCTACAATGTAAATACATGCAGGTATTTGTGTATTTATGCACATTTTATTCCATATTTGTATTTTAATCTCCAACTTTATTCTTATATTATTCTTTATTATTTATAATTGTTGAATGTTGTTTTTGTTGCATGTCATGCCAACACACCACAGCAAATTCTTAATTCATGTACAAGTGTATGGTGAATAAAGTTGAATAGTTGATGAAGGGTGGCTTGGCTTCAAGGCATTGCAGAGTTCTCTTCCCACATTCTAGCAGATTGGCGGGTGTCTGTGGAACCCTAATGAGCAATTTGCTTCCTGTTTCTTACATTTGGGTTTCTGACCCCTTCCTTTCCAGTCCTGTTGAAGGGTCTTGGCCCAAAACATCGACTGCTTATTCTCCTCCGCAGGTGCTGCCTGACCTGCTGAGTTCCTCCAGCAGTTTGTGCCTGTTTCTCAGTATACTTGTTCCCTAGTTTCCACTAGTCATTAAGTAATTCATTCCCCAGTATTCCAAGTGGCAGTAAATAGCGATGGACAATAATTGGCCTATTCACGCTCCGCACCACACCACAGACCGAGCAAAGATGTTGCATTTTATGGAATAATTTTTATAATCTTTCCATTGTTACTCTTCATATGAATGTTCAGCATTACCTTTTCTCCAGGAATTCCAGTCCCTGGATGCCCTGAAAGCCCTGGTTCACCCTAGAAACATGGAAACAACAAATAAATTATCTTCTTTCAATTCAAAATGAAGCAAGTGTGTTGTGGTAACCATTGACCACTCGGACTGTTGTATGAAGACTGCATCAGTCATTGCTTTTATCATGGCATCAGCTAGGAAGCAGAGGACTACTCAGTACATTGAATCAATGTGGCAGGCACTTCATCAATCATGTACTTACAGGAGCAGCTCATGATGAAACAAGACTTGTGCCATCTCTACACACGTTGAACCAGATGAATAGTGCTGTGAACGGTAAGTGTCAAAAGGAGGAACCATTACAGAAACCCTTTGGGTAGATGAGTGTGGCACATTCTGCAGTGACATTATTGAGCTCATAAATTTTGATGATTAGGAGCTAGGCTCCATGAATGAAGTTTTTGTTTCTTTTGTTCCACGAAGGATTACACCTTGTTAAAATGGGGTTGTCTCCAACATCCAACTGTAGTGCTTTGAGGAAGACAAGCCCCTAGCAGAACCACCTCAGCTGGAGCCTCACGTGATGGGGTTGTTGCATTGTGAGAGCTACCACCTGCAAGATATTCTCCCCACTTGCCACAGGATAACCTGGTTCCCAACCCACATCATAAGGTTCAGAAACAGTTATTACCCTTCAACCGTCAGACTCCTGAACCACTGTGGATAATTTCACTCATTTCGACACTGAACTGTTCACCAGCAACTTTGATGTGTGTTGCTTGATTCCACAACTTATGGGCTCACTGTCAAGGATCCTAGAACACTCGTTCTCAGCATTACTTATTTACTTACTTCTTCTTCTTCTTCTTCTTCTTCTTCTGTTTGGTTCCTTAAGGTTGTTATAGCTGGGGCTGGTAATGAGGATAGACTCCCGCTACCTGTTAAATGCTCCCAATGGCATGCATCTCAAACAGCCTCTGACAACCAAGTCCAGCTCCTGGCCTTCACATGTGGCTTAGCTACTAAGCTTGGCAAAACCGTTTCTACTGATAGGAGAAGGGGAAAAGGTGGGTTACTGGTGCCTTAAAACCAGTCTCTTCGGGCAGATGGGGCTCATCAGCTGTGGTTAGCAGCTCACCTAGAAGAAGGAAAACTCTGATCTCAAACCTCTACTACCTTGTGGCTATACCCACTCATGGCGAAGGTTTTGGGAGTAAACCCCAAGGGGAAAAATCCGGAGCTGGAGTCCCTCGGGCAGTCCTGCGTTGAGTCCAATGCTGACTGGCAACTCCTGCGACCCTGCTGGTACCAAACTGTGTCAGTCTCTGCCGTGATGCGTGGACACGGGGAGCTTGCTACAGGGGCAACAGTTTGCTCTCCATATTGTACCGTCCTGGATTGTGTACCTAGGCAGCTAGGATGTAACATCCATTGTCAACTCTGACCAACAGAGGCCACAGACAGACTATTATTATATTTGGACAGTTTGTCTTCTTTTGCACGTTGGTTGTTTGACAGTCTTTCTGTGTAGTTTCTCATTGATTTGATTGTATTTTTTTTGTTTCACTGTGAATGCCCACAATAAAATAAATCTCAGTGTAGTATATGGTGACATGTACATACTTTTTGACAATAAATTTACTTTGAACTTTGAACCTCAGCCCGACCAATAAAACATTTGGATTTGAATCAGTTCTGCCACACCTGCTCATCATATTGTCCAGGTCAGGATTATGTGTTTGGAATCACCGTGGGTGTCCTTTGTTTTTGATCAGTGCTTCATGATTCATCCTCAAACAGTTCCATGGTGCACAAAGTTATTACTTCTATGCTCATGTTTCATAACTAAAAAATATCACCACTGGCTTCTGAGTGGTTGTGATCAGGTCAGGTTGGGCCCTGATTTTATAATTGAACAGACCCCGACACCACAGGCCAATTATCCCCACTTGCTCAACCGTACACACTACAGCTTATCCCCACCCCACAATACAGCCCCACTCCCCTCCCACAACACAGACCACCCCTACACTACAGCCTATTCGTATTCGCAGAGAAGGAATTCATTATCAGCAGTAACTTTTATGTTTCTTGGTCTTTTAACATCTATATGCACATAGTGGGAATAGGATAAGATGTAACAAGTAGATGGCAAGTGCTGGCTGATTGGGGCTCTCAGGAATTCATTTCAAACTATTTTTATTTCATTTAGGATGCTCTGGGACACATCATCAGTGATGTAACCTGGGGTCATCGGGTGTTTTGGGTCTTTCAACATCAGACACTCTCGCCCAGGTGACCCAGCCAGGGTGGACCAGGCTCCGGCTTGTCTCCCAGCGGCATTGGTCCATGGGTCACACCTCTTTATCTATGGCTATCTGGAGGCTCGCTCAGCAGCCTTTGCGATGATCCTGATGGTTCTTCTCTTTGCCAAGGAGAAAGTAGGTTTTGCACAACGAGCAGCCAACAAAATCTCTACACCCCACGTCTATAGGCTCACATCGTGCCCTCCACCCCTGTCTCTGGCACTACTCTACCAGCTCCTGGTATTTGGATTTCTTACGCTCAAACATCTCCTCAATCTGGTCTTCCCAAGGATCTGTCAGTTCTACCATGACCACCTGCTTCAAGGTTTCTGACAGAACGACTATGTTAGGCCTCGGGGGTGATGATGCAATGAAGTCAGGGAACTTTAATTGCTTGCCAATATCAGCGCTCAGTTGCCAGTCAGATGTCGTGGCGAGCAAGCTGAGGCTCTGGTTGGTCTCCAGCTTTGACAAAGGCTATGGCCTTCTGGGTTGGCAGAGGTGCCAACTGTTGTTAAAGGCTGAGGAGATCTTTTCCGCTACTGCCTTCAGCACCTGGTGGTTAAATCAAGGTGGTGTTCAAATCCACTTTCTCTTGCTGCTTCAGAACCTGATTTCCGTTTTATAAGTTTACATTAAAAGATTCAGAAGTGAACACTCACTTTGAGTCCTGGCTGCCCTGGATCTCCTGGATCTCCTTTTGGTCCCTGTAAAAATAATCCAAAGATGAGTTGGATAATGTTCAATTTAGCCACCCCTGTTCAATGGAACGTAGAGCGAAAATGGGCGGCCACTGGGAAGTCCCTCCAGTTATGGCGGACCGAGCAAAGGTGCTCAGTGAAGTTGTCCCCCCCACTCTATGTGGTGTCTCAGCGATGTAGACAAGGCCAGCCACACCAGGAGCACTTGCAGGTGAAGTGTTGCCTCACCTGGAAGGACTGTTTGGGCCCTGAACAGTGGTGAGAGAAGAGGTGAAGGTGCAGGAGTAGCATTGTCCTGCTTGCAGGGATACGTGCCAGGAGAGAGGTCAAGTGGACAAGGGAGTCACATAGAGAGTCATCTCAGCAGAAAGCAGAGTTGCCCCCAGGTTTTCGTTCCCCAGATCCTTGCTGCAGCTGCCCAGAGTTTGTATTCAGTGTTAATGTATTGGTATTTGTGCAAAATTTGAGTAAGGTTGCTTGTATTGACCCGGTGATGGCTAAGACAAGGACACCCCCTTCCCTGACATACGTCATTAGGAAAAGCATCCAGTCTGGGGTTCTCTCACCACTGGACATTAAGGGGCTTGGTTCTCTGTAACAGTTTCTCTAAATTTTCACTGATGCTTTACAGATAGGACATGGAGGCTTCAGAAGCAGTGTAGAAGAAATTTGCCATGATGTTGGAGACTTTTGGCTGTAAGAAGAGAATGAAAATAAGGAAAGGAGAGTCTGCAAGTCTGGGCCAGGGACTGGGGATTGGAGGCCTGATATCTGCAGACCTGAGAGTCCCAGGCCAAGGACTGGTGGACTCATGTAGGGCTGGGAGAAATCCAGAAATTGCTGCACTTGAGGTCCTGCATTTTAATTTAGAACATAGAACAGCACAGCACAGGAACAGGCCCTTGTAAATTAGTAATCAAATGGCCAAATAAACATATCGATGCAGCTATAAAGAAGGCAAGACAACAGCTATATTCAATCAGGAGTTGGAGGAGATTTGGTTTGTCACCTAAAACACTCCAAAACATCTACAGATGTACTGTGGGACGTGTTCTGACAGGGTGCATCACTGTCTGGTAAGGGGGTGGGGGTACTATGCAGGATCAAAAGAAGCTACAGAAAGTTGTAAAGTTAGTCAGCTCCATCATGGGTACTAGCCTCCATAGTACCCAGGACATCTTCAGGGAGCGGTGTCTCAGAAAGGCAGTGTCCATTATTAAGGGCCTCCAGCACCCAGGACATGCCCTTTTCTCACTGTTACCATCAGGTAGGAGATACAGAAGCCTGAAGGCACACACTCAGTGATTCAGGAACAGCTTCTTCTTCCCCTCTGCCATCCGATTCCTAAATGGACGTTGAACCCATGAACACTACCTCACTTTTATTATTTCTATTTCTGCACTATTTTAATTTAACAATTTAATATATATATACTTACTGTAATTCATTTTCTTATTTTTTTATATAATCATGTATTGCATTGTACTGCTGCCGCTAAATTAACAAATCTCATGACATTTGCTGGTGATATTAAACCTGATTCTGATTCTCTTCCGCCTACACAATGTCCATATCCTTCCATTTTCCTTACATTCAAGTGCCTATCTGAAAGCCTCTTAAAAGTCCCTAATATGTCTTCCCATACCCCCACCCCAGGCAGTGTATTCCAGACGCCCACCTCTCTGTGTAAAAACACTTGCCCGTTGCATCTCCTTTGAAATGACCCCCTTTCACCTTAAATGCATGCTCTCTGATATTAGACATTTCAACTGCCTGCTCCTCTTACTTCTCCTGGTGGTCACCCATCTGTCTGTAGCCTATGCCTTAGGTCTGACCACCTCAGTGAAAGTCTCATCTACGAAGTCCACAGGCTCCTAGGTGAAGCAGACTACCTCCAGCTCTACGATGAGTTCCTAACACGGAAGCCAATGGAGGACTGACTCACTGGCAACATCCTTGGGGATTCCATATTAAACTATTGCTGTTACTGCCTCAGACTAATGAGGCTGAATGCCAGCAGGTTTGCCATCACTATTCCCCAATGTCTACGTCTTCTTCCTGTGCTATTGACCACAACAGGTAGTGGTGGGTCCCGTCAACGGAAGTCAGGACGATGGTGGGGGGAATAAATTAAGATATTCATCACCTGCTGTCAGCATTGCTACCTGTGGTAAGGCCTACAGAGAAATCACTATGTCTACATATATGTAAATACGTATATGCAATTGTGGGTGAATGTGTGTATATGAACTTGTGTGCATATAAACTTGTGTGGTTGTGCGTGTACATGTGTGCAAATATGTGCCTGCACATTCAGGCTCTATCCTGATGGCTTTGTTAGAGGATCCCTTGAGAATATTCTGTCTAAGCACTCCTGTAATGTTCTCTCTTACCAAAAAGACAACTCCACTCTTACCCACTGCACTGTCACACCTTTGTGTGTGCATGCAGTCATATGCCTTAATGTTCAAACGTATGCATATGTGTATGGGTATATCAATACATCTGATAATGTTTAGGGATGAGCCATAATCTGTGACTGGTGGCACAGATAGTATCACTGATTTCAACACTATGGCCGGTGAAGGGACTGCTCTTTAGGACATCAGTGTCTATGTCAACCTTGTATAACACAATACTGACTAAACGTCCTTCTGGTCCTGGCATACCCAGATATCCTTGCAAACCAATCTCACCAGTTAAGCCCTAGAACAGAGGGAGAGGAAATAATTAAAGTTTAATGTCATTCGAATCTAAGAGACAGAGATGATGTCTATTCTGGTTAATCTCTGTGCTAAAGCAGCACAGAAGGGAGCTTCATTCATGTTAATGTCTCATGAATAACACAAGTTCACACCCAAACTTCAGAAAAGGACAGCTGAATGTCATAGGTTAAACTGAATTCTATAGCCGTCTGGTGGTGTAATGGCGTCAGCACTGGATTTCGAGGTGAATGGTCCCAATTTTGAATCTGGCCGACTCCTTGCACACTTTCCATCTGTGCTGGGTTAAGCATTGAGCTAGCAATGCAGCCTCGTAAAAAAAAACAACCAAACGCAACTGGAACAGCAAAAATGCCGCCCGATATGCCACAAGGCGTGAAAAGGAACAACAATAAGCTGGATTCTGAACTAGTAGTAGTAGCGGGATCACTCGAGTCCAGAATGATGTTCTCCGAAGGGGTTGTCTATTGGTGAGTCCTCAACTGGCTTCTATAGCTGATCCGGGATTGACATATTCTGGGGCAGCATGGGCAATAGTCATTGGTGGGAGTAATGGTTGGGTCTTTTGGTTGTTCAGTCTCTTCTTTCACAGCTGCTCTTTGTTCTCTGTTTCTCATGTAGCAGTGTGCGGTGCTCAACAGCACTAGTTATTGAAAAGCACAGTAGGTGGCACCAAAAGACAACACAGAATTGTTAGTGTACACAATCAACATTTTTGGTATTAGAGTTCATAGCTCCAGAGTGTAATTGACCTGTAGCACTTTGTTGAGACATCAGTTAGTTTTGTACACAGTCAAGGCAAAAGTGATTTGCAAGTTGAAACTTGTGAGGACAACTTTTCGAGGACAACTTTTCATTCCTTGTTCCTTCGTAACTTCCAGAGCTGATTGTAACATGTTTAATTCCGTCTCAACTAAAAAAAAACAGTTTCCTCTCAAAGTCCAACCCTACGTCCCCATAGTGAGAGGTGGAAGCAGGTAAGGCCAGCCAACAGGGCTCTGGTGAAGCTGTATAGGGCAATGCCATTGCAAAACCATTGAGATGAACTTCAACCATACCATCGGCCTCAGAGGACGATGGAAACAGGAGGCCATCGATGGCCTAGGCGCCACTGGGAGCTGAGGGCCCAAGTAAATAAATAAGTAAAAAAAAGTAGTTAACTGGCAATTAAACCAGTTTGTTTGTGATCCAGATATTTGTTAATAACAACCCACATCTAAATGGCACGTTTAATGGAATAAATCCTCAGTGATGAAGATAGTGCTGGCATGACACAGCAATGCTTTTTAGGCAGCAAACAAAACTACTAACAATTCTATTAAATATATTTCTTTGGGACTACGATCACTGCAATCTGCAGTCTGTAATTTCCCGCTGGGAGGTGTACTTTTGAACCATCTGTACCAGCTGGCATTTTTGTGGTGCCCTGAAGGATTCGGTGGCCATTGCTGGAGCGGACCTGGGGCTGGACTGAAATTCTGGGCAGGGGCTGGGCCCAAGAGTGGGTAACAAGCTGATGCTTAGCCGCTTTAAGTGCCGAGCCAGGTTAAAAAGATTAAGGCATCGAGGCTGAGGGCGAAGGACGAGCCAGTGTTCAGCTCACTACTCTATGAGGCTTTACACGCCTCAGCGCTGAACTCGCCTGCAGCCATCTGCCTCCTGGACCGGCTGCTGCACAGAACTGGCTATGTGGCTGTGGACTTGCTTTTGGGGACCTGCGGTTCATACTCTGTGGGTTGTTGTTTCTGTTTCGATTACTTGCATGACTTGTTCTTTCTTTATCACACATTGGATGCTTGACAGTCTTTGTTGTGTGGGGCTTTTCATGAATTCTATTGTGTTTCTTTGTTTTGTGGCTGCCTGCAAGAAGATGAACCTCAAGGTTGTATATGGTGTACATACTTTGATAATAAATGTACTTTGAACTTTGAACTAAATATCCTAAGGCATTTTACAAGATCGTATTCAAACACACCAAGCACATAAGGACGCAGAAGGACAAATGTCTAATTATACAATTAAAGTGCTAGATTTTAAGCAAGAGGGAGAGGTAGAGAAGCTGAGAGGGTCAGGGAGGGAACTGCAGTAGTTAGGGCTCAGGATGGCATACATTCCAAGAGGGGAGCGATTAGGGTTATGCGAGATGTCTCTCAAACTAGTGCAATGGCATCTCCGGCACCTGGCAGTGCAGCACTCCATCAGTACAGCCCTGGAGTGTCTGCCTAAGTTGTGTGTTAGGTTTTGTAACTTCAAAACATCAAACTACTTCAAAAGTAGACATGAGAGTCCAGGAATGCAAGTCTAACTTCGTGTTTACTTTAAGCGAGGCACGCACTTGTCACGTGGTAGCATGATGACATAAGCAATTCACGTATTTATACATACAACCCGCAATAAATTACAAGATTACTCAAATGTTATTGAAATATTAAATGCACAACACTGTGTTCTCAAAGTTCCTGGGCTTGAAGGGCTCTGTATTCTATCCTGGTATACCCTTGTGTCTCTCCACCTTCTTAACCTAATGTGAACCACCTCCAAAATGTCTGTACTCCAATTATTCCTTTCAACTGAACAGGCGGGATTTTAATTGTTCCACCACTAGCAATACTGCCCTTCCAGCTCTCAAGGCCCTAAGGTGAGGAATTGAGAGGGCACAGCCTCAGAATAGAAGGATGTCCCTTTCAAGCAGAGATGAGGAGGAATTCCTTTAACCAGAGGGTATTAAAAGTGGAGGTTGATATGTTCTTGATTTGTAAGAGTGCCAAAGGTTACAGAGAGAAGGCAGGAGAATAGGGTTGCGAGGGAAAATAAATCAGCCATGATAGAATGGTGGAGCAGACTTGATGGGCTGAATGGCCTAATTCTGCTTTCATGTCTTATGATCTTATAGTAATTCCTTTCTCTTACTTCTATACCTCTCTGCCATTTAACATCCTCTCTGAAATTCACCTCCTCAATCAAGCTTTTGGTATTTCCATTCCGCACTCCCCTCCCATTTGCCCCACTTCCCAATTACCTTTCCTCCTCCAGCTTGATTCCATCTGCCTGTCACTCACACATTCTACCCACCCTCTCCTCCTCTTCACTATTTCCCTCTTGTCCCGCATCCCTCCCTTATGCCTTTCGTATTAGATTTCAACGTCTGTAGCTCTCTGTCATCTGTTAGACTATTGAATAATTCTCTAGTATGATAAGATAGAATCTTGACCTCAAGATCTACCTCATTGTGATCTTGCACCTTATCGTCTACTGCACTGCACTTTTTCATTAGCAGTGGCACTTAATTCTGCATTCTGTTATTGCTTTACCTTGTTCTACCTCAATGCACTGTGTAATCAATTGATTTGTATGAACAGAATGCAAGACAAGCTTTTCACTGCACCATAGACCATAAAACATAGAGGCAGAATTAGGCCATTCAGCCCATCGAGTCTCTCCACCATTCAATCATGGCTGATTTATTAACCTTCTCAACCCTATTCTCCCATCTTCTCCCTGTTACCTTTGACACACTTACTGTATTGGTACATTTGGCAATAATAAACCAATTCCAATTCCAATCACCTGTCAGCCTCTGCACTATCTCCACCCTTCCCTCCCCCTCCAGATCCCATCTGCCATCAACCTCTCCTCAACTAGATCCACCTATCACTTGCAAGCTCCTATCCATTCACTCCATCTTTATACTGGTAATCTCCCATTTGCTGATCTCCCATTTCCCCAGTGCTGATGTAGAGTATTGACCCAATACGTTGAATATGCCTTTGCCTCCACAGGTGCTGCCTGACCTGCTGGGTTCCTCCAGCAGTTTTTTCAGGGATCTGGAGCAAAGAACAAGTTGCTGGAGGAACTCAGCAGGTCCGGCTGCACCTGTGGAGGCAAAGGGGTCATCAACACATTATAGTCTCTCGTGTCTTCAAAGCCTCCCCATACTGGACAAGAAAAGAATCAGGGATGGTGATAAACTACAGCTTTTCTGCTCTTTGGTTCTGGTTAATGATCAGGAAGGCTGTTATGCAAGAAAGGGGATGTTTTCTGAACATACTATCCTTGAATATTTGCTTGGTAGCCAAAACAGACTAACTGTCTGTTTGTATCATTGCTCTTTGCGGGTTCAGTCTGTACGTTTCTTTTGCCTTCTAAACAGTGAATACCCTCCAAATGAATTCTATTGTGTGTGACACACGCAGAATGCTGGAGGATCTCAGCAGGCCAGACAACATCTGTGGAAAAGAGAAAACAGTTGCCACTTCAGGCCGAGACCCATCATTACTGAAGAAGGAATACAGCGACAGGAAAAAAGCCCTAACTGTGAGATTCTGCATGATCATAAGTACCTGTATCTCCTCATACACTTGATTTGCAAACATTCTGCAGGATTAGTTTTAAAGTTTACAATTGACCCAATATCAATGGGAGAGCATTCCAAATATCAACCATCGTCTGTATGTAAAGGTGGATCAGAATTTCATAAAGCCATTCTAAATATGAATGCAGAGTGTCAAGCCAAGTCTCGCCACGTTCTTTCACTTACCGGTGGGCCTGGATTTCCAGGTATACCAGG
Source organism: Mobula birostris (assembly GCF_030028105.1). Lineage (NCBI taxonomy): Eukaryota > Metazoa > Chordata > Chondrichthyes > Myliobatiformes > Myliobatidae > Mobula > Mobula birostris. The sequence continues at coordinate 43,861,638 of NC_092402.1, forward strand.
ACTTCCAGAGACTTCAGGAACCTCTTCACTCTGGAAAAATAAGTAAATGGCACTTATTGCATGTGGAAGTTTAATTAACGTCCTCACTTTCCCTGTCGTCACCCCCAGCAAAGCAAATTTCACACCCCAGAACCTCAACTTCAGAACTTCCATCCTACTCTCGGATCATATTTTCACTCTGCAAAATAAGTTGTCTTCCCTTTTTTCTTATTTTAGTTGAAGGTGCGGCAGGCATATCTTAAAACTTACTTTTCAGAAATAACTTAATTGTTTTTTTATATATAAATTGAGCATCCTCAAGAAATTTGAAGAAATATTGGGGAGAAATAATTTGCTCAAAGCTGTAAGCAATGCAGTTTGACAAATTCATCAATTTCCCATTGTATCATTTCAAGCGTTACTTTAGTTACAGTTGGAGCAAAATTGCATTACATTTTATTGAACAGTTTTTGGCATCACACTACAGTACTTATGTCTGCTGCACTACATCAATGACTGAAACTTTGCACTGATTAGGGTTTGAATTTGTATGTTCTCCCCCGACTGCATGGGTTTCTTCCGAGTGCTCCGGTTTCTTCCCACATTCCAAAGAGGATTTCCCATTCCCCAGTTTACCACAATGCAGTCATTAAAAAATGGCAGTGTAAACTTAACAACATATTGAAACTAATTCCGCAACTCATGTTACCATATTAATGGAAATGTGGAAGAAACTCACTGTAGTTCCAAACCAACTGCTTGTTTTCTTAGGCCCTGCTGGTCCAGGTGGGCCTACTGGTCCATGTGGTCCAGGTAGACCAGGTACTCCAGGTAGACCCGGAGGTCCAGGTAGACCAGGAGCTCCAAGTTGACCAGGTAGTCCCATAGAACCAGGTTGGCCTGGCCGACCAATTTCTCCAGGCAGTCCAGGCAGGCCTGCAGGTCCGGAATCACCCTGCCATTAAAGGAAATGATAGTGAAAATAAAAAAAAACATATCACCATGCATACCAGTACTACTGCAGCATACTTTTAGTGACCTAAGTTCAGTCCTTACCTCCAGAGGAGTTTGCATGTTTTCCCTGGAACCGTGTCAGTTCCTCCAGAGTGCTCCAGTTTCCTCCCACATCCCAAAGACATGCTGATCAGCAGATTGATTGGGCACCTCTGGGCATAAATGAGGGGGAGGAGAGTCAAAGGGGAATTACCAAGCAGGTGAGAGAGAGTAAGCCAGAGGGAAGTCGGGAGGGGATTGGCTGGAGCACTCTGAAAACTGGCATAGATTTAATGGACTGATGTCCTCCGACTAAACTAAGGAAACACGAGCTGTTGGAAACCCAACACAAGAGCAGAAATACACAGTAGGTCAGACAGCATCCATGGGAAGAGAGATTGGGTTAACCTTTCAGGCTGATGACCCTTTAGAATCAGGAAAGAGAGAAAACAGGTTGATTTTATGTTAGAAAAGGATTTGGTAAGGGATGGATCGGAGAAAGAGGATACCTCAAACTGGAGAAGTCAGGGGTGCCATCGGGATAATCTGTTTTTGTGGATTTCTACAGATGTACTATTCTGTCTGGTATGGAGGGGCCACTGCTCAGGATCGGACAAAGCTGCAGAGGGTCGTAAACGCAGCCAGCTCCATCATGGGCACCAGCCTCCCCACCAGCGAGGGCATCTTCAACGGGCTTTGCCTCAAAAAGGCGGCATCCATCATTTAGGACCCCTATCACCCAGGACATGTCCTCTTCTTACTACTACTATCAAGGAGGAGGTACAGGAGCCTAAAGACACACAGTCAACATTTTTGGAACAGCTTCTTCCCCTCTGCCATCAGATTTCTGAATGGATAATGAACCAACAAAGAGACACTATCATACAATTTTTGCACTACTTATTTAATTTATATACGGGGGTGGGGGTGAGATTACTGTATCAATCAGCCAGACAAAATGAGCCTTCCATAAATGATAAGGAATTACCGCAATCAGAGCAGACCCCTCAGAACTCTGGTTACACATAAGTGTACAGAATTGTTCTATTATAGAGCAATATTAATGTAAATGAGAAGGAAGTAAAACCTCAAAAAGCCTCAAATTAAAATTTGGCCAAAATTTGGACCATGTCATAGATGTTTTACTCAGTGCAAGGTACAGGTTTTTCCAGATCCATTGTTCCAAAATTCTGTCATAATCCCCAAATCATGCATTCTTTTCCATACCTTTGGCCCTGGGGGTCCAGGTATCGCAGGACAGTTGCACGGAGCAATTTCACCCTGGAAGGCATGTAGAATTGGATTGGATTATACCTTTTTACTTGCAATCCATAAAAATAAAAGCATCAGGATTCAACAGCAGTGCACAGCGTCTGATGAACCAATCAGCTAACTGCAATGGACTTCACTTCCATTCAAGGAGGGACATTATCTTCATGAAACAATATTTAGTGCAGCCAGCCATAACACTCCTCGGCCCCTCGGCCAAGCTGGGCTGGAAGAGTCGTATAGACTAATCTCAGCCAGGCAATGGTTGTGGCACTGGAGTAGGATAGGGTGTCTTCAACTTGGGAAAGGGGGAGAAATATCAACCTGTGAGCCGACTTCTGATGGCAGATCAGTATTACCTTCAATATGCTATTATGGAGGAGCTAGAATACAACTCCCTCCTTCATGCATCTGAATGTGAATTGGGTACTCCAAATGTAGCGTCTGATTCATTTTCAAGATACGTTATTTTTTTATCCATCCACTTGGACATGGGGAATAACATCTGCAGTCAACTGCCAAAGGCAGGAAAGATAGCAGAAAGGGACCATGTGAAGAAAGAGATAACCAAGTGGAGGGATCAGGTCTCAACTGTCATATGTTGAAAGATTGGAGCGACTGGGCTTGTATACACTGGAATTTAGAAGGATGAGAGGGGATCTGTTTGAAACATGTAAGATTATTAAGGGATTGGACACGCTAGAGGCAGGAAACATGTTCCCGATGTTGGGGGAGTCCAGAACCAGAGGCCACAGTTTAAGAATAAGGGGTAGCCCATTTAGAAGTTGAGGAAAAACTTTTTCACCCAGAGAGTTGTGGATCTGTGGAATGCTCTGCCTCAGAAGGCAGTGGAGGCCAATTCTCTGGATGCTTTCAAGAAAGAGTTAAATCGAGCTCTTAATGATAGCGGAGTGAAGGGATATGGGGAGAAGGCAGGAATGGGGTACTGATTGTGGATGATCAGTCATGATCACAGTGAATGGCGGTGCTGGCTCGAAGGGCCGAATGGCCTACTCCTGCATCTATTGTCTATTGTCTATTAACTGACATGTCAAAGCTGATGGCTCATGAAGGCCCTGCCACTGTTGGCCATCCTAAACAATTCTCCATTTCCTTTCACCTTGTCTCCTTTCAACACAGTCACCATGTCTCCCTCCTCTGATGCAGTTTTGATATCTGTATCTGTGAAAAAAAAATACTCTCAGTCAATAATTTCACTCATATACCTTGTCTGGGTGCATTCTTTGCTCAATTCAGCTTGCTTTCAAAGTCAAAGTAAATTTATTATCAAAATACATATACTGTATGTCACCATATACTACCCTGAGATTCATTTCCTTGCAGGAAAATAAAGAAATACAATAGAATTTATGAAAAACTATACATAAACAAAGACTGACAAATAACCAATGTGCAAAGGAAGATAAAAAAAATAAATAATACTGAGAACATGAGTTGTAGAGGTCTTGAAAGTGAGTCTGTAGGTTGTGGAATCAGTTCAGTTTTGAGGTGAGTGAAGTTATCCACACCGGTTCAGGACCCTGACAGTTGTAGGGTGATAACTGTTCCTGAACTTGATGGTGTGGGACCTAAGGACCCTGTATCTCCTGCCAGTAGCATGAAGAGAGCACGGCCTGGATGGTGGGGGTCCTTGATGATGGATGTTGCTTTCCTGCGACAGCACTCCATGTAAATGTGCTCCATGGTGGGGAGGGCTTTGCCTGTGATGGACTGGGCTGTTTCCACTGAACGGTATCAGATCGATTCTGTGATCATGCGGCCAGTTGTTTGCGCAATGAATTGATGGGGCCTCCTATGTGTGGGAGGTAGTATCCTTTAGCGCCAGCTTTTGAGTGCACGTGCTTTTCACCTCAGCGGACCAGGTTCATCGCTCCCGCACTGTAAGCAGCATATACCATGGATAACATGACTCAGTAAAACTGTTTAATCCTACTACTCCGCTATTGTTTTTGCTTCCCACATACATAATAGTTGGCAATGAGGATCACAAGAAGAATGGTCACTCTACTCTAAGCACCTAATCCATTTTGGGCCACGGCTAAGGCTAAACTGACCCCTGGAACTTGGATGGCATGGAGGAAACCTTCCTGGATTACAGAGAACTCCTGCCAATTTTAACACCCGCGGAGAAGCTGGAGGAAGCAATGAAACTCAAGCTGCTCCGCATATATTTGGGAGAACTCAGGCAGAAATACTTTGGTGCTCTGCCTACAGAACAAATCTGTACTGACAGACCTATCTGAGGCTTTGAACAAAGTTTTGGGGATGCAGGACAAATGTCTTTATGGCACACATCAGGCTTTCACAGCTGCAACAAACCCCTTATGAGAATGGAGATGATTTCATCACAAGATTGACACTAGCAGTGCAGGACTGCAAGTACAAAGATATTCCCCCCGAACAAACTCAAGCTGTATCCCATGGTGCCTCCTATCCAGAGAGCACAATTTGTCCTGGGACAAAGCATGCTCTACAACTTGCCAGCGGGAGGCAGTCAAGAGAGGCCTTACACAGATTCAGACCCCTCCTGAAAACATCAATGATACAGGTTGCAGCCCACTGTCAACATCACGTAAGCCTCCGCAGGGATGCCGTTGCTGTGGTGACAGTCGATTACCTGGGCTTAAAAATTGACAAAACAGACCTCCATCTGCAGGAGCACAAATCAAAGCCTTAAAAGAGGTCCTGTGTCCCCAAAACATGACACAATTACTCTCATTCCGAAGGTTAGTCACCTATTACAATCAGTTCCTGAATCAATCAGCTACAGTGTTAAAGCCCCTATACTGATTACTCCACAAGGATCAAGAGGGATATGGCCAGGAATTGAGCAGAAGGCATTTGAACAGGTAAAAACCAACCTGAGTTCTTTGTATGTGTGGTTGCATTGTGAGCCAGGAGAACCTGTAGCAATGAAATGTTACACCATATTGGGCCAGGGCTGTACTCCTGCATCGAATGCCTTGCAGAACTGAAATAACTATTGCTTTTGCTCAGGCTAAGATTAATTATTTGAAGCTCAACTGAGAAGCCCTAGCCATTATGTTTGACATTAAACACTTCCATTTATACCTATTTGGGCACTCATTCAAAAATCCATACGGATCATAAGCCTGTGCTAGTCTTAATAGGGGAGACACAAGGTGTCCAACAGATGTCATCACCCAGAATGTAACAATGGGCATTGACCTTATCTGGCTAATATTGTATAATGAAGTATACCTTCAAGAAAGGAGACTGTGGTGGCAGAGACTTTAAGCAGATTACCAATAGCCGAGGACACCACATCTGGCACACCACCATTCAAAGTTGTCCAGTTGTCCACTTGTTACAAAGCCTAGAGACCCATCACGTCACCTCATCAGGCAGTGGACCACCTGAGACCCACTCCTGTCACAGGTCAGGTCTCCACCCAAATTTCAACCATTCACATGAACTGATGGTGCGTACATCTACGGGATGACTGTACCGACCCTCCCACACCAAGGCTCAGTGAACTGCATGATGCCCACCTAGATGTGTTGAGAATGCAGTGGCCGTTATTGAGAATCTGCCCTGTTTGTCAGCAGACACAAAAAGCATTGCCATGGGCCTAGCATTCACATGGACAATTTTGGACCGTGCTGTGGACATATATTTCTGGTTATTGTGGGTTACCGTTCGAAGCGGATAGAGGTATTACCCACTAATTCATCATGTTCCCCCGCAACTACCATCACTAAGCTGTGGTCGGTCTTCACCGCATTTGGTATTCTGGAGATGATTCTATCTGACAATTGCTCGGCCTTCACAATTTAAGGAGCTTGTCGAGAAGAATGGTATTAGGCACATGACAAGAGCTCCATATCACATTGCATCAAATGGCCTGGCGGAGCGAACTGTGAAGCGAGACCTTTCCAAACAAACACAAGGTGACTTGTTGATGAAATTAAGCTGTTTCCTTTTCCATTATCGGGTTGTCCCAAAGTTGCAGGCTCATCGCCTGCCAAATAGATGTTCAAACACGTTTTACGCACCAGATTAGATCTCCTACAGCTGGCCAACCAGGCTGCAAAAGCTCAGTGCCAGAGACAAAGTCTACACGTGCATATCATAGGAAGAAAACTGGCTACCAGCTGTTGTTCGGCAAAGAGCAGAACTTGAGCTGGCAGACGGACGGTCTGTCAGGCAACATTTGGATCATATGCACCAACGAAATGATGGGAGAGCCAGGGAAGCGACAGAAGCAGACTCTGCGGACGAAGCCAGCGTCCCAGCAGATGAACCACGAGGATGTGCTGGCCAGTTGACTTCTTTCAAGCAGGATAGACATTTCATCATTTTTCTCAGTTTACCTCTCTTATTCCCTTCCCCTGTTATCCCAAGCTATAAGGGGGAGGAATGAACTATATCGGATCAATTGTGAGAATGTGGCGAGTGCGCATGCGGCCAATTGATCGACTAGACCTCCGACTAGAGGGAGGCACTCTCTTTTTGTGTGAGCTTTCAAGTGCGCTTTTTTTTTGTCTCGACGGGCCAAGTTTGTCACTCCCTCCTTTAAGTTGTCCCGCGCATACCTCGGCTAACATAACTCAGTAAACCGTTTAATCCTTCCGCTCTTTTATCGTTCTTGCTCCGCGCATACATAACATCCACCACTTTCTGTCATCGTCACTTGCTCTCATTGCCTTCTCGAATTTTATTGAATACATCTTAGAATTTTTTATAGTTATTCTAGATTAGATGTGGGTTATTGGCAAGACTGTTATTTGTTGTCTAACCTGCACTGCCTGGAGACAGTACTGTGGTGAATGAAGTCTGTTTGATGTGACCATGGCAGCTTGATTTATATGACTGACTTCTTGGGCTATTTCACACTGCAGCTGAGAGTCGGCCATGTCGGCATGAGACTAGAGTCACAATTGGCTAAGCTGAGGGCAGCAGGATATTAGTTGGGACATTTATGGAATCCAGCCAGAGCTTGGCTGTCCCTGTTCAGACCAGGGCCTGACAGAACCCAACCTGTCTGGTTGGGATTGAATCAGCCTTCAATTTTTTTTTACCAGAGTGGATATCCTAACTTTGTGAGCTAACAGCTTTAGGGAGGAAGTTCTAGAGACACCAGAGAGCCTAAGGTAAGAGATGAATAATCAAAACTGGGGATGCGCAGAAAACCTGAATCAGGAGAGAGCAACCTTGGTGGGTTGCCGGACTGATGGAGGTCTCACAGATAAGGGGTGGTGAGAAGGGCAAGAAAATGTAAAACTGAAACTTTGGTTAACCAGGAGCCAATATAGATCAACAAGACAAGGGAATGGTGAATGAGATTTGGAGCAAGTCCAGGACACAGGAAGTGTTTAGGTGACCAGATACATGGACAACAGACTAACCTTGAGGCACAGCTGAGACTTCAACAGCACATGAGCCAAAGCTGGGATGGGGTTGGATGTTGTTATGGAAGCAGAACTTGGCTACTTAAACCTGGGTCCCCATTCTTAGGTCCCCAAGATAACATACATTGTTAGCACAAATGAATTGGGAGTCATCATTCAACTTTTCTTCCAGTGTTTAGGGCAAGCCAATTATCTGCATATTTAAAATTGCAAAGCATCCACTGGTAATAAAATCCTGAGAGGTGAGTCGAGGCCTGGTGCTTTCTGTCAAAGCAGAGCTTCACAATGAGACAGAACTTCAGCCTGTTCAACACAACAGCACATCTCAAGGAAAATATGTTGGCCCATTGAACCCTGCAAAATTGACTGAGGTTAGCGGCAATGTGTAAGACATACGTCAAATGACCATAGGAGCTGGGCAATGCATTGGAACAACTGGCAGAGCTGGTGTCTCAAAGTGCCAGGAACTTGGGTTCAATCCTGACCTCCAGCACTGACAGTGGGGAGCCTGCACATTCCTTCTGTTACCGCATGGGTTTCTTCTGAGTATTCCAGTTTCCTTCCCCACCCCAAAGGCTTGCAAGTTGATAGATTAATTTACCACTACTCCTAGTCAGTAGGTGAATTTTAAGCTGTGTAAGACCCAAAAGGAAATGTCCGTAGATAGACTCAACCTATCATCTGTCACTTAGAGACTTTATACTCCCCATCACCTTGACAGTAAGCTGCTTTGGATTAAAAGGCCACTATTTTGTCAGCATTTGTAAATTAATTCTCTCCAGCCAACAAAATTGCTGCTTGTGGCCTCTAGAGGTCTTTTCTGTGGAGGTTTTGAATATCATGAAGATCCTGAGCTCACCTTCTGTGGGAAGGATTGCAAAGACGTCATCACCCGAACCCACTATGAAATTGTCATCTGATGTCACTTCTGATGATCGGAAGGTAGTCTGTGAAAATATGCAAACACTTAAGAAGCAAGTAGAGACTTCAACAAACAGCTGAGGAGTTGATACTGGCAAAGTAGCTTCACTTGCAACAGAACTTCCTCCTGACTCCCCATTCATCCTCAAAGCTTTAGGAAAGTAGATTTCCTTAGTTTGCGCTAAATACATGATGTAATTATGATTGCATGTTGAACTTGGGTTTTGAAGTTCAGTTTCATTCCTTTCAATGGAACTGGATTTCAGAAGTGAGTTCAATGCCCACACAACTTCTTCCCCCATTGACTTAAGCTGTCAAGACTTGGGTCTCTCTTGTCAGATCAATATGGTCATTTGTTATGGAGACACAAGAGACTGCAGGTGCTGGAATCTGGAGCAAAGTAAAACCAAACTGCTGAAGGAGCTTGATGGGTCAGGCACCTTCTGTGGAGGGAAATGAATGTTTCTTGTTAAGACCCTTTATCTGGACTGAAATAATAGAGGAGGGATGGCCAGTATAAAGAGGTGAAGGGAAGGAGTGGAGCAAGAGCTGGCGAGAGATAGGTGGATCCAGGTGAGGAAGGACGATTGGCAGATGAAGAGTGGAACTAACGACAGAGGCTGGGTGGAGGCTGCAAAAGCAGCAACTCTACAGGGCTTCCTTGGCTGTCTGCCTGCACATCATACTCAAGCCTCTGGAGTGACTATGACCTCTGACAGCGAGGCGAGTGCTGAATTGAGCCTTGGCATTTACTAAATCAATACACTGTTTGTCAGAGTGTTAATTTTATACCATATCGCACATTAGAAGATTAAATTGGGCAATATTAAACTACTTATTCAACAGACGTTTAGCTGTGTTTGCTCCCTTTCTGAAATGAGGTATTGGCATACCAGTAATTATCTTCAGATTGTCAGTGAAAATGCCTTCGGAAATATGAAGATTAGTAATTCCAGTAGAGATCTGTAAACTGTGGTAGGAACTCCACAAAGTGAAATACTTCTGAGATAGGGTGAGAACTGTGTTTATTGAATAATGGCTGAATTTTGCCTGGGCTCTTTCATGCTATCTGAGTCCAAAAGTGTTTCTAATCTTTTTGTTTTGAAAAACAAATAATTTTGAGTGAAGTTTTGCAGTAAGATCTTGTAATCAGTTTACAAATGGGCAATTTAGTACTGGGAGTGTAAAATTAATTGATTAAATCTCACAATTGGGAATAAATGAGGGAGAAAGGAAGTTGCTGCAGGAGGTGGGGTGGTCATGTTAACCTTTGCCACAGTTTTTTTTGACTTTTTTTTATTGTGCACATTAGTAACTTAGAGTAAACGGGTAAAATTTCAAAGGTTGGAATGCAATCAACTGATAAGCTGATACTTTATCGAAGTTTGACTCAAAGGGAGCAAAATGCTGTCGGGAAGTTTAAAAATGCAAAAATAGTACATGCCGAGTATTCATGAAGAAATACTCGGTTACTGCATTCAGTATTTCAATGGGCAAATGCATTCCATCTCTGCGACTATGTTGTACAGACATAATGTTTCAAGCTCAAAGGCTCGCTGATGTCAGCCCTTGGCACAGGTAACAGGAGGACCCTAGGATTAGCCATGGAAAATAAAGGTAAACTTTGGACAGCTGTCCTCACTGCTCATTGGACTACAGTGGTATCCTGTTAATCAGATGAAAGACGGAAAAGGTTTGAAGCAATTGCCAGTGACCTTACGCTCCTGCTGATCAAATAGGGCACTGGCTTTTACATAATGCCCAGAAATCTATCTGCAGATTAGTATCAATAGACATGCTGTAGATTTGGCCCTCCATGCTTTCCACTTCACTTCCCAAATTTATTTCCAATGGGATCCACAAAAACAACTACAGGAAGTGGAGTACATTGAGATGATATCACCGCTTTCATGCTACTTGTCAGAGGTCATATTTCATGGATGATATTGGATGAGTTTGGCACCAAAGTTTTGATTTAAGTCAAACGTGAGTTGGATCATAGGTTAAGGGTGAAAGGTAAAGTATTTAAGGGGACCCTGAGGGGGAACTTCTTCATCTTCTTCACTCAGAGGGTGGTGCGAGTGTGGAACCAGCTGACAGCGGAAGTTGTGGATGCAAGTTCGATTGCAACTTTTAAGAGAAGTCTGGATAAATACAAGGATGGGAGGGGTATGAACGGCTATGGTCCAAATGCAGATTGATGGATCTAGGTAGAATAACAGTTTGGAATAGACTAGGTGGGCCAAAAGGCCTGTTTCTGTCTCTATGACTCTAAGTAACCATCTTCACTACAGCAGTGGAGAACTTGGTAGAGCCTGGAACTTTATAAGAAAAGAATAACATCAAGGTATTAAAGCCAAATCAATTAATCTACTGTATATTAAAAACAGAAAATGCTAGAAACTCTCAGGAGGTCAGGCAGAATCTGTGGGTGGAGATGGAAATGGAGTTATCATTTCAGGTCAGGAATCCTTCTTCACCATAGGAAATGAGAAGTAATAAAGATAATTTTAAGTTGCAGAGAAGGTTGCAGGAGGGATGGGTAGAACACATAAAAATAGGAGGAGGAGAAATTTCTTTAGTCAGCGGGTGGTGAATCTATGAGGTTCGTGGATGTCAAGTCGTTGGGTATATTTAAAGCAGAGGTTGATAGGTTCTTGATTAGTAAGGATGTCAAGGGTTATGGGGAGACGACAGAAGAATGGGGTTGAGGGGAATAATAAATCAGCCATGATGGAATGGTATAGTAGACACAATGGGCTGAATGGCCTAATTCTGCTCCTATGTTTTTTGGGCTTCTGGTCTAATTTAATGCCTAACTAACAAAGGCTGGTTTCCAAAAGTATACAATTTCCTAACAATGTTGCCACTTTGCACACTGATATCCCCCTGTTCCTCAGTACCCCCTGAAACCATGCTGCTTGTGGTATATGTTCTAGCCTCATTAGTGCTTCCAAAGTGCATCATGTTTGTCTGGTTGAGATCAGTAAATCTATAAGTATCTTAATTATAGTCAACTAGAGATTTAAAGCTGTTGTGCAGATACAAATAAAGCAATACACATGGCTTCATGGGACATTTTAGCAAATTTGCATCAGAGCTCACTGCTCAGTTTGACCTGGAGAGAGATTCTCCCCACCTGCAGTGTTAGTGCATTGTAACCAGAAAGGAAAGTAACATCCTTAACTTCAAACAAACCTGTAAAACCATTCATAAAATGAGAAAATACTGGAAGTACTCAGCAGATCAGTCTGCAAGTGTTTCCGCCCGAAACATCGACTCTTTATTCTTCTCCGTAGATGCTGCCTGACCTGCTGAGTTCCTCCAGCATCTTGTGTGTGTTCTTCTGGATTTCCAGCATCTGCAGAATCTCTTGTGTTCAAGAGAAACTTCCCACAGTTTCTCATGCATTTCCCATTTCCGTTATAGATTTCCAGCATCTATAGCTTTTCTTTGATTTCCACATTTGAAAAGTAAATTAGCTTGTCATGGTGGGGAGAAAATTAACACTCCTCCTAGCATACGGTATGTTACAACATTTAATGAATGTGACCCAGAACCTAGGAACTATATGCAGATATGCACTGTTAATCTCACTTTTGCAACAGACCTCAGCTTTATGGCAGGTTATACAGAAAGCAATGCAATATTCCACGGCTCGTGTGAAGTTGAATTGATGAACTTAACAGCCATTAGCACTCCAGGTGCAAACTCAGGTCATAAAACAAGGAAAATGAAAAAAAAATCTGCAGATGCTGGAAATGCGAAATAAAAACTGCAGATGTTGGCAATATACAGCAGGTCAGGTGGTATCTGTGGGAAGAGAAACAGGAAAGTGGGAGCATGCTTTTTAAGCTGCAGGGAGGGTGGGAAAGAAGGGATGTCTCTGAAAAGGTAAAATCCAGGATGGAGATGAGCTGTAAGTGAAATTATCTAGTAAATAAGTGAATGGGAGTGGTTAGAGAGTTAAAAGACAGATAAAAATGTAAATAATATAATGTAGAAGTTGCAAAATGCGGAGTGGGTTAGGCTGGGCATGTCTGGGCACTCCCAGAGAGAAATCCAAATGAATAAGCTCACCCAGTTTTATGGTTCATGAATAGTTTTATGATATTCACATTATCTACATATACACAGTATAATTGTTAACCATTTTTACTGTCCCATTGTTCTTTGACATCGCGTCATTATGAACTTTACAGGTTGCTGGAAGAACGATTGACATCCACTGAATGGATTCTTTTTATCCATCTCAAGTTGTCCTGGGAGATTTTCCAGTTCTGGTATCCAATCATTTCATTAACAATATAGTCGTTAAGTTTCTACCAAGAAGAATCTGACATTAACATGTCCAATTAATACTTCGAACTTTTGTCAGTTTGTTCTATTTCAGTCCTGTTTGATTTTATTGTTCTGCACTGTTAATGACATTACGCACACTTTTCATTTCATTGCTTGTCATGACACCCCATTGTTTCTCAATCAGACATTTATTTCTCCATGCTGTTTTCAGTGCCACACAGCCTTGTGTTTGACCAGAAGAGGGAACAGTGATCTGTTTGTAGAGGGCTGCACAATGCATATGTGGCTCTTTCAGACTTGGAGTTACTGGTTTTGATCAAATAATTTAACATTCTTCTCCTTTTACTGATTATTGTTTCATGGCGTTCAGTGCTGAGTTTATGTAAACACCCAATTTTCTGTCTTATCAAAGTTCAAAGTAAATTTATTATCGAAATACAAACGTTTGTACATATATGTCAACGTACACAAGTCTGAGATTCATTTTCTTGTGGGCAATCACAGTAAGTACAACGAAACACAATAGAATCAATGAAAGACCACATCCAACAGGACGGACAAACAACCAGTGTGCAAAGGACAACTGTGCAAATACAAAATTAAAGCAAAAAGGAAACAATAATAAAAATAATAATAAATAAATAAGCAATAAGTAGTGAGAACATGAGACGTAGAGTCCTTGAAAGTCAGTCCATAGGTTGTAGGAACAATTCGGTGATGGGTGAGTGAAGTTATCCCCTCTCTGGCTCAATAGCCTGATGGTTGAGGGGTAATAACTGTTCCAGAACCTGGTAGTGTGAGTCCTGAGGCTCCTGTACCTTCTTCCTATTGCAGCAATAAGAAGAGAGCATGGCCTAGGATGGTGGGGATCCTGAATGATGAATGCTGCTTTCCTGCAACAACACTCTGTGTAGATGTGCTCAATGGCAGGGAGGGCTTTCCCTTTGAAGGACCGTGCTGTGTCCATCACTTTTTGTAGGACTTCCCATTCAAGGACATTGGTGTTTCCATGCCAGGCTATCATGCAACCAGTCAATGTACTCTCCACCACACATCTATAGAAGTTTGTCGAAGGTTTAGATTAATTAATTTATTAAAGTTAATTTGCTGGTTGATTCAGTGGTGAGGAAGGCAAATGCAGAGTTAGCATTCATTTTGAGAGGACTAGAATATAAAAGCAAGGTTGTAATGTTGAGGCTTTATAAGGCAGTGGTGAGGCCTCACTTGGAGCATTGTGAGCAGTTTTGGGGCCTTTATCTAAGAAAGGATGTGTTGACATTAGAGAGGGATCAGAAGAGGATAATGATTCCGGGTGAAATCATGAAAGGCTTATCGTATGAGGAGCAATTGATGGCTCTGGGCCTTTACTCACTGGAATTTAGAAGAATGAGGGGGGATCTCATTAAAATCTATTGAACGTTGAAAAGCCTAGATAGAGTGGATGTGGAGAGGGTGTTTCTTATGGTGGGACCAGAGGGCACAGCCTCAGAATAGAGAGGCCCATTTAGAATGGAGATGAGGAGGAATTTTGTTAGCCAGAGGGTGGTGAATCTGTGGAATTCGTTGCCACAGACAGCTGTGGAAGCCAAGTCATTGAGTATATTTAAGGCAGAAGGTGGTAGGTTCTTAATTAATCAGGGCATGAGAGGTTATGGGGAGGAGGCAGGAGAATGGGGTTGAGAGGGAAATGGATTAGCCATGATGAAATGGCAGAGCAGACTCGATGGGCCAAATGGCTTAATTTGGCTCCTATGTCTTATGGTCTTATAGATGTCATGCTGAATCTTCACAAACTTCTAAGAAAGTAGAGGCACTGCCATGCTTTCTTTGTAATGGCACTTTACATGTGAGACCCAGGGCAGATCCTCTAAAGTGATAACACCAAGGAAACTAAAGTTGCTGACCCACTCCATCTCTGATCCTCCGATGAGGACTGGCTCATGAACCTCTGGTTTCCTCCTCCTGAAGTCTATAATTAGCTCCTTGGTCTTGCTGACATTGAGTGAGAGGTTGTTGTTATGACACCACTCAGCCAGATTTTCAATCTCCTTCCTATATGCTGAATCGTCACTACCTTTGATTCAGCCAGTGGCAGTGGTGGCGTCAGCAAACTTAAATATGGTATTGGAGCTGTATAAAGCGAGTAGAGCAGGGGGCTATGCACACAACCTCGTGGTGCCCCTGAGCTGATGGAGATTGTGGAGGAGATGTTTTTGCCAATCTGAACTGACTGGGATCTGCAAGTGAGGAAATTGAGGATCCAATTGCACAGGAGGTATTGAGGCAAGATCTTGAAGCTTATTGATTAATTTTGAGGGGATAATAGTATTGAATGTCGAGCTGTAGTCAATGAAGAGCACCCTGATGTATGCATCTTCGCTGTCCAGATGTTCCAGGGTTGAGTGAAGAGCCAATAAGATGGCACCTGCTGTGGACCTGTTGTGAGGGTAGGCAAATTGGAGTGGATCCAAGTCTCTTCTCAGGTAGGAGTTGATATTTCATCACAACTTCTTGAAGCACTTCTTCACTATGAATGTAGGTGATCGTCACTGAGGCAGGTTACCACACTCTTCTTGATCACCTGTATACGTGAAGCCTGTTTGAAGCATGTGGGTACCTCAGACTGTCAAAGTGAGAGGTTAAAAGATATCGGTAAACACTCTAGCCAGTTAGTCAGCACGGGTCTTTAGTACTCGGCCAGGTACCCCTTCTTGGCCGGATGTTTTCCCTGGGTTCACTCTCCTGAAGGATGCTCTCACATCGGCCTCAGAGACTGATATTACAGGGTCATTGGGGGCCGTGGGAGTCTGTGAAGTTATCCACATCAACACCATTCATACCGCACTTTAAAGACTTGTTTTGTGTCCTTCCTATCTGTAATGTTTTATTTCTTATCACCTGCCAGTTTTTCACCCACCCTTTCTGCTTTGTACTTCCTGACTAAAGAGTTCAGAATGAACATGCACACGCCAAACCATTCACTTTCGCTGACATAAAACATTCACTGTTTCTCTTTCCACTGCTGAATTTTTCTTGCCGTTATTGTTTTTGGTTACGTACAGCTTATTTTTTGTGATTTTTGCTTACTCTTGGAACTCATGAGTAGAGAACCAGTCCAGGCAAAATGGGCCAAATGGCCTCCTCCTATGCTCTAACCATTCAATGATTCTGTGATTTATTTGAATCCTTACCTCTTAACAGGTATTGGTTTGATTTTCCTGGGCTCTGTCAAACTCCCTGCCAAGTTGCATCACGTTGTGAACTTCTGAACCTCATTTCCAATGGCAGTTCCTCAAAGACATCAATCCCTTATTAGCCTGATATCCTAAGTCTAATCAATCGGATTTTTTAAAAATTCCATGTTTTGGCTGCTATTTACAATTAACTGTTTACCAATTAACTCTGTTAATCAGCTTCATCATTTTACCCAGTTTTGAAGTCTGTCATTTCTTGCTTTTTTCTAATCGGCTTTATTTTAAACTGGGCTTTATGGTAACCATATTTTAGTGTATTGGACTTGCCAAGTATGAGACCCCAGCTGGGGTTCTATATAGTTTTGATGGAATGCCAGATGGTCAGTTTATGGTCATCTGTTTTGGATGAGAGCTGAAACTGAGGCCTGGAGAAAATATCAAAAATTTCTTGGTGGTCTATTGCAAACATCTGTTTGTATTCGCTCATTCCAAGTGCCGAGTACAATATTTCCCTTATCGTGCTGGCAAATCCCTCAAATCTTTCCCTTCTGTCTCCAGGATAAACATTGTACTTCTTCTTAGTGCCGTTAGTCCATCAAGGACTTCCACCAAAATTAAACCCACACAAGTTTACTCCGCATGGGTTATTGCCATGGTGACGATGTGTTGCGCAAGTCTTCACAATCATTCTGGAGATTAGTTAGTTCTTGCTGTTCCACGGTTTTAGCCATGTTTGTCCTCAGTCTTCTATAACTGTTCCCTCAGTACTGTCCCCAAGGGAAAGCTCATCACCATTTCCCCCTTCTGAAGGTGATTCAGTGTCTGGAACCCCACTGAGGGTAAGGAGAAGGTGAGCATGGTACATTGCTCATCATGAGGTAGTGAACTGACAATTTTACATCAATAATGATTATATTATACACATGGTTCAATCCAATAGAGAAGTTTCAGCCTGCTCCTGACAGTGGAACTAGAGCTTGCCTATTCCCAAAAACACACAATGGACTTTAGTCATATCTTCCTTCTCCTGCAAAAGGAGCCAATTCGGAAACGAAATGCTAAATCGGTTCTGGCTGTCCTGTCCAGTTTTGCGCATCCCCCTTGGCCCCACCCATCTAGGTGTGACAGCAGCCAGTCTGGAGGTCAACTCAACTCACCTCTCACTGCATACCAGGCCGTAATTGAACTGGAAATCCCAGGGAGATCTTGCCAACAATCCCAACCCTTGGATGGTAATGTTCTCCTCATTTGGTATTGCCACATTGATGTTGTTTACCAGAACATTCCTCAGTCTCTCAAGACCATAAGACATAGGAGCAGAATTAAGCCATTTGGCCCATCGAGTCCGCTCCACCATCCAATTATGGCTGATCCGTTTTTTTCCCTCCTCGGCCCCACTCTCCGGCCTAAATTTAAGTGGCTAAGTTTAGGACCGGCTTATAATGTTCAAGATTTATTTACATCAAAATTAAATGAAATCAAATAGAGATCTTACCATGATCAATAAAATAAAATCAACCCTGAAGAAAAATTTAAAAGCCCACCCATGTATTAAAAATCATTAAAACAGTATCTGACAGCTTAACCATTCTCCACTTACGGGCTGTGGTAGAGTGAATTCCATATCCAGGTCTGTGGCCTCCACTACTCCAGAATACTGTGGAAAAAAGGCCACTGTCAGTCAAACATGAACAAAGAAATTGACAGCGATTTCCCTGTGTATTGAACATTTCAAAACAGAAAGGATTTTAGTTATTTTCTAGAAGATTGTTTCAGATAGAAGTTCAGGCTTACTGTACAAATAATTGGAATGGGCAAGTTGGACAGGTTGGGCATGTAACCACTGGAGGTGAGAAGAATGAGAGAGATCTTGAATGAAACACAATGGGCAGCACGGCAGCACGGCAGCGTGGCGGTTACCACATCACTTTACAGCGCCAAGCGATCACCGATCGGGGTTTGATTCCTGCTGCTGCCTGTAAGAAATCTGTATGTTTTCCCCATAACCATCTGGGTTTCCTCTGGAAGTTCTGGTTTCCAAAAACATACGGTTAGAGTTAGTGAGTTGTGAGCATGCTACGTTGGTGCCAGAAGTGTGGCGACATTTGCACAGCACAGTCCTTGAAGATTCCATTTGAAACAAATGATGCAGTTCACTGTATGCTTCAATGTACATGTGATAAATAATGCTACTCTAAGATCCTGAGGGGCATCTGGAGAAGATGTCTCCTCTTGTGGGAGAATCTAGAACTATGGGTCATTGTTTAAAACCAACGGTGGACCAAATGAGGCAGAGATGAGATGAATATTTTCTCTCGGAGGTGTGTGAATCTTTGGACCTCTCTCCCTCAAAGGCAGCTTGAATGCTTGAATACATACTCTGAATATTTTTGATATAGAGGTTAGTACTTGTGAAGCAAGTAATGGAAAATTTACTGGGGTGAGTAGGAATGTGAAAATGAGGTTACAATAAGATAACCAATTATCTTGCTTAGATTAGATTAATATAGAACAAGTAATGCTTCAGCACAGTACAGGCTGTTGTTGAAAATACCAGGGTGTAATGATTTTCCTTGCTTGTGCAATGCTCGCAGAGTAAACAGTAATGTCAACAATAAATACAGCAACAAGCGCAAATTAGCAGAATCATGCAAAGCAAATGTCTATATATGCACAGTGGGGAGTGGTTTCATCATGACCTGGTATGGAAACACCAGTGCCAAGGAATGGAAAAGTCTGCAGAAACATAGAAACATAGAAATATAGAAAATAGGTGCAGGAGTAGGCCATTCGGCCCTTCGAGCCTGCACCACCATTCAGTATGATCATGGCTGATCATCCAACACAGAACCCTGCACCTGCCTTCTCTCCATACCCTCTGATCCCTTTAGCCACAAGGGCCATATCTAACTCCCTCTTAAATATAGCCAATGAACTGGCCTCAACTGTTTCCTGTGGCAGAGAATTCCACAGATTCACCACTCTCTGTGTGAAGAAGTTTTTCCTCATCTCGGTCCTAAAAGGCTTCCCCTCTATCCTCAGACTGTGACCCCTCGTTCTGGACTTCCCCAACATCGGGAACAATCTTCCTGCATCTAGACTGTCCAATCCCTTTAGGATTTTATACATTTCAATCAGATCCCCCCTCAATCTTCTAAATTCCAGAGAGTATAACCCTAGCTAATCCAGTCTTTCATCATATGAAAGTCCTGCCATCCCAGGAATCAATCTGATGAACCTTCTTTGTACTCCCTCTATGGTAAGAATGTCTTTCCTCAGACTAGGGGACCAAAACTGCACACAATACTCCAGGTGTGGTCTCACCAAGGCCTTGTACAACTGCAGTAGTACCTCCCTGCTCCTGTACTCGAATCCTCTTGCTATGAATGCCAGCATACCATTCGCCTATTTCACCACCTGCTGTACCTGCATGCCCACTTTCAATGACTGGTGTACAATGACACCCAGGTCTCGTTGCACCTCCCCTTTTCCTAATCGGCCACCATTCAGATAATAATCTGTTTTCCTGTTCTTGCCACCAAAGTGGATAACCTCACATTTATCCACATTAAATTGCATCTGCCATGAATTTGCCCACTCACTCAACCTATCCAAGTCACTCTGCATCCTCTTAGCATCCTCCTCACAGCTAACACTGCCGCCCAGCTTCGTGTCATCCGCAAACTTGGAGATGCTGCATTTAATTCCCTCATCCAAGTCATTAACATATATTGTAAACAACTGGGGTCCCAGCACTGAGCCTTGCAGTACCCCACTAGTCACTGCCTGCCATTCTGAAAAGGTCCCGTTTATTCCCACTCTTTGCTTCCTGTCTGCCAACCAATTCTCTATCCACATCAATACCTTACCCCCAATACCATGTGCTTTAAGTTTGCACACTAATCTCCTGTGTGGGACCTTGTCAAGAGCCTTTTGAAAATCCAAATATACCACATCCACTGGTTCTCCCCTATCCACTCTACTAGTTACATCCTCAAAAAATTCTATGAGATTCGTCAGACATGATTTTCCTTTCACAAATCCATGCTGACTTTGTCCGATGATTTCACCGCTTTCCAAATGTGCTGTTATCACATCCTTGATAACTGACTCTAGCAGTTTCCCCACCACTGATGTCAGGCTTACAGGTCTATAATTCCCCGGTTTCTCTCTCCCTCCTTTTTTAAAAAGCAGGGTTACATTACATTAGCCACCCTCCAATCCTCAGGAACTAGTCCAAAATCTAAAGAGTTTTGAAAAATTATCACTAATGCATCCACTATTTCTTGTGCTACTTCCTTAAGCACTCTAGGATGCAGACCATCTGGCCCGGGGGATTTATCTGTCTTCAATCCCTTCAATTTACCTAACACCACTTCCCTACTAACATATATTTCCCTCAGTTCCTCCATCTCACTAGACCCTCGGTCCCCTACTATTTCCGGAAGATTATTTATGTCCTCCTTAGTGAAGACAGAATCAAAGTAGTTATTCAATTGGTCTGCCATGTCCTTGTTCCCCATAATCAATTCACCTGTTTCTGACTGTAAGGGACCTACATTTGTCTTAACCAATCTTTTTCTTTTCACATATCTATAAAAGCTTTTACAGTCAGTTTTTATGTTCCCTGCCAGCTTTCTCTCATAATCTTTTTCCCTTTCCTAATTAAGCCCTTTGTCCTCCTCTGCTGGACTCTGAATTTCTCCCAGTCCTCAGGTGTGCCGCTTTTTCTGGCTAATTTGTATGTTTCTTCTTTGGAAACAGCCCAGTCCATGTGGTGGAAACAGCCCAGTCCATCACAGGAAAAGCCCTCTCCACCATCGAGCACATCTACAAGGAGTGCTGCCACAAGAAAGCAGCATCCACCATCAAAGTCCACCCTCACCCCCACATCCAAGCCCTGTCCTTTTCTCACTACCACTATTGGGCAGGAGGTACTGAACCCTTAGGTCCCACACCACCAGGCTCAGGAACCGTTAATGCCCTTCAACCACTAGGCTCCTGAACCAGCGTGGACAACTTCACTCACCACTATTCTGAACTGATTTCACAACTGATGGGCTCACTTTCAAGCACTCTCCAATTCATATTCTCCGTATTATCTATCTACCTATCTATTCATACAATTTATACAATTTGTCTTCTTTTGCACATTTGACTGCTTGTCAGTCTTGGTGTATAGTCTTTCACAGATTCTATTGCATTTCTTTATTTTCCTGTAAATGCCTGCAAGAAAATGAATCTCAGGGTAGTATATATGACATATACAAGTTCATGTTCAAGTTTAGTTATCTTTCAACCATACATGAATATGGCATTCCTTAGGACCAAGGTGCAAAACACATTGCCAACAACACACAGCACATAGCACATATCATTATGATAGCAGAAAACTTACAGTCACAAACAAAATAATACAGCCCATGTCTGTAGAATGGCTGTGTGTGGGCTGTTGTCCTGGTCCAGCTTGTTCTTGCACTGAGTGAACACTGGAGGGCAGCAATAAATGAACGCCAGAGACCAGCACCGAACAGAGGGTCCAGCCAACAACCCAGGTTGGCCTCCAGTCAGTGCACCTACACGGAACTCTGCTTTCTCCCACAATGCCTCGGTATCTCCTCTCCTGGGCAGATGCAGCAGGTGGCTCTGTAGCATGAGGGCCTGGTCTTCACCACAGCCCAGGCAACGCAGCTCTCCTGCCTTTGGTCTCGCTAATCAACCAGTGAACTGGACTGGCAGTATTCTACATTACCAATGCCCAACAGGGTCTTGTGATTGCAACAAAAATGTCCAAGACAATCTCTCACGCTCCGCACCTTCTGGACACAACAATGGTACGCAATAAATCCAGGCGACAACACAACAACGGTACATAATAAGTCCAGCTCCATTGCTATCAAGCAACTTGTTGATGGGCTAGATCTATAGAATCTCTTGTCATTTTGATTTGCTGAGCCTCGGTTATTGCTTTGCAAAACAATCTGATTCTAAAACCCAATTATTCCATGTGTATTACAATCCCTGCACTTAAGGACGCCATAATAAATATAGTTATTCTTCAGAAATTTATCAATGATACTGTAATATCTCCCCTCAGCATGTTCCACCTTTTATGCAGCACTTTGTAAAAGTATTTAAAAAGATTATGCCATGTCTTGCTTGTGTTCCTGTCATCAGAATTTGAACTGCTCAGCCAGCTTGATGACATAACAACTGCCAGATGACAGGGGCCCCTTTGAACTGATGCCTGGCAGAAACCTGCATTGAGAAAGGGGAATTCACATCACCAAAATCTTCAAGCCAGCCAGGAATGCCTTTGCTTTACCACTTCCCACAGCATCCTTCCTGGTAATTCCAGCCCAAGTAGCTTTTGAAAAGAGCGGCTTTACTTATATTGACTAATAACCATATCTTTCATACATATCACCACGGTAACACATTCAATAGCTGGATGCTGTTCAAATGAAACAAACTTTCACCTTTCAGTGATATGAATGAGCCATGATTCCATTTTAGCTTAAGTCAGTGATCTAGGTCACTTTTCTGAGCTGTCTATTGATATCACTCTAAAAATTGTCCCTTCACAGCCCTGAAAGTGTCCTATCCTGTCCTGACTTGCTGCACCTGAGAGCTGGTTCTCACCCAGGGCATCACCCCATTCCCAGCTTGTACCTTGAGATCATCTTCATCGTCTTCGTATTCATCAACCGCCATGTCATCACATTGCTTGTCCTTCAGCCTCTCTGCATCCTCGGGGTTTGGCGTGATGGACAAAAGTTGAATGGCTCCCTGAAAGAAAAGTCAGCAACATGGCTTTCGATCAGTGGGTGGAGCAGGGATAAAGCATGCGGAGAATATTTCATCAGATCATGGTGTCAGAGAATTGTAATGATACGGACGGGGGAGATTTGGTCAGACCAGTCTATGCCAGCCAATTGGAGAATGATTGCATGCGTCCCATGCCCACCCCACAGCTCTGCTGATTATTCTCTCTCAAGTAGCTTTTGAAGGCACCAACTGATACTGTTTCCACCAGACTAACAGACAGTGAATTCCAAATTCCAACCACTTTCTAAGTAAAAAGAAAAATTAGGCACATCCCTTTTAGTATCTTGTGTCCCAGGTTTTAAATCTGTGCCCCCCCGATCCCTGAATCGCTTGATTAGAGAAACCGCTTCCCTCTACTTACCCTACCTAAAGCTATCATGACCCTGCACTCCTCTACCTTCTCCCAGCCTTCTTTGCCACAATGAGAATAACTTCACCTTCTCTAGTCCAGCAGATGAAACCCCTCATCCCTAGAGTCAGTCTGGGGTAAATATTTTTAGCAACTTTCACATCCTCTCCAGAGAGTTGCATTCAGATTTGCATGCAACGCCCTAATTGTGGTCTCAGCAGGCTCCGTACATATTCCTAAGTTCTCCCCTATTCCCCTGCTTATGAATCCTAGGATCCCATTAAGCATAGCAGTTAGCGTAACACGATTGTAAGATCTGGGTTCAATTCTTGCCGCTGGCTGTCAGGAGTTTGTACATTCTCCCCATGACGTGTGGGTTTCCTCTGGGTGCTCTGGTTTCCTCCCACATTCCAAAGACGTACAGGCTAGGGTTAATAAGTTGTAGGCATTCTATGTTAGCGCCAAAGCCTGGCATACTTGCAGGCTTCCCCCAGCAAATTCCTAACGCAAGCGATGCACTTGACTGTACGCTTCAATGTTTTGAGGTACATGTGACAACTAAAGCTAAACTTGCTTTACTGACAACTCTCCCAATATATTCTCTCATTCTCTAGGATTTACACACATAAACACTGTTCTTGTATACCCTTCGACTCCGCTATTTAGCTTATACTGCTCACCACCCCCACCATTCCTTCTAGCACACTTCACACTTCTATAAATTTGTATCAAATTTAATCTCCAGTGAGATGATTCTGTACTTAAGTAGATCAAAATAGTACAAAAGTGCAGTGCAGGTCAACAAATAAAGAACAAGGGTCATGACAAGATAGGTTGGTATTTGCCAGTCCCGTACATTCTAATCAAAAGAAGGAGCTCTAATAAGAAAAAAAAAATAGATTTAGAAATTTGTTGATCAATCACAATAACTTGTTTTGGGAGAATATAATGTTACTTGTTTTTTTATTTGGCAAAGAATATACTGTTTCATTTTATGATGTCTTGCATTGTAAACATAAAATAATCTATTGGCATGTAATAATGAAAGTGCTTTACAAGCTGCTCAATGTCAAGCTCTTCGGAATAGGACAGTGATTATTGATCTTATCACATGAACTCATATTCCATGAACCAATAAAATAGAAAATATTAATACCTCCAATATTTGTCAAATACTCTGGGCTTCAGATCTCTGCCATGGAGATTTGAAATATAATGATTCCATAAACCCATAAAATTATATCTTTAAGGTGTGTTTTCTTTTCTAAATTTGTATTGACTTGGACACTGCAAATGTTTAAGGAAAAGTCTTTTTGAAGTGCAACGTTTATTGTGTGTTCTGAATAGTCTTGAAACGGTGAATCACCACTGCTCCGCGTCAACCAAAGGTACATGGTGTCGAAAGTATTTCTTCAAAGCCTAAACATGTAGATATAAGTTCTGTTTTTGTCCCCTTGGCTGTGTTATAAGATTCCAAAAGGAAACCTTCATGTTGTCTGCAAATTTATACCTAGGATAGGAAGTTCAGAAGGAATAGCAAGTAAATTGGAGGTGTTCGAAATGGAACCATTTTCTCTGTCTTTGAAGGCCCAGTGTATTGAGTTGGGTAACTGGTAACACTCACACTTAACTCCATCAAAGTTATTAAGCTCAGTTAGTTCTTATCTAAAAGACAAGTCCCAAGTTCCAGTATTGCCTGACGCTCAACCAAACCCCACCCTCCTCTTTATGCGATAATTCTAAGTCCCATCATCAGTGACACCTAAACCTCTTCGTTAAGTGAGCCATTTATTCAGAAATGAACCACAGTGAAAACTCCTGCACAGATCTTCATAAAAGGACTGAAGCAATCAAAGTGGTAGATCCAGATATCATCGGATAGATTTCAAACCTGTATGTTTGTTTTTTCTTTGCATTGCTAGATCGCGATGTATGAAAAAGTCATTCAGGGTCCGACAAACATTGTCATTTATCATGAATCTGGGTGTAAGTCATATAAACCAACCCTGACCCTGAAATGCTGCATTTTGTGGCAGGAATTTTGAGAGGTTTTAATAAGACTCTGAGCCTAGATTAACACACACACACACACACACACACAAATACTGGAGGAACTCAGCAGGTTAGGCAGCATTTTGGAAATAAATAAACAGTTGACGTTTTGGGCCAAGACCTTGCTTCAGGACTGGAAAGGAAGGTGGAAGACATCAGAAAAAATGTGTGTGGGGTGGGGGGAGGGAGAATAGCTAGAAGGTGATAGGTGAAGCCAGGTGGGTGGGAAAGGTAAAGGGCTGGAGGGGAAGGAGTCTGATAGGAGAGTGGACCATAGGGAAAAGGGAAGGGAGGCACCAGGGGGAGGTGATAGGCAGGTGAGGAGAAGATGTAAGAGGCTAGAGTGGGGGATCAGAAGAAGAGAGGAGGGGTGAATGGAAAAAAAATACAGGAAGGAGAAATCAATGTTCATGCCATCAGCTTTTCAGGCTACCTAGAATACGAGGTGTTGCCACTCCACCTTGACCGTGGCAAAAGAGGAGGCCATGGACCAACATGTCAAAACAGGAATGGGGATAGGAATTGTAATGGCTGGCCACCAAGTAATTCCACTTCTGGCAGATGGAATGGAGGTGCTCGACAAAGCAGTCTCCCAATCTACATTGGGTCTCGCCAGTGTACAGAAGGCCACATCAGGAACACCAGATACAGTAGACAACCCCAACAGATTCACAGGTGAAGTGCTGCCTCACCTGGAAGGATTGTTTTGGACCCTGAATAGGCAGGTGTAGCGTTTCTGTCACTCTCAGGGATATGTGCCAGGAAGGAGATTAGCAAGGAGGGACAAATGGACAAGGAAATCACGGAGGGAGTGATCCCTGCGGAAAGTGGAGGGCAGGGGTAGGTAAAGATGTGTTTGGTGGTAGGATCTCTTTGGAGGTTGCGGACATTGCAAAGAATGATGTGTTGGATGTGGAGGTTCATGGGTGGCAGGTATAGAGAAGAGGAACTCTATCACTGTTAAGGCAGCAGGAAGATGGGCTGAGCATGGATATTCAGGAAATGCAGAAGGTGTCAGTGAGGGCAGCATCAATGGAAGGGAAACCCCGTTCTTTGAAGAAGGACATCTCTGATGTCCTGGAAAGGAAAGTTTCATCCTGAGAATAGATGTGGTGGAGACAAAGGGACGGAGAAAAAGGAATAGCATTTTTACAGGAGATGGGGTGGGAAGAGGTATAGTCAAGATAGCTGTGGAAACAGTAGGTTTATATAAGATATTGGTAGACAGTTTGTCTCCAGAGATGGAGACAGAGAGATTGAGGAAGGGGAGAGAGGTATCAGAGGTGGACCAAGTGAATTTAAGGGCAGGGTGGAAGTTGGAGGCAAAGTTGATTAAGTTGACACGCTCAGCATGGGTGCATGAAGCAGCACCAATGCAGTCGTCAATGTAGCAAAGGAAGAATTGGGTGGGCATTACCAGGGAAGTCTTAGAACTTGAAACATGCCAATGAAAAGGCAGGCATAGCTGGGGCTCATGTGGATGTCCATGGGTACCATTTATGTTTGGAGAAAGTAGGAGGAACTGAAGAAAAAATTGTTAAGGATGGGGACCAGTTCTGCCAGACAAAGGAGGGTTGTGGTGGAGAGGAACTAGTTGGGTCTTTTGTTGAGAAAGAAACAGAGAGCTTTAAGGGTTTCTTGATGGGAGATAGAAGTGTATAAGGACAGGATATCCATAGTGAAAATGAGGTGGTCAGGGCCAGGGAATTGAAAGTTTTTGAGGAGATTGAGAGCACGTGAAGTGTCACGGATGTATGTGGGAAGGGACTGAACCAAGGGGGATAGAGTGGAGTTGAGGTATGCAGACACAAGCTCAGTGGGGCAGGAGCAGGCAGACACAATGGGCCTACCTAGGCGGTCTGGTTTGTGGATCTTGGGTAGGAGGTAGAAACGAGTAGTGCGGGGTGAGGGAACTATGTATTTGGTGTCAGTGGATGGGTGTTCTCCAGAGTTGAAATTTCTCATCCTTGCATCGTCTCACCTTTCCTGTAACCTCCTCCAGCCGTATAATCCTTTGATATTTGCACTCCTCTGATTTGAACCTTTCACTCTCAACCACTCCATGATTTAATGGCCATGTCTATGGTTGCTGAAGCTTTAAAATCTAGAATCCACACCCTAGAACACTCTTCCCTCTTATTTGTGAAGATGTTTCTTCAACCAAGTTTTTGAGTCATGTCTCCTATGTGATTCAGTGCTGTGATCATATTTCAGTGAGGATCTTAGGACATTATTATTATACAGAAGACAATAAGAGATAGAAATAGTTGGTATTCCTATTGTTGAGCACCCCTTCCAGTGCTATGATCAGTTTGCACCTATACTATTAATGCCTCTTGGACCATAAGGCATAGGAACAGAATTAGGCCACTCAGCCCATTGAATCAACTTTGCCATTGGATCATGGCATCTCTTGTCTTCTCCCAGTAACTTTTGACCCCCTTACTAATCAAAAAGTTAACAACCTCTGCTTTAAATATACCACCTGAATGTAATGTTTTAACTGAAGTCTTAGGCTTTGATGGAACTAGAATTGTGTCTACTAACAGCTGGACTGAGAGATTAGGATGACCTAATTAATTTAAACTGGGACTCTTAGTAGAATTCAAACTACAGAACCCTTTGATCTAAATTAAGACATTCAGCCCAGCTGAATTATCTTGAAGAATTAATCACATAACTGCACAAATTAATCCTGGAGTTTGAGAACTTTAATCAAGGCCTTGAAGTCAATGCAGATGTATTAGCATAAGGAGGACTTACTCTGTACTTATCTCCATCCACTGGTTTAGCGTTAGCAATGTATATTTTAGAATGTGGGTGAAATTCCAGGGGCCCAGGTGATCTTTTGAGTTTAAGCCTTTTGGGCATCTGACACCACTGGTGGAGGACCACCATATTCCCCTCAACACTGATTCCAAGATGTATCCATTGTTTCATTCTAGCCGGCAGGCTGAAGCGAAGAATTTCAGAACCATCTGAGTCAAGCGGTGTGTAATATAGCTCAAGGTTCTGGTTGCCGTCCATCACCGCGGATAGCTTTATCCCGAGGGAAATTACTTTCTCAGATGGGTCCACAACAGCAAAAATTACCCCACCTCTTTCGTCATTTTGCTTCAGTGTTGCTAGGATGGAAAAATCTCGGTAGAACGGTTCTGGGAAGAGGGTTGGGACTGGAACCGGTGTAGACATGAAACCAGAGTCAAAAGCAAACGCAGTTCCTCCATTCAATCCTTCAACCTTGGACACATGCGGAGACTCTTCTGAGATCAGCTGTAGCAGATTGATGTCCTCATGTGATCTATTGCCTGGAAGACAAACATGCTATTTCGTGAGTGCTCTTGGATCAGGGAGTAAAGCTGGTTCTGTGTCTATTGCCTTAATAATGCAGCTGAGTAAAGACAAAGACTTGGAGGTGAATTAGTTATGAGTTAGTGAATGTGGAATGAACACACCACCTGCTTGTTACTTGTTTTTTAAAAAATCCACCATCAACTTTGCTGTGGCTGCTACGTTTATGCATCTTCCTAATATTTTCATTAAAACTTCAGAGAGTGGCAAACACGCGTTTTCTGTCAGCAAGAATAAACTGCCAGAACTGTCAGTACCTGGTACAATAGAATCCCATTTCGATTTTGACTTTGCTAGTTGACATCATCTGCAGAATAGTGCTTTTTGATTTATTATACACTTATTCAATTTATTATGTGTGTATAAGATGATAAGAGGCATTGACAGAGTGGACAGCCAGCACCTTTTCCCCAGGGCAGAAATGGTTAATATGAGAGGGCATAATTTTGAGGTGATTGGAGGAAAGTGTAGGGGGATGTCAGAGGTAGGTTTTTTACACAGAGAGTAGTGGGTGTGTGGAACCAGGGGTTGAGGAAGAAGTAGATACATTAGACACATTTAAGAGACTCTTAGATAGATACATGCATGAAAGGAAAATGAAGGGCTGTGCAGGAAGGAAGCATTAGACTGATCATAGAGTAGGTTAAAACATTGACACGACACTGTGGGCCAAAGGACCTGCCCTGGTAACCCTGGAAGCAGGTCACCCTGCCAGGCCAGTTCAGCAGTCGCCTGAGTCCATCATTTCATTTGTGGGATTGGAACCCCCATATAATCCAGACCAAGTCAGAGAAACAACATTCACAAAAAGTTGTGGAAGCACATGTGATTTAAGTAGGCATTAGTGTTTTTTTTTTAACGTGTTCTTTTGGAAAACAGGACCATATTTGGAGTGGATTTGGGAAAATGTCATTAACCCCAGAACACAATGTTCTGTAAAGAGAGAAACATAGACTTTGATGTTTGTTGGTTTTTTTTTCGCTGTTTACACAAATAATGGCAATGTCTTTTGTAATAAGAAGAAAACAGTTGCATTTGAGAGGCAATGCTCCCAAAATCCTGGAGGAACTCAGCAGGTCAGGCAGCATCTATGGAGGGAAATAAACTGTCACATTTCGGACTGAGACTCTTTATCAGGACCAAGGGTCTCGGCCCAAAAAACAATCTGTTTATTTCCCTCCGTAAGAGCTACTTGACCTGCTGAGTTCCTCCAGGATTTTGGGAGTGTTGCTCAAGATTTCCAGCATCTGCAGAATCTCTTGTGTCTCTGCGTCTGGAAGGTCGTGTGATCCTACAGTAAGAGGAATACGATGAGAGAGTCAGAAAGCTTATTGCTAATCCTTTATCAGGCATTTTTTATCTGGCCTGTTCTTTATCTGCCATTTGTGTATTTGATGGAAAAGTAACAAGGCTGTTAGTACATTGCCTTGCGTCAGTACAATAGTTATGATTTTAACCCATATCCAAGGTTTAACCCGATTCTAGATCAAATGTGAAATGTCGTACTTTGGGAGATCAAATATACAGAAACAGTACATTGTTAATGGAAAGGCCGTTAATAGTATTGACGTGCAGAGAGACACTGGGCTCCAAGTCCATAGCTCCCTGAAAGTGGCAAAGAAGTGGGAACAAAGGCGTAGGGCATTCTTGCCTTTATTAGTTGAGGAACTTTATTCGTAGAGGACAGCATGGTAGTGTGGCATCTAGTGTAACAACGTTACACTGTCAGTGATCAGGGTTCAAGTCCCACCACCATCTGTAAGGAGTTTGAATGCAAGGGTTTCCTCCAGGTGCTCTGGTTTCCTCCCACGTTCCAAAAGATGTACAGTTAGGGTTAGTTTTAGTAAGTTGTGGGCACGCTAAGTTGACGCCAGAAGCGTGGTGACAGGTGCCGGCAATCCTCAGACTGTATTTGTCCTTGATGCAAATGACACATTTCACTGTATGTTTCGATGTAAGTGTGACAAATAAAGCTAACCTTTTTTCTAAAAAATCTAATATTTAAGTCCTTTGAGTTCAGAAATTGGGAAGTCATTTTGCAGCTTTATAAAATCCTGGTTATTCAAAATTCACTTTATCTTCCGTGAGGAACTTTGTTTGTGCAGTGGTAAGGATAACATCATAGAGCTTAAAATCCACAACACCTCACTACATGCAGTTAAACACAATATAAAATACTCACAATAGATAATAAAGTCTAAGATTTAATAAATGTGATTTAAAATATTAATACACATAATAAAACTGACTATTTTTATTGTCAAAGGTGCCATGCATACTATGTATTCAAAATTGGGTGTTGAGGAGGTGAATGGGGGAAGGTACAAAACTGGATAAGGCTCTTCTGGTGCTGACGGGTAAAGGAGGTTCATGAAAATGATTCCAGGATTGAATGGCTTGTTGTATGAGGAGCGTTTAATGGCTCTGGGCCTGTACTCACTGGAATTCAGAAGAATAGTGAAATCTATTGAATGTTGAAAGGGCTCGATAGAGTGAATGTGAAGAGGATGTTTCCTATGGTGCGGGAGTCTAAGACCAGAGGACACAGCCTCAGAATAGAGGGCATCCATCTAGACTGGTGATGAGGAGGAATTTCTTTAGCCAGAGAGTGGTGACTCTGTGGAATTTGTTGCCTCGGATGGCTGTGGAGGCCAAGTCATTGGGTATATTTGAGGCAGAGGTTGATAGATTCGTGACTAGTCAGGGCATGAAGGAATACAGGGAGAAAGCAGGAGATTGGGGCTGAGAGGGAAAATGGATCAGCCATGATGAATTGGAGAAGCAGAGTCGATGGACCAAATGGCTTAATTCTGCTTCTATACCTTATGATGTTATGGTCTTATAATGGGCCAAAAGGCCCCCTTCCTGTGCTATACAGTATTGGTTTATGTTCTACGTTCACTCTTCTCCTCATCTTTCTTAAGACATCTAGCCCATGTCAATGAACAATCCCCTCAATCCCATCCCCTCATTTATTTCCCTGTCGTCTTTCCACTCACACATGCCCATCAAGTCAACATAGATTATCCTGCTACCCACCTGTGCAAGAGGTGATTGAATATAACCAGTTAACTGACCAAACAGCAAATCTTAGGAATGCGAGAGGAAATTGAAGCAGCTGGGGAAACCCACATGGTCACAAGGAGATTGTGCAAACTCAACACAGACAGCAGCAGATGTCAGGAATTAACCCAATTCACTGAGAGAGCGAGGCAGCTGCACTGCCAATTATGCCACACACATGCTTCTGTCTTGCTCGTATGGCTAGGTTATTGCAATCAAATGAAGCACTATAGAATGTTTGAATGCAACTGATCATCCCCTGAAAAATGCATCCAGAAGTGATAGAGTCATAGAACACTACAGCACAGAAACAGGCCCTTCAGCCCACCTAGTCCATGCCAAACTATTATTCTGACTGGTCCCATTGACCCGCACCTGGACCAGAACCCTCCATATCACTCCCACCCATGTACTTGTCCAAACTTCTCTTAAATGTTGAAATCAAACACATAACCACCACTTCCACTAGCAGCTCGTTCCACACTCTCACCATCCTCTAAGTTACCCCCCACGTTCCCCTTAAACATTTCACCTTTCGCCCTTTAGTTCTCAGTCTCACCCAGCCTCAGTGGAAAAAAGCATGCTTGCATTTACCCTCATAATTTTGTATACCTCTGTCGAATCTCCCCTTCATTTTCCCATGCTCCAGGGAATAAATCCTAACCTATTTAACCTTCCCCTGTAACTCAGGTCTTCAAGTCCTGGCAACATCCTTGTAAAATTTCTCTATACTCCTTCAATCTTGTTGGCATCGTTCCTGTAGGAAGGTGACCAGAATTGTTCACAATACTCCAAATTAGGCCTCACCAACATCTTATACAACTTCAACGTAACATTGCCTATGAAAGCCTAAGTGACTTAAAAACTTCCAGATAATGGAGTCACGAGTGAAGTATGAAATTTTGTCGACTGTGTTGAAGCATTGAGATTTGGATGGCATGTTGCAGTTGTACCAAACTTTTGTTAGACCCGCTTGCAGTATAGTGTACAGTTCTGGTTGCCACACTCTAGGGAGGATCTGGTAGCAATGGAGAGAGTGCAGAAGAGACTCACCAGGACGTTGTCTGGAAAGGAGGGCAGTAGTTAAAAGGAGAGATTGGCTATGCTTGACTTATTCTCACTGGAACCCAGGAGCCTCTAGAGTGACCCCATCAAGGTTTTTCAAATTAGGGTAAAAAGTCTAAAACTAGAGGACACAGTTTTAAGGTGAGTCTAGAACTAGAGGATACAGTTTTAAGGTGAGAGGGGAGAAATTTAAAGGTGAATTGAGAGGTACGTTTTTCTACACAGAGGGTGATGAGTATATCTGGAACAAGTTGCCAGAGGCAGTTAACTTTTAAAAAGCATTTGCTCAGGTACTTGGACAGGAAAGGCGAAGAGGGCTGCAAATTTTCTGTGGGCAAATAAGATTAGTGTCATTAGGCACCATGGCTAGCAAAATGAGATGGACCGAATGGCCCATTCATGAGCTGTACAGTATGTTTCTATGAACCAATGAATACTTCTCACTGCACAACTAATATCCTAAGCAAGTTCATTTTTATGCATTTCCCATGAGACCTAGCTTAATAATCCAATGGCTTCTTTCTCCCTCGAGTGGAATTAACCAGCTGTTCCAACAAATTCCGCAGCAGGTTTTAGAGATAATCAATGTATATGTTTCTCTATCTCTTGTCCTTGGCATTTATTGTTAGATTGTAAGAACTGTCCTCTGCTCTCTCTTTGGTTACATTTGCTTCTGTCTTGAAAATCCTACTCAGTGTGAAAGGGCCACTAAAATTGTTGGTGGCTTTTGGCTGTGTGTGTTCTTACTTCAGCAAGTGTGATCTAATGTTTGCTTTGGTTTGTCTTTGTGACCTTCCATTGAAAAATTAATAAACCTTGCACATGTCCTTGGATATGAGCAAGGAAGATATCAGACTGTAAAGAAAAGTGCAGGTTCAGAATTGTACAGCACAGAAACAGACTACTCAGCCGATAACATCCACGATGACCTTGTTGCCCACCTGTACAAATTCTGTTTGCCCACATTAAGTCAGTATCTCTCCATGTCTTTTCGATTCAAGAGTCTGCCGAAATGTTTCTGAAACATTGTGAATCCACCACTTTCTCTGCAAATTCCAAATATCAAACACTCTGTGTAAAAGAACTTTCCTCTCAAATCCTCTTTTAAATTTCTTTCACCTAAAACCTGATCTTGTTATTGATACCCCTATTATTGAAAAAGATTTCTGACTATCTACCCCATCTATGTCCCCATAATTTGATACTGTATACCTCTATCAGGCCACCACTCAACTTCATATACTCCATGGAAAGCAAGTCCAGTCTACCCAATCTCTCCCTATAACTTAACTTCTAATCCAATCATCATTGTGTGAATCTGTCCAGCACAACCACATCCTTTTGTAGCGTGGCAACCACAACTGTATACAGTGCTCCAAATACAGTCTAACCAATATTTTGTAAAGTTGTAACATAACGGCCCAATCTTTGCAGGCAACCATGTCAATATACATTATTCACCACAATGTTGACCCGTGTTGCCAGTTTCAAGGAGCTATGGATTTAGAAACATAGAAAATAGGTGCAGGAGTAGGCCATTCAGCCCTTCAAGCCTGCACCGCCATTTATTATGATCATGGCTGATCATCCAACTCAGAACCCCGCCCCAGCCTTCCCTCCATACCCCCTGACCCCCGTAGCCACATTTGAATCCCCTTGGCCGCTTTGTTTATTGTCATTCCTTTTGCTGCTATGTTCTATCCCTGTCTAACTTCCCAAGATGCATCACCTCACATTTATCAGGGATTAAATTCCATCTAAATATACCCTGCCCAATGTTCTATTGGATTTATATCTTGCTGTAGCCTTATACAACCTCCCTTGCTATCAACAATACCACCAGCGTTTGTATCATAGAGTCAGAGAGCACTACAACAGAGAAACAGGCCCTTTGGCCCAACTAGTCGCGTCTTCAGACTTACTAATCATACTTCCTTTATTCACATCAAAATTGTTAATGTATATCACAAATTTCAAGGGTCCCACCACCAATTCCTGGTACTGTACTGATACAAAGACAGAAAGCTCGAGGTGAGACAAAAGGATCACATTTTGTGTCCATAGTTTCCACAGGGAATACTCATTGCTTCTGTTATAAAAAATTAAGTGATTGCACATCTTGCAAAACAATTCAAGGCAGCGTTTGTTTTTGTGATGAGCAGGTTTGCTCACAGCCGCGATCTGATGAGTTGCTCCCACGCGGTGATGGTGCAGCCTTACCACCACTGAGCAGAAAGAGATCAGACACTTGCTCTCAGAAAGCTAGACCAAAGAGAGAGAAAAACAAAGACTCTGGATTTCAAAGTTCAAAGTAAATTTATTATCAAAATATATGCACATTACCATATACTACCTTGAGATTCATTTTCTTGCAGGCATTTACAGGGGAAAAAAAAGAAATACAATATAATTTCTGAAAAACTATAAACACACTGACAAACAACCAATGTGTAAATGAAGACTGCTGTCCATGATCAGACACTATGTTCTGAGGGAAGCTGTGCAGCCTGAACACATGCTGAACCATGAGGGTGGCAGTCTCACAAGCCAACGGGAGCTTGGGGAGAGCAATGAAGTGGACAGCCTTGGAGAATCGGTCCACAGCTACCAGAATGGTAGTGTTTCCATTAGACAGGGGCAAATCAGTGCTGAAATTCAATGAGGAGGGCAGAGGAACACAGCAGCAGGCAAAGCAGACCAGCAGGTGACATGACATCTTGTTCTGGGCACAAGTGAGACAGACAGAGATGAAGTCATGGACATCCTGGGATAATGACAGCCACCAAAATTGTCTCTTTATAAACTCCAAGGTCTGTTGAATCCCTGGATGACCTACCAGATGGGAAGAGTGACCCCACGCCAACACTCAGGGTAGCAGAAACAAACAGTTGGTTGGGATGTCCCCCACTTGGGCTGGGATCTGACTGTTGGGCAGCCCTCACCTCAGTTTCTATTGGCCAAGTCACTGGAGCAGCATTGCACAAGTGAGGAAGGATGGCCTCTGGATTGGCATTGTCCTCAGAGATGCCAAACTGGTGGCAGAGAGCATCGGCCTTGGTATTCTTGCTACCCGGACGTTAGGTGAGGGGTGAAATTAATCCAGGTGAAGAAGAGAGCCCAACGGACTTGACGGGAGTGGAGTCTCTTGGCATCATGAATGTAGGAGAGGTTCTTGTGATCGATTCATACCAGAAGGGGATGCTCTGCCCCCTCTATCCAGTGCCGCCGTGCTTCCAGGGCCTGCCAAGCACTGTGTGGTGGCTGCCCGTACATCACCCTCCCCATGTTAAACAAAGTCATGGACAGGCATCCTGCGTTAAGGGAATAACCCCTTCGGAGAACATCATACTCAACTTGAGTGATCACTACTGTATTAAAATCCACTCCCATTAAAGAGCCTTTCTGACTGTCTGAAACCCTCATTACACAGTTTACTGTGTTACATTATAACTGTGAAGGTAATTGTCAACCAAAATAATACGTTATTAGAATCTTCTACCCCAGTGCTCTCAACATCCTCAAATGAGGGACTCTATTGGATCACATTGACTCTCACTTTAACTCTTACAAAAGGGGCTTGCACTGCTCTTTATACTTTTCATTCAATTCCATGACAGTCTGTTCTAGTGGTTATTCTTTATATAATTAACCATATGACTGTTTTTTTTTATCTGACACCTTCTGGTGTATGTTCCTCCCAGGTTCCCTAACAGTGTAGGTGTATGGTTGATTTATAAATCATTGACTTCCATTGCCAACTCAGCTGAGGTCAGAGACAAGTGGTTCAAATATCTCCACACCACGTGGTGCTGGGGTGATAATACCCCATCAGAGGAGCCAATGTTATCTATGTTCTTTAAATGTTCAGTTCCATTAAAGACAGCCAGCTCCTAAATCGCACTTAAAGGTAGTAACACATACTTCAAATGTAATGACTTTATCTGAAAACCAGTATGCATAGTCGTTTTTCTTTTGCTGTCCAAATGACTTTGATATTGAAATTAACACTTTCCATACGAAGACTCAGAAAGATTACTTTTCAGCAACACAGCCAGGGCTTTATTCAGGCACAACACTGCCTATAAATTGCAAGCACAAGACAAATTCAAGGGGAAAATTGATGATAATAAGTTAGTTGACAATAAATAGCACAGGCGAATCACAATACTAACTCAAGATTTCAAAATGTATGAAGGGACAAAACTGATAACTGTTTGGCGCATGATTTGTTTGAGGAAAGAAATGAGGAATGGAGTGAATATAAAATAGAGGTGTGAAATCAAAACCCATGTCCAAGATCACACAATCAATAAAGAGGTTTAAAAAAGTGGGATTAGTATAGGCTTGCTGTAAGCGTGTGATTGGTGGCACATCGAGACATGGTGAACGGTAAAGGCTGACATATACTTGTGCGTGCTAGTTTACGCCGTAGCCTACGCAAGTGGGCTACGCTGTTGTGAGCATTTATACTTGTGCGTTGGTGTGTCTGCATTGTGCTGCAATTCACCGCCAAAACGCTAGTTGGCGGTGGGGTTTCTATGCCACTGTGGTGAGTTTCTTCGTGTTGAAACTCAACACGAAGAAACTCAAACTTCAAACAATGGCGACTGAAATTTTCTGTGCTTGTCCGGCCACTGAGAGACATGGATGAGGAAATGCATTTCAAATATTTTCGGATGTCGGCAGGTAGATTTGATGATTTGGTTCACCGTCACCAACCGTTTATCTCGCATCAGTGTACGCACAGTATACTCAGAGACCGGCAATCACCATTCCAGTTTTAGCTTCAGGTGGAAGTCAACAGGCTGTAGCAGCTAGCTACAAACTGGCGTCAAGCACAGGGTCCTCCATAATTTCAGAGGTCTGTAAAGCTTTATGGAAAGCATTGCAGCCAGAGTTCCTTCCCTGCCCTTCAGTCGACCAATGGGAAGCTATTGCAGCGTAGAAGGAAATGCGAAGCTACCAAGCAGACCAATCACAGTTGTTGTGGTCTGCGTCGCCATGACACGTAGTTACATTTTGGGAGAGGTGCGCGTTAGGCTACGGCGTAGGGTTCGGCGTAGGGTTCAGCGTAGATACTGCGTAGGGTTTGCAGCTACGCCATACCTATAGCATACATTTAACGCACAAGTATAAATCAGCCTTAAGGCCTGTTTCTTTATTATGTAACTCTATGGCTTCATTTAATAAGCCTCAAAACAATGTTTCTCCAGTTGTTAAAGACTCTATGATGCAAACATCAGCTAGTACCTTTGGTCTGTCCACTGTGCCAGCCAGGATGTCCTGGCGGCCAATCGCTTTAATTCCACTCCCCAGTCCCACACTGACATGTCTGTCCACAACCTCCTCCGCTGTTAGGTCACAGCCAAAGGAAATGCTTTGCTGTGACCAGGCAGTACAGGAGGCTATAGACAGTCACTGTTGAAATACACCCCTGTTTACGTCAGCAGTGCTGAGGGTGAAAGGACTAAGAGGCCTCAAGTTCCTAGGAATGAACATCACCAATAGCCCATCCTGATGTCGATGCCACAAAAGCTCAACGATGCTTCTAGTTCCTCAGGAGGCTAAGAAATTTGGCATTTTCCCTTTGACCCTCTCAAATTTTATCGATGTACTGTGGAAAGCATTCTATCCAGAGCATCACAACTCGGTATAGCAATTGCTCTAACAGTGACTGTGAGAAACTGCAGAGAATTGTGGACACAGATCAGCACATCACAGAAACTAGTCTCCCCTCAACAGACTGTGTCTATACTTCTCGCTGCCTCAAAAAAGCAGCCAGCATCATCAAAGACTCCACGCACACCAGACGTTCTCTCTTCTCCCCACTCCTATTGAGCAGCAGATACAAAAGCCTGAAAGCAGTTTCTGTTCCACTGTTATAAGACCATTGAATGATTCCCTGGTATGAAAATACCTTGAAAATTAGAGGAACAGCACTTCATATTCCATCTGGGTAGTCTCCAACTTGGCATCATGAACATAAAATCATAGAACACTACAGCTCAGAAACAGGCCCTTCGGCCCATCTAGTCCATGCTGAGCTATTAATCTGCCGAGTCTCATCAACCGGCACCTGGACCATAGCCCTCCATACCCCTCCCCTCCATGTACCTACCCAAATTTCTCTTAAACATTGCAATCAAGCCCACATCCACCACTTCCACTGGCCGCCCTCTGCGTGAAGAAGCTCCCCTTCATGTTCTCCTTAAACATTTCACCCATGATCTCTAGTTATGTACACACGTGGTCCGTACATACTGACTGTGTGGTGAAAAAGGCACAACAGCGCCTCTTTCACCTCAGATGGTTGAACAAGTTTCGTATGGGCTCCCATATCCTGAGAGCTTTCTGCAGGGGCACGTCTGAGAGCATCCTGACTAGCTGGATCACTGCCTGGTATGGGAACTGTACAGGACTCTGCAGAGAGTGGTGTGGACAGCCCAGCGCATCTGTAGATGTGAACTTCTCACTATCCAGGACATTTACAAAGACAGGTGTGTAAAAAGGGCCCAAAGGATCATTTGGGACCTGAGTCACCCCAACCACAAACTGTTCCAGCTGCTACCATCCAGGAAATGGTACCACAGCACTAAAGCCAGGACCAACAGGCTCCGGGACAGCTTCTTCCACCAGGCCTTCAGACTGATTAATTCATGGTGACACAACTGTATTTCTATGTTATATTGACTATCCCGTTGTACATAATATTTATGATAAACTACTATAATTGCACATTGCACATTTAGACGGAGACGTAACTTATGGATTTCTACTCCTCATGCATATGAAGGATAGAAACATAGAAAATAGGTGAAGGAGTAGGCCATTCGGCCCTTCGAGCCTGCACTGCCATTTATTATGATCATGGCTGATCATCCAACACAGAACTCCGCCCCAGCTTTCCCTCCATACCCCCTGACCCCCGTAGCCACAAGGGCCATATCTAACTCCCTCTTAAATATAGCCAATGAACTGGCCTCAACTGTTTCCTGTGGCAGAGAATTCCACAGATTCACCACTCTCTGTGTGAAGAAGTTTTTCCTAATCTCGGTCCTAAAAGGCTTCCCCTTTATCCTCAAACTGTGGCCCCTCGTTCTGGACTTCCCCAACATCGGGAACAATCTTCCTGCATCTAGCCTGTCCAATCCCTTTAGGATCTTATACGTTTCAATCAGATCCCCCCTCAATCTTCTAAATTCCAACAAGTACAAGCCCAGTTCATCCAGTCTTTCTTCAT
Organism: Mobula birostris; assembly: GCF_030028105.1. Taxonomy (NCBI): domain Eukaryota; kingdom Metazoa; phylum Chordata; class Chondrichthyes; order Myliobatiformes; family Myliobatidae; genus Mobula; species Mobula birostris. The sequence goes on from NC_092402.1 coordinate 43,901,637, forward strand.
ATGAAAGTCCTGCCATCCCAGGAATCAATCTGGTGAACCTTCTTTGTACTCCCTCTATGGCAAGGATGTCTTTCCTCAGATTAGGGGACCAAAACTGCACACAATACTCCAGGTGTGGTCTCACCAAGGCCTTGTACAACTGCAGTAGTACCTCCCTGCTCCTGTACTCGAATCCTCTCGCTATAAATGCCAGCATACCATTCGCCTTTTTCACCGCCTGCTGTACCTGTAAGTAATTACACCATGTAAGTAATAAAGTCAATTCAATTCTAGTCTCACCCAACCTCAGTGGAAAAAGCCTGCTTGCATTTATTCTATTTATACCCCTCATAATTTTGTATACCTCTATCAAATCTCCCCTCATTCTTCTACGTTCCAGGGAATAAAGTCTGAAACTGTTCAAACTTTCCCTCTAACTCAGATCCTCAAGTTCTAGCAACATCCTTGAAGATTTTTTCTGCATTCTTTCAATCTTATTGACTTCTTTCCTGTAGGTAGATGACCAAAGCAGCACACAACCAAATTAGGCCTCACTGGTGTCTTCTACAACTTTAACATAACATCCCAACTCCTGTACTCAGTACATTGATTTATGAAGGCCAATGTGCCAAAAGCTTTCTTTATGACTCTGTCTACCTGTGACACCACTTTCAATGAATTATGGATCTGTATTCCCAGATCCCTCTGTTCTATCACGCTCCTCAGTGCCCGACCGTTCACTGTGTGAGACCTACCCTGGTTGGTCCTACTGAAGTGCAACACTTTGCACTTGTCTGCATTAAATTCCATCTGCCGTTTTTCTAGCTGGTCCAGATCCCACTGCAAGCTCTGACAGTCTTCCTTACTGTCCAGTACTCCCCAACCTTGGTGCTATCCACAAATTTGTTGATCTAGTTAAACACATTATCATCCAGATCATTGATATAGATGACAAACAACAATGGACCCAGCACCAATCCCTGGGGCTCTCCACTAGCCACAGGCTCCAGTCAGAGAGGTAACCATCTACTACCACTCTCTGGCTTCTCCCACAAAGCCAATGTCCAGTCCAATTTACTACCTCATCTTGAATGCCGAGCAACTGAACCTTCATGACTAACCACCCATGCAGGACCTTGTCAAATGCCATGCCAAAGTCCACTGACTTGCTTCCATCAAGTTTCCTGGTAAGTTCCTCGAAAAAGTCTATAAGATTGGTTAGACACAACCTACCACACAAAAGCCATGTTGACTACCTCTAACCAGTCCCTATCTATCCAAATACTTATGTACCCTGTCCCTTAGAATACCTTCCAATAACTTACCTACGACTGGTGTCAGACTCACTGGCCAATAATTTTCTGGTTTATTTTTAGAGCCCTTCTTAAACATCAGAACATTAGCTAATCTCCAGTCCTCTGGCATTTCACCCGTGGCTAAGGATGTTTTAGATATCTCTGTTAGGGCCTCTGCAATTTCTGCACTAGCCTCCCACAGGGTCCAGGGAAGACCTTGTCAGGCCCTGGGGATTTATCCACTCTAATTTTCCTCAAGACGGAGACATCTCTTCCTCTGTAATCTGTATTAGGTCCCTGACCTCACTGTTGCTTTGCCTCACTTCTATAGACTCTGTGTCCGTCTCCTGAGTAAATACAGATGCAAGAAATCAACTTAAGATATCCCCTATCTCTTTTGGCTCCATGCATAGATTACCACTCTGATCTTTCAGAGAACAAATTTTATCCCTTGCTGTCCTTCTGTTCTTAATATATCTGTAGAAGCCCTTAGGATTCTTCTTCACCTTGCTTGCTAGAATAACCTCATGCCTTCTTTTATCTCTCCTGATTTCTTTTTTAAATGTTCTCTTGCATTTTTATACTCCTCAAGTACTTCATTTGTATCTTCCTGCCTATACCTGCCATGTACCTCCTCAATATCTCCTGAAAACCAAGGCTCCTTAAGCCTGTTATCCTTGCCTTTTATTCCGACAGGAAGATACAAACTTTGCACTCTCAATGTGTCTTTTCGGAAGGCCTCACACTTGCCAAGTACACTTTTGCCAGAAAACAACCCATTCCAGATCCTTTCTGATGCCATTGAAATTGGCTTTCCTCCAATTTAGAATCTCATCCTGAGGACTAGACCTATCCTTCTCATAGTTATCTAGCAACTAATAGCATTATGATCATTAGATGCAAAGTGTTCCCATACACACACTTCTGTCATTTGCCCTGTCTCTTTCCCAAATAGGAGATCCAGTATTGTAATATGTACCAATTAAGGAAACTTTCCTGAACACATTTGACAAACTCTATCCACCCAGCCCTTTTACAGTATGGGAGACCCAGTCAATATGTGGAAAGTTAAAATCACCTACTATCACAACCTTATAGTATGTTTCTTACAACAGTCTGTGATCTTTCTACAAATTTGTCCATCTAAATCCTGCTGATTATTGGGCAGTCTATAATATAATCCTGTTAACGTGGTCATCCCTTTCTTATTCCTCAGTTCCACCGATACAGCCTCAGTAGATAAGCTCTCCAGTCTGTCCTGTCTGAGCACTGCCGTGACATGTTCCCTGACTAGTAACACCACCCCTCCCCTTTTAATCCCTCCCACTCTGTCACGTCTAAAACAATGGAAATTCTGAAACATTGAGCTACCAGTGCTGATCCTCCTGCAACCAAGTCTCACTAATGGCTACAGTGTCATAATTCCATGTGCTGATCCATGCTGTAAACTCATCTGCCTTTCCTACAATACTCCTTGCATTGAAATATATGCAGCTCAGAACATCAGTCCCACCATGCTCAATCTTTCCATTCCTGACTTGTATGTAGTAACATGGAATTCTCTAACTTCCGGTAACTTCTCAGCACATCTCAGAAACCAACCTCCCCAGCCAAAATCATCAAAGACCCCCACATACCCCAGTCATTCTTTCTTTGCCCCCTTCCTACAGGCAGAGGATACCAAAGCCTGAAAGCACAGACCACGAGTCAGCGACAGCATCTATCCACTGTTGTAAGACTATTGATAAGATGGACTCTTGACCTCAAAAGCCACTTCTTTGTGACCTTTCACCTTACTGAACACCTGCACTGCACTTTCTCTGTGCTGTAACACTCCCTTTTGCACTCAGTTATTGCTTACCTCAATGCACTGTTGCAATGAATTGATCAGTATGAACTGTGTGCCAGACAAGTTTTTCCACTGTACCTCAGTACCTTTAGCAATAATGAACTAATTTATCAATTTACCAACATACCAGCTGCTAAACAGAAACTATAGCCCAGTCAGACTCCATAGCTGTGGTTAAGTGTAAGGGGAGATTTGCTTACAGTTCTGGTCATCAAAGTGCAAGTGAGATGCACAGCATCTCATTACTACCATCAGGGAGGAGGTACAGGAGCCTGAAGACACACACTCAACATTTTAGGAAAGGCTTCTTCCCCTTCACCATCGGATTTCTGAATGGACCATGAACCTATGAATACTATTATGCTTCTTTTTGCACTACCTATTCATTTTTAATATATTTCTTATTGTAACTTAAAGTATTTTTTTATGTATTGCACAGTACTGCTGCCACAAAACAACAAATTTAATGACATATGTCAGTGATATTAAAACCTGATTCACTGCAGGGGAGATAAATGAAGATGTTGACAACCTGGAGAAGATAAGGAATGAGACTGACAGGATTCTGGGAATAGAAAAGGTAAAGAGGGGGAGTATAAAACTGAGAGCAACAGACAATCAGCAAAATCGAGCAGCATCCGTGAGCGGAAAGGGACTGTCGATGTTTTGGGTCGAAACCCTGCATTAGGACTCACTGAGAGGTTTGGATAAAGAGAAAGAACAGAATTGGGAGAAGGATACGGGGGCCAAGGGTCTAGAACTCAGTGCTTGAAGAGGTGGTGGAGGGAGAAAGCCTCTACACATTAGGGTAAGGAGTTGGACGGGTCGCTGATCAGCTGGAAGACCCAGGGAAAAGATGGTCAGTTATTATTCATTCAGTGTGGACTTGATGGACCAACTGGAGACACGAGAGACTGCAGATGCTGGAATCTGGAGCAACACAAGAGGTGATGGAGGAACTCAGTGGGTCATGTAGTATCTATAAAGGGAAATGGACAGCCAGATGTCCCTGTTGGATCACATTAGGGATGAAAATTTCCCACGGCACTTGAAGTTGGACTGCTAATGGACAATGATCTGAAGGGCCTCCTGCCATGCCAATCATTTACCTAAGTTCAGATTTCTCCAGGTGCTCTAGCCAGGGCTGACCTCTCTAGCCACAGAACAGGTTAACTTGTTAATCACTCACTCGTCTGTCGAATCAACTGCGCACAAGTTAATTGCAAACACAAATGTTGTAAGAATCCAGGTACGTGCTTAAGAGCCTGCAGAAACACAGGGATCAATCCTCTGCCAATTAGATTCCAGGCTAACCTGTAGAGTTTCACCTTTAACTCCTTTTGAAAGAACAGCAATTGATTCGGGGACTTCAGAGAAGGAAAAGGAGGGAGTAAACTGCAGATTAAAATATGCACAACATCTGTTCCAGACATTTAGGTCAATTATGTCTCAAAAAAATATTGAGGCTTATGTTTCAGGTTTTTTTTCTGCCTCAGGGATTCTTTTGATGTTATTTGATCTCCTAGCTTTGCAATTTTTAACTTTCATCCATTGGTGGTCTGGACTGATAAATGTTGGCTGGGATCAAAGAGTCTGAAATGCTGTTAAAAGCATAAGGAAAAATGTCTGTCTATTGCTCAGAATTAATGACGTGTAAATTTGGTTCCATGCACTGCCTTGTTTTGGCCAGTTAGCACTTAATTAAGGGTCCACAGAACCTCATGAGAGAAGACTTTAACCATTTTCTTTACTAGTTAACTAGGAAGTCAGACTATAGAACGATGAACAATTATAGACCCAGCAATTAAACACTAAATGCTTGAACAATTTGTCAGTGGTGTTTACTAATTAAAAATCAAAGTTAAAAAGTGTTCGGTTATGTCGCAACACTTTAGAATTAACAGTTTGCTAATTGTAAAGTTGCAGTTGAAACTTTCTATAATGGTGAGATTTATTTGGGATTAGATCCCTTTGGGAGGATGTAGCTGACTTGAATTTTGTTTATGGTTAGAATCATTTCCAGAACTCGTTAAAGACATCTTTATGAACACACCTTTACGAGAGATAAAGTAGATTTGGGGCCAACCACCCAGCCAAAAGAAATGTTGTCCTGGTTGGGACTTCGATGGGGTCAGAAGACTTATCACATGGTTTTCCAACCATATTACTAGCAAAAGTACCTCACTGATTTTATTGTTGGCAAAATCAACAAGCAAAACAAAGACCTTTTTCTTATGTACCACGACTGAGATCATTAGAAGAAAAAGATCTCATTATTGTCTATTTTATCATTCTTTACCTATTTTCTTACCTCTTCAAAAGTCAAGTGCATTTGTCCAGTGCAACTAATTATATTGTGTAATAATACCAGGCAATGAAAATCAGCAACACTGTTCAGCAACTGGGGCAACATTGAAAATCTAAACTTCCCAATAGGTAAGTATCTACTGCATTGTTTACAAATGATTCTTGGTGCATGATTTCAATTAAAGGGATGATGAAATCTCAGTACCTTGCACATTGACAATTCCAACTGTGTTCTCAGAGGTAGGAACTAACTCCACACCATCCAGCCTGGTGACCCAAGAGTCTTCTGTCACTGTGGGTTCATCAGTTGTTTGAGTGGCGGAGGAGGTGACATCATCGAGTGAGTTCCACCACCACGATCTTGCAGGTTGGAAGAGGCCGCAAAGCAGCATGAAACCCCTGGGACCGAAGAAGGAGGAATGCATCACGGGGTCAATGGTCCCACAGGAGAGGATTGGAAACTAAAATGACTTCTTTTTATGTAAACTTGCTAATGGTTGCGCAGGTAGCAGGGTGTCAGTGTATTCATTACACCGCTCTTCTGGTGAGGCTCCCAAGTAGGACTGTGCTCTGAAGTCTCTGAAGCACAACTTGGCCTCATGAGCATTTCGTTATCACCTATCCTCAAGCCCTGATAGCTTGTCAAGGATGACTGTCTGGCTGACTCCCAACAACACTGCATTTGTTTATCTGTTCACACGGTTGTTGCCAATGTGCAGTTACAGAGAAAGTAAGGCCATGGTCAATCCTATTCCATTTCCACTCCCTTTACTTCTCTCTCTCTCACTCTCTAAACAATGAATGACATAAATATAAAACAAAACATTTTCAAGAACAGGTATCAAAAGCTGCTCATTTATGTTTCAATAATATGTTGCCATTTAAATTCATCTTTTTTTCCAAAGGTTATATATTAAGAATTACTTCAAATATTACTATTGTCTTATAGGTGAGCAATTATTCATTCTACTTTTCTGGTATGTGACAAACCTCCAAAAATTACAATCAGATGGAGACTGACTCCTTTCTGAACTGATTCTCATTGCAATGTCAAAGGTTACTTGGCCAGTTTGAATGAAGCACTCGAGCTCTGCTCACTTTACCAGCTGTTTGTACTGGAACCGAGTTCTATAAATGTGTTCTACAGACTGTGATTTCTCCAATTAGATCATGTCAGATCTGATGAATGTTTCACAGCTAAAACGTAAACAAGCTTTGTCTTTCCTATACTGTGTGATTATGGTTGGATGGTAGAAGTTTAAAACAGTCTTTTGCAAAGAGCAGCTGATGAGATTCAGCTTGTCACTGAAAACTCTATCAAACTTTGACACATGTACTGTTGAAAGTATCCTGACTGGTTGCATCATGGCAACTGCTCTGCCCCCGAATGCAAGAATCTGCAGAGAGTTGTGAACGTAGCTCAGCACATCATGGAAACCACCCTCCCTTCCACGGACTCTACACTTCTCACTGGTAAAATGGATTTTACTATTCATACAATCCATGCCCTTTACAATTTTACATATTTTATCGGGTCACCCCTCAGTCTCCTCCTCTTCAAGGCAAACAAACTTAGCCTCTCCCTAAAACTGAAACACTCGAATCCAGACCACATTGAGGTGAACGTCCTTTGCACCCTCTCCAGCACAATCACATCCTTCGAATACTGTGGCAAGCAGAACTGCAAATGATACACCAGCTGTGACCTAACCTATATTCATGGTGCAGCCAATGAATCAGAGTCAGAATCAGGTTTATTATCACCGGCATGTGACGTGAAATTTGTTAACTTAGCAGCAGCAGTTCAATGCCGTACATAATCTAGAAGAAATAAAAAAATAAATAAAATAAAAATAATAATAACAATAAATAAACAAGTAAATCAATTACAGTGTACATATATTTAATAGATTTTTTTAAACATGCAAAAAACAAAAATACTGTATATTAAAAACATGAGGTAGTGACAAAGGGTTCAATGTCCATTAGGAATCGGACGGCAGAGGGGAAGAAGCTGTTCCTGAATCACTGAGTGTGTGCCTTCAGGCTTCTGTACCTCCTACCTGATGGTAACAGTGAGAAAAGGGCATGTCCTGGGTGCTGGAGGTCCTTAATAATGGACACTGCTCCCTAAAGATGTCCTGGGTACTTTGTAGACTAGTACCCAAGATGGAGCTGACTAGATTTACAACCCTCTGCAGCTTCTTTCAGTCCTGTGCAGTAGCCCCTCCATACCAGACAGTGATGCAGCCTGTCAGAATGCTCTCAATATGTTAGGACCAGGTTAGATCCTCAGAGATCTTGACACACAGGAACTTGAAGCTGCTCACTCTCTCCACTTCTGATCCCTCTATGAGGATTGGTATGTGTTCCTTCGTCTTACCCTTCTTGAAGTCCACAATCAGCTCTTTCATCTTACTGACGTTGGGTGCCAGCTTGTTGCTGCGGCACCACTCCACTAGTTGGCATATCTCGGTCCTGTACGCCCTCTCGTCACCACCTGAGATTCTACCAACAATGGTTGCAATGAAGGCAAACATCCCGTGTATCTTCCCCGAAGAAACCTGATGTGTTTTTCCAACAACCTGATTATTTTGTGGTCATCAATACCAATGCTATCATGATAGTACACATTTATTTAATTACTTGAATTAAATTTAGGTCATTGTGATGGGATTTGAATTCACAGTCCAAGCAACTCAGGCATTTGGATGTTATCGGAGTAACTTCTGATACTGGTTGACTGTCTTCCTGAACCTCTGCAAACCTTGCAGAGAAGGTGCTCGCACAACAGCATTACAAAAGAAGTTCAGGATATGGGTGCCATGCTGATGAAAGGACGTTACCACACCCTTGAGTCAGGATGGCATGTGACATGCATGAGAATTTCAAGGGGGTCTCCCTTGGCATTTGCTCTTTTTGATGGTTGAAGTCACAGGCAAAGGAGTTGATCCTTGCAACAAGAACTTAACACCAGAGAAGGTTTGAAGAGGTTTACTAGTGTATGAGGTCCTCAAGGTATGCATCCACAAGCTCTGAAATTTCCTTCCCAAATCTTTCCTCTTTCAATAAAAACCTTGTTGATCATCTGCACTGATGCTTCCTTGTGCACTCATCATTTTTTGATGAGACGCCTGTGAAGGTTTTAGAACATTTGTGGTATTAAATGTTGTTATGTGCCATGTAAACTTTCTGTAGATTAAGACTTGAGTGCAGGTTCATAAAGCCTGAAGTTAATTTATCATTTCCATAACCTGGCCGGAACAGGACCAACTCTGTGCTGGTGCTGGTAGAATATAGCAGGATTGGAAGCCTTAGTGGAAGATTTTCACTTCCAGTAAACAGCTCACTCTTCATCTATTTCAACCATATCTCCCAGGATCAATCGATCGATCTATCTATCTATCTACTCTCTCATCCCCACCTCTCTCTTTCCCTCTCTTCCCTCTCTCTCCTCCCTCTTTCTCTCTCTCTTCCCTTGTTCACTCTCTCTTCCCTTGTTCTCTCTCTCTCTTCCCTCTTTGTCTCTCTCTCTTTTTAGTAATTGTTCTTTCTCATCAGTCCTGTGTGCTTTTTCTGCCTTTCTATGTAGGTGTGGTTACCATATCAATTGATTTTTGAGTACTTTCTAACTTATAGATAAAATCAACCAATGAATATCTGGATGAACGAAATCTGTTTGTTACCTGGGAACAGCCTGTAACGGATGCACAGTTTTGTCTGAGCTGAGCTCCTACTCCTATACAGCTGCAACAGTGTTAGAATCAGACACGTCATGGAAAATTCACAATACAGAAGGAAGTTATCCGGCCCATTGTACAGTATGCAGAGAAGTACTCTCTCACATAATCCCAATTTCCAGCACCTTGACTATAGCTCCTTCAGTCAGGACCCTTCAAACACTCATCTTCATACTAGTGAGGGTTTCTGTCTCCAATTTCCCTCCAGGTTGCAAGGTCCAGACTTCTACCCCATTCTGGATTAAAACCCTTTTCCCTCATCTAGGTTGAAGGGGAGAAAGATTAAAGCCAGTAAGCAAAGAAGAGAAGCACACGTTCCATCCTATAGTGAGAGTTCTCCAAAGAAAGGATGCAAGAAGAAGATTGCAAAGGAGGTGAGATTCAGTGGTGATGAGGAGGGGAATGCAGGATATGACTTACCAGCTGGCAAACAAGGCACAGAGAAGAGAATAATAGGTTAACACCTATCTAAAATAATTTCACAACAGACCCTATTCTCGGTGCTGCAATGTCCCAAGAAAACTTTGATTTCTGGTTCAGTTTAATGACAATGAAACAACATGGCATGAGGAGAAGTCCACTACAGGAGCAACAAGAGGGAGAGAGTGATCTGAGTGATAACACTGACCTGGGGCAGTTGGTGCTTTATCTTCTGGTGCTGGAGTTATGCCTTTTCCAATGGTGGTCCCAGGGACATACTGGTAGCTTTTGGTCACAGAGCTGGTTGAAGGTGCAGAGGATTTAGAAGCTCTACCAGCTTGTCCCAAAGTTGCATCCACTCCTGTGGGTTGCATTGCTGGAGTTACTGGAGGTTGCATTGTTGTAACTGCTCCGGATTGAGTTTCTTTGGGTTCAGTGGGTTGCATTGCTGCAATTTCTGTAGGCTGACTGACAGCAGTTTCGGTGGGTTGTACTGTTGCAGTTTGTCCAGCTTGACTTGCTTCAGCCTTGATGGGGTGCACCGTTGCCATCTCTGAGGGCAGGATTTTTGCAGCTTTTGGGGCTTGAGTTGTCACAGCCTCAGCAGCTTTCATTGCTGCAGTTTCTGGATGTTGATTTATTTCGGCCATCGTAGATTGCATTGCTGCAGTTTCTGTGGGGAGAGGCATTTTGGTATTTTGGGGATGAACTGTTGTAGGTTTTTTTGGTGTATTATTCAGAAATATTTTCCACCACTGGGAGCTTACAGGAGCCAGCAAAGCACACAGCACAAGAAAGCTCAATGACTTTGAGAATCTTAAAGCCATTTTTAAATTACAAACAATGATTCAGAGATAGAAAATATTGCTTCAGACTACAAAATAATCCTGGTTCACATCCATACAATAGTATCCATTATTTACAGGGTGAAAGGAAGACCAAGAGAGATCCTTTGAGGCTTCTGATCTGTCAGTCTTAATTCAGCCTGAGTTAATTTAGCCTTCACTGAACAGATTAACCTTTGGTACCTGAAAACTAAATGTTTCGACCCACCCTGTTCTGTGCCCATAAACAGATTAGCTGTTATTCACTTGCACCAATGACAGAAATCATGGACGGTCTGGGCTTGAGTTTCAATTGGTCGTGACAAGCAGAAAAATGCATCATTGCAATTTAGGTTTTCTGGTTGGATGCGGTGTCCATCAGTGCCATGTGGTTCAAAGGGTTTGTTTATTGACCACTTGCACTTACAGGAATCATCAAAAGTACAAACGTAAAATCATTGACCTCTTCAACTCTGCTTCTTGGTAAGAACCTCTGTGGGTGAAGTTGTTCTTTGTGACTCAATACTAAAGGCTGTGTAATATTATGTAAATATTAGAAGGGGTCGAGGCAATAAGCATAAGGTCCTCTCATTGAAGGAGAACTGTTTCAACAGCACTCTACGTCAATTCGGTTTAGTATAGAGCAGTGCACATTCAACTTATCCATAAATCTCCCACTGCCTGACTCTTTAAAAATTCAAACACAGCCACTATTACTTCTGAATTATTGTGCCCTCTCTCCAATTTTTCAACCATCATCAGACCATGATCTGTTGAAGACCTAAACACTCCACTGATTATTCAGCAAAGAACACAACTCATGTTACTCCAAGAATGGAGAAAGTATGGTTAAGGAATTTGAGAATATTTTTATTTATTTAGGGTATTTTAGAGATACAGTGCAGAACGGGCCCTTCCAGCCCAATGAGCCACGCCGTCCATCAACCCACCTATTCAACCTCAGCCTAATCACAGAACAAATTACAATGACCAATTAGCCTACTAATTGGTACATCTTTGGACTGTGGGAGGAAATCGGAGCACCCGAGGGAAACCCGTGCGGTCACAAGGAGAGCATACAAACTCCTTACAGCTGGCTCCGGAACTGAACTCTGAACTCCGATGCCCCGAGCTCGTCGCACTAACCACTACGCTGCCATGGTGTCCCATATGATTCAGATTTCTGGATAATTGGGACCTCTTCTGGGGAAGGTGGGACCTGTACAAAAGGGATGGGTTGCATTTAAATCTGAGGAGGACCAATATTCTTGTGGGCAGGCTTACCATTGGGAGTGGTTTAAATTAATATGGGTGGGGGTGGAAACCAGTATGATAGAGCTGAGGATGAACCAGCTGGTTTACAAGTAGATGATGGGTGTAACATGAACATAAATAAGGACAAGAAAATGATTGTGTATAAATGCAGAAAGAGCAAAGAGTTAAATTGTACCACAGAGGCAAAATTCAAAAGGGCAAAGAATGCAGGACTGAGGGTGCTGTATTTAAATGTGTGTGGCATTCAGAACAAGGTGGATGAATTCATGGCGCAATTAGAGATTGGTCGATATGACGTTGTGAGCATCACTGAGTTGTGGCTGAAAGAAGGCCATAGCTGGGAGCTTAACATCAAAGGATATACTTTGTATCAAAAGGACAGGCAGGAAGGCTTAGGCAGTGGTGTGGCTCTGTTGGTAAGAGATGGAATTACATCTTTAGAAAGAGGTGACATAGGGTCACAGAATGTTGAACCTTTGTGGGTGGAGTTAAGAAACTGCAAGGGTAGAAAAATCATTATGGGAATCATAGTAGTAGCCAAGATGTGGGGTTGAGATTGCAAAAGGGAGCTGGAAAAGGCATGTAAGAAAGGTAATGAGACAATTGCAATGGGGGATTTCAAAATGCAAAGGGATTGGGAAAAACAGGTTGGTGTCAGATTGCAAGAGAGGGAATTCCTTGAGTGCTACGAGATGGATTTTTAGAGCAGCTTGTGCTTGAGTCTACTCTGGGAAAGGCTATCTTAGATTGGGAGTTGTGTAATAACCCGGATATTATTAGGGAACTTAATGTAAATGAACCCTTAGAAGGCAGTGATCGATATATGATTGAATTCATACTGCAGTTTGAGAGGGAGAAGCCTAACTCACAATGGAATAAAGAGGATTATAGAGGCATGAGAGAGGAGCTTGCCCAGGTGGATTGGAGGAGGATACTGGCGGGGACGACAGCGGAGCAGAGATGGCTGAAGTTTCTGGGAGTAGTTCACAAGGCACAAGATAGGTATGTCCCACAGAGGAAGAAGTTCTCAAAAGGCAGGGGTAGGCAATCGTGGCTGACAAAGGAAATTAAGGACTGTATAAAAGCCAAGGAAAGGGCAGAGAAGGTAGCAAAAGTGAGTGGGAAGTTGGATGATTGGGAAGCTTTTAAAATCCAACACAAGGCAACTAAAAAAGCTATAAGAAGGGAAAGGATGCAATATGAGGACACACCAGCCAATAATATAAAGCAGGATACCAAAAGTTTTTTTTTTCAGTTACATAAAGAGTAAAAGGGAGGTGAGGGTTGATATTGGACCACTGGAAAATGATGCTGGTGAGGTAGTAATGGGGAGGGGACAAAGAAATGGCAGATGAATTTATTGAGTACTTTGCATCTGTCTTCACTGTGGAAGACACTAGCAGTGTGCCAGAGGCCCATGAGTGTCAGGGAGCAGGAGTGAGTGCCATTGCTATTACAAAGGAAAAAGTGCTAGTCAAACTCAAAGGTCTTGATGTGGATAAGTCACCTGGACCAGACGGACTACATCCCAGGGTCCTGAGGGAGGTTGCTGAAGAGATAACAGATGCTTTGGTCATGACCTTTCAAGAATCACTTGAATCTGGCATGGTCCAGGAGGACTGGTCGATTGCAAATGTCACTCCACTCTTTAAGAAGGGAGGAAGGCAAAAGGAAGGAGATTATGAACCAAACAACAGGAAATCTGCAGATGCTGGAAATTCAAGCAACACACATCAAAGTTGCTGGTGAACGCAGCAGGCCAGGCAGCATCTCTAGGAAGAGGTGCAGTCGACGTTTCAGGCCGAGACCCTTCGTCAGGACTAACTGAAGGAAGAGTGAGTAAGGGATTTGAAAGTTGGAGGGGAGGGGGGAGATCCAAAATGATAGGAGAAGACAGGAGAGGGAGGGATAGAGCCAAGAGCTGGACAGGTGATTGGCAAAAGGGGATACGAGAGGATCATGGGACAGGAGGTCCGGGAAGAAAGACAAGGGGGGGAGAACCCAGAGGATGGGCAAGGGGTATATTCAGAGGGACAGAGGGAGAAAAAGGAGAGTGAGAGAAAGAATGTGTGTATAAAAATAAGTAACAGATGGGGTACGAGGGGGAGGTGGGGCATTAGCGGAAGTTTGAGAAGTCGATGTTCATGCCATCAGGTTGGAGGCTACCCAGACGGAATATAAGGTGTTGTTCCTCCAACCTGAGTGTGGCTTCATCTTTACAGTAGAGGAGGCCGTGGATAGACATGTCAGAATGGGCATGGGATGTGGAATTAAAATGTGTGGCCACTAGGAGATCCTGCTTTCTCTGGCGGACAGAGCGTAGATGTTCAGCAAAGCGGTCTCCCAGTCTGCGTCAGGTCTCGCCAATATATAAAAGGCCACATCGGGAGCACCGGACGCAGTATATCACCCCAGCCGACTCACAGGTGAAGTGTTGCCTCACCTGGAAGGACTGTTTGGGGCCCTGAATGGTGGTGAGGGAGGAAGTATAAGGGCATGTGTAGCACTTGTTCCGCTTACAAGGATTAGTGCCAGGAGGGAGATCAGTGGGGAGGGATGGGGGGGACGAATAGACAAGGGAGTTGCGTAGGGAGCGATCCCTGCGGAATGCAGAGAGAGGGGGGGAGGGAAAGATGTGCTTAGTGGTGGGATCCCGTTGGAGGTGGCGGAAGTTACGGAGAATAATCTGTTGGACCCGGAGGCTGGTGGGGTGGTAGGTGAGGACCAAGGGAACTCTATTCCTAGTGGGGTGGCGGGAGGATGGAGTGAGAGCAGATGTACGTGAAATGGGGGAGATGCGTTTAAGAGCAGAGTTGATAGTGGAGGAAGGGAAGCCCCTTTCTTTAAAAAAGGAAGACATCTCCCTCGTCCTAGAATGAAAAGCCTCATCCTGAGAGCAGATGCAGCAGAGACGAAGGGACCTCCCATCCACTGCTACCAACCTTATAGTTCCCACACCTCGCACTTCCCGTTTCTACCTCCTACCCAAGGGGATCTCCCATCCACTGCTACCAAACTTATAGTTCCCACACCTTGCACTTCCCATTTCTACCTCCTACCCAAGATCCACAAACCTGCCTGTCCTGGCCGATCTATTGTCTCAGCTTGCTCCTGCCCCACCGAACTCGTTTCTGCATACCTCGACACGGTTTTATCCCCCCTTGTTCAATCCCTTCCGACCTATGTTCGTGACACTTCTCACGCTCTTAAACTTTTCGATGATTTTAAGTTCCCTGGCCCCCACCGCTTTATTTTCACCATGGATGTCCAGTCCCTATATACTTCCATCCCCCATCAGGAAGGTCTCAAAGCTCTACGCTTCTTTTTGGATTCCAGACCTAATCAGTTCCCCTCTACCACCACTCTGCTCCGTCTAGCGGAATTAGTCCTTACTCTTAATAATTTCTCCTTTGGCTCCTCCCACTTCCTCCAAACTAAAGGTGTAGCTATGGGCACCCGTATGGGTCCTAGCTATGCCTGCCTTTTTGTTGGCTTTGTGAAACAATCTATGTTCTGTGCCTATTCTGGTATCTGTCCCCGACTTTTCCTTCGCTACATCGACGACTGCATTGGCGCTGCTTCCTGCACGCATGCTGAGCTTGTTGACATTATTAATTTTGCCTCCAACTTTCACCCTGCCCTCAAGTTTACCTGGTCCATTTCCGACACCTCCCTCCTCTTTCTAGATCTTTCTGTCGCTGTCTCTGGAGACAGCTTATCCACTGATGTCTACTATAAACCTACTGACTCTCACAGCTATCTGGACTATTCCTCTTCTCACCCTGTCTCTTGCAAAAACGCCATCCCCTTCTCGCAATTCCTCCGTCTCCGCCGCATCTGCTCTCAGGATGAGGCTTTTCATTCTAGGACGAGGGAGATGTCTTCCTTTTTTAAAGAAAGGGGCTTCCCTTCCTCCACTATCAACTCTGCTCTTAAATGCATCTCCCCCATTTCACGTACATCTGCTCTCACTCCATCCTCCCGCCACCCCACTAGGAATAGGATTCCCCTGGTCCTCACCTACCACCCCACCAGCCTCCAGTTCCAACATATTATTCTCTGTAACTTCCGCCACCTCCAACGGGATCCCACCACTAAGCACACTTTTCCCTCCCCGGCTCTCTCTGCATTCCGCAGGGATTGCTCCCTACGCAACTCCCTTGTCCATTCGTCCCCCCCATCCCTCCCCACTGATCTCCCTCCTGGCACTTATCCGTGTAAGCGGAACAAGTGCTACACATGCCCTTACACTTCCTCCCTTACCACCATTCAGGGCCCCAAACAGTCCTTCCAGGTGAGGCAACACTTCACCTGTGAGTCGGCTGGGGTGATATACTGCGTCCGGTGCTCCCGATGTGGCCTTTTATATATTGGCGAGACCCGACGCAGACTGGGAGACCGCTTTGCTGAACACCTACGCTCTGTCTGCCAGAGAAAGCAGGATCTCCCAGTGGCCACACATTTTAATTCCACATCCCATTCCCATTCTGATATGTCTATCCACGGCCTCCTCTACTGTAAAGATGAAGCCACACTCAGGTTGGAGGAACAACACCTTATATTCCGTCTGGGTAGCCTCCAACCTGATGGCATGAACATCGACTTCTCTAACTTCCGCTAATGCCCCATGTCCCCCTCGTACCCCATCTGTTACTTATTTTTATACACACATTCTTTCTCTCTCTCTCCTTTTTCTCCCTCTGTCCCTCTGACTATACCCCTTGCCCATCCTCTGGCCCCCCCCCCTTGTCGTTCTTCCCGGACCTCCTGTCCCATGATCCTCTCGTATCCCCTTTTGCCAATCACCTGTCCAGCTCTTGGCTCCATCCCTCCCCCTCCTGTCTTCTCCTATCATTTTGGATCTCCCCCTCCCCCTCCCACTTTCAAATCTCTTACTAACTCTTCCTTCAGTTAGTCCTGACGAAGGGTCTCGGCCTGAAACGTCGACAGTACCTCTTCCTAGAAATGCTGCTTGGCCTGCTGCGTTCACCAGCAACTTTGATGTGTGTTGCTTGAGATTATGAACCAGTTAGTCTAACCTCAGTGGTTGGGAAAGTGTTGGGGTCTATTATTAAGGATGAGTTTTTGAGGTACTTGGAGACTAATGATAAAATAAGTCAAAGTCAGCGTGGTTTCTGTTAAAGGGAAATCTTGCCTGACAAATCTGTTGGAGTTCTTCAAGGAAGTAACAAGCAGGGTGGACAAAGGAGAGGCAGTGGGTGTCATTTACTTGGATTTTCAGAAGACATTTGATAAGGTGCCACACATGAGACTACTTAACAAGATAAAATCCTATGGCATTACAGGAAAGATACTGGCATGGATAGAGGAATGGCTGCAGGCAGGAGGCAGCGATTGGGAATGAAAGGGGCCTTTTCTGGTTGGCTGCTGGTGACTACCGATGTTCCTCAGGAGTCAATATTGGGACCGCTACTTTTCACATTGTTTGTCAATGATTGAGATAATGGAATCGATGGCTTTGTGGCAAAAGTTGCAGATGATATGAAGATAGGTGGAGGGGTAGGTAGTGCTGAGAAAGCAATGTGATTGCAGCAGCACTTAGACAAATTGGAAGAATGAGCAAATAAGTGGCAAATAGGATAGAGTGTTGCAAAATGTATGATAGTGCATTCTGGTAAAATGAACAATAGTGCAGACTATTATCTAAATGGGGAGAGGTGCAGAGCGACTTAGGAGTACTCGTGCAAGACTCCCAGGGGGTTAATTTACAGGTTGAGTTTGTGTGAAGAAGGCAAATGCAATGTCGGCATTTATTTCATGGAGAATAGAATATAAAAGCAAGGAGATAATGCTGAGACTTTATAAAACATTAGTCAGGCTGCATTTGGAGTATTGTCAACAGTTTTAGGCCTCATATCTCAGAAAGGATGTGTTGTCATTGGAGAGAGTCCAGAGGAGGTTCACGAGGATGATTCCAGGAATGAAGGGGTTAACATATGAGAAGCATTTAGCAGCTTTGGGTCTGTGCTCACTGGAGTTTAGAAGAATGCATGGGGATCACATTGAAACCTACCGAATGTTGAAAGGACGAGATAGGGTGGATGTGGAGAGGATGCTTCCTATCGTAGGGGGTATCCAGAACTCGAGGACACAGCCTCAAAATTGAGGAGTGACCTTTTAGAACAGAGGTAAGGAGGAATATTTTTAGCTAGAGAGTAGTGAATCTGTGGAATGGTCTACCACAGACTGCGGTGGAGGCCAAGTCCGTGGGTATACCTAAAGCGGAAGTTGATAGTTTCCTGTTCGATCAGGGCATCAAAGAAAATGGTAAGAAGGCAGGTGTATGGGTTGAGTGGGATCTGGGATCAGCCACGATGGAATGGCGAAGCAGACTCAATGGGCTGAATGGCCTAATTCTGCTCCTATGTTGTATGGTCTTATATTCTGAGCTTCTGATCTTAGGTGATGGAGAATGTTGGAGATAAAAATATTTCTGAGGTCCTCTCAATCTTACAAACCTTTACTGGTAGTCAGGAACCTTTATAGGCAAACTGTGATATTTGCTTGCAATATAATGAATTGTTGGCACTGTGCTCCACTGTGGGTTCGTAAATAGAGCTCTGGAGCTTAAACGTTGTCAGGCATTTTTCTGTCCATGAAGTTCCTAGAGGCAGTGAGTATTGATCGACCTCTTAAAGGGCAATTATCTAAAGAATAAGATCCCTTTACAGACCGATCAAAATACGTACATAAAAGATTAAAGGTTATCTTTATTTGTTACACTTACATCGAAACATACAGTGAAATACGTCATTTGCATTGATGATGTGCAGGGTAGCTGTCAAGGGCTGCCACGCTACTGGTGCCAGCATAGCATGCCTACAATTCATTAACCCTAACTGTACTTCTACGGAATGTGGGAGGAAACTGCAGCAGCTTGAGGAAACCGCAGCAGCTTGAGGAAACCCACACGGTCATGAGGAGAACATACTGACTCATTACAGACAGCAGTTAGTGAACCCCAACTAACGATTGGTGGTGCTGTAAAGCATTACGCTAACAGCTCTTCTACTGTACCACCCCCCTTACATACTTTATTCTCTACAATTAACTAGGGGAAGCAAACTAAAACTAACCAAAATGGCAAAGATAAATTCTAATCGATTGGATTTCAGAAGCATGAAAATACCTGAATTGTGCAAAGGACCAACGCGACAACTGTAAATTGGTTAAAACAACAGATTTCCAATAGGTTTCGTCTTCACTCAATACAGACGTTTTGCTGCTTTGTGTTTAGTATTTTTGATTTCCATTTCAGATTGCCCCCATTTTCAGCTTCTGTTTTCTTTATACAGTTTAATTTTTGACATCTGTTAATTGTCCTGGAGTGCAGGTAGCTGGGCTTGAAGTGTACTTAGGCGTATTGAAAATTCAGCAAATTTTAAAATGCCCACACACAGGTGGATAAACACAGAATTTAGCAATGTTGTGTGCTGAGATGTTAGCAAACATTCATGGAGGTCATTGGTTTACACTAAAGGACAACAGCAGCAACTTACAAAATACTTAAATTCTCTCTCTAATTGTCCCTTCCTGTGCATCAGATGACCCCTTAAGAATTGTCTCACCAGGACAACCTTGTTCTACGCACTATCACAGACATTGCTTTGTTCCCTCCAACACTTGCAACCCAGAACACACTTGTTTTCTTACTTTTCCAGATCTGATAAAGGACCAATGGTCTAAAATGTTAATTCTTCTTTCTCTCTCCACAGATACTGCCTTACCTGCCGAGCATTTCCAGTGCTTCTTTCTTTCAGGTTCCCAGAATCTGCAGTTTTCGTTGATTTGGAACTACTTTAAGAAAGCATCATTAACTTGACAGCAATGTCCCAGGCGAGCAAGCCATGTGTTCAAACAATGATCAAAGACTCAGTCAGGAAGAAAGTCTAATGGAGAGTCTAAAAGAATTGAGAAAGGTAGAGGGGTTGGGGGAGATTTAGACAGAAAATTAAGGACAGCTGAAGGTGCCATTCTGAAGGCAAAAAGCTGGAGCGATTACATTTACAGAAGGGTAGGGGGGCAGAATTGGAGAAGTTAGGGGGCTAGAGGAGTGTAGAGAGAGGTAAGACCATGGAAGGATTTGAAAACAAGGATGAGAACTTTAAAATGAATGCTTTTTAAATTTGAAGGTAATGTATATTAGCAACCTAGAGGGCTAATATACCCTGAATGAACCAGATGGCGTACATTAGGAATGAGGGGCAGCAAATATTTGGGATAGCTTCAGTTTTACAGAGAGCAGAATATGCTGGCTGACTTGGAGTTCAGTACATTTGTTCAGTCTACATCTCACAGAAGCATGGACTTGGGTTCTGGCAATGTGTGAGTTAAGGCAGAGTAGAGACAGATGATGTTACAGAGGTGTGACTAGGTAGTGTTAGGGGTGAGACAAAAGACCATAAGACCATTCGGCCCATTGAGCCTGCTCCACCAATATATCATGGCTTTATTATTATCTAGAACCTATCGACCTCCACTTTAAATATACCAGTCACTTGCTCTCCATGACCATCGGTGGCAATGAATTCCACAGATTCAACACCCTCTGGCAAAGAAATTGTTTCTCATCTCTGTTCTAAAGGGATGTCCTTGTACTCTGAGACTCTGTCCTCTGGTCCTAGAGTCACCCACTAAAAGAAACATCCACTCCATGTCTACTCTACGGGGGATGATTGATAAGTTCGTGTCTTAAGGTAGAAGGAGTCAATTTTAGAAAACCTAGCACATTTATTTTTCCTACATTTACACACTTAGTCCAGCGGTCATGGAGCATACGGATCCCTTCTTTGTAGAGGTCGGCGTCTTGGACCTCCAGAAAGTGATCCACAGCAGGGGTGATTGATAAGTTCATGGCCTAAAGTAGAAGGAGATGAGTTATTAACTTCAAACTTTCTGTATTATCACTCAAAGAGTTGAACTGCACGTGCATGTAACGAGAGCTGTATAACTCATCTCCTTCTACCTTAGGCCACAAACTTATCAATCACCCCTGCTGTGGACCACTTCTACAAAGAAGGGATCCGTATGCTCCACGACTGCTGGACGAAGTGTGTACATGTAGGAGGGGACTATGTTAAAAATAAATGTGCTGGGTTTTCTGAAATTGACTCCCTCTACCTTAGGGCACGAACTTATCAATCACCCCTCATATTCAATTATTTTCAATGAGGTTCCCTCTCATCCTTTGAAATTCCAACAAGTACAGGCCTAGGGCCATCAAACACTCCTTATACGTTAACTCTTTCATTCCCGGTATCATTCTTGTGAGCCTTCTTTGAACCCTCTCCAAAGTCCAGCATATCCTTCCGTAGATAAGGGGCTCAAAACTGCTTACCGTATTCCAGGTGTGGTCTGACCAATGTCTTATAAAGCCTCAACATCACACCCTTGCTTTTATATTCTAGTCCTCTCAAAATGATTGCTAACATTACATTCACCTGCCTTACCATCAACTCAACCTGCAAGTTAACCTTCAGCGAATCGTTTAAGAAAGCTCAGCTGGGGGTTAAGCATGACACCAAGGCTGAGGGAAGTCCACTTCAATTTCAGACCATCACTGGGGTAGGAGTTGGTGTCCTGAGATCACAATGTATTTGAGGCACAGAGTGAATGAACTTATTTAAATCTTACATCCATCCCACAATGTGAGGGAGTAAAAATCTTTGCATTATGACTCCGGCGCAATGTACAGACATGAATTTATACGTCTGATGGCTTGTAGAAAGAAGCCGTAGCCTGTTGGTCCTGGTTTAATGCTGCAGTACTGTTTGCCAGACAGAAGCAGCTGAAACAGTTTATGTTTGGGGTGACTGGTGTCCCTGATGATCTTTCTGGCCTTCTTTCTGCACCTGCTGCTGTAAGTGTCCTCAATGGAGGGAGGTTCACATCCACAGATGCGCTGGGCTGTCTGTACCACTCTCTGCAGTGCCCAATGATCAAGGTTGGTGTAGTTCCCGTGCCAGGCAGTGATACAGCCAGTCAGGATGTTCTCAATGGTGCCCCTGTAGAAGGTCTTGAGGATTTGGTGGCTCATGCTGAACTTCTTCAGTCGCCTGAGATTGAAGGGATGCTGCTGTGTGTTTTTTTTGCCACACAGCCAGTGTGTACGGTCCAGGTGAGATCTTCAGTGATGTGTGTACCGAGGAACTTGAAACTAATCACCCTCTCAACTGCAGTCCCAATGATGTTAATCGGGGTGAGCCTGTCTCCGTTCCTCCTGTAATCCACAATCAGCTCTTCTGTTTTTTGGACGTTGAGGGAGAGGTTGTTATCCTGGCACCACTGTGTCAGGGTGTCAACATCTCCTCTGTAGGCTGTCTCATCACCACGAGAAATAAGGCTGATCAAAGTCCTGTCATCTGCGAATTTGATCAGCAGATTGGAGCTGTGTGGGGCAGTACAGTCGTGGGTGTAAAGGGAGTAGAGAAGGGGACACAGAACACAACCCTGTGGGGCACCTGTGTTGAGGGTCAGAGGGGCAGAGGTGAGGGAGCCCATCTTTACCACCTGTCAGCAATCCGATGAGAAGAGGTTATTTTTATTTTTTTTCCAATATTTGATTGTGATAGAGGAAAATCAATTTAGTTTTTATTGCTGGGGCTTGTTTTATAACATTCTTGACACCAGATTTTAACTGCTACCGCAGTCCTAGCAAACTCTCTTCACTACATTCTATTAAAGTGACACATCAAATGGCTGATGTCTGCAAGGGGTACTTTTTTCAATCTTATGCTAATTAACTATCCTGCTTGACAAGCTCGTTTGCCTATGTAGCACTCACAAGTCACTGCAAACAAATATCATGAGAGAGATGGTGAAAACAAAACTGAACAGCCCGTTCCCAAAATCCCCAAAATAATTCAAGGCTATGGTGCCACAAAGACTGTAAACAATTCAAAGTCTAGCCATGCTTAGCACAATAAGATAAATTCAATTCCCTCATACTAAACATTTTCGCCTGTTTGGTTCCACACTGCAAATATTGTGAGGTGTCATACAAAATGAAGATGGATACCTCAGACAAGTTAGAAGGTTAGTTTGAGCGAGCTAGGGCTTTCCTCCTGGAGCGAAGGAGGATGAGAGGCCACTTGACAGAGGTGTATAGGTCATTAGAAGCATGTAATATGATAAGCTGCATGAATAGAATAGACAGCCAGCTGGCAATGGCTAATATGAAAGGACATAACTTGAAGGTGATTGGAGGAAAGTATTGGCGGGGGGAATGATTTCAGAGGTAGGTTTTTTAAATACAGAGAGTTGTAAGTGCCGGGGTTGTGGTAGGGGGTGGATGCATTAGGGAGATATAAGAGAC
Organism: Mobula birostris; assembly: GCF_030028105.1. Taxonomy (NCBI): domain Eukaryota; kingdom Metazoa; phylum Chordata; class Chondrichthyes; order Myliobatiformes; family Myliobatidae; genus Mobula; species Mobula birostris. Next base: position 43,924,661 of record NC_092402.1, read on the forward strand.
TCTTCGGCGGATGGAGCAAAAATGGAGTGTTACATGGGAGGGAAGTGTTAGATTGATCTTGGTTCAAAGGTCGTGGGCTGAAGAGGCTGTACTGTGCTGTGCTGTTCTACGCTCTGTGTTTAAAAGATTAGAGGCAGCTCCTAGAAGTGTGTGCAAAGAAATGTAGACAGCAAAGGGGTTCAGAGACCATTCCAAAATGAAAATTATGGACATGATTGCTGAATGAATAAAGCCAACTGAGGGTTTAAAAAAAATAAAGATTTTGAAATCTCTGCGTGGGCAGAAGCGCTTGGATCAATGGGAGTTACGAGGAAGAAGATTGTGACAGCTAAAGTTCAGAGTACACTTATTATCCAAGTATAAGGGCTCTGGCTGAATTGGAGTTTGTCGCTTGCCTCATTGGACTTTACTGCCCATCTCTAATTGTCTTTGAGAAGATTTGATTTTAAGATATCAAGCATTGCAGAGCTCAGACAAAACTATGGATAAGCATTTTAGTAGCAATGGGACCAAGCTAGAAACTAAAGGTGAACCTTGTCAAACAGATGGAGATAAGTAACCTTGGTGTTTGAACATAATGCTGTTGCAATTGTTTATCCAACAGGGGAAGAGATTGACTTAACGAGAGAGGAAGTTGTGGCTCACGTCCCTCTTTACCTACACTATTAACTATGTCAGTTCACATCTACTGAAAGTGGCTTGGGACATTTCTTTCTTAAATGCGGCATAAACACATGTTGTTTATGAACCAAAGGGCAGCACAGTAGCGGTTAGCAACGTCCATGATCACAGATCGGGGTTTGATTCCCACTGCTGCCTGTAAGGAGTTTGTACATTCTCCCCATGACTGGGTGGGTTTCCTCCCACGTACCAAAGATGTACAGGTTAAGTGGTGGGCATGCTATGTTGGTGTGGGAAGTATGGCAATATATGTGGGCTACCCCCCTCCCCCACACACAAACGCAGACACACACATCCTCACTGATTTGATTTGACACAAACAATGCATTTCACTGCATGTTTCGATGTTTGGAGGTACATGTGACAATAATGCTAATCTTTCATCTCCTTTTCTTTGACACAGAGTGAGCTCTTTTGGCCCACAAGTCTCCATGATGCCTCCCAGCCAAGCAATCCCATTGGACCTATTCCACCAATCCTTATTTTCCCTATTTTCCCATTTGGTTCTTTTGTCACTTACCTACACCAAGGGATAATTTACAGTAGACAATTAACCTACTTGCACATCTTTAGAATATGGTTTGAGACCAGAGCTCCCAGGCAAACCTGCATGGTCACAAGGCAGACATACAATCTCCATAAAGACAGCACCAAAGTTCAGGATCCTGCTCAGGTCCTTAAAGTGGTGAAGTGGCAATGCTAACTGCTGCACCACTGCTTTGAGCTCACTCTAGTCCTGACCTCTCCTGCAATCAAATATCCTCGTATGTTTCGATATACCTGTGACAAATACAGCTAATCTTTAATCGATCTGGAGACTGGGGATTGTTTCAATGTGGTTATGGAGGAAATTCACAGATAAAGTGTTACATACCTCATGGATATCTTGTGACTGTCTTATGGCCATGATGTAATTGAGTAGCTGACGAGCATGATGTAATGGTCTTTTGGAGGTCACCTGATGTAATTTTCCCGCTGACATGAGGTCACATGATGACATATTCACCACGGGTATAAAAGGAGACCCCTGGGGTGACGCAGTTAGTTTTCCAGTTAGAACGTCAGCCAAATACTCCGCTCCACTGCGTATTGGCCTTATGACGCAGTTTTGATTTAAAACGGAGTTTTATGTTCCATTGTAAGGTACAAAAGTGTTGGGCCGGCAGTTTAACCAATAGCTGCCAGATTTGTTGATGTACCTTTTCAGTAATATTGAAGAGTGAAGACGGGAACCTGAAGGAGTCGTTCGACGGTTGAAAGGATCGACCATTATTGAATTCATTCAAGAAAGAGTGATCTGCATGAGATAGCCTCTGCTAAAAGCAGCAGAAAAGGCTGTGCAGTATCTAGTATCCAGAGGGAAAGGCCAGTGCCTTTAAACTGTTTTATTTCCATCGTTGTGAATCCTGCGGACAAGGCAGGATCCAGCTGGGATCAGCAGTAACGTCGCGTCTTCGGGGAATTCTTTACTTCAGGAAAGTCTCTCCTAATTGACTGTATAAATCTCTTGGACTTTCAAATTTACCATTCTAAGAACTGTGTTTGAATTTACCACTTTAAGAACTGTTTTCGCATTTATCGCTTTAAGAACTAGTACTGATTGGCGGTTTTTTAAATGGCCGCATAGCAGTTTACTTCTGGTTAAGATTTTCATTTGTTTTTTTTTAATATTGAGCAGAGTTTAATAAATGTGTGATTGTTTTTATAAAACCTGACTCAATTCTATATTCATTGTTGCCGATCACGTGACAAAAGGAAATAAGTTTTTTATTTTACCCGACTCCAAAATCAACACAAGAAGGCAATCCTGTCCAGAAAGTATGACTGGGACCAGCACCACAGGACAACATACTCCAAGTTGTCCCGCAATGCTCCAAGAGGAATGCTGCACAAAAAATCATTTCATCCCATGCAACTCTGACACAGGGATCATGACAGGATCCCAAGGAACTAATAACAGGAAGTGTTCAGGTGAATTCTCCCGGTGAAAATGTTCAGGAAAAATAGTCACAAACACAAGATGTTCTGCAGATGCTGGAAATCCAGAGCAACACACACACAAAAGGCTGGAGGAACTCAGCAGGTCAGTATCTATGGAGAGGAAATAAATAGTCAATGCTTTGGGCCAAGAACCTTTCAGAGGAAAAGCACTCACTATCGTATTTCAATTCCAAAAAAAAATCTATTTCCAATTGGATTAAGAGGAAACAGTATTATCCAATTAAAGTTCCAGGCAATTAAGTCTAAACTCAGATGTTGAAATCTTTTGATAAGAAATTGATTAACATGTTAAATCACTCTGATGTTATTTCCAGTTCTCTAACCCTATTCACATGACCTTGTCCCATGGAGAGCAGTACCTGACATGTACACATGCACACAGCTAGCTGAAACCTTGATTACCAGACTCTTTCTAGACTCAGGTGATGTATTATTTTATGCGTACACTTATAATAGCACAGAGGAAGGCCATTCAGCCCATTGGGACCATGTAGTTTCATGGGGAGCAATCCCATTCGCCCCCATCGCACTCTCCTCACTTTCCTACAAGTCTGAAACTTACACGTGCCCATCAACTTTACTTTGGGTTATTTTTGCTATAAATACACAGTAAGGAAAATTACTCAAACCTTCCCTGTAAAGTTTGGGTAATTGATTAGAGATTATCTAAGAATCAGAGAAAACATTTCTTTGACAGTTTTTCTTAGAGATACAATGAGGTAACATGCTCTTCTGGCCCAAGGAGTCCCCACTGCCCAATTACACCTACATGACTAATTAGCCTAATTACACCTATATGACAAATTAACCTACTAACTTGCACCTCTTTGGAATGTGGGAGGAAACCAGAGCACCTGAAGGAAATCCATGCATTCATAGGGAGAACGTACAAACTCCTTACAGACAGCAGAGGGAATTGAACCCGGGTCACTGGTACTGTAAAGCGTTTTGATAACTGCTACGCTACCGCACCGCCCCAAATTCTCCAGGCCCCATTCTCCATTAACTAACTTGCCAATTACTGAAGAATGTCCGCATTAACTTTTATCGCTGCATAGTACAGCTTTCCATTTTCTCAGTTTCAGCTGGTATTTCTGCCCTTCAAAAGGAGGACATCAAAATTCATATAAAGCACAGAGTATGGGTCGCTGCCTCATTTGAGGAACATTCATAATTACACTGGAGAAGGCCGGTGACTTTAAAATCAAAATCAATGGGGAGAAAAAAATCCAGAATCCTACAGGTGCATTTTTTAAATTAGTGATACTTGAAGCATGATTTCTTCCATCACCAGGGGGGTGTGGCGGAGGAGAGAATGTGCCAAATAAAACATCATACTTAGTGCAGAAAGGCAGATTCCCGAATTTTATCTTTGTTGCAGCATTCTCTATCAATGTTAACTTTGAGCTTGGATCTCGAGTTACTGTCAAGGGAACAAAGTTAACAGCTTTATCTGCATTTTATCTGCTGGGGGAGTTTTCTGCCATCATCCTGGTAGCTGTGTACATTCCACCTCTGGCCATCGTCAGGCAGGCTCTGGAGGAGTTGGGCAATGTAATCAACAGTCACGAAACAACATACCCTGAGGCTTACAGGACTGCTTTGAGCCGGTGGACTGGACAATATTCATGGATTCGTCTTTGAATCTGAATGAATTTGCCATAGTTACCACCAACTTATCTAGGACTGCGTAGATGAGTGTGTGCCTTCCAGAGCATACTAGACATATCGAAACCAAAAGCTGTAGATGAACCAGGAGATTCATAGTTTGCTGAGGGCTAGGTCTGTGGCATTCAAAACCGGCGATCCAAAACTATACAAGTCCAGGTACAACCTACAGCAGGCTATTGTAAGAGCAAAATAACTATTGCGATTGAAGTCAGAGATGGAATCCGACACACTTCCACTCTGGCTGGATTTGCAGGCCATTACTTCCTACAAAGCAAAACGTAACATCATGAATGTCTGGGATGCTTCACTCCCAGATGAGCTCAATGCCTTTTATGCACACTTTGAAAGGGAAAACAAAACTACACCTGCGCAGATCCTTGCAGCATCTGCTGACCCTGTAATCTCTGTCTCAGAGGCCGACATTAGAACATCTTTCAAGAGGGTGAACTTCCATAAGGTGACAGGCCCTGATGGAGTACCTGGTAGGGCTCTGAAAACCTGCGCCAACCAACTGGCGGGAGTGTTCAGGGACGTCTTCGATCTCTCACCGTTGCAGGTGGAGATTTCAAAAGGGTGACAATGATACCAATGCCCAAGAAGAACAGGGTGAGCTGCCTCAGTGACTATCGTCCAGTAGCACTCACATCTACTGTGATGAAGTGCTTTGAGAGGTTGGTCATGGCTAAAATCAACTCCTGCCTCAGCAAATTCCTGGACCCACTGCAATTTGCCTCTCGCCACAGTAGGTCTACAGCAGATGCCATCTCACTGGCTCTCCACTCAGCCCAGGATCACTTGGACAGTAATAATACTTAACGTCAGACTGCTGCTTATTAACTACAACTCAGCATTTAACACAATCATTCCTACAGTTCTGACAAAACACTCCAAAATCTGGGCCTCTGTACCTCCCTCTGCAACTAGATTCTTGATTTCCTCACTGTGAGACCACCGACTGTGCGGATGAGAAATAACATCTCCTCCTCACTGACAATCAGCACTGGCACAACTCAAGGATGCATTCTTAGCCCACTGCTCTACCCTCTCTACACCCACGATTGTGGCGAGGCACAGATCAAATGGCATCTATGAATTTGCTGATGACACAATTATTGTTGGCAGAATTTCAGATGGTGACGAGGGGGCGTACAGGAGTGAGATCGATCAGCTGGTTGAGTGGTGTCACAGCAACAATCTTGCACTCAACGTCAGTAAGACCAAGGAACTGACTGTGGACTTCGGGAAGGGGAAGTCAAGGGAACACACACCAGTCCTCATTGAGGGACGAGTAGTGGAAAGGGTGAACAGTTTCAAGTTGGGTGTTAGCATCTCTGAAGATCTATCCTGGGCCCAACATATTGATACAATTACAAAGAAGGCACAACAGCAGCTATATTTCATTAGGAGGTTGAAGAGAATGGGTATGTCACCAAAGACACTCGCAGATTTCTACAGATGCACCGTGGCGAGCTTTCTAACTTGTTGATTCACTGTCTGATATGGAGGGGCCACTGCTCAGGATCAGAAAATGTTGCAAACTTAGCTAGCTCCATCATCGGCACTAGCCTGCCCAGCATCAAGGACATCTTCAAAAGGCGATGCCTTATAAAGGCAGCATCCATCATTAGGGACCCCACATCACCCAGGACAGGTCATCTTCTCATTGCTACCATCAGGAAGGAGGTACAGGAGCCCAAAGACACACACTCAACATTTCAGGAACAGCTTCTTCCCCTCTGCCACCAGATTTCTGAATGGACAATGAATCCATGAACACTTCCTCAGTATTTTTCCCCTCTCTTTCTGCACTACTTATTTCTTTTACTGTATATATACTTTCTGTAATTTATATTTTTATTATTATGTATTGCAACATACTGCTGCCAGAGAACAACAAATTTCATGATACATATGCTAGTGATGTCAAACCTGATTCTGATTCTCATTTTCAGTGAAGGATGCAAGAAATATGCAACACTTTGTTTCCTTGGCAGTCTCACAGGAAAATCAACTATAAGGTGATTTTTATTTTGCTTCACATTTTAATTTGAATCTGTTTCAGCAGAAAGCTGTGTGTTTTCATGGAGGTTGCAATAGTTATTAGTACTACATAGTGCCAAGCAGTATTGAGAAGTGGTTGAGGGAGATGTGTGGGATACAAGTCTAGCACTCTATAGCATGGGCGCATTCCTCCCCAACATTGGTAAAATCTACAGGAGTCGCTTCCTCAAGAAGGCAACAACTGTCATCCAAGAACCTCACATTCCAGGCCATGCCCCCATCTTTTTGCAGCTACCATTGGGTAGGAGGTACAGAAGCCTGAAGTCCCACACCTCCAACTTCAGGAACAGCTACTTCCCTTCAATTATTTGGTTCTTGAACCAACTGGCACAACCCTAATCACTGTAGTTTAGCAACTATATGGCCACTTGGATCATGTTGCATTAAAATGGACCTTTCTTTGTTCTAATTGTGTTCTGTCTTGTAAAAGCTGTGTGTTTAATAAGACAGTGTAATGCTTTACAACAACAGCTATTGGAGTTCAATTCCTGCCACTGTCTGTACGTCCTTCCCGTGACCAAAGAGATATGGGTCAGTAAGTTGTGGACATGCTATATTGATGCCAGAAGCATGTTGACACTTGTGGGCTGCCCCCAGCACATTCCTAGACTGTGTTGGTTGTTAATGCAAAATGATGCATTTCACTGTATGTTTCGATGTGCAAGTGATAAATAAAGCTGATCTAATCTAACTTAACCTATTTTTTTTTTGTTTTTCTTTTCTGGGAATGCTGCTTATATGATGCTAGGTGCCTGCGATGCTGCTGCAAGTAAGTTTTTCGTTGCACCTGTGCATACATGTGCTTTTATCGATGACGATAGACTCAAATTTGACCTTGACACTGCTATTGATCAGGCTGCCCAGGTCAGATACAGCTACAGAAAGCATACGAAAGGAAGATTAGTTTTAAAGTGGAGAAGGACATACTGAGTGCTCTACATCAATTATGGAATCTTTACTTGAATTTTTGCCATATTTTGCTTTTAGATTTCCTGCACTTGGAAGTTTTATCATAAACTGTAATCTAGGGCTACATTCGACAACCAATCTCTGTATGGTTGACACCTATGTTGTGGTCTCTTCTGTGTACATCGAAGACAATGGCATTTACAAGCCCTAATTTATAGGCCATAATTTAGCTATTTACTGGATTTGCCTGCAGTCATCCTGTGAGCAATTTAACCTCAGTCATTCGGTAAATATTTTATAAGACTTAACTCCCCTCCTGGTGGGAAGTGAGGGATCTCAGAGGCAGACGTTCTTTCTACACAGAGAGTGCGAAGTGAATGGAATGCCCTGCCAGGGTTGTGGTAGAGGCAGATATGTTAGGAACATGAAAAAAACTCTTAGATAGGCACATGGATGAAAGAAAAATTGGAAAGCTCTGTGGGAGGGAAGGATTAGATTGACCTTGGGGTAGTTTAAAAGGCCGCCACAACATCATGGACTGAAGGCCGTGTACTGTGCTGTACTGTTCTATGTTCCTCCCTGCTCTTCACCCTCTCGGCACTTGCCAACATACTAACTGTACATGCAAAAGATTAATAATCTGCTTGAAATCAAAAACCACCCAAGCAGAGCAGATAAAGATAAATTTGGAACCCATTTAGGATCAATCATGAGTTACTGTTACTTTGGAGAGAAAATGGGACATTAACAGTTAATCTTCTATTAAACCATGTTTAATGTAAGCATGAACACAATGACATGAAACAGGTCAAGATTCCAAGAAGCTCATTAATTTAAATGGATCCATTGAAGTGTCCCGGTAATAACTGTGTATCGAGTTTTTTTATTACAAGCAACAGTTATTTACTATGAGTAAGCTCATGGGCTGCTTTGGCACCGGTATAGAGCACTGGATCATCGAACCCAGCAGCTGGCAGTTACTGCAGCAACGGCTGAGACTTACCTTTGTTTCCAGTCAGAAGGTGGCTGCTCAGGCTTGGTAACTTGCCAATCGTCCTGTCACCCGCCTGCACAGTGCCGAGATTGGTTCCTCACCATACCACATGGAACCGAAATCTCCTGGCATAAGAACATGAGAAATAGGAGCAGGAGTTGGCCATCTGGCCCGTCGAGCCTGCTCTGCCATTCAATAAGATCATGGCTGATTTGGCCATGGACTCATCTCCACCTACCCGTCTTTTCCCCATAACTCTTAATTCTCCTACTATGCAAAAACATATCCAACCTTGTCTTAACTAATTTACTGAGGCAGCCTCCACTGCTTCATTGGACAGAGAGTGCCACAGATTCACCACTCTCTGGGAAAAGCAGTTCCTCCTCATCTCTGTCTTAAATCGACTCCCCCGAATCTTGAGGCTATGGCATATGCATCAGAGCAGGGTTCCCACCATCCTGCAATTGGAATCACATCAGCTGTGATCTTATTAACTAGAAGAGTAGGTTTGAGGGGCTGAATGGCTTACTCCTGGCTCTTAATTCATACATTCAAATGTGCTCACGTCTGTATCCAGATAACCAAATCTGCCGGGATTGCTTTGGCACACCTGGAATGCTGGATGGTTAATGCTGTGTTTTAAATAAACACACAGGATGGTGGACACGCTCAACAAGTGTTTTAGGGGGTGACACAGTGGCGTAGTGGTTAGCACAACGCTTCACAGCACCAGCGACTCAGGTACATTTCCTGCCACTGTCTGTACGCTCTCCCCATGACCACGTGGGTTTCCTCCAGGTGCTCTGGTTTCCTCCCACATTCCAAAGACGTACAGGTTAGTAAGTTAATTGGCCACATGGGTGTAACTGGGTGATGCAGGCTTGTTGGTCTGGAAGGACCTGTTACCGTGCTATATCTCTAAATAAAGGTCAGGCGACATCTGTGGAAAGAGTAACAGAGTTAACATTTAGTCAGAACTGGGAAAGAGACAATAAGATGGATGGAACCAACACGCACAAGATGCTGGAGGAACTCAGCAGGCCGGGCAGCATCTATGGAAAAGAGTAAATAGTCGACGTTCCGAGCCGAGACCATTCTTCAGAAATGAGAGGGAAGTAGGGAGGTGGTGGGGTGAGGGGCAAGAAGCTAGATGGAAGGTGTTGGGTAAAGCCAGGTGCGTGGGAAAGGTTAAGGATGAAGAAGAAAGAATTTGATAGGAGAGGAGTATCTGCAAAAGGGTGAGGCCACTGTTGTCATGGGCATGAACTGCAGATGGGTTAATGGGAACAGTTAGAGGGTGATAACATGAACAAAGCCATGACCATATAATATAAGAGGACATGCCCATCATATCACAGAGAGAGGAAAACTGTATGGCTGTCACAAGTGGATGAGTGACAGCAGAAATGGTCAATTTTGATGTAGACAAAACCACATTAACTGAATTTGGAGAATTTGATATTGAGACCAGAATGCTGCAACACGCCCACTTGTATTGGGTCTCATTGTAATGGAGACCTCAGATTGATAGGTCTAAGTGGAAATGGGCTGGAGAGTTGAAGTGGTAGACAACAGTGAAATCCTTGTCACCCCTGACTGTGGACTGATTGTAGGTGCTCTGCAGAATCAAAAAATGGTGGGGGTTCCAACTCACTCTGGGATTCAGGGAATTGGGGGAGGGAGGCTGGCAAATAAATTTTGCAAATATTTTCTGTCAAATAAGTGTTACCTCCCTCCACCCCCCCCCAAAAAAAACAGTCAACCAGTTGAAGGTACTTAGTGTCAAACAATTCAATGAAAATAGAATTTGGCCCTAAAAAAACTAACTCCTAATTCCTTCCAGATCATTAACATAGAAACCCTGGTGACATTTCTCATCTGTGCTCCTTTTTGGAGTGACAGGTTTGTGTGAAGTCACTCCCCACCTCAGAAAATAGCACCAATTGAGAGAGGTCTTCAAGGATTCTCATGTTTGTCATCAGTGACAGAGCGTAGGCAATCTTCTGAATACTAGAGGTGTGGAGAGCTCCACGTCGTCTACCAGTTGTAACTCAGTCAGGAGATTGGCACATTTATTGTTAAGCAAATCGACAAAGATGTTGCCATAACTGCAAGGGAAGCAGCAGGAAGTTGTTAGTAGACATCAGGTTGCATGATTGGTCAATGTGATACTACTGACATTACCAAATCAAATGGTATCTGAAAATTCTGATTGCATTCAGGCTGCAGACTATTAAAATGTGAGTTCTGGTCCATGTGGTCCAGAGGACAATAACACCAAAAGTAAGTTTTACACTGGAGGCACAAAAGACTGCCAGTGCTAGAATCTGAATCAACAATCAATCTACTGAAGCATCTGTGGGGGGAATGGAAATGTTGATGCTTCGGGTGGAAACCTTGCATCGGCATTTGAATGGTTAAGGCCGACAACTTTAGTGCAAGTCACTGCATAACATAAAATGCACATTTCCAGCATTGGCCTCTCACCTGACACCAAAGTCAACCTCAACCCTTGCGAAGGCATCAGCCACCTATGGGATGTATGCAATAACGAAGAGCTAATAGGTATATTACAACCTGCATCGGTAATTCTCTGGTCCAAGAAAGTGAATTAAGTTGAGTTTAGGAAAAGACAAGATCAACTCTTCCACAAGAGCTGCCTTTGCTGTGTCCCGAACTTGAACCATTTGGATCAGGTGACAAACACTGAAGTTTTGCCTAACTACTCCTGACATATTCCATGTAGGGCCAACCTTGCCTGGTATGGCTGAATATTTCCATAGGATAAGCAGTGGTTGATTCCTCAAATACATCATTTATATTGGGTCCTCATCTGCATGAGACCAAGACACAGATGAGATTCATAGCATCTCGTAAAATACATATGACTGGATCACAGCTAAAAAATGGGGGCAGCTAGAGTCAGAGTCACAGTCAGGACAGAAATAAGCCCTTTGGCCCACTGGTTTGACCATTAATCGCCAGACAGCAGTTAATTTGCAAAGGGTTGCAGATGAATGAAGATGGAACATGCCCATTATCAGAGGGGAAAAGGTCCATAAAGTTCATGCCTTTAAAAAGCTAACTTGCAGTAACCATCAGGGGGTCTGCCTAACGTGCTTTGTCCTTGAATAATACTGCCTGCTGGGGCAATAACCAATTGCAAAATCCAGTGTCTATTTGGACAGACAGAGGCCAACACAATGAGTCAAAGCCTAGAGGCAGTGAAAAGGCAAATTCTCTAAGAAGAATACAATGAACAGGGGTGACATAGAATCAGGAGACGTAGAGTCAGTATGGATAGAGCTGAGAAATTCTAAGGGTAGAAGGACCCTAATGGGAGTTATCTACAGGCCCCCAAACAGTAGTCTGGATGTAGGGTGGAAGTTGAATCAAGAGTTAAAATTGGCATGTCACAAAGGTAATGCTACAGTTGTTATGGGGGATTTCAACATGCAGGTAGACTGGGAAAATCAGGTTGGTACTGGACCCCAAGAAAGGGAGTTTGTGGAGTCCCTCCGAGATGGATTCTTAGAGCAGCTTGTACTGGAGCCTACCAGGGAGAAGGCAATTCTAGATTTAGTGTTGTGTAATGAACCGGATTTGATAAGGGAACTCGAGGTAAAGGAGCCATTAGGAGGTAGTGACCATAATATGATAAGTTTTAATCTACAATTTGAGAGGGAGAAGGGAAAATCGGAAGTGTCAGTATTACAGTTAAACAAAGGGGACTATGGAGCCATGAGGGAGAAGCTGGCCAAAGTTGACTGGAAAGATACCCTAGCAGGGATGACAGTGGAACAACAATGGCAGGTATTTCTGGGAATAATACAGACGGTGCAGGATCAGTTCATTCCAAAGAGGAAGAAAGATTCTAAGGGGAGTAAGAGGCGACCATGGCTGACAAGGTAAGTAATGGACAGTATAAAAATATAAGAGAAGAAGTATAACATAGCAAAGATGAGCAGAAAGCCAGAGGATTGGGAAACCTTTAAGGAGCAACAGAAGATAGTAAAAGCTTCTTTAGGTATGTGAAGAGGAAAAAATTAGTTAAGACCAAAGTTGGGCCCTTGAAGACAGAAATGGGTGAATTTATTTTGGAGAACAAAGAAATGGCAGACGAGTTGAACAGGTACTTTGGATCTGTCTTCACTAGGGAAGACACAAACAATCTCCCAGATATAATAGTAGCCAGAGGATCTAGGGTAATGGAGGAACTGAAGGAGATTCACATTAGGCAGAAAATGGTGTTGGATAGACAGATGGGACTGAAGGCTGATAAATCCCGAGGGCCTGATGGTCTACACTCCAGGGTACTTAAGGAGGTGGCTCCCGAAATCGTGGATGCATTGGTAATCATTTTCCAATGTTCTATAGATTCAGGATCAGTTCCTGTGGATTGGAGGGTAGCTAATGTTATCCCACCTTTTAAGAAAGGAGAGAGAGAGAAAACGGGGAATTATAGACCGGTTAGCCTGACGTCGGTGGTGGGAAAGATGCTGGAGTCAATTATAAAAGATGAAATTACGACACATCTGGATAGCAGTAACAGGATCGGTCCGAGTCAGCATGGATTTACGAAGGGGAAATCGTGCTTGACTAATCTTCTGGAATTTTTTGAGGATGTAACTATGAAAATGGACAAGGGAGAGCGAGTGGATGTAGTGTACCTGGACTTTCAGAAAGCCTTTGATAAGGTCCCACATAGGAGGTTAGTGTGCAAAATTAGAGCACATGGTATTGGGGGTAGGGTACTGACATGGATCATAAATTGGTTGGCAGACAGGAAACAAAGAGTAGGGATTAACGGGTCCCTTTCACAATGGCAGGCAGTGACTAGTGGGGTACCGCAAGGCTCGGTGCTGGGACCGCAGCTATTTACAATATATGTTAATAATTTAGATGAAGGGATTAAAAGTAACATTAGCAAATTTGCAGATGACACAAAGCTGGGTGGCAGTGTGAAATGTGAGGAGGATGTTATGAGAATGCAAGGTGACTTGGACAGGTTGGGTGAGTGGGCAGATGCATGGCAGATGCAGTTTAATGTGGATAAATGTGAGGTTATCCACTTTGGTGGCAAGAACAGGAAGGAAGATTACACTCTGAATGTTGTCAACTTCGGAAAAGGGGAAGTACAACAAGATCTGGGTGTTCTTGTACATCAGTCACTGAAAGTAAAAATGCAGGGACCGCAGGCAGTGAAGAAAGCTAATGGCATGTTGGCCTTCATAACAAGGGGAGTTGAGTACAGGAGCAAAGAGGTCCTTCTGCAGTTGTACAGGGCCCTGATGAGACCACACCTGGAGTATTGTGTACAGTTTTGGTCTCCAATTTTGAGGAAGGACATTCTTGCTATTGAGGGAGTGCAGCGCAGCTTCACAAGGTTAATTCCCGGGATGGCGGGACTGTCATATGTTGAAAGATTGGAGCGACTGGGCTTGTATACTCTGGAATTTAGAAGGATGAGAGGGGATCTGATTGAAACATATACGATTATTAAGGGATTGGACACGCTAGAGGCAGGAAACATGTTCCCGATGTTGGGGGAGTCCAGAACCAGAGGCCACGGTTTAAGAATAAGGGGTAGGCCATTTAGAATGGAGTTGAGGAAAAACTTTTTCACCCAGAGAGTTGTGGATCTGTGGAATGCTCTGCCTCAGAAGGCAGTGGAGGCTAATTCTCTGGATACTTTCAAGAAAGAGTTAGATAGAGCTCTTAAAGATAATGGAATCAAGGGATATGGGGAGAAGGCAGGAACGGAGTACTGATTGTGGATAATCAGCCATGATCACAGTGAATGGCAGTGCTGGCTCAAAGGGCCAAGTGGCCTACTCTTGCACCTATTGTCTATTGTCTTAATTATAAGAGGTGTCCAAAAATAAAGAAGTTTAGCACCTGTTCACCATCTGAACTGTGAGCAGTTAATGTGTTTTGAAAGCTTATATCTGTGACCAGGCACGAACAACCCACATTCACAGCAGAAACACTGAATAAATACCTAATTATTTTGCTTTAAAGCAAAGTACACTTTGATGAAAGGTCTTTGACCTGAAATGTTGACTCTTCTCTCTCCACTGATACTCTTTGACCTGCTGTGTGCCTCTAGTTTTTTCAAATTAGTTGCATTTTTGGGCAGTCTGGTCTGAAAATTGGTTTTACCAAAGATGAGTTCAGCTTTTCTATACAGCACATTTCCTCTCTAAATTTCCGTTGCCTTAATAACAACTCTCAGACACTAACGAGGAGATTAACAAACTCAAAGGCAGAATTTGGGAGTTGTAGACTGAACGCACAATCAGTAGTCACTTTATTAAATATCTCCTGTATCTAATAAAGTGGCCACTGAGTGTATGTTTGTGGTCTTCTACTGCTGTAGCCCATCCACTTCAAGGTTCAACGTGTTATGCTCTTCCACATTCCACGTGTTTATTCGACTTGCGGTCACCTTCCTGTCAGCTTGAATCAGTCTGGCCATTCTCCTCTGACCTCTCTCATTAACAAGGCATTTTCACCCACAGAACTGCTGCTCACTGGATTTTTTTTTTTTTTTTGCTTTTGTTTTTTACACCATTGTCTATAAACCCTGGAGACTGTTGTGTGTGAAAATCCCAGGAGATCAGCAGTTTCTGAGATACTCAAACCACCCCATCTGGCACCAACAATCATTCCACGGTCAAAGTCACTTTGATCACATTTCTTCCCCATTTTGATGTTTGGTCTGAACAACTGAACCTCTTGACCATGTCTGCATGCTTTAATGCATTGAATTGTTGCCACATGATTGGCTGATTAGATATTTGTATTAACATACAGGTGTACAGGTGTACCTAATAAAGTGACCACTGAGTGTAGGCCTTTATATATTTATAAATAAAATCTATTAAGCCAAACACACTTGTTGAAAATCTGACCAATGCAATTCTGATGATAACATTCTTTAAGAGCTCTGAAGCAGTAGTCTCATCATTTAAAAGAATGGGGGCGGTGGGGGGGGATCTCATTGAAACCTATCAAATACTGAAAGGCCCAGATAGGGTGGATGTGGACAGGATGTTTTCAATAGTGGGAGAGGATCTGCTGGGTCACCCTGTAAATGTTGACATGCTTCCAGTGCCAAAGTAACATGCCCACAATTTACCAACCTGTATGTTTTTGGAATGTGATAGGAAATTGGAGCACCCAGAGGAAACCCACACAGTCACAGGGGGATCATACAAACTCCTTACAAACCCCAATCATTGGCACTGTAAAACTTTACACTTGATGCTACATTACCCCATTTTCTTGATGGATGACCGTAAGACCAGAGAGATAGGAGCAGAATTGGGCCATTCAGCCCATCAAGTCTGCTCTGCCACTTGATCATGTCTGATATATTTCCCCTCTCAATCCCATTCTCCTAACTTCTCCACATAAACTTTGACACCCTTATTAATCAAGAACCTATCAGCATCCACTTTAAATACACCCAATGATGCCATCCACAGCCATCTTTGACAATGAATTCCACAGATTCAACATCCTCCAGCTAAAGAAATTCCTCCTCATCTCTGTTCTAAAGAGATGTCTCTGTATTCTGAGGCTGTCACTCCGCTCCCGGATTTCCCCAATATAGGAAACATCTTCTCCACATCCACTCTATCTAGACCTTTCAACATCTGATAGGTTTCAATGAGATTAGATTAGATTAGATTAGATTCAACTTTATTGTCATTGTGCCGAGTACAGATACAAAGCCAATGAAATGCAGTTAGCATCTGACCAGAAATGCAAAGAATAGTGTTATTTACAAAATAACTGTGAGTAAAAAGTAAGTGCTACAGCACACAAATATAAAAGTACTGAGACAGTACAATATGGGTGCAATACTGCTTAGTGCTGTGATGAGGGGTTCAGCAGTGTCCCAGCCTCAGGGAAGAAGCTCTTCCTGTGCCTGCTGGTGCGGGAGCGGAGGCTCCTGTAGCACCTACCGGAATGGAGGAGAGTTAAAAGTCCATGGTTAGGGTGAGATGCATCCCTGATAATGCTTTTCGCCCTGCCCAGGCAGCGTTTATGGTAGATGTTCTCAATGGTGGGCAATTGGGTGCCGATAATCCGCTGGGCAGTTTTCACCACACGCTGGAGTGCTTTGCGGTCCAATACGGGACAATTGCCATACCACACTGAGATGCAGTTGGTGAGTATGCTCTCAATGGTACAGCGGTAAAATTCCGTCAGTATCCTGGGACAGAGGTGAGCTTTCTTGATGCTCCGCAGGAAATAAAGACACTGTTGTGCCTTTTTGATCAGGATGGAGGAGTTCAGGGACCAAGTGAGATCCTTGGAAATGTGGACACCAAGGAATTTGAAACTTGATACACGCTCCACTACAGCTCTGTTGATGTAGGTGGGGACGTGAGTGTGGCTCCTATCATGCCTGAAGTCCACAATTATCTCCTTGGTCTTCTGGATGTTAAGGGCCAGGTTGTTGTCAGCACACCACGCAGCCAGATGCTGGACCTCGTCCCTGTAGGCCGTCTTGTCAACCCCCCTGATCAGACCAACCTCTGTGATGTCGTCTCCCCCCTCATTGCCCAATACTCCTCATATAATAACCCTTTCATTCCTGGAGTCATTCTCGTGAACCCCCTCTGGACCCTCTCCCATCCTTTCTTGGATAAGTGGCCCAGAACTGCTCACGGTACTCCAAGAGAGGCCTCACCAGTACCTCATAAAGCCTCATCCTTACTTTCATATTTCAGTCCTCTCGAAATGAATGCTAACATTGCCCTTCTCACCATTGATTCACCTGCAAGTTAAATGTTAGGGAATCCTGCATGTGGACTCCCAAGTCCTTTTGCATTTCAGATGTTTGAATTTTCTCCACGTCTACACTTTTGTCCCTTCTACCAAAGTGCATGACCACACACTTCTTGACACAGTGTTCCACCTGCCACTTCCTTGACCATTTTCTTAATGTCTAAGTACTCTGTGCTTCCTCAACACTACCTGCCCCTCCACCTACTTTCGTATCGTCTGCAAACTTGACCACAAAGCCAACAATTCCGTTATCCAAATCATTGACATACCATGTAAAAAGAAGCAATCCCAAACTGAAAAGGCTCCCCTTATTTCCACTCTTTGTCTCCTGCCAATCAGCCGATCTTTTATCCATGCTAGTATCTTTCCTATAATACAATATGTTCTTATCTAGTTCAGCAGCCACATGTGCAGCACTTTGTCAAAGGCCTTCTGAAAATCCAAGTACACAACATTCACTGATTCTCCTTTGTCTAACCTGCTTGTTATTTCCTCAAAGAATTCCAACAGATTTGTCAGGCAAGATTTTCCCTTAAGGAAACCATGCTGATTTTGGTCTATTTTATTATGTTCCTCCAAATACCCTGAGACCTCATCCTTAACAATCGACTCAAACATCTTCCCAACCACTAAGGTCCGGCTAAGTAGTCTAATATTTCCTTTCCTCTGCCTCCCTCCCTTCTTGAAGAGTGGAGTGACATTTGCAATTTTCCATTCCTCTAGAACCATGCCAGAATCTAGTGATTCTTGAAAGATCATTACTAATGCCTCCACAATCTCTTTAGCTACCTCTTTCAGAACCCTGGGGTGTAGACCATCCGGTCCAAGTGCCTTATCTACCTTCAGACCTTTCAACTTCCCAAGCATTTTTTACCTAGTAATCGCAACTTTACTCACTTCTGTCCCTTGACACTCTCAAACTTCCAGCATACTCCTAGTGTCTTCCACAGTGAAGGTGGATGCAAAATATTTATTTAGTTCATCCACCATTTCCTTGTCCCGCATCACTATCTGTCCAGCATCATTTTCCAGCGGTCTGATATCTACTCTCGCCTCTCTTTTAGTCTTTATAGCTCTGGAAAAACCTCTGGTATCCTCTTTCATATTATTGGAAAGCTTACCTTCATATTTATGTTTCCCGTCATTATGATTTTCTTAGCTGCCTTCCGTTGGGTTTTTAAAAGTTTCCCAATCCTCTAACTTCCCACTAAAGTTGGCTCCATTATATGCCTTCCCTTTTATACAGGTCATACCTTTCCCAAAAGAGATGTTACACCTTTTCCTTGACCACACATTAATCCACCAAGTCTCTTATTCTTACCCTCACTGGCATATGGCACAGGCAGCAATCCAGAGATTGCTACCCTGGAGGTCCTGCTTTTCAGCTTTCTACCTAGCTCCCTAAATTCTCCTTCATCTCCATGCTAAGTTCCCTAATGTCCATGCATGTACTGAAGAGTGGGAATCACAGCTTGATAAATTGTGAGCTTGTTCTGGATTGAAGATCCAAGTCCATTCACATCATAGGTGAGAGTCTTAACTGAGGAGATCGCCAATTACTCCTTCCACTTCCAGCATGTCATGGCTGCCTCACTCTTCTTGACAAACTTTCCTCTGTTCTTGGCTCTTAGCAAATCATGTCTTGACAGTTCTGAAGAATTCCCAAGTGTCATAGCTGTTGGTTACTTGCTGAACCTCCCATGTTCTTTACTCCCACCATCTGTCTTTGAGATTATAACAGCATCAGTCCTGTACACATTACCCTTTTTGATTTTGTCCCCACTTTACACTGCAACCCATCGCACTGACTGCAATGTTGCCCGATAATCTTCTTGTCCTTCCTCAAGTCTTGCTACACACTGCATCTAGTCGTATAGCAGCTGTTCCATCCTCAGCCCTATCACTCATGAGATTTTTTTTTAGACTTCAGCCCCAGCAGCACTGAGCACTGATGTTATGTTCAATCCAAGAATGCTTTATGCTTGCAATTTTTTTAAGCTGATATGCAATCCGTTAGCTGTAAGATGCTTTGGTGCAGTTTACTTTGATTTCTTTGTTTTTGTGCAAATGAATTACCCAATATCGACATCCAACAACATAGGTAAGAAAAGGGTGGAGGTCCTGAAGAGAGAACTTAGGGAGTTAGGTAGAAAGCCAAAAAACAGGACCTCCAGGGTAGTAATCTCTGGATTTCTCCCTGTGCCTCATGCCAGTGAGGGTAAGAATAGGATGATTTGGCAGGTGAATGCGTGGCTGAGGAATTGGTGCAAGGGGGACAGGGCTTCAGATTTCTGGATCATTGGGATCTCTTCTGGGGAAGGGATGACCTGTACAAAAGGGATGGGTTACATCTGAACCCAAGAGGGCAAAATCCTTGTGGGCAGGTTTGCTGGAGCTGTTGGGGAGGTTTAAACTAAATTGGCAGGGGGATGGGAACCAGAGTGGTAGGGCTGAGGATAGGGCAGTTGGTATACAACTAGATGCAGCGTGCAGTGAGACTGTGAGGAAGGACAGGCAGATGGTAAGGCAAAAATGCAGTCAGTGGGATGAGTTGCAGTGTAAAATTGGGACAAAATCAAAAAAGGGCCATGAGTACAGGACTGAAGGTGTTATATTTGAATGCACACAGTATACGGAATAAGGTAGATGATCTTGCAGCGCATTTGGAGATTGGCAGTTATGATGTTGTAGGCATCACTGAGTCATGGCTGAAAGAAGAACATAGTTGAGAGTTTAACATCCAAGGATACACATTGTATCAAAAAGACAGGCAGGTGGGCAGAGGGGGTGGGATGGTTCTTTTGGTAAAATATGAAATCAAATCCTGAGAAAGAGGTGACATAGGATTGGAAGATGTAGAATCCTTGTGGGTAGAGTTTAAGAAACTTCAAGGGTAAGAAGACCCTAATAGGAGTTTTATACAGGCCTCCGAACAGTAGCCAGAATGTGGGCTACAAATTACAATGGGAGGTAGAAAACACATGTCAAAAGGGTAATGTTTCAATAGTCATGGGGGATTTCAATGTGCACGTAGACTGGGAAAATCAGTTTGGCGCCAGATCCCAAGGGTCAGAATTTGTAGAACGCCAACGAGATTACTTTTTAGAGCTGCTTGTAGTTGATTCCACTAGGGGAAAGGCTATTCTGGATTGGATGTTGTGTAATGAACCAGATTTGATGAGGGAGCTTAAGGTAAAGAAACCCTTAGGAGACAATGATCATAACATGATAGACTTCACCCTGCAATTTGAGAGAGAGAAGCTAAAGTCAGATGCATCAGTATTACAGTAAAGAAAAGGGAATTACAGAGGCATGAGAAAGAAGCTGGTCAAAGTTGATTGGAGCACTAGTAGGAATGAGAGCAAAACAGGAATTTGGAAGCTGCAGGATAGATACATCTCAAAGAACAAGAAGTATTCTAAAGGCAGGATGATGCAACCGTGGCTGACAAAGCAAATCGAAAGCAATATAAAAGCAAAAGAGAGGGCATATAATAGTGCAAAAATCAGTGGGAAGTCAGAGGATTGGGAAGCTTTTAAAAACCAACAGAAGGCAACTAAAAGAAGCTGCATGGGAGAGTGAAAGGTCATCTGGAGCAGATGGACTATACCTCAGGGTTCTGAAAGAGGTAGCTGAAGTGATTGTGAAGCCATTAGAATTACTAGATTCTCACATGGTTCCAGAGGACTGGAATATTGAAACTGTCACTCCACTCTTCAAGAAGGGAGGGAGGCAGAAAAAAGGAAATTATAGTCTACTTAGCCTGACCTCAGTGGTTGGGAAGATGCTTTAGTTGATTGTTAAGGTTGAAGTTTTGGGGTACATGGAGGCACATGAAAAAAATGAGCCAAAGTCAGCATGGTTTCCTTAAGGGAAAATCTTGCCTGGCAAATCTGCTGGAATTTTTTGAGGAAATAACAAGCAGGATAGACAAAGGAGAATCGGTGGATGTTGTGATCTTGAATTTTCAAAAGACCTTGAGTAGGTGCCACACATGAGGCTGCTTTGCAAGATAAGAGCCCACGGTATCACAGGAAAGATACTAGCATGGATAGAGCGTGGGCTGACTGGCAGGAGCCAAAGAGTGGGAATAAAGGGAGCCTTTTCTGATTGGCTGCCAGTGACTTGTAGTGTTCCAGAGGGGTCGGTATTCAAACCACTTCTTTTTACATTGTATATCAATGATTTGGATGATGGAAATTGATGAATTTGTGGCCAAGTTTGTGGACAATATGATAGGTGGAAGGGTAGGTAATGATGAGGAAGCAGGGAGACTGCAGAAGGATTTAGACAGATTGGGAGAATGGGCAAAGAGTGACAGGTGGAATGCACTGTTGGGAAATGCACTTCGGTAGAAGGAATCAAAGCATAGACTTTTTTCTAAATGGGAGTAAATGCAAAAATTTGAGGTGCAACTGGACTTGGGGGTCCTTGTGCAGGATTCCATAAAGATTAACTTGCAGGTTGAGTTGGTGGTGAGAAAGGCAAATGTACTGTTAACATTCACTTTGAGAGGACTAGAATATAAAAGCAAGGATGTAATACTGAGGCTTTATAAAGCACTGGTGAGACTCCACTTGGAGTATTGTGAACAGATTTGTTCCCCTTATCTAAGAAAGGATGTGCTGGTATTGGAGAGGCTTCGAAGAAGGTTCACTAAAATAATTCCAGGATTGAATGGCTTGTCATATGAGGAGCATTAGATGGGTCTGGGGCTGAACTCACTGGAATTTAGAAGAATGAGGGTGGGGGAGGGGGTCATTGAAACCTATCAAATGTTAAAAGGCCTAGGAAGAGGTGGATGGAATGTAGAGAGAATGCTTCATACTGTGGGAGTATCTTGGACCAGACGGCACACCCTCAGAATAAAGGGACGTCCATTTAGAACAGAAATGAAGAGAAATTTCTTTAGCCAGAAGGTGGTGAATCTGTGGAATTTGTTGCCACAGGTGGCTGTGGAGGCCAGGTCATCAAGTATATTTAAGGCAGAGGATGATAGATTCTTGATAAGTCAGGGTGTGAAAGATTACAGGGAGAAGGTAGGAGAATGGGGTTGAGAGGGGAATGGATGAGCCGTGATCATGGCAGAGCAGACCCGATGGGCCAGGTGGCCCAATTCCGCTCCAATGTCTTATGCCATTCAGCCCACAGAGTCTCTACTGGTTCCCACATTGCTTTCCCTGTCTGACTCTTTCTCTCAGATGCCCTTTAACTCCCTGCCCCCCCTCCAATTTTTCTGCTACCTAATAAAGCTAGGGGTAATTTACAATAGCCATTTAGACTATTAATTAATAGGTCGTTGGGACATGAGAAGAAACTGGAACACTTGGGGAAACTCATGCAGTCACTTCCAAGGTCATGATCAAACCCAGGTTCTTCGAGCTTTGTTGCAGCAGGACTTAAAAGTCATAGAGTTATAGAACACTACAGCACAGGAACAGGCCCTTTGGCCACCTAGCCTGTGCCAAACTATTATTCTGCCTTGTCCCATCATCCCTCACCTGGATCATAGCCCTCCACACCCCTCCCATCCATGTACCTATCCAAATTTCTCTTAAACATTGAAATCTAAGCCACATCCTCGACTTCCATTGGCATCTCGTTCCACACTCTCACTATCCTGAGTGAAGAAATTCCCCCTCATGTTCCCCTTAAACATTTCACCTTTCTCCCTTAACCCATGACCTTTAGTTCTAGTCTCACACAACCTCAGTGAAAAAGCCTGCTTGTATTTACCCTATCAATATACCCCTCATAATTTTGTATACCTTATCTCCCTCATTCTCCTACGCTCCAGGGAATGAAGTCATCATAACCTATTCAACCTTTCCCTATAACTCAGGTCTTCAAGACCCAGCAACATCCTTGTAAATTTTCTCTGCATTCTTTCAATCTTATTGATATCTTTCCTGTAGGTGAGTCAACAATGTCTTCCCAGTGTTAAGACACTGATCACATTTGACCATTTCTTATGGATGGGCATGCCTGACTTTAGAACCCAGACAAAAACTCTGGGCTCTATTTCACAAATAAGCATAGCTTGAAATATGTAAGGATGATTCATTGATTTAAAGAGATAATGGGACCCAAAAGGTTTAAATATGGAGAAGCTATTTCTTCTGGCAGTCAATGCAGAACAAAGACCATAATCAATTAAGTTATAGGCCATTGAGGAGCATGGCTTCTCTTCATCGGAAGAAATCCTGTGGATTGAAGATCAAATCAATATGGGAGTCCTCACGCAAAATTCCCTCAAGGTTAACTTACAGTTTGAATTGGTGGTAAGGAAGGCAAATGCAGTGTTAGCATTCATTTCAAGGACTAGAATGTAAAAGCAAGGATGCAATACTGAGGCTTTATAAGGCTTTGGTCAGTATTATGAGTAATCTTGGGCCCCTTATCTAAGAAAGGAGATACCGGCATTGGAGAGTGTCCAGAGGAAGTTCACAAGAATGATCCAGGGTACATATGAGGACATTTGATGGCTTTAGGCCTGTACTCCCTGGAGTTTAGATGAATGAGGGGGAATCTTATTGAAACCTATTGAATATTGAAAGGCCTAGATAGAGTGGCTGTCAAGAGGATGTTTCCTATAATGGGGGAGTCCAGAACCAGAGGGGGCGTCCCTTTAAGTCAGAGATGAGGAATTTCTTTAGCCAGAGGCTGGTAAATCTGTGGAATTCATTGCCACAGATGGCTGTGGAGGTTAAGTCATTGGGTATATTTAACATAGAAATTGGTAAGACTTGATTAGTAAGGGTGTCAAACATTACAAGGAGAAGGCTGAATAATGGAGCCGAGAGGGATAATAAATCCGCCATGATAGAATGGTGGAGAAGACTCGATGGAGGAAATGGCCTAATTCTGCTCCAATGTTTTATGGCCAAATAAAATTCAGGACAACGGATTTTTAACAGGAAGGCCATCAAAGAATATGGATCAATGGGGACCAGCATTGAAATAAATGGCAAATGAGAAAATCTGCAGATGCTGGAGATCCAAGCAACACACACAAAATGCTGGAGGAACTCAGCAGGCCAGGCAGCATCTGTGAAGAAGTATGTAGTTGATATTTCAGGCTGAGACCCTTCAACAGGACATGCTGAAGGGTCTCGGCCCGAAATGCCGACTACACTCTTTTCCATAGATGCTGCCTGGTCTGCCGAGTTCCTCCAGCATTTTGTGTGTGTTGCTTGAAATGAATGGGTTAAAGTTGCTCCAAGTGTTGAATGTTCTATTAATGGCATACCGTTCATCACTTCAGAAAATCAAAGCTAAAGCGGACACTGCCTTCAGATGTAATTCCAGCAGCCAGCACTCTGGAGGCAGGTCACCTTCCAGATTTCGGTTCCCTCGTTAGATGTTGCCTTGGATGTTATCAGCTGATTCAGAATATCAGGTAATGTATATAGTTACATTACTAGTCTAGGAATCCTGAGGGTTAGACTGTAGGTTCATAGGGACAAGTTCAAATGTGACCATGACAAGCAGGGAACCCCAATTTAGTTAAACCTTTAAAATTTACACTCAGTGCACTTCATTAGGTACAGCTGCTTATTAATGCAAATATCTAATCAGCCAATCATGTGACAACTAATCAATGTATAAAAGCATGCAGACATGGTGAAGGGGTTGTTGTCCAGACCAAACAACAGGATGAGGAAGAAATCTGATCTAAGTGACTTTAAACTTAGAATGATTGTCAGTGCCAGACAGGATGTTTTGAGTATCTCAGAAACTCATCTCCTAGGATTTTCATGCACAACAATCTCTAAAGTTTACAGAAAATAGTGTGAAACAAAAAAACATCCAATAGCAAAAACGCCTTGTTAATGAGAGATCAGAGGAGAATGGCCAAACTGTTTCAAGCTGACGGGAAGGTGACAGTAACTCAAATAACCACATGTTTAAGTGGATGGACTTCAGCAGCAGAAGACCATGTCACTTTTCACTCCTGCAGCTAATAAAGTGGCCTCTGAGTGTATGAAATTGGTATCAGTAATTCTGAATACGAATCATGTGGCTTCTTGTAAAAATAAAGTTGGTTTATGAAGACCTTCACAGAAGAAATGGCATCTTTATTTGGCTATGCCTACCTGCAGCTTCAGATTCTGAGCAATTTTGTTGACTCTTAACTGTATCCTGAAATCACCTGGCAAAAATCAGTTTAAGGGAATTATTTGCTTCTTTTAGTTAATTTTTACAAGGCTTGTTTGTTGCTGACAAGGATTTATTAAGCATTCCCAGTTACCTTCCCAACTGCTATAGTTCTTCTGGAGAAGATACTCCTAGAAGGTTGTTGGGGAGTGAGTTGCAGGATTTAAGCCCAGAAATGAAGGAATATTTCCAAGCCCTGATGATGTGCAAGTAAACAGGCATTGGTGGAAGTGGCGTATTTCCATTTGCCTGCGGCCTTTGTCCTTGACTGTTGGGGATGCATGCTAAGCCTGCTCTGTATACAGAACATTTATAGGTATCAAACACTATAGCCAATGAGGTGGTGGAGGGTCTGAATATTTAGAGTGGGACATGGAGTACAGTTCCAGTGTGTGTTTTGTCCTCGCATGGTGTCCAGTTTAAGAGCCATTTGAGCTGCCCTCATCCAGGCAATTGGAAATGGCAGAAGGCATTGTCACAGAGTACCCTGTAGCCACATCTAGTCCAGATAAATCTGGTCAGTAGTAATACTGATGTTGGGGTCACATTAATGGCAATACCAGTGAATGTTAAGGGCAAGTGGTCAGATTGTTGGAGCTGGTCATTGCCTGGCACTTTTACAGCAGTTATCGGCCACATATCAGCCCATGCCTGAATGTTTGGGTCTTACTGCACATAGGCATGGACTGCTTCATTTGCCACCTAGAGGAAATGCAAATGGAATCAAATGTCGTCTGCACTTCTGGTCTTATGATCACTGATGAAGCAATCAGACAAAACTGGGCATAGGACACTGTCCTGAAGAGCTCATGTTCCTGGAGGCAGGAAGATTGACATTCACAACCACTTTGTGCAAGGTTCGACTGCAACTGTTGAATGCTTCCCCATTGGTCTTGGTTTTACCAAGGCAGCTTGATGCCACACTCGGTAGAAAGCTGCCTTGATATCAACTGAAAGGCTAGGTCTTCTTGCCTACATGGCTCACAAGATGTCAGTTCTATTTTTCCCCACGTCTCTAGACAAGATAATGAGTCTGTTGAGCCACAGGTTTCACATCTGACAACCTGCTGGACTTGGAATATTTGCATGATGAAATGGACACGCCAGGTTTTGTCAAACGGTACTTGCAGAGGGGAAAAAGGAACAGGATTAATTCAAGGTGCACTTACAATTAGCTCATGAGTAAAGATGCCCTGTTGTGGCAGCAGCTGATTATTAAAGGAAACAAGGGGCAGGAATTAGTAAAAACACAGAACTGAACCAAGAATCTGAAAGACAGAACTTTCATTTTGGTACACAAGGTAAAGATATTCCGTTTTTTCCCACACTTTATTAAACTGTGTCCACCAAATGGCAACAAAAATATTGATTACAAATCTCCATTTCTAAGAAGATTAAAAACTAGCCATCACAGTGTTCTGGGGTCTAGATTAGTCACACAACTGATAAGTGGAATTAACAAATACATTTAAATCTTAAGGCAAAATGAAAAAAGACAGTTTATTACATTTAAATTTAACATTGACAAAAGTTTACACTCTGCAGTATTTTGACATTTTAAACTAGAATGTATTTTTGTAAATGAATAATTACACACTTATTAATTTAGCATTCAAATATAAACAAGCTGCCCTAAGCGGCCTCACAGATACAGGCTAAACAGAACCCAGGAGTAGCAGACACATTAATCTAAGTTAACAGCATCAATGCTCTGTTCTGTAAACAAGGAAACGTACAAGTCCATGGCCTGGTAAATGAGGTGATACAATACCTATTTTTTCACCAACAAAGCCGCCTGGTAAGCAACGCTATATAAATGCAAACAAGCTCTGTAGTAGAATGGATAATGTAGCACTACAATTCACTACTCAATCCCCAATCATTCAAGAATCTTGTCAATAATTTTCACTTTTGACCTAAATAGAAGGTTGAAAAATAATTGGTCAATTAAACTTCGAATACCTAGATGCTTCTCCTCAATATTACATTGTCCATATATGTCTATTTATTTTATCAATGGTCACACCACCTCAAGTGAACATGTCAAGGATGCACCTAAGTGCTCTCATACAGGATAAATGCTACCATCTAGAACACAGACATTTTCACTGGATCATGTCTGTACTCGCTAATACAGCGCATTACAGATTCGATCAATATTGAGTTATTGTAATTACAAGAGGAATAACAAAAAAATCTCATTGAGTCATGCTTCCCTCAGTGTGGCATATGATATTAAATGAACAATCCAATTTCAAATAGCACAAGCCAACTACATTTCATCAGTTTTCACCTACCCTGCCCTTTTTTTTGTTTCCAAGAGAATGTCTCCCCCCACCCCCCCCCAACCATTTCTGAAGTTAATACAATGCAAAATGAAAATGTTGTTTCAGTGCCAGGCAGGTTTTTGTTAGCAATGTTCTTTAAACAAAAACATCAGTATATGGTACCTACAAGCAAGGTGTACAGTATGGCAATGTACTGTAGCATTCACAACTGATTTGAGGGAATTTTAGGGTGCTTTTTTTTCCAAAATAAATGATGAAATAAATAAAAAATAGTTTTTGAACCAATACTCTGTCTTCAAGAGTAATGTAACTGAAAGGCTTTAAACTACATTTAGATATTTTTGTTCTACTCTGCAGAAGAGGAAATTAGTTAACCACTTCTCCATGTTGTATATATGACTTTACAGTGAGTAAAAGCAGCCATCTTAAGTAATTTTAGAATAAATATTAATAAATGTCTATTGAAAGCTGAGAAAATACAAGGCTACAGTACGCTAACCTGCAAATAAATCAATACCAATCAACATGAAGGCTCAGTGGTTGGTAAATTATTGCTATATGTTGAAACTATTTAGTCGCACTTGTTCACATGGAATTCAATTTAAAAATTAGACCTTGATTGCTTGATTTCCACAATGTTACCATTCGCACAGTAATGAAAAGCTGCTCAAGAACCATAATTTGTCATTTGCTACAGGGTAAGCCTCCAAGGAGTCAATTTTGCTTGTAGCTGCTTATTGTTAAAAAACTGACTGGCAAATCCTGCAACCAGAGTTAAACAACAGCCACAAACATCAGCATCATTAGTAGTATTGTCAAGTCAGCAGGGTATCCAACACATGAACAGAGGACCAATTATCCACACAAATTTAATCTTCTTTTAATTCATGGACAGACTTCCCTGGTAGCTAAGCTTCATTCCTTTCTTTCAGTTTTTCACTTCGGCTGTCCTAGAAAATAAAAGGTAGGAACAATTTGGATCACAACAATCTGGAACAAATGTCTTCTTCTACTGTTTTTTTAAAAATGTTGAAATTGTAGCCTTTTAAAATTCTGATAACAGTTAATTACTTGCTGCATGAGCAGTAGAACTTATTGTTAGGGTATCTGGGATAGGGAGAAAAAGAAAATCCATCTCCAAATCACCAACCAGTAATCCAACTGGAATTTTTTTCTGAGCATCATCCCACACCCCAATGACATGCATGACTGAAATTGACAATGTGGCTCCTTATAGTGAAAGCGCCTGATGAAATTCACTACTGAAATAGAGATATTAAAACTGCTATCTCAATAAGCTCCCACCTGTTCAATTTTATTGCAAAACAGTTATCAGAAATTTCACCTGACCTAAAGTGGATAACAAATTGACACCTTAAAAACACATGCACAAACACATAGCCAGGTTACGAACACCCAACTTACGTACAGCCCATACATAGGGATGTGTGTTCCGGCAGGATGAATTCTTGGCTGTTGCAGCACTGTAAGTACCTTCCACATTCTGGGAGTTAAATGCCCTGTTTTAATTACACATTGTCCTTGTTTGGCCTCTGTTTTAATTAAGCATTTTACTTAGTTGCTGCATTCCCTACTTGAGAATTGCTCGAGTTACAAACCAATTCTCAGGCACTCTGTCATAACCTGGAGAGGATCTGTATATAATATGTTAACTTGCTCAATTATTCAAGAAAAGCAGTGCAATACAATATTGCAGACCTCACTGCAATATTATAGGAAAATCAGAACTTCCAAGATTGTACATCTTGAACCATAGCAGAAAAAGCAGTCATGTGAAAGTTCTTCATGTTGTTTCATTTTAAGTGACATTCCCATCTTAAGCTCTGTACGGAAGTCCTCAACAAAAGACAATCATTTGTAAACAAATGATAAATGTTTAATACTTATAATTAATTAGAAAAGGAGGAGATGATGGAGAATAAGATCTGAAGAGAGGAAGGCACTGATGGGAGAGACCCAGCACCTAACTCAGGAACAGTGCAGACAGTTCTGGGAGGATGCAGTAAAGAGAACAGAATGAAGTGTGAATTTTTGGTATGTGGGGTGAAATGGAGGGGGAAAAGGGTGAAACAAAGAGGAGGGGGGAGAAGAGGCATAGGGAAATATTAACTAGACACAGCATTACTTTATAGAAGTTAACTTGATAAGTACATAATATTTTGCAGCTTCAGATGGTGTTGTACCTATGCTGCATGGAAACCAGATGATAGATGTATCAAGTACCTCAGGTGGCGGTGGTTTAACAGTAACAGGCTGCGATTGTCGTCTTGGAGGTGATGGCTTTGGCAGAGCCTGCTGCTGTACAGTGTTGTAGTAAGTGACTCCACCAAAGACCTGAGACTGGGCCTGACAACAAACACATGGTTAGTATTTCATAAATTTTTCAATTTCAATAATAAACAGGATGTGCACGACCAAACAATAAACATCTCTATACTTTTCAAAAAGGTCCTCAGTGGAGTCACTTTTTTGGCACTGGGTGAAATAATGTGAACAATAACTTACAGTAAGAACCTAAACATAAACATTTTGCTAATACCAGCAGTAAGTGCTTGCAATAAAAATGACATGGCTGGTTGACGAAACAGTGAAAATTGTGTCATCATAGCTCAAGGAACACTAATTTGTACAACTGCTGTGAACTATAACATTTGCTTATTATTGCATCTTACTGGATGTCCTAGAATCACTGAAAACTATTTATTTTGACAAGTAAATGCTAATACACGATGTTAAAAATAATCTGGTTTGCTCTCCAGTACATTAAGGAAAAAAAAACTTTCATTAGCTCCAAACACATTTACTTGTACTTAAGATAAACATTTCTTTATTAATAACAAGATTATGCATCCTGATCCACAAACTCTTGCTTTATATCCATTCCCTGTATGTCTGCTTACCTGAGTAGTTGGATAAATGTGGGGTGGGAGTCCTCCCGTTGTGTATGGATAACTGGGATTTCCATAGTTCATCATTCCAGAAGTGAAGAAGGGAGGGGGTAGCACCTGGGGTGGAGGTGGTTGCCCAGATGGCAATGGAACTTGTGGCGCATAAAGACCAGTGTTGGTGAGGTGGCCAGGTGACTGGTGGTGATTAAAACCTGGAACTGACAATGAACACAGGATTCGTTAAAAAAAATCTAATATAAGATAATTTACATTCCAAGGAGCCATCACAAATTTCACAAGGTGCATGCTATGCTATGGATTCTATGAAAATTCAATGATGCATGTAAGTAACATGCTTCTTTAGACTTGTGTGCTTCTGATAAAAGATGACATAGTCAGCACAATTCTACAAGTACTCAATGAACACAGGGGAAATAGATTTGTTCCAAAAATGAAGAGACATCCGTTACTTATTGCTCTCTCTAGCTTTAAGACCTAAAGCTACAGAAAGCAACTTCAGTCACCTTTGAGTACTAAAATCTCTGCTGGTTATAGCATTCAGAATGAATAGATAGGACAAACCAAATGCAGATTTGGTGACTACACAGAACACCTCTATTCATCTTCAAGGTTGACACTGAGCTTCCAGTTGCCTTTTCACTCCCTCGCTAACCTTGTTGCCTTTGGTCTTGCACTTTTACATCAAGCCCAAAAAACAGCATCTCTTTTCTGGCTTCAGTACAACCTTTAGAACATGATGTTGAATTCAATTATTTCAGATAAACAGCCTTTCCTGTTTGCATCAGAGTAGCCAGTTCTCATGAAAGACCATTTACCTCTCTCCCCTTCAGATTCTGCCTAGCCCTTGGAACATTTCCAGCATCTACTTGGTTTGGCCTCGTTTGTGCAAGTCTTACAGATTCAGCATTATTTATATATATTTTTTAAACCCCTCTATTTTTCTCTCTACTTTTGTCTTCATTCAAGTCATTATTTACATCTCCTTCAGAGACTTGTGATTAAAGAACCTTCATCAGGCTTTTAAGCTGCCACTACTAAATTTTTAAAAAATTGGATAATCATCATTCCCAGCCAATTCCGATGAAAGGTTATCAACCTGAGATTTTTCCTTTTCACTCATGCTTCCTAGTCAGCAGAGAACTTCCAGCATTACGTTTTGATTTCAGATTTCCTGCACCTTCAAGTTTTTGATAATGAGGACACTACAATCTGAAGTTGACATCACTGATTCAGCACCATATGTTGGTAGAAATAACATTCACCATCTTAAACTGTTTAATTTTTCTCTGCAACACCATCAGATCTGTTACCTCTTTCAAGTCAGTTTCATCCAACTACATAATCAAAGAAAGAGATACTATAAGATAAAAAGCATTGAATCAAGGAAATATAAGATGACATCTTGAAGTAATCAAATGCAAATCTAAACAGATAATCCATCTTTATGGTTTTTCAATTAAAATTAAATTCTTTCCTGGCCCACTAGTACATCTGAATGATATTCAATCTCCCTTCCTTGGTTCAAAAGAACAGAATACCTGGATGAGGAAGGTGCATATCTGGCTGAACGATCATGCCCTGAGGTGGCAGAGGAGCTGAACTTTCACTGTGGGTATAAATTGGTCCTTGAAATTGTACTGCAAAAAGGAAACAGTTTGGATTAGTTAACAGATCATTGCATCACTAACAAAACAGTTAAAAACTACTTAAAGATATATAATTTTCCACATATGTCAGATTGAGGTTACTTTTCAGAAATATTTACATGATGTTTCAATGTTTTAGAAAGTCCTTCACGTACTTATTTTAAGATTTTAATTATCTTGAATTCATTGCCATTTCTTTTCCAGATACACCAACCTTGAAGTTGTCCTAGCTCTGTGACCTGAAACATTAACTGTTTCTCCTTTCACATACGTTGTTTGACCTGTTCAGTGTCCCTAGCATTTCCTCTTCACATTTCAGGTTTCCATCGTCCAGTTTTTAAAAAAATAATAACTAATGGATTTTTAAAAAAGTTTCAAATGACTGTAGCAAGGCCAATCAGATATTTCTCTAAGAAAGGCAATTTATTCATCAAGATATTGTGCTAAAATTGATCATCATTCCACCTTGCCAATATAGAGTTCATTACCAAGAATACTCAACAGCTTGCATTTTTGTGATATATATTTATGATATAAAATTAAATGTAGAGTTTAAAATAATGATGTGCAGAATGATACATCTGATATTGCAGCTGACAGAGAGGACAAAATCTTTACCATGCCCACTGAAGAATTTAGCCCAGAGAAGTGAGGCAACACATGAGATGTGGAGAAATAAGGCAAGGCAACACATAATGAATAGGGTCACTGCCTGATGCAGAGATGCAAAAGGATCTTGCAATGCACATCCAGAGATCTTAAAAGGTACAACTGAGGTTAAAAATGGAATATGGAATGCTCTGCTTTATTAGAAAGAAAGAGTGGTGATGGGGGTTGGGGGTTGCGTTATGCTAAGATTTCATGTTACATTCAATAAGTACTGCATCAAGTTCTGGCCAGTGCATTACAAGAAAGTTAATTGATTGGGAGTGAGTGGGAGAAAAGGAAGTTTATGAAAATATTACCAGGACCAGAAAATTATTCCGTGAAGAAAAACAGGATAAGCTTCCTTTAGAAGAGGATGAGAGATGACTTAATTGAGCCTTCAAGGGGCCCAAATGGGAAAAATCCATTTCTTTTAAAGTCCAGAAATGGGAGACAGAGTAGATTTAATGAAATTTGTAGAAAGATTAGAAGGGAGAATAAGGGGAGAAAAAAAACTTTTCATCCAAAGGGAATTAAGGGTCTGAAACTTGCTGCCTGAAATTATGGTAGATGCATAAATTTGATAAGATTTTAAAAAGTACTCTGATATGAAGAGCTGTAACTTCGAGCACATATACATCGTACTTCCAGCACAAATAGCACATTTGTAGCCAGCATAAATATGAACCGAATGGACCATATTTTTCTATGATTCTACTATACGGTGATAGCATTTACGCCAGAACTCTAAATTATAGTTCAGAAATAAGTACAAGTTTGTGAACAATGTATTCTAAAAATTATCCCTAAAGAAAAATGAAAACTTAAAAATTAAATTGTGAATTACCTATTGGTATTTTACTTGACACAAAATAACTTGAAATTCAATTTGCTATTTAAGGATAAATACTAAAATCAGTCCCTTACATGTATCGTAATAATGCCCTTCCATGAGGCCAATGTGCATAGGAGCAGGGCCTGGAGCTGGGGCTGGCCCCAGTGCCGGTGCAGGTGCTGGAGGAGGTGGTGGTGGGGGTGTTTCGGGTACTGGCCGTTGTCGCTGAGATGAGTAACGCTTTGCCCGTCTTGCTTGGCTGCCCTGGAAGACATTCAACCATTTAATACTATTTAATCGACACACTCTTCACAAGGAGTCAATGTCACAACTTTACTCTGTTGTCTTTGGAAAAAAGTCATGTATTTTTCTTCTTGCGACTGTCTGGTTATCCCTCCTGCATCACCATCACTGCAGAAGTGTCACCATGCTCATTTAACAAGTTCAGGTGATTCTTGAAGCTAATAACAGGCATTAGCAACAATTAACCAACCTCTTAAGTTATTGAGCATCAGTTAAATTTGAAACCTATATTTGTTTTAGTAAACTGATGTTACATATAAAACTTAACATTTTTTCCATCCCATTGCAAAGTACCGTAAATGTGGACTATCATAATCCACCAGACCAATTTTTATTTTTATATATATATATATATATATATACACACACACTTGGCCACAGAACCTTGCAAGATTTGTTCTGCAGGAGTATGCATTCAAGTATTGAAGGTGAAAGATATAGTCCACTATACAGTATCCTCCATCAATTTCCCTTCTTTGTTTAACATCCATGAAATTGACTGGCTACCCCGTACGTGTGCGCCATATGTACCCACAGTGATGTACCACATAACACAACACCAGAAAAATTACAGTACAGGTCACATTCATGTGTCGTCAAAGGCTGCATTTTCTAATACAAGATTTCTTTAAATGCTTCCCAATAAATGCAGACAGCAGCTAACCTACCCATATAAGTAAATAATTTAGAAATACAGCACAGTACAAGCACTTTCAGCCCAATGAGCCTCACTACCCAGCAACCCACTTATTTAACATTAGCCTAATCACAGGACAATCTACAATGACCAATTAATCTACTAACTCGTATGTCTTTGGACTATGGGAGGAAACCAGAGCACCCGAAGGAAACCCACGCAGTTCACGGGGAGAACGTACAAACTCCTTACAGATGGCTCTGTAACTGAACTCTGGAACACTCCAAGCTGTAATAGCATCAGACTAATTGCTATGTTACCATAGTGCCCAAATGCTTACACAAATACTGTCTGGAAAAACTATGCTCTAAAACCAAATTAGGGTACTGTCTACAAAGATTTTAAAGCTATTCATCCAGCTCACATGGTTCCACTGAATTACATATTAGTTTAATATTGTGACATAAACTTCTTACCATTTCTTCCACTCTGTTGTATTGAGAAGCATTCATGTGTAGTGAATTGGGAATGCCTGGAAGAAAGACAGTAGTTTACACTTTATGTAACAACGGTTAAATGAAAGAACTGAAAGAGGAACCATGTCATTACACAATGTTTTGCTGATAACAAAGGAAATCATCCCTGATCAACATGCTATTGTAGAGAAAAACTGAAGCACTCTCCCACCTCAAGAACACTCACGATAAGCAATGTTGCAATGCTAATCAACAAGTCATTTCATACTGCTCAGGCAGAAATTAGAACTGTATCAGAACTTACCCTGGAGATCTCTTGACTGTGCATATTGTGGTTGGCTATTTGGAGTCCAGCTTTTCCCCGATAAATTCATTTGGGTCATCTCACACTCGAGCCCAGTCACAGCAGAGTCTATGGATGGGGTCTCCCAGGAGCCAGTCTTTGTCACTGGTGGAGGGAGAGGTTGAATAGGTATCTGCTGAGAAGCAGGAACCAAATCTGGGACAGGAGTGTCCTCCACAGACTGTGGCTTCCCTACCTCAGTGACTTTGTTCCTGGTTCTTCGAATACGGGAATAGGATTTCTTTTCTATTGTTTTTTCCTGTACCTGTGGCATATTCTCAGTAGGGAGGGACTGATTTTGTACAGAGCCATCTTCTCTTGTCACACCATAACTCTTCACTGACTGTAAACAGTCTGTTATAATCACAGTCTCTTTCACATGACCCTGTTCTATATTCTTTGCATCCATTTTATCTTCACTGGTGGATAATTCTCCTGAAGAATAACTTCTTGAACTATTTACTTCATTCGGTTTCACATTCTCATCATCTTCAACATAAGAAACATTTTTAAAGTAGTTCTTTGCTGGAGATTTCCGTTCTTGTCCTCCTATCCTTCGGTTAAAAGTTCTTGTAGAAGGGATGCTATTGACAGTTTTACGAAGGTAAGGCCTTGGTGGTGGTTTTTCTATCCAATCAGAGTCTCGGTTTTGAGGACTTCTAAACCTTTTGTAAAATTTTACATAAAGAGAGAATTAATTTACAGCGCGGAAAAGGCTCTTCTGGTCCAATGAGCCGCACTGCGCAGCAAACAACCTATTTAACACTAGCCTAATTCACAGGACAATTTACAATGACCAATTAATCTACTAACCAGTAGTTCTTTGGTATGTAGGAGGAAGCCCATATGTTCCATAGGGAGGACATAGAAACTCTTTACAGATGGTGTTGGAATTGGACTCTGAACTCCAACGCCCCAAGCCGTAATAGCGTGGAATAACCACTATGCTATCGTAGCGCCCCAATTACACGTCTAAGCATCAAATCGACAATAAACTAATATTTAACGCATACATAAATAACAATTTTAGTCAAGCACAGAAGTTACTGGATAAGTTGACTGAAAATTTCATAGTTTTCTATGTTCGATCTACAAATACAATAGCAACCGGGTACAATATTTATGCTTGCTTTTTTGTTGTAGAGGTTTTGCTACACTAACATGTCTCAGCTTCCTCTGTAGAATTACATGGCATGAGATGCAGCCATTAAGCCCATGATAACATCCATGCAAACAAAACTCCATTCTTTCACTCTCTCCCAATAGACCTGCAAATTACTTTCCTGCAGTTTACTATCCAATTTCTTTTTAAAAAAGGCAAGTGAACATGATCTGAAGAGAGTTTCCAACACTTTTTTTAATCTTGTTTGTAAGCTCCTGTTGATCCCCTCTGCAGACAGCAAGTTCCAGATCACAAACACTCACTGCAGACACATTTTATCTTTTGCCCTTCTCTTAAATTTTTTTGCAAGTATAAGCAGCTGCTACATATCCGTCTAAAACTATCCTGATCTCGTGAACCTTTTTCAAATAAATTCCAAAGAGAACCAGTTCCTTCAGTCTAATCTTGTAACTGAAATCTTGACCTTAGAAATGTTTTGGGAAATTTCTTCAAGGAACTAATGCACATATACATTCAGTCCCCTCCCTCCATTGATTCCTACATAACCTTTAAAGTTGTGCATTGAACCTGCATTGCCCTTCAATCTGCCAGCCAAGACATCAACACAATTATGTTTGTTAACTTTCATCTGTCATTCTGCTGCCCATTCTACCAGCATAGACTTATTGCAATCTACTAACATGTTCTTCACTGTTTAATCACCCCTCCAAACTTGGTGACAACTATAAATGTTGTCTTGCACAGCAAGTCAAATTACAGCTGCCTTAGCACAGAGTCCTAAGGACCATTGCTGCCCATTGCCAGAATTTACCATTGGAATTTTATCAACATGACTACATGAGGACAAACCCAAATGCTCCATTTCAGTACTGCCATACACACAGGTACCTCATTAATGATCAACCCTATCACCTCCCGCAACAATCTATCAGCAACCATCCTCAGTATACCACAGAAC
This sequence comes from Mobula birostris, assembly GCF_030028105.1. Taxonomy (NCBI): domain Eukaryota; kingdom Metazoa; phylum Chordata; class Chondrichthyes; order Myliobatiformes; family Myliobatidae; genus Mobula; species Mobula birostris. Next base: position 43,962,121 of record NC_092402.1, read on the forward strand.
TCCCATTCAGTGTAACAGAACCCTGGGATGATTCCTTCAATGTTACCACATCACGACCCAACTCCAAGCCTTCCCAATGTTGCAAACTCTTAAATATTCCTATCTTAACACTATAATGCCATCAGATGGATTGCAAACAAAATAAAGGAAAATCATATGAGAAGGTAGAATGGAAGTATGATGAAAGGCAGTAAATGTAATTCATAGGAACAATACTTAGGAAATACAACTACACATTTTACATGCACTTTATCAGCTTTCTCAAGGTTCGAATTCCAGAAATTCTTCAAACCTCGGCTTTCTAATCCTTCGTGGCCTTATTTCATCAGGATTTCTGTCTAATCGAATATCATAACCATACAAGGAAATCAGTTCATCTCGGGATTTAGGCGCTTGTTCATCTTCTTGGAACTTATCATGCACCCATCGACCTTCATCTTTCCAGAGCTTGCGCTGTCTGACTTTGGGCCTGAAGAGAGAAAGAAGTTAAAAACTGAACAGAGTAAATATATCCAGAAAGAGAGCAAAGGGGAAAAGAACCTTTTTTGTATACTTCCTGGACTTCTCCTAAAGACAAATATACTGCATGATTATATCTTAAATTCTGCACTGATGTCCAGCACTGATTCTTACAAAGCAGCAACTAAATTCAGTAACAGACAAAAAACACTGGAGGAACTCAGCAGGTCAGGCAGCATCTATGGAGAGGAAATCACAGGCTCAAATTTAATACAATAGGATGACAATCAATCACAAACCTCACTTCTTCTGGTTCAGTATGTCCTCTTAGATCATGCTCAAAGAAGAGTCCTTTCCGTGGAATATAGGCAGGGTTTTTCCGATCTTCATCATCATCCAGTTGACGCCTGCTCTTTTTACCCATTTTATTTTCGACAGGTTCCGTGCTTTCCTATAGGGAGAAAATGTGGTACAAAAACAATTATTTTCAGAGCAGGAAATAACAGCTTTCATGTCACTTAATCCAGTTCCTTCCATGATATGATAAGGCTCTGTTCCTGAAAACAGCTTGAAAGCTGAATAGATTACAAGTTGGAAAGTGGTCCCTCAACCATGTAGTTAATAAGCACATGCGTTAACCACGTGCAGCAAGTAGTTCATCTAGGGCATACAATTCAACCATTCCAATTTCTCTGCAAGGTGCAATGATATTGCCACAAACCAAGTTCTCACATGGCAGAGTTGCCTGAAACCCTGCAACAGCTGGCAAACCCATCCTTCTGGTTGTCCCACTCATTCACTATATATACAAATGAGTGCTTGGCACATTCGAAGCTGCTGCAGGGTTCCAGGCATTTTCTGTCATGTGGGAACTTGGTCTGTGTCACTGAATGCACACAAGCATCTAGGGGTCTTGACAGGATGGAGGTGGAGTGGATGTTTCCTCTTGTGCAACTATCTAGCATTACAGGGTCACTGTCTAAAAGCAAAAGGTCACCCACTTATTACAATTATGAAGCAAGCATTTGGTCTGAGGGCTGTACATCTTTGGAACTCTGTTTCCATTGTTGTTGAGGAACAGTCCTTGAATATTATTAAAGCACAGACAAACACTTGATAAGAGGGTGTAAGGTTACTGTGGGTGATAAGAAACTGGAGTTAAGGTCAGATCAGTCATGATTTCATTAAATGACACAATAGGTTGGGGGGGGGATTGAATGACCTCCTCTTGCTCATAATTCATCTGCTTGTATGAATAGATATTGTCCCCCCCAAAAATATGTAAAATCTTAATGTTATTTTCTCTCCTGAAGACCCTAACTTTCTGATGGAGCCTATGACTCCGAGATGCATGACTACTTGCACAAATTCTGATAGAATGTGGCTATTTTAATGCAGAAGTATGACAGTCTTGCAAAAGGATAGCACTTAACACTGCTCAACTTACTAAGAGATGTGCAGATTAGTTAACATGGCAAAGAGAGAAATTATAACAAAGGTAGAAATCTTAGAAATACAGATCAGGCAACAGTTGCAGAGAGAGGCAAAAGATTATTGAACTCAAGCATCAACTCTGTTTCACCACTTCACAGACGATGCATGATGCACTGTATTTTTTCCAGCATTTCCTGTCTATACATCAGATATTGGGGTGGCACAGTAGCATAGTGGTTAGCACAATGCTTTACCATACAAGTGACCGGGTTCAATTCCAGTCAGTGCCTGTACATTTTCCCCGTGACCGTGTGGGTTTCTTCCCACACTCTAAAGATGTACCAGTTGCTAGGTAAATTAGTTGTTGTAAATTGCCCCACGATCAGGCTAGGGTTAGATTGGGCATTGCTGGGCTGTGTGGCTCAAAGGGCCTATTCCACATGGACTCTTTTTAGCACCTGCAATTAATTTGCTTTCCAATAGGATTATTACCTTGGTTGAGATGCTTTGTGCATGAAATGCATCTCTACTCATTTGCAATATTTTTGTTCAAGTGCATCCTAAATGCACTTTTACACTGTGCTAATAACTGCCAGATTCAAATACAAACAATGCACATAGCAAAAGAGTTATATCACCAGCTCTATGTCCCAGCAACTTTACATTGAACTTTCAGCTGTGCAGTTTCCATAATTACTCAGTAAAATAGCATATTATGAGAAGTGATACTTTCTGGATGAGGCATTACAAGTACAGCTGCTTCTGAGTAGCAACAAATGTCACTATTTAAAATGGAATCCTTCTAATTCATGACTGACACTGCTCTCTAGTGAACATCAAAATAATAAGTGGGTAAATGAATGCGGATTGTGCATAATTCACTGATCATAATTTATTTTGAGATGTTTCCAGAAGTGATGGGTTGCTACAAAATTTAGATTATGAGTACACTCAGTCCTCTTTTATTGTCATTTAGAAATGCATACATGCATTAAGAAATGATACAATGTTTCTCCGGAGTGGTATCACAGAAAACAGGACAGACCAAAGACTAACACTGACAGAACCACATAATTATAACATAAAGTTACAGCAGTGCAAAGCAATACCATAATTTGATGAAGAACAGACCATGGGCACAGTAAAAAAAAAAGTCTCAAAGTTCCGAGTCGATCGACTCCCGAGTCCCCGATAGCAGGCGGCAAAAGGGAGAAACTCCGTGCCATAAACCTCCAGGCACCGTCAACTTGCCGATACTTTGGAAGCAGCCGACCACGGCCGACACTGAGTCTATCCGTCCGAAAACTTCGAGCTTCCGACCAGCCTCTCCAATATAGCCTCCCGAGCGCCATCCTCTACCGAGCACCTTCAACCTCTCCCCGGCCGCTGAAACACGCAAAGCCGAGGATTTTGGGGCCTTCAGCTCTGGAGATTCCGGTTACCATACAGTAGCAGCGGCAGTGAAGCGGGCATTTCAGTTTTCCAAATGATCCTCCGTGCTCTCACGTCTGTCTCCATCAATTGAAGTGTTTTATTACTTTTCTTTCTGAATGCTGGGGATCTCTACATTACCATGTACACATTGTCACCATAAATGAAATGAGCTTTTTAGGCTTATAAGGTCAAATCTGTCTTATCCTTGCAAAGTGAAATGAGTAGCATTTTATGTTACCTGTCCATCTCCACTCTGTCTCTCTCCAGTAATCTCTCCTTTCTCTTCAGGCTTTCCTTCCTTTGATGATTCATCCTCATCCCCTTTATTGCTAGTTCTTGCTCCCTCTTTTGGGACTTCCTCTTCACTATATTCTTCACCATCTTCTTCCTGCAAACATTTGATTAAGCACTGGTAAAATAATGTAATAGATTTAAAACAGAATGCACAACAAACTATTTTTTCTTACAAAGCACAGTCTGATGTTGTTCATCATAATGATCAAAATGTTACCACAGCTTCCTTTGAGTCTCAACACTCAAGTTTTTTCTGCCTCCATCCTTTTCTGAGTACAGTGACTCAAGCTGTCTTTAGCAGTCATCAGCTCCACGATACTCTGACAAATGTTCCAAGTGGCCGTGTGTGAATAATAAAAGTGAGTTTGACTATGTGTGTTAAAGCAGACTCCACTGCACATACTTATACATTTGCCAGAGTCATGACAGAACTCCAGGACCAATCTGGAAACTGTTCATTTGGAAACAGCAATATAGATAAATTTACATTAGAGAAAACAGGAATTACACAGTACAGGTTTTCCCCCGCTATCTGAAGGTACAGCGTTCCTATGAAACAGTTCATAAGCCAAAATGTCATAAAGTGAATAAGGAATTACCATTTATTTATACAGGAAAAAGTTTTGAGCATTCCCAGACCCAAAAAAACCCTACAAAATCATGCCAAATAACACATAAAACCTAAAATAACAGTAATATATAGTAAAAGCAGGAATGATATGATAAATATACAGTCTATATAAAGTAGAAATACTTTTCTGCAGCACTGTCTAGCGCAGCAAAAATCTCACAGAAGCGCTCTCGGCAGAAACACACTCTCCAGTAACCTTTAAGCTATGAAGATGCCAAATCATACCAAATAACACATAAAAATACAGCCTATATAAAGTAGAAATAATGTATGTACAGTGTAGTTTCACTTACCGGAATCGGGAAGACTCCAATAAATTGCAGTTTCGTCACAGTTAAACACTTGCTCATACGAATAACCACCTGACACAATCGGCAATTGCCTCTGATCTGGGCTGACATTTACATGCTGGGCGGCACCTAATTAATTAGCTTGTTTATTTTGGCTTTTTTCTTAAAGTATGTGCTGGGTGCGTTCCGACTACCACTGCACCACTGCATTCTTTGCGGCAATGTATCAGTTCGTGGCCCGGAGGTTGGGGACCACTGCTTAAACTGTGAAGTTGCCCTCGCCTCAGAAACCGATCAAACCACCCATGACTACCTTTAAATTCCACTTTCACAACACTTTCATCACCATCATCCAGTGCTTTCTGGTTCAGCTTATTAAAAAGACTGACTGATTTCTCCTTAAGTATAAGAAAACTTAACGGAACACCACGCTTTGTACACCCATCAATCCACTCAAGCAATAGACTTCTCATTTTATCCATTGTTGGATGCCGACTGAGAGAGACCACTTTGCTACGAGCAGAACCAACAGTAACATCGGCAGCTTTCAAAATTCTCTCTGCGTATAAATAGTGCGAATGGTGGACACAGGCAAGTTCAACGTGCGGACAGTGTCCTTACCACGATCGAAACGCTTAATTATGTCTAGTTTTGCGCAAAGTGTAACACCCTTACGAGCTCTTTTAGGCTTTTCCAATACCTTAGAACTCATCTTGCTAACGGATGCACAAAATAAATTGAGATAAAGCACGTGTTTAAGCAATGCAGGCTAGAATGCAGTTCCAGGGGAGGAGCTTGGCTGTTTGGGCGCGTGCTGCCTTTTATCGTAACAGTGAAAACACCTTCTGTTAGCGAAAACAGGTAACTAATGTAGGTCTTTAGTAACAGCAAGGTGTCGTAAAGCAAACGTTCGGAAAACGGGAGCCACCTGTACACCAAAACTTGAGCTTTTATTAAGTTACATACTTAAAAATTAACAGAAAACAGCACAAAATATTTACATTGTACATATAATATTAACATTTTCAATTTAGTCACAGCGTAATATTTTATTCTCCTGCATTACAGAGAGTCAGCACTTTTCCTTCCTTCTCCCTATTTTAGCCCAATTAAAGTACGGATTCAGCTCAGAACATGGACTGGGCAAGATCATAAATGACTTAAGTACAAAATATATCTACTGTGAAATTTTCTATCAGGCAATGTTCTGAATCATTTTCCACAATTAGAAACTATATTAAGCTACCAAAAGTGGATATATTCCAAAACTTGTTTCTGACATATTCCTGAGTCAGTAAAATGATCAAGGTGTATGACTTATACATTCTTTGATAATAAATACACTTTGATGATTGATGAAGCTGACATTATATACTAAAATCCAAAGGTTTTAAAATTATACTCACAAATCTATTTCACATAATTTACAATTACATGAAATTAAAATAGCCAAATCAAACTATACAATCACTCACTACTACACTTACAGATTTTTGAGAACCATTCTCTTCAGCACTTTCATAATCTGAAAGTACAACAGCTGAAAGAAAAGAATAAAAAAATTAGCAAGTGTATAAAGTATAACAGAACCAACAATCTACATGTCAATTTCAATTACCACAAAACATGATTGGAGAGTCTTGTGTTAAGTTTACATGGCTTGATTGGCAAATGTACAGTCTGATGTGCCATTACTGGTCTTTGATTCAAAACTGAATTCTCAACAAAGCAGTTATATGTTGAGGAGAACAAAGCAACAAAGGACTTTATGATGCAATATATGCTTGTGTCTGTTTATAGGTTACGATGTGGGAAAACAGCAAGCACTGCTGAATATCATATAGTGATTCCTCCTGCAAAATGCTGTGAACATCATGAGGTTTGAGTTCTAAACCTCTCCACAATAAACTAGCATTGTAGAGGAAGGGCAAAAAAAAGATCATTTTCTAAGTTTGTAATTACACAGAATACAAACACACTTATTTAACACAGTCACTTACAACTTCAATACAGGTAGGATTAAAAAGTGTCAAAACCTTCTAACAAATTATAAGGCTTGCATGTATCTGTGGTACTTACCATCGCCTTCTATGCCATCTTCACTCTCCTACAAAAGAAAGACAATTTCATTGGTATTCATTTTCTGCCTTTTCAGTGCATGTTACTACATCTGATATTTAACACCAAATGTACATACTACCCCTGCTAACAGATATACTGTGTTTCAGTGTATGTATACACATCCACACAGGTACAAAAAACATATTGTATACCATCGGAGAGTAACAAAAAAATTAAGAGATTCCATCCTTCACATCACCACTTCCCCACTTAACCCTCACCTGTTTCTTTCTTTCAATTTCCAGAATCTGGACATCACTGGCAAGGATAGTGATTATTGCCCTTCCCCTTACTACTCTTGAGAAGTGGCAGTGAGTTGCTTTTTGAATAATTGTAGTCCTTACAGTAAAGAAGTGTTAGGTTAAGGAAGTCCAGAGTTTGATGCAATAATGAAGAACAGTAAATGCTAATTCAAGATGGACTTGGATGGGAACATACTGATGACCGTCTCCTTGTACATTTGAAACTACAGTCTTACTTAGCAGTAGAAGTTGCAAGTTTGGGAAATGAAGCAGCCTAATTATAATAACTGCAATGCATATTGTAATGGTACACAAAGCACTCACTCACTGTAGTAGTGAAGGATGCAATGGATAGGGTGCCAAAATGGTTGCTGTGATGCGTCTAGTGTGGTAGTGGAGTGGGTAGTGCTTATTGCTCTCACTTTCAGCTTCCACTACTGGCTAGCAGTCTTGTGAAAAGGAGAGCTGAATGGTTAAGTCTCTCCCTGCCAGTACATAGCCTCTCCAACAGAAAGCCTCATGTGGTGCCTCCTTGCTGGCTACACAGAAGCTGAACTCCTTTCGGACGCAGGCTGAACTACAGAGGACAGGGAGGAGGTCTGGCCTCTGCACATGTAGCACACAGGCTCACCAGTGTGTGGACATGCCCTGGTGCTCATGAACCAGATCTTCAGCGATGGGTAAATAGCCCCACTGCCTTGTGGGCAGCCTCAAGAGAGACGAAGGCTACGGGAGTAAACCCAGACAGCAAATCCAGAGTGGAGCCCCGAAGATGACCAGACATCATTGAACATCCTTCCGGCAGCTCCTGCAGCCAAGCTGGTACCAAACATATTGCTTCATAAGCTTTCTTTTGGACTACACTGTGAGGCCGAGAGAAGGATCTTGATGACTGGGCATCATCACCCATTGCTCTTCGAGACAGACGGATGCCAACCACCACTAGGATGCCAGTCAAGTAGACTGTGATACCTTGGATGGTGTTGGGCCTTTTGAGAGTTATTGGAACTGCACTCATCCAGACAGTGGACAGTATTCCATGATGTTTACTGTAGATGATGGAAAGACATTGAGGTGTCGAAAGACAAGCTGCTCTCTCTCTAAAATGCTGCTTTCATAGTTAAATTATTTATCTTGCTGTTCCAGCTGAGTGTCTGATCAATAGCAACCCCACAAGTATATTGAATAAATACATGGCCATGTCATAGTCCTACTTTATTGATCCCGGGGGAAATTGGTTTTCGTTACAGTTGCACCATAAATAATAAATAGTAATAGAAATAGTAATAGTAATATTACTATTAGTAAATAGTAATAGTCATGGAAATAATAAATACTAATAGAAAAATAGTAATAAATAGTTAAATAGTAATATGTAAATTATGCCAGTAAATTATGAAATAAGTCCAGGACCAGCCTATCGGCTCAGGGTGTCTGACCCTCCAAGGGAGGAGTTGTAAAGTTTGATGGCCACAGGCAGGAATGACTTCCTATGACGCTCTGTGCTGCATCTCAGTGGAATGAGTCTCTGGCTGAATGTACTCCTGTGCCCACCCAGTACATTATGTAGTGGATGGGAGACATTGACCAAGATGGCATGCAACTTGGACAGAATCCTCTTTTCAGACACCACCGTGAGAGAGTCCAGTTCCATCCCCACAACATCACTGGCCTTATGAGTTTGTTGATGCTGTTGGTGTCTGCTACCCTCAGCCTGCTGCCCCAGCACACAACAGCAAACACGATAGCACTAGCCACCACAGACTCGTAGAACATCCTCAGCATCGTCCGGCAGATGTTAAAGGGCCTCAGTCTCCTCAGGAAATAGAGACGGCTCTGACCCTTCTTGTAGACAGCCTCAGTGTTCTTTGACCAGTCCAGTTTATTGTCAACTCGTATCCCCAGGTATTTGTAATCCTCCACCATGTCCACACTGACCCCCTGGATGGAAACAGGGGTCACCGGTACCTTAGCTCTCCTCAGGTCTACCACCAGCCCCTTCGTCTTTTTCACATTAAGCTGCAGATAATTCTGCTCACACCATGTGACAAAGTTTCCTACCGTAGCCCTGTACTCAACCTCATCTCCCTTGTTGATGCATCCAACTATGGCAGAGTCATCAGAAAACTTCTGAAGATGACAAGACTCTGTGCAGTAGTTGAAGTCCGAGGTGTAAGTGGTGAAAAGAAAGGGAGACAAGACAGTACCCTGTGGAGCCCCAGTGCTGCTGATCACTCTGTCGGACACACAGTGTTGCAAGCACACGTACTGTGGTCTGCCAGTCAGGTAATCAAGAATGGTAATGTTATTAAATGATAAAAGGAACTGAAATCTCTTTTGTTGAATATGATCATTGTTTGGCACAGCATGATGTGAATATTACTTGTAAGGCAAAAACTACTTGAATGCTGAAGCACATACACCAAACCAACTTACAGTAAAACTTTAATGACTTGGCATCCCTAGCATTTTGGTGATATCAGACCAGCACATTTTTTAGACTGTTGAATGGTATTCCCATTAGTAACATTGTATTAACACACTTTTACTTAACATCTTTTTCTTGTTACAATGTAGTATAACAAATTTTCCACTAAACCAGGTGAATTTAAAGGAAGCCTAAAATATACAAACAAATGGACCCCTGCCCAAGCTGCAAACCTACCCACTTTCCTGACCCTTCCTTGGTGTTCCAACCCCAAGCTACAACCACACATTCAGCCCATAATCTACACTCAAGTCTTGGCTACACTCTGGAAGCAGTGTTCACATTCTGAACTAATATATGAACCAGATGCTGAATTATGTGGATTTACAAATGATGATACGCTAGCTAGCCCCATTCACTCTTCATATACCCATTATACTGAATGAGGTTTTTGCATAGTAGGGGAATTAAAGGTTATGGGGAAAAGGCAGGTAGGTGGCAATGAGTCCATGGTCATGATCTTATTGAGTGGCGGCTCGATGGGCCAGATGGCCTACTCCTGCTTCCATTTCTTATGTTCTAATGTAGAAACCTAAGCAAAACACATTAATCTCAAATGAAAACAGTAAAACAATACATCTTTTTCTATGAATTAATTGACTGGTGAATTTAAGTTGCAAAATCTTTCAGCCATGTAGTCAGAGTCACAGCATGGAAACAGCACCTTTGGCCCACTGAGTCCACACCAACCATCAAACAACCATTCTTACACTAAAGCTCCCATGAGCCATTTTATTCTTCTAGAATCTCCCATGAGGCATTTTATTCTTCTAGAATCTTCTACGTCATCTATACAATAAAGGGATGGGGGTGCAATTTACAATTTCCAATTAACCTACCAACCACATTTTTTGGGATGTGCGAGGAAGTTCACATGCAAAATTCACACAGAAAACTCCCAGAGATCAGAATTAAATCTTGATGGCAGAGCTGTGCACCACCACAGTGCCCTCACTACAATCTTGTAAGTGTCCATAATAACTCTAAGGCAAGCCCCAGGTCATATCTTAAAAAAAACACACCAGTGAGAACAGCAGTTCAGATAGTGAAATGTAGTCACTACACTAGTGACTATATAGTGGAGACTGCTGCCTAAACAATCAGTTTCAATGACAACTTCAGCAGTCACAACTTCTGGCAAATAAACAGCAGACAGACTCCATTAACTGAGTAGCTCAATATTTTGTCATTATGTTAATTTTATTTTCAAATGGACATCAGAATCAGGTTTATCATCACCGGCTGGTGATGTGAAATTTATTAACTTAGCAGTACCAGTTCAATGCAATAAATATAGAAGAGAAAAAAAATAAATAAAATTTTTCTAAAAATTAATAAATAAGTGTCAAATCCTGCAATGATATCATTACTATTTGGTGACATAATAGTCACACAAAACAAAAAAAGAAATCCAAGAAGCTTAATATTGTGTTTTGTAATTATTTCACTGGTCATATGCAAATGTGTATATTTTGTTCCACTACACAAAAACAAAACCTCTTGTACAATGGAAGCCACTTGATACATCTGACTGATAATCAATGTTTCAGGTACAGTTGAAATCAATTTATCTTAGTACTACTGATTACACCTGTGATTTTGTTCCTTTTGAAAACAATGTTGTTAAGTCACTTCATTTTATTTGTAGACATTAAAATAAATTAATACATTTCAAAGGCATACTTGTTGCTTTAGTCCAAATAAGCAAAGAAAAGTCTACATGTCACATCAGCAAAAATCTTACTTAAGAGTTCTGGTACCTCCAACATACATGCCTTACACAACTCTTACTGTGCACTTTAACCTGTCAACAATGTTACAGGCACAAACCATTGATATTGCCACTTTTTAGCTTTCATACTTGAACAGGAAGATGCAACCATCGACTAAGTTGGCCTGAAATTTCCATATTCCTTACTAACATGACTAGCAATTCAATATTTATTTGAAACAATTAAGCTATCGTCATATATGCCAGTGTGCAACAAAATGTCTTGAAAAATCAGCTAATCATGATAAAAGGAAATGAAACAGCAGATCATGATATGGGGAAAAATGTTTGTGTACAAGAGGCAAAACGTAAGACAAAAAAAATTTCTGATACCCTACCTGGAAGAAATGAACTTGTCTAGAGTTCCCACAGACTACAATTAAAAGCACATCGTTGTTGAGGCTAACGTACAAGAGCGCAGTCTACTACATAAACCTTAGCAACAATGCAGCCATTTGATCTGCAACACCATGATCGTAAACGAAATTAGAATACATGACCACACTGCAGCCTTATTTTCTATATCACAGTAGTCCACTTCCCAGCAAAATAACTTCGAAAAAATCGCCTGGATTCGTCTTCAACCACTTCTACATGTTGAACCCAATGTGTGAACAGATAAGACGGAATTAAATAAAAAAAATCAAACTAACACAGAGCCTGGGAGGCTGGAAGACCTTCAGCTCTATCTTGACCGGCGACACATCCCTGTACCACCAGGCTGTGTTAGGAACCCCAGGCCCAGTCCCCATCCCCATCCCTATCCCTTCACTCTCCCCCGCTGGCCACACTCACACACTCAGATTCTGCTTCGCGAGCCTGAACACCAGACAGGTCCAAGATGCAAGGGACGGAGGGAACAACTTCCAGCTCCGACTGAGGCACGTCGTCGTCTTCCTCGTCGGTGTCCTGAGAAGCACGTCGCCGCCGCCTGTCCGCCATCTTCGCTCACTGAGGAAACCGAAAAACTTATGGCGTAGTGCATCCTGGGTGCTGTAGTCAAAAGTAAACCATATATCACGAGACTACATTTCCCGATAGACCCAACCTTACATCACAAAATACAATGGAGTCCTCATAATAAGAGCTTTGGATGGAAAAAGACTACCATTCCCACAATGTCCAGGGAGACCGTGTTCTTGTTGCAGAGACAACAGACAATCAAATTGTGAGGCTGTTTCTTCAATCCTGGCTTGCCTTTTTCTCAATTAAACCTCAAGGTGCCACTAGTAAAACATAAAACAAAAATGCACTATCTTTAGAAGGGTATAAGTAATAAAGAACAATTTGGTAAATTCTGATTCAGTCATTTCAGATTGGCAACATCATCTCCACAATCACCATCAGCAAATTTGCACCACAAGGCTGTGTGCTCAGCCCCTGCTCTACTTACTTTATACTTAGGACTGAGGCTAAGTGCAGATCCAATGCCATATTTTAAGTTTGATAACGATATCAGCATTTAGGAGGGAGATTGAAAATCTGGCTGAGTGGTGCCACAATAACAACCTCTCACTCAACGACAGCAAAACTAAGGAGCTGGTCATTGAATACATGAGGAGGAATCCAGAAGTCCATGAGAGAAGTCCTCAGCAGGGGATCAGATGTGGAGAGAGTAAGTAACTCTAAATTCTTCGGTGTTATCATTTCAGGGGATCTGTCCTGAGTCCAGCACATAAGTGCCATTCCAAAGCAGGCATGGCAGTGCCTCTACTTTCAGAGAAGTTCACGAAGAGTCAGCATGTCATCTAAAACTTTGACAAATTTGTATAGATGCATGGTGGAGAGTGTACTGACTGGCTGCATCACGACCTGGTATGGAAACACAAATGCCCTTGAATGGAAAAGCCTGCAAAAAGTAGTGGATACGGCCCAGTCCATCATAGGTAAAGCCCTCCCCACCATTCAGCACATCTACAAGGAGTGTTGTTGCAGGAAAGGAGCTTCCATCATCAATGACCCTGACCATCCAAGCCATGTTCTCGGGAAATAGGTACAGGAACCTGAGGTCTTGCACAACCATGTCCATGAATAGTTATTACCCCTCAACCACCAGGCTCATGAACAAAAGTAGAGAACTTCACCTACCCCAACACTGAACTGATTCCGCGACCTATGGACTCTGAAATTCATGTTCTCGAGATTTATTATTTATTTATTATTACTATTTTTTTCTTTTTGGTATTTTCCAATTTATTGTCTTTTGCACATTGGTTGTTTGGGTGTAGTTATTCATTGATTATATTGTGTTTCTTTGATTTACTGTGAATGTCTGCAAGAAAATGCATCTCTGGGGAGTAGTATGGTAACATATATGAACTTTGATAATAAATTTACATTGAACTTTATTTTGAACTTTGAACTTGAACTGATTCTAAACCTGATTCTGAAATTGGTTTATTATTGACACACATACTGAAGTACAGTGGGAAAACTTGACTTGCATATTGTTCATACAGATCAAATCATTATGCAGTGGTACAAGGTAAACCAGTAACAGAATTCAGAATAAGGTGTTACAGTTACAGAGAAAGTGCAGTATCATTTGAGGGCCACTCCCACAGGTGTAACGGTGCCTGTGGGGGTGCATTTTGAACTTTTTGGCATTCTGAACAGCTTTTGGCCAAGTCTTCAATCTGTTTATCTATTCCTGGCCACCACATGTACCTGCAGGTGAGACTCTTCATCTTGACTGTACCCAGGTGTCCTTCAGGTACAGTTTAGAACCTCAGAACAAGATCCACACATCAGAGATACTGACAGTTGGTCTTATCTTGCTGAGACCGCTGGAAATAATGCTTTGCATTGTGATGTCATAGACTTTTGACAATGTTGTTTCCCTTTGTATTTCAAAAGTTGTTAACAGCAACTGGTCCACCAGTACAGTTTGGAGCACCTCTGCTAGACATTTCTCCTTCAGTTGTCGACAGTGGAAGACATGACAAGCCATCAGCATTGCTGTGTTGTTTGGTACCCTTGAACTCTATGTCAACAGAGTGGACTCCTAGGAAAAGTGCCCAACATTGCAACAGGGTAGCAGATATCACTGGGATTCCCTTCCTGGGATTGAAAACGGACACAAAGGGCCGGTGGTCAGTCTAAACTTTTGTCTGTAGAGGTAGTGGTGGAACTTCTTTATTCCCTATACTAGACAAAGAGCCGCTCAGTTGATCTGTGTGTAGTTGCGTTCTGTACTCATCAGTGATCTTGAAGCAAATCCAATTGGACATTCAGATCCATCGTTCATAGACTGTGACAAAACGACTCCAAAGCATCACACGCCAGTCTGATGGGCAGCGATGGATCATAATGGGTGAGTAGTTCATCTGATGTTTAGTCTCTTTGTTTCCTTAAATGTTCTTTCACATCTTTCTGACCATTTATACTTTGCTCATGCCTGCAATAGTGTGTTCAATGGGTGCAGCAATGTTTGGGAGAAACTGGTGGTAGTAGTTTATAAGGCCCAAGTATGACCCAAGTTGTGACGCATTTTCCAGTTTGGGTGCCTGTATCTCTGCTTCAATCTTCTCTTTTTCAATCTTTTTATTAGTATCGTAATGATAAAGATTAACATAACATAATAATCGTACAAAGTTATTGGGATTACATTGTTGTAATTATCATATATAAATATAAACCCAGTTAGCACATGGGTACTAAACCTCCCAATCATACAAGATACAAATATTATATATAAATAAAATAACATGAAAAAGGAAAAAAGAAGAAAAAATATACCCCCCAAAAAACTAATCTAACAAGACTAACCAACTAAACTACAGAAAAAAAAAGACATGGGCTGTTGTGAAACATTAAAAAAAAAGAACCATTAGTGTCATTGACTCCACTCCTCCCAACATATACTAAAAAGAAATGCAATAGGTTTGGAAAAGGTCAAATTACATCATATGGAAGTGTTGAATAAATAGCCTCCAAGTCTTTTCAAATTTAATAGAGGGATCATAAATAACACTTCTAATTTTTTCTAAGTTTAAACACAACATAGTTTGAGAGAACCAATGAAATGTGGTGGGGGTATTGATCTCTTTCCAATTCAGCAAAATGGATCTTCTGGCCATTAGCGTAAGAAATGCAATCATCCGACAGGCTGAAGATATTAAAAGATTTGGTTCTATCATTGGTAAACCAAAAATTGCAGTAATAGGGTGGGGTTGTAAATCAATACTCAAAACAGTTGAAATAATATCAAAGATATCTTTCCAGTATTTTTTTAAAAGAGGACATGACCAAAACATATGAGTTAAAGAAGCGATCTCAGAGTGACATCTATCACACATTTATATGAGAGTAATAATGAGCTAATTTATCCTTAGACATATGAGCCCTATGCACGACTTTAAACAGTATGTTTAACACATATAGGGGATGACTTAACTAATTGAAGAATTTTTTCCCATTTTTCAATAGGTAATCTTAAGTTCCCTTTCCCAATCAATCTTAACTTTATTAGATACGTCTGGACGTATTTTCATAATTATATTATAAATATTTGCTATTACACCTTTCTGAAAAGGATTTAAACCTAAATTTTTTTCCAAAATATCCGTTGAATATAAATTCGGGAAGGTAGGAAGAACAGTATTTTAAAAATTTCTAATCTGTAAATATCTAAAGAAATGGGATCTAGGCAAATTATATTTTTTAAATAATTGTTCAAAAGACATGAAACAATTATCCAAAAATAGATCACAAAATCTTAACATACCTTTAGTTTTCCAAGCCAAATAGGCTTGATCCATGATAGAGGGTTGAAAAAACAAATTAGATATAATAGGACTTGCTAGAATAAAATGATTCAACCCAAAAAATTTTCAAAATTGAAACCATATTCGTAAAGTATATTTTACTATTGGGTTAACCATTTGTTTATGCAATTTAGAAAGAGAAAAGGGAAGCGAAGTCCCTAAAATAGAACCCAATGAAAACCCTTGTAAAGATTTACATTCAAAAGATTTACCCAATGTGGACTTGAAGTTATGTCCAAGTCCCATGAACAAAATTTTAAATATCGAATATTAATTGCCCAATAGTAAAATCTAAAATTTGGCAATGTCAGACCCCCCTCCTTTTTAGATTTCTGTAAGTATCTTTTACCTAACCTAGGATTTTTATTCTGCCATATATATGAAGAAATTTTGGAATCAACCTTATCAAAAAAGGATTTCAGAATAAAAACTGGCACCACTTGAAATAAATATAAGAATTTAGGTAAAATAATCATCTTGATAGCATTGATCCGACCTATCAATGATAGAGACATTGGTGACCATTTAATAAACGAATGTTTAATCTGATCAATTAAAGGTAAAAAATTAGCCTTAAATAAATCCTTCTGCTTTTTTGTAATTTTGACCCTAAAGTATGTAAAGAAATCAGTAAACAATTTAAATGGTAAACATCCATAAATTGGAACCTGCATATCTAGGGGAAATAGTTCACTCTTATTAAGGTTCAATTTATAACCAGAAAAATTACTAAACTGAGCCAACAAGGATAAAACAGCAGGAATGGATTTCTCAGGGTTAGAAATATATAATAGCAAATCGCCTGCATATAATGATAACTTATGTATTTTATTCACACGGTGAATGTCAGGTGAGTCTTGAATAGCAATTGCTAAAGGTTCAAAGGCAATATCAAATAATAATGGACTAAGAGGACATCCCTGCCTAGTACCCCGAAATAAGCGAAAAAAGGGAGATCTTTGATTATTAGTAAAAACCGAAGCTACAGGGGTATGATATATCAATTTAATCCAAGATATAAATATCGGGGACTAAAATTTAATTTCTCAAGTACAGTAAATAAATATGGCCATTCAACTCTGTCAAAAGCTTTCTCAGCATCTAGTGAAATAACACATTCTGGAGTAGTAAGTGATGGAGTATAAATAATACTAATTAATCTCCTAATATTAAAAGATGAATAATGATTTTTAATAAATCCAGTCTGGTCCACAGAGATAATCTGAGGTTTTCTGAGGTAATCTGAGATAATCTGCTGTTTCAATCTTCTTTTGTGACTTATGTAAGCCATGCTCTTCAATAACATGTCTACAATATGAGATTTCATTCTTGAAAAACTCACATTTCTCTCTCTTTGTATACAATCTATACTCATTCAGCCTGGTAAGCACTTTAACAAAGTTCTGGAGGCATTCTTCATCATTCTTGCCAGTCATAATGATGCCGTCAAGGTAATATTGTGTTCCTGCGATATCTTGGAGCACTTGGTCCATTGCTGTTTGCCAAATTGCTGGAGCTGATGCGACGCCAAGGATGAGACGATTATATTGGAACAGTCTCTGTGAGTGTTGATAGTGAGGAACCTCCTGCTTGACTCCTCAATCTCCATTTGCAGATAGGCTTGTGACAAGTCCATCTTTGAAAAGCTCTCCCCGCCTGCCAAGGATACAAATATGTCTTCCATTCATGGCAGGAGATACTGCACAATCAGCAGCACCGGGTTAATGCTCACTTTGAAATCCCCACATCTGCGAACAGCTCTGGCCTTCTCTTTCTTGATCACTGGGACAATGGGCCAATCACTCCACTCAGCCTTGGTGAGATACCTCCAAACTCTGAAGTCCAGCCTCCACTTTAGGACATAGTGCATAAGGCACTGGACACACCTTATGGAATATTGGTGTTGCTGCTTCATCCAGTTCAATTCTGGCCTTCGTGTCTTTGAGTTTACAAAAACCTTCCTCAAACACCTTCTCATTTACATTAAACAGCTGTGCCAGTCTCTGGTTATTGCTACCATTTGGGCTGCCGTTGCCTGTTGATGTCACATTGAGAGCTTTGGTTTGTGCCAGTCTGGTTGGATTTTTCTCAACCATTTACGTCCAAAAAGTGCTAGCCCTCCACTTTGCCTTTGGGAGACAATCTTTTGCCTGTGTAGGTCTTTAGCATCACAGGGGTCTTTTCTAATGGTAACTTAGAAAACAGTCCGTTACAGTCAGTCTCTGAAATTACAGACAAAGCTCTATTTTCAGTTTTACACCAGACACATCTGCTTTAGTAACGTGATGCAATTCTAGGCATGACAGCTCACCTTTGTCAGATGCTGTGTTGTCTGATTCTGTTTTGCATTCGGTCACGTTATGCATTATCTGACTTGAACACTCTCTCTATGTGAACTTGTCTGTGACACTTTCTGCAAACCTTTTCTTTGAACCAACAGTCATTTGTATTTGGGAGGATTTGCCACATCGATAACATTTTTGACTTTTTGCTCAATTCAAGGACATTTTTTGCATTTCACATTCTAACCTCTTTTTCTGTAGTTCTGCCGCATCCTTTGCTGCAGTCTAACGATAATGGTCACAGTACTAGGAAAGTTTGCGCATTTCTGCATTGTATTCAGCAATGATTTCATCCTTTGGTTCCTTTTATAAAATCTAAATCTCTCCATTATTACCTGTTGTTTAGGGCTCAAGTGATTTTGCAAAATTGTAACAATTTTGTCGAACGTCTCGTTTTGGCCTTGCAGGGGTTACTAAGTTGCGTAAGAGACTGTACGTCCTAGGACCCATTAAGCTAGGAAGTTGTGGGGGCTTTCTTTTACTCATCCACGTTGTTCAACTTACAATACAGTTCGACCTTCTCGATATACGACTCCCAGCCTTCACTAGCACTATCACATTATTCAACTTTCCCATCTGAAGCCATCGCCACATTATTTTCATTTTAACTTTGCTAATTGTGTCTTTCACCGTGTACTGTGCACTGTTATACACACATTCCTTTGTTAGCGTCCATGACGGCTTTCTCCTACTATTTAGCTCTTTCCTCTCGCTGTTTCGTCCCGTAACTGTCAGTGCAGTTGGTGATGTGCTCTGACATTCAGGTTCGTATTCATCCCCGATTTGTTGTGTCTGTGCAACGACATATCAATTGCACGCAGGAGATGGCTTTAACTGGTGTATTCACATTGCAGTGAGAGAGCGAGAGATCAATGTGCATACGTAGACGACAGATCATACACAGTGCTAAGGGGAGTTGTTGCTCTAAAAGAAATAGATCCATACGTTACAGATCTGATGTGGGTAAATGGGATTAGTGTATACAAATGGTTCCGTATAGATGTAGCCAGCCAAAGGACACATTTCTGTTCTGTGTACCTGTATCACTCTGTAGCCACACAACAAATAAAGCGTCTCCATTAAATACTCAACCCTCTGTCCTATATGAACTCCAATTCCCATGGTGCCCTCACCATTTTTAATAAATTAACTAAACTGTAAAAGACTTTGAAGTCAATGATAAAGCAAAAAAAAATTAAATACTGCTGTAGTTTTCTCCAGCATTGCTTGGAACAGTCATCATATTTTAATAATTGAATTA
The DNA here is from genome assembly GCF_030028105.1 of Mobula birostris. Classification (NCBI taxonomy): domain Eukaryota; kingdom Metazoa; phylum Chordata; class Chondrichthyes; order Myliobatiformes; family Myliobatidae; genus Mobula; species Mobula birostris. Next base: position 43,981,654 of record NC_092402.1, read on the forward strand.
AACTGAATTGACTTTATTTCTTACATCTTTCACATACATGAGGAGTAAAAATCTTTATGTTACATCTCCATCTAAATGTGCAATGAGCAATCAAAGTAATTTATAGTAATTTATAATAAATAGAACAGTCAGTGTAATATAGAGTACACTCAAATCAGCGTGAGTTCATCAGTCTGATGGCCTGGTGGAAGAAGCTGTCCCGGAGCCTGCTGGAGCTTTTATGCTGCGGTACCGTTTCAATTCAATACTGCAATTCCTAAAGACTAACTTTTGTAAAGTTAGAATTATATTTTCATCTTTGTACAAATTCACCCAATGAAGGGTGCAGGAGCTATTTATCTATTTTTTGTCCGTTGAAGCCATGCATATACTTTCTGCCTGTATTCTATTTTGTGGCTAATTTGTTATGGTAATCTGACATGTGGGTTGGGATGTGGTAGAAGCAAATCAGTATAGTTACATATTCTCGTTTCATTAGTTAGTTATTTAGTTTAGTCCAGTGGAGAGGAGTGAGCCACCTTTTTGTTGACCGCTGATTGGGATGTTATTGGAACGCTTCAATACGTGTAGAACACTAATTCTGATATTGCTAATTAGATTGCTTAGTTACGCTGATTTGAACGCTAAGAACACTATATTGCTAATTTAGTTTCCTTAGTTTTTTAATCGCTATAAGATTGTTCATCTTTGTTGGTTTTGTAATAAAGGATCAAAAGTACCTTTTTCAACTTGGGAACTTTGTTATTTTAGAAGTGCGTCATACAGTGTCAATCTCTGCGTTTAGTCTCTCAGCAGTTTTGGTTTGTTTTAAAGTAACCGCTATAAAGGATTTTGATCCAAAACATCAACTGTTTATTTTCCTCCATAGATAGATGCTGTCTGACCTGCTGAGTTCCTCCAGCATTTTGTATGTATTGTTATCGAAGTAGTTATTTTCCATTTAGTCCCATAACCATGTTTTCTTCTTGCTGCTGCCATTGGGAAGGAGGTACAGGGCCTTAGGTCCCACACCACCAGATTCAAGAACAGTTATTACCAGACATCCCACCTCTCCCGGAAGTTCTGGGAGTCTCCCGCATATCGATAGTGGCTCCCTGACGCCCAGAGATTATATACAATAGCCCAGAAATAGATTTTTTGAGAGGGAGAGAGAGAGGGAGAGCGAGCATCCTAATTGGTCTCTCTTCGTGCACGATATGAGTCAGCTGCACCTTTCCTCATTCCCTGTCACGCACTGTTGAATTTTAACGCATGCAAGGTCATCAGTGACCCAAGACGTGCAAAGGAATGGGTCCGTGACCCATTTGTGAATGCCCCTGGTGAATCATCCATGTCAGCGCGGGAAAAAGATCAACTCCTCGAGCTTGCAAATGACGGCGGGCTGAAAAGTATGTTTGACATAACATCTCTGCCGGCATTCTGGATCAAAGCCAAGGCTGAATATCCTGAGATAGCCACAAAAGCACTGAAAACGTTGCTTCCATTTCCAACATATTTTTGTGAAGCGGAGTTTTCTGCAATGAATGCAACGGAAACTAAATTGCGGAATAGACTGGACATAAGAAACCCCCTTCGAGTATCGCTGTCTCCCATCACCCCTCAATAGGACCGTGTTGTTGTAGGAAAACAAGCCCAGGGCTCCCACTGATTCAGCGATGTTGGTGTGTTGCAATGATTTTATATGTTCATACAAGGAAAATATGCGCTGTGTGTTTAATATCCAAACGTTACTTAAAATGTTATGATGCTATTGACTTATAAGTGACATAATTCAGTGGTCCCCAACCTCCGGACCGCGAAGAATGCAGCGGTGGCCGGAACGCACCCAGCACATCGTTAAGAAAAAAGCCGAAATAAACAAGCTAATTAATTAGGTGCCGCCCGGCACGTAAATGTCGGCCCAGATCAGAGGCGATTGCTGATTGCGTCGCCTCTGATCTGGGCCGACATTTACGTGCTGGGCGGCACCTAATCAATTAGCTTGTTTATTGAGGCTGTTTTTCTTAAGAGATGTGCTGGGTGTGTTCCAGCCACCGCTGTACCGCTGCATTCTTCGCGGCCCGGAGGTTTGGGACCACTGTTATAATTGACTTATATCTACATTCATGCAAGGAAAGTATGTGCTGTGTGTTTAATATTAAATTTGTTAGATAAACCCCTTTAGAAACGAAATTGAGTGTATTAGCCACTTACAAGTGACTTATAGTTGACTTACCACCTATATTCCGGTCGCGTTTAACCGAGGAGAACGTTAGAAGGGCCTTCCTGAAGATAAATCCAAGGAAGACGACGGGCCCAGATGGCATCCCAGGATGGGTTCTCCGGGCCTGTGCAAGGGAGCTAGCTGGAGTGTTTGCTGACATCTTCAACTGCTCCTTGCTTCAGTCTAAGATCCCCTCGTGTTTTAAGAAGGCAACGATAATCCCAGTGCCGAAGAAGAGCAAGGTGGCATGCCTGAATGACTATCGACCTGTGGCTCTGACATCAATTGCTATGAAGTGCTTTGAGCGATTGGTTATGGCACACATCAACCGCAGCCTACTGGTCAAACTTGACGCTTTGCAATTCGCCTACCGGAGCAACAGGTCAACGGCAGATGCCATCTCTCTGGCCCTACATTCCTCCTTAGAACACCTGGAGAATAAAGACGCATACGTAAGGCTCCTTTTCATTGACTACAGCTCTGCCTTTAATACCATCATTCCAAATAAACTGATTCCTAAGCTCCAGAACCTGGGCCTTAGCACTCAGATCTGCAGCTGGATCTTCAACTTCCTCACAGACAGGACCCAGGCTGTAAAAGTAGGGGACAGGCTCTCCTCTACAATCACTCTGAGCACCGGTGCCCCACAAGGCTGTGTACTCAGCCCCCTGCTGTACTCACTGTACACTCATGATTGTGTAGCCAAGTTTCCATCGAACTCAATATATAAGTTTGCTGATGACACAACAATAGTAGGCTGTATCTCGGGTAATGATGAGTTTGGGTACAGAGAGAAAATTGAGCACAGAGAGGAAATTAAGAACCTGCTGGCATGGTGCGAAGACAATAACCTATCCCTCAACGTCAGCAAGACGAAGGAATTGGTTGTTGACTTCAGAAGGAGTAGCAGACCACACGACCCAATTTACATCGGTGGTGCGCAAGTGGAACAGGTCAAAAGCTTTAAATTCCTCGGGGTCAATATCACAAATGACCTGACTTGGTCCAACCAAGCAGGGTCCACTGCCAAGGAGGTCCACCAGCGCCTTTACTTCCTGAAAAAACTAAAGAAATTTGGCCTGTCCCCTAAAACTCTCACTAATTTTTATAGATGTACCATAGAAAGCATTCTTCTAGGGTGCATCACAACCTGGTATGGAAGTTGTCCTGTCCAAGACCGAAAGAAGCTGCAGAAGATCGTGAACACGGCGCCGCACATCACACAAACCAATCTTCCATCCGTGGACTCACTTTAAACCGCACGCTGTCGGAGCAGTGCTGCCAGGATAATCAAGGACACGACCCACCCAGCCAACACACTTTTCGTCCCTCTTCCCTCCGGGAGAAGGCTCAGGAGCTTGAAGACTTGTATGACCAGATTTGGGAACAGCTTCTTTCCAACTGTGATAAGACTGCTGAATGGATCCTGACCCGGATCTGGGCCGTACCCTCCAAATATCCAGACCGGCCTCTTGGTTTTTTGCGCTACCTTACTTTCCATTTTTCTATTTTCTATTTATGATTTATAATTTAAATGTTTTAATATTTACTATCTATTTGTAATCCAGGGAGCGGGAAGCACAGAATCAAATATCGCTGTGATGATTGTACGTTTTAGTATCAATTGTTTGGCGACAATAAAGTATAAAGTTGACATCCTGCATCAGATAGTGAAAACACATCCCAGAATTGAATGAGAACTCTAGATCTTCAAGAGACTTGAATTTTATCATTGTACCAAGGTGATCAATTCGGTGTCCTGTGTGTAGATGTTTTTCAGCAATAGAGGGGAAGAAAAAAATAAGGAAGTGGCAGAGTTAGTAAAAGTATGAATGGATCTCCTACTCTCATCAATAGAAGGTCATGTTAAGATGGTGTTTCTGCTGTGTTAAGAGTACCGCAAGAATTAGTATCAGGATCTTCAGTTTCTGGAACTTGTGAAGTTCTGTCTTATGATGCAACAATGCTGGTATCATAAATAGAATGCAACTTAAATGGCGTATCTAATATATTCCAAATAGGAAATGGAAATTGCACTACAATTACTGAAAGGTTACTTGCAAAGTCAGTATGCTTTTTTTTTTACTTTTGTTGTTATCAACAGAAATAAGTAATCTTCTATTCTGGTTACTCCACACAATAATACATAAGACCAATATACATACACCACAACTCTGTCTGATCTGCAAATGGCACGAACAAGTTTTAAAGACAAAGCAGGGAACCACTGCGGGTTAACTTTAGCCAGCTGGAGGTTAACAAAAAATTCAGGTGACTGAAACCTATTCTGTGTGGTAAAGTAATTAGTAATTAATTGGTGTACAGACCTGCACCCTGCAACCACTTGGATGGGAAAAGGATGTTTAGGTGCAAACCTGCTCAAGGCTCCACCAAAAAACCAGATCCTAGGACTTCATTTACTGATTTCAGTGATGTAAACTGTTCTCAGATTTCATCACAGAGCTGGCAGATCAAATGCATGTGTTAAATAATACATCCTTTCAGCTTACCTCAATTTATTCCAGTAGTTATAATTAGATTCAAAACACAGTATTACTGAACAAGCAAGGATTGAAAAATGAGGTCAATTTTATTTTATAACAAATCGGCAGATGGCAGTTTTTGAAAACTCTATGCTAGTCAGTTACAAGCAGCATTAATGGTGATTTACCTACATCTGCCATTTTGTGGTCTGATGGTATCTGTTGCCAATATGGCTCCACTTCATTTACCTGTTGTAAAACAAAGGAACATATAAGGCATTGCTCTTATGAACAGAATCATTTCATAAGTATCAATTTCTAGATTCTGGTTCAGATTCATTAATATAAATTAATATTCATTCCAGTGCCAACATAGCATGCCCACAATGTTCAGACAACACAAGCAACAACAGACAATAGCAACAAAATCACAACATCAAAATAAGTTCCTTTTTCTCATACACACACACACACACACACACACACACACACACACACACACACACACACACACACACACACACACACACACACACTCACCCACTCACCCACTCCTCCAGCCCAGGACAAGCCGACCCAGCCGCTAATCTCCAGCGGATTCATGGACCCAGGGCTTCAGCTGTCGGGCATTGGCTTCCGGACTTCTGAAAGACCTTTGGGCTTCGATCTTCAGTATCAACTCCAGGACTAACCGCTGATGGGACCCCAAACACCAGGCCTCAAACTCCAGACTCACCGGTGACGGAATCCTGAACTCCAGGCCTTCAACTCTGGACTCACTGACTCATGACCTAAGGGGGTTAGCGGCTTCCATGATTCCTGCCCACATGGACTTTTGATCCCAGGACCCGCTGACCTGGAGGGATGCGATGCCACCAGCCCTCAGCCTCTTTGGTTTTCATCTAGAGTTCTTGCTGGCCCAACATCCGTCCACATCCACACCACTGGCTTTTGAATGTGGAGCATGGAGCAGAGGCTCCAGCCTGACTTCTAACTGTTTCACGTTCCTATCCCGAAACCCTAACCTGATCCCTAACTCCCCTCGCTGTCCCAAAACCATCCCTATGAACCTAAAAAACAACTGAGTCTGAAGCATGGCCTCAAATTTTCAGCTGTTGTGTTGCATTTCCAAATTTTTGTGAGAAGTTCTCATTCAGCAACAAAAACCAAACTACTGCAAGAACTCTGGGTGAGGATGGGACCTACCCTATTGGCATTCCAGGTATAAACATCATCCACGGAGCGAAAAACAAACTGCTGGAGGAACTCAGTGGGTCAAGCAGCATCTGTGAGAGAGGAAGAATTGTTGTTATTTTGGGTCAACATCCTGAATCAGGGATTGTAGACAAATCTGAGAATAGAATCGGAACTCTAGATCTTCAAAAGACTTGAATCTTAAACGCCATAAATCTCTTTCACAGAGCACAGTGAATTCAAAGACAAAATGTCAACAACTTCTCTCCTTCCATAATTGCAGCTCGACTTGTTGAGTTCCTCAAGCAGATTGTTGTTCCAGATTTTCCAGCCCACTGGATATTGCTCCCATTAATAATCCAAAGTACTTTAAATTTGTTTTTAAGATGTTACGGTACAATAATTTTACCAGTGAACCAGGTGAACTTAAAGGGAGCACCAACGCCCAAGAATGGAAGAGCCTACAAAAATAGCTGGGCACTGCCTGGTCCATCACAGACAAAAACACCTCCCCCCCTCTCCTCCACAATTGAGCACATTTACAAGGAGCACTGCCAGAAGAAATCAACATCCATCATCAAGGACCCCTACCATCTAGGCTCTTCTCACCGCTGCCATCAGGAAGGAGCAGGAGCCTTAGGCCCCACACCACCAGGTTCAGGAACAATCATTACCCTTCAATCATCAGTATATTGTGACATAAATGCACAATAGTAAATGTACTTTGAATTTTGAAACAAGGCAACAAGTTTACAGGGAGCATGGGAACAGTGCCTTAATGAGTTTAAACAAAGTGGAACAACCGAGGCCCCAGTGTATTTAGATTAATAATTAACACAATTGGTTAAAAAGGATTGAGTGCTTTCCTGATGTATATGACGAATAAACTCTTCTCAGGCTTCCAGCTGTGTACAGGTATCAATTTTAACCGATGTTTTCACCAGATGGCAAGTTTGTCATCAAAATGGTGGGTAAAATCAATACCTGTATTCGGTTGGAAGTCTGAGAAGAGTTTATAACACAATTCGTTCTTTAAGGTTGTTATAGTTGGGGGAGGGGTGGCGGACATGGGGCTGGTAATGGGGACAAGCTCCCAATACCTATTAAATGCTCTCAAAGGCGTGCATCTCAAATAGCCTCTGACAACCAAGTCCAGCTCCTGGCCTTCACGTGCGGCTTAGCTACTAAGCCCGGCGAAGCTCTTTCTACTGATAGGAGAAGGGGCAAAGGTGGGTTACTGACGCCTTAAAACTAGTTGCTTCGGGCAGATGGGGCTAGTCAGCTGTGGTTGGCAGCTCATCTAGGAGAAGTAAAACTCTGATCTCAAACCTCCGCTACCTTGAGGCTATACCCATTCATGGGGAAGTCTTTGGGAGTAAACCAGAGCTGGAATCCCCAAGACAGTCCTACATTGAGTTCAATGCTAACTGGCAAGTCCTGCAACACCGCTGGTCTCTGCCATTCCTTTGGATTCGTTAGCTGTGTGAGCAACAGCTTGCTCTCCATATTGTATTGCCCTAGCTTGCGTATCATAGACAGCTGGAATGCAACATCCATAGTCAACCCCAACCAATAGAGGGCCTCATAATTAACACAACAATATAACAACAAGTACAAAAGAGCAGAATGGTGCAAAGATTGTGATGTAATCTGAAGCAGAGCAAAAAAAAAACACTGAAGTAGCAATAGTGTTTCTGTGGCAACCGAAAAGACGTAGAGTTAAGAGTACAAGAATGTGGCAGCACCATTGGACAACAGCAATACGTACATCTTGCTACTGTGTGTCGTATACAGCTTAGCATACAATGCAATCACACCTTCAGTACTAATGAACAAGCTTCAAAACCTGGGCAGCTGTACCTCCCTCTGCAACTGGTTCCTTGACCTCCTCACCAGGAGAGCACAGTCTGTACGGATCAGAAATAACATCTCCTCCTCGCTGACAATCAACACTGGTGCGCCTCAAGTAGGCGTGCTTAGCCCACTGTTTACTCTCTGTATACACATGACTGTGTGGCTATGCATAGCTCAAATGCCATCACACCACAACTATTGTTGGCAGAATTTCAGATGGTGATGAGGTGTACAGAAACGAGATAGATCAGCTGGTTGAGTGGCGTTGCAACAACTTTGCACTCAACGTCAATAAGACCAAGGAATTGATTGTGGACTTCAGCAAAGGGAAGTCAGGGGAACACACACCAGTCCTCATCGAGGGATCAGCAGTGGAGAGGATGAGCAGTTTCAAGTTCTTGGGTGTCAGCATTTCTGAATATCTAACCTGGGCCCAGCATATTGATGCAATTACAAAGAAACATGACAACAGCTATATTTCCTTCGGAGTTTGAGGGGATTTGGTATGTCACCAAAGACTCTTGCAACTTTCTACAGGTGTACCATGGACAGCATTCTAACACGTTGCGTCACTGTCTGTTATGGGGGGAGGGGGCACTGAACAGGATTGGAAAAAGCTGCAGAGGGTTGCAAACTCAGCCGACTCCATCATGGGCTCTAGCCTCCCCAGCATTGAGGACATCTTCAAAAGGCAATGCCTCAAAAAGACAGCATCCATCATTAAGAGCTCCCATCTCCTAGGACATGCCTTCTTATTGCTACCATCAAGTAGGAGGTACAGGAGCTGGAAGACACACATTCAATGTTTCAGGAACAGTTTCTTCCCCTCCCCCATCAGATTTCTGAATAGAAACTGAACCCATAGCACACTACCTCACTGTTTTTTTTGGGTCTCTTTTCACAGTACTTATTTAATTTATATATAAATATTTCTCATTGTAATTTAGTTTTATTCATTATTATGTAATGCAATGCATCCACAAAACAGCAAATTTCATGAAATATTAAAACTTATAATTTAAAATGGCACTACTGAGTGCAAGCAACAGCTTACTGGTATTTCAAAGGGCAAGAAACGCAACTAAAAACATTACTAATAACACCTTCTCAGAGGTAAGTTGTGGTAAATTATCACTGCAAACAATGAAGAGGTGAGTGAAGGCAAACCAAATTCGAGGATGAACGGTGCTGGTATGTTGCAGAATTGACACAGATGGAGTGAGCTATTTGGAGAGGAGGAGTTGAGGCAGAGGAGTTCTGATGCCCGTACAACTGGCCTGGGTGCAAGGTTGGCTCGCTCTGGGTGCCAAGCCGATTTGGAGAGATCGAGAGCAGCGTCGGGCTGGATGGCAAAATCTGGGCCTGGAGCAGGTCACTGGGCAGTGTGGTCTAGATCCAGTGCGTTTTGCTGTGCCGGGGCCCCGAGTCCTAGTACTAGGGCAAGGTATGAGATGGTGTCTGGACAATTTAAACACCCTCTCAGATATACTGGAAAGACATCTTTTGCTCTCTTTCTCGCAATATTCAGCTCCACGACTCCGAGGCTATGAAGACCGCTCCAGCTGCTGTGCTTCATGCCTGCTAATATGATGAACTGATACCCAGACTTTGGGCCTACCCCGGGGTTTGGATCTGAGGACTCATTTTGGTTCAGAATGTTGTTGCTCGCTTCTATTGTTTGCATGATTTGTGGCTTTCCCCCCTTTCTCTGCGCATCAGGCGTTGGTCTTTATTTAGTTTTTTAAAATTGGGTCCTTTCAGGTTTCGTGCTTTGTGGCTGCCTGTAAGCAAACAAGTCTCAAGGTTGAATAATTTATACTTTCTTTAATAATAAATGTACTTTGAAACTTTAATATGCCAGTGATATTAAACCTGATTCTGAGGTCAGTGTAAAAAAGATGATTGGTTGAGGAGTCTGATAGCAATAGAGAACAAGCTGTTCTTGAGTCTAGACATCCAATCTTTCAAGCTCATGTATCTTCTACCAGAAGATAGAAGAGAGAAAATGGAATCGCCAGGGTCGCAGGAATCCTTAATGATACTGTTAGCCTTCCTGAAGCAAAGTACTGTGGAGGTGGATAGGATGGAAGGAAGTGAGGAGCCTGTGATAAACTGGGCTAGGTTTACCACCCTCTGCAGGCTGAAGCAGATTATTGGAGTTTTATTGCAGAAGATAGTCAGCAAAACCTTCAGGAGACAACTATGAATGGAAAAGATATTATTCATCACTCCAGTTACTGAATTCTCAATAACAATCACATTTTTCTATTCTACTCCTTTGTAACTGCAGATTTTCTCGTTTGTAGAAAAATCACATTCACCCACTTATTTTCCCTGTAACCTATTCTGTCTTCAGTTTCTATCAATATCCTGATCATTATTTCCAGGTTTCATTGCCAAAACAGGTCTGTAGTAACAGGGTTTATCTCAAACATTTTCTATTTCAGTATTGATGCCCCACCCACAAAATATGTGGAAGAATATGCCCAAGGCCCTTGCTTTCCACTGCAACACATGCTAATCAGGCTATTGATCTCAGCCTCAGACTGCAGAAGTGAGAATGACTAAACACAGCAGGCTGAGAATGGAACAAGGACAACAACAGAACAGTTCATAAGGGAGAATGGCTGAATGTACCAGTTTCATATGCATTGGGAGGAATGAGTAAACACAGTCCCATATTGCAGTAACCCCCAACTATAACAAGGAGTGACTCAGTGCATCAGACCCAGACTGCAACAGGGGGAATAAATCACAGTTAATCATAACACAGGAGCCATTTTTTGATCCACTGAGACCATGGCAGCCCAAACATTACATCCTATACCTGTTGCTCTGCAAGTTTATTCCCCATGGTGTCTATCCAATTTCCTTTTTAAATCATTGCTTTTACATAAAACTCTAAATGTGCCTTCCTGCCATTGTACCACCCACTAATGGGCATAGAATTTATGTGATAAAAATCACTCATCCCTCTGGTAAGTCACCTCTTCACCTTCTCAAGAGCCCTCATATCCTTCCTAAATTATGACCAGAACTAGGCAAAAAATTCTATCACTTGGCCGATCCAGAGCTTTATCCAGAACCCCTATAGACATCAATGCATGTGGGGTTGAGAGGGTAAATTGCTCTAAGTTCCTCGGCATCCACATCACTGAGGATCTCACGTGATCTGTACACACCAGCTGTGTCGTGAAAAAGGCACAACAGCGCCTCTTTCACCTCAGATGGTTGAGGAAGTTTGGTATGGGCCCCCAAATCCCAAGAACTTTCTACAGGGGCACAATTGAGAGCATCCTGACTGTATGCATCAATGCCTGGTATGGGAACTGTACTTCCCTCAATCACTGGATTCTGCAGAGCGTGGTGTGGACAGCCCAGCGCATCTGTAGTTGTGAACTTCCCATGATCCCATAGGAACATTGGGGACCCGAGTCATCCCAACCACAATCTATTCCAGCTGCTACCATCCGGGAAATGATACCACAGCATAAAAGCCAGGACCAACAGGCTCCAGGACAGCTTCTTCCACCAGGCCATCAGACTGATGAACTCATGCTGATTTGAGTATATTACATTGACTGTTCTATTTATCATAAATTACTATGATTGCACATTTAGACAGAGACATAATGTAAAGATTTTTACTCATGTATGTTAAAGATGTAAGAAATAGTCAATTCAATTCATATAAAAATCAGCATGGCTTCCATGATTTCATAAAGTTAAAGATAATAAAGATCAGCTTACATCAAGCTACATCTTGCTGCCATCGATTGAGTGAAAATACAGAAAATGCTCTAAAAAGGCAATAGGGCAGAAAGCATCTGGGGAAAGAGTTTCAGCTTCCGGTGAAGTCCTTTGTAAAACTGAATGCAAAATACACATATAACAGCAAGAGTAGTGAATTGATGTTTTCAGCAACATGCAGCAGGTGGAATAGCTGAATGTGTTAGTCCCAACCTACAGCACCGGCAAGTACTCTGCACTGCACCAGAGGAAGTAACAAAGCTTTTACTAAAACTCTGTGCTTTAGGAACAGCTTTTTCCCCTCTACCATGAGATTTCTGGGTGGTCAATGAACACTACCTTTTGCATTTTTTTTACTTTTAATTGTTTTGTGTCTTGCACTGTACTGTGGCCACAAAACAACAAATTTCACAATAATCAGTGATAATAAGACCATAAGATATAGCAGACTTAGACCATCCAGTTTGTTCTGGTAATATGAACATAACTGATTTATTTTTCCCCTCTCAATCCCATTCATCTGCCTTCTCCCTGTAACCTTTGATGCCCTTACAAATGAAGAACCTATCAACCTCCACTTTAAATACACCCAGTGACTTGGTCTCGTCGTCTGACTCCGCCCACCGATTGTTACGTAACGCTATGCAACATAAGCAGCGCCTGCGCAGTCCGCAAGCAATCTCCAAGCAGATGCGGAGGGAAACAAACCGGGAGAAAGAGCTAGGGTTCGGGTGGGGGTGGGAGGTAGGGAGAGAGCCGGGCTGGGGACGGGCAAGCACAGACATGTATGAATCAATGAATAATAAAGCACACTGAATAAAGAGCAGCTGGGCCGCAGCGGAGGGGGCGACTCCGCCCCGACAATAACATAAATCAGCAGCGCCGCCTGTGAGCCCCGGCAGAGGCGCCGAGCCTCCGAGGGGGGGAAATCGGCCGGCGAAGGAAGCGGGGACAGGCCGCCCGCCAGGTGCGGGCCGGCGCGGAGCCTGTGCCCGAAGCGGGCCAACGGGCCATGACAATGAAGCCAGGCCTGTTAAAGCAGCCGGGCGGGGTGGCCGAGGCCGAGAAGCGGGCGGCGACGGCAAGCGAGCACGATGGCGGAGAGGCCGTGGGATCCGGCGGGGAGAACCCGACCAAAGGCGGTCGAAAGGTGAACGGCAGCGAGCACGGCAAGATGGCGAAGGGAGTGCGGACGGCTTGGGCTCGAGCAGCGGCCGTGCCCAGTGCAGAAGGTGGCGGCGATGGTGCCGGACGGGGACCTGGCGAGAGTATAGCTCCAGTTCCCGGCTTGGAGGCCTTATACTGGGGTAAAGTGAAGAAGCAGCAACAGCCGCCGTCATCACAACAGCAACCGCTACAGCAGGGCCCGAGCCAGAGCGCCCGCCTCAAACAGATCGTCCTGCTGCAGCTCGACCTTATTGAGCAGCAGCAGCAGCAACTCCAGCTCAAAGAGAGGGAGATCGACGAGCTGAAGGCAGAGAAAGAGACGGTGAGGAACCTAAAATGGCGGGGCCGCTTCTGACAATGACAGGCGTTAAATGTGCTGGGGTGTCGGGGAACCATCTTAGAATCCGCTAAAATGGTGGAGGGAGAGGAGTCGCCTCTTGCCGCGGGGCGCGCCGGGAACTGTAGACCCTAGTTGCTCTTTCCACGCTGACCTACAAACCTGGGTTGCTTGCAGGACTACAGTTCCCAAGCTGCACTGGTGTCGAGCGAGTGTTAGTCTGGCTGGGCAAAGTGGCGCACGACAATGACGTCACTGTCCTCTTCAAACTACCTTCCTGCTTGGCCTGTAATTCAAAGTCTTTGGAAGAAAGAGCTCCATTTTCTTTCTTTCTTTCTTTCTTTCTCAAATCAACCGAAAGGGCGGCTTCAGATGTTCAATTTCTTATGTTTTCTTTGATAAGCCTTTACTAGTACTACCCATGCTGCTCTTCAGTATTTTTATCTTTTACAGAGATGTCTCATATGTTCAAGTATGTTTCTTCAGCTGTTATGTTTTAAATGTAGAACTACTGCCGAATGGTTGTGTTCCAATCACCAATAAACAAGGGAAACATTTTGGTTTCACTGTCTATTTTGCCATTAAATATTTAATGATGTTGAAAAAAGAAACATCAAACCTGACTCGATTTACATCTAAAAATAAAGCACAAACCAATGTGCTGCCATCTGTGTAATTTGTTAAAATGCAGAATTAGTTGCCAAGGTTGCTTTTATCAATTGTTAATTTTTAATAAAATCATAGTTATGCACCCTTATTCTTGAGGCCATCTTGCCATACAAACATTTTAAACATCATTTCCATTTTAGATCCCAAGCTTGTATTACAAGCAGTGCATTTGGAATCTTAAATGCTTGAGAATAGTACTTGTAGATTCTGGCTACCAGGTTATTGTTTGTTTTTCCTTTATTATTTTATTCCCACTCACTGGGTAAAATTATTTTTGGGATCTAAAGCTTTTGTTGCTGCATATGTATTTTATTTTTTATATATATGGTTGAAGTAAATTGGTGCAGCGTCATATTGGGAATGCTATAGGAAGCTTGACTTTAGCATCTGCTTTTTCATTTTGGCAGTTAAGATGTATTTGGGAGAAGGAGGATTGAGGTAAGAAATGCTATATTACCATCCTAAAGATTTGCATTTCCATTCAGACATTTTTCTTTGCAACCTGTTAGATTACTTCTGCTTTAAAGTGGTGGAATATGCCCTTTTTTAATTTAAAGAGTCCTAAAATAGAAGGGAGCAAGGAATGGTGTATGCAGAAAATAATCTTGTTTAATAAGAATCATTTTTTGTTAGCATGGGTTCTAAATGAAAGTCTCTACAATGGTTGCAATCATGTTTTCAGTAAGCAATAGCTTTTACTTTAGCCCATCTCTACTGGGGAATAGGCTGCCGACAGGAGCTAGCCAGAACCCTCTGTCCTGGGCTAGTCTTTTAAGTTGTCTCCTGGAGTCTTTTAGGTGAAGATTCTTCCCTGCCCAGGGATGAGGTCTTTGGAGCTGCTTTTGATGTTTCTATAGCTCTAGGTTTTTACTGGATGGGGTTGTTAACCCCATCCCCAACCTGCCTCCTATCACAGCTGTCCATGGTGGAGTTTAAGCAGTAGTCACCCATTGAAAGGATCACTAAATTTGCACCTTGAGCTAATGTGGGACAGCATCGGACATCAGGTACATAATATTTCTAGGTACTCCCACTGATGAATGAGAAATGTTAGTGAGTTCATCTTCATATTTAATCTTGGGTTGCAAGCACCAACCCATTGTGCAGCAAAGTACTTTTCTCATAGTAATTGTGCTGAGTCAAAGGTCACTAACTCTCTGTACCGTTGGGTACTACACACTCCACTTGGGTATTTGTACCACAAATATGAAGACCAGGACAGAATTAATGACTTAAATTGGGGATTTAAATGGCATTTGATGTTCTGTACCATTGTTTCACTTGAAGTCAATGCTAGGTTTTTTAAAAGAAGCTGGTTGATCCTACCATAAAGTAACAAGTGAAAATACTGGATACTTTGAGGTCTTCAATTTTCCTTATAGCTTCTGGCTCGTCTTGAGCGCATGGAAAGGAGGATGCAGCTGGTGAAAAAAGAGAATGATAAGGACAAGCATCGATTCATTCCCGCGGTGGATGGGAATGAGGAGAAGAATATAACAGAACCAGAGAAAATCCAGCCGGAACATCAACAGATAACCCCTGAACAGCCCCTGGTTCAGGCACAGATCAATCAAACAGAAACTCATTCAGGGAAGGGTTACAAAAGGTACTCGGTGCTTTATAAGCGGAATTTCAAGTTTAGTTGGGTGCTTTTTATTAGGGGAGGTATGGTAGATTGCAAATTTGTGGAAATACATGGAATGTTCCTCCTCTTGCTCCATTGCCTCAGCAAATTAAATAAAGGGTAGAATGAGAATTGCAAAGATATTGCATGAGTTTTTAAAACATAAAACAATATTGAAGGTAAAATTAATTAAAATGTGAAACTTCTGGTACACTGCAGTTGATGTGTCATTATTATGAAAATAAAGCATTTATTAATGGAACTGGTGTAGTCACGTGCTACTGGGGTAACATATGGTGCCAGTTTCTCCTGAGGGAACATGTTTTACACAAACTAGGCTGTTTATATCATTGTGCTTATCCCCATATGTTACTTTCAACATAGGTTCCCTTTTAGGGTGTAGTAGAGCTTGGCTGGACTTGCGGATAAACATTGTAACAATTTTACAAAGTAACAAAGTCGTAACAATTAAAATGGTATGTTAAGATCATTGACAGAGAAAGACAAAAATCTGGTTCGAGCAATTTTGCATTTCTAAACCTAGTTCCATACTAACTATTGAAACTAGCTTGCTTCTCAACAGGGAGTGGGCAAGAAGCTGGTTTTTGTGAAATTTTCTCCTGCATTTCCAATCTGGTATGATAGGACACCCCCCCCCCCCCCCACCCCAACATTTTTGAGCTTTTTACCTCTTGCAGCTCTTGTTCTTTCTAAGTTGTGCTGATTGTAGTGCCTGATGAAAAGCAAAAGTGAGTGGAGAACCTTATTTCTTACCCCAAACCAAAACGCAGGATGTATCATTTCTTTACAGACAAAGTATTGGTCAAAGAGCAAACCTAAGTACTACCACAAGTAGCTGTGCGGATTTAAGTATTAATGATTGTTAGAAAACTCATTTTGTGGCAGTGAGAAAAATAACTGTTACACAAATTAACTTACTAAAGTATGTGGTTGCACTTTGCAAACGAAAGAGGAAGCTTCAAGGATGACATTATTTTCCTATCTTGTGAAAGTGATTCCTGTTTGGAAGTTTTTCCTATGCGTGATGTCTGTAGGACAGTAGTTCCTGACTCTTGTTGCGGAGTTGTATTTGGTATCTGCATATGTGTTCTGGTATGTTATTTTGTTAAAGACTAAACTACTTGTGCTTACTTCAGGAAATCTGTGCTAGGAACAACAGAGAGAAAAGCACCAGTGAAAAAGCTCGCAGCTGAATTCTCGAGAGTGCGGACAAAGTTGGCTAAATCCTCTCAATTCCGACAGGCCTCAAGTAGCCCCTTACCCGACAAAATTTCAAAACGAGAACTGCGAAGTAAAGAAACTCCGGAAAAAACTAAATCTCAGACTGAGGGGGTCCACAAACCTTCGGCAACCATAAAGACTCCAGGTCTTCCCATCAGTAAAGACCAGTCTGTATGTAATGACATAGAAGAGGAACCGTACCTCTGTACCACTGAGATGTACCTATGTCGGTGGCACCAGCGACCACCCTCTCCTCTTCGAGAACCTTCACCCAAGAAAGAAGAAACTGTAGCAAGTTAGTATAAAGAGCATGACAATCTAGAGGCCCTAATGTCTACAGTAAGTGGCCTGATAATGAGGGAAGAAATCAGTCTTTTAAGTAGGTGCTTTTTTTTTTTTTTTTTTTTTTTTTTTTTTTTTGCAGCATTGGCAAAATGATTCCAGAACAGAAAAGCGAGAGAAATGATTCTTTTTTTTTGATGTAGTTCATCAATCTAATTGGGACTGATGTATTTACAGTAAAACAAAGGCTGCATTTGCTGGAGAAATGATTGAAACAAGGTGCTAGGAATATTCAGCAAATCAGATGGCATCTATAAAGAGTGAAATAGAGCTAACTTGTCAGAATGTGGACATTTTTCTAGTTCAGATTAAAGATCAATGGCTGAAACAAATGTTTTGCTCTTTACTGATGCTACTTGACTTGATGGACATTTCAGCTGTTTTCTGTTTTATGTGGCATTTTATGACAGCTTGTCAAATGTTTTGGGTATAACTCACCCAATATTAAGAGGAACAAGGGGAAGTAGAAGATATTCTTTTACATTGAATAATTTAATAGGTTGCAACAAAACCCCTTTTTTAAACAGGAAAAAAAGGTAGAGATTAAAGGTAAAAATCATTTGGTATAAAACAATTCTTTTCATACCTATTGAAAGCTTTGAAACCTTGCGTATGTTATATGACCATTGGCCCCAGTTGGCTTTGTATAATGTGTTTTTAAAACAAAATGCAGCATATTTAAGCAAAATTCAGTATGTGTTGGGTTTCCAGATGGTGCTCAATAAGGCTTATTGACTGAGGCCAATCCTATTGCTTCTTGGCTTTAGTACTCAAGCACTGCTAGTCTCTGGGAGTCACTGAATAGCAATTGAAAATGCCAACTCTAGGTTTGAAAAATGACTTTCCTTTTCCTCTGTCTAACCCAGCATACTAAGAGCAGACAGTGGCTGGGGTGTGATCATCTAATTTCAGCAAGCTGCAAGACTAGAGCTTTGATCTTGTGACTAAAATTTTGATCATGTTTGCTCAGATTCTTGAGTAAATTAAGATCACTATAGTAAATAGACCATGACAGGCTTGCTTTTTTTTTTTTTTTAATGCTTCTCGGGCTATTCAAAATACACTGGCAAATTCCAGATTTGCAAACCTTTGCTCCCCAGACAGAGAATCTGGGAGAATGTATAATGAGAATGGGGCTCTTACAGAAGCCACTTTGAAGACCATGTTAGATGTGAGGCATTTGTCTTCCTTTGGAATGAGAACAGGGAGGGAAAACGCCAGGCAGTGAATTCCACAGCCAGGAAGATGGGCTGTGGAATTTGATTTCACAATGCACTGAGACCTGCAGCATCGACTCAGCTTACAAGCAGGAAACTAAGTTTATATCCGGCTTTTCCAAAGACAAGAGTTAGTGATCATTTGTGTGTATCTGTCAGTGTAAATTTGCTTATACATAAATGACCACGGTAAAAATATTAGATTAGTTCAATTATTGAGCTGTTTTGGATTGTAAGTTTGCTGGGACAAAAATCTTGTTTACAATATTTTGCTTTAAATACTTAAGCAGTAAAGTGTCAGAATATCCTTCTGAATGGGGAAGGGGTAGAAGTTAAAAATCAGATTATCCTAAATTGCTCTACAGCCAATTAAGCACATTTGAAGTGCATTCACAGTTGGAAAGTCGAAACAGTAGTTGATATTTTCCGCAGCATACTCCCATATACAGTAATGTTATAATGACTGGATCATTCTCCTCTTCCAGTGATGATTGAGATGAATGACTGGAACTTTTTAAAGAAAAGTTAGCTTTATTTGTCACGTACATCGAAACATACAGTGAAATGTGTCATTTTGCATCAACAACCAACACAGCCTGAAGATGTGCTGGGGGCAGCCCACAACTGTCGCCATGCTTCTGGCACCAACATAGCATGCCCACAACTTACTGACTCTAACCTGTACGTCTTTGGAACATGAGAGGAAATCTCACCTGCACTACTTCAGAACAGTGTTAAAGGATCTTGTATATTCACTTGAAAGGGTAGGTGGGATCTCTTCAGAAAGACAAATGGCACATCCACCAGTATTCCTGTTTTTCATGGGCTATGTCATGGGTTTTGTAGTTCAGAAGTGTAAAACAAAGGCGGGAAATTGTGTTTTTAATTAACATTAGATTCCTGTCCAGATTGTATTGGCGGTGCTGAATGAATCAGCTTCACTGCACCCTGTAGTAAAACCCATCAAAGGGAATATTTAATCTTGTATCCTTTTTGTTTAAATCTTGTTTCCTCTTTGTAGTACCATCATGGAAAGAACACTCAGCGGAGCCTCTCATCGACCTGCAGCCCGATGAAGTACTTGAGGTACAGCACCAAACTACAAAAATATCTGATATTTTTAAAAAATCCAATTTCCCCATCTGTTTTATTTCAAGTGGTCTAACGTAATTTATCTTCCCCTAAATAAGTCCCAGCTTGTAACTGCATGATGGAATGATCCCTTGCCCATCTCCTGTTTTAGACTCCTCCAAACTGCTTTGTAACTGGATGCTTCCATAGAACTACCTACCTTTTTCAAAGCTCAAGTATTTGACCTCTGTCAGGAAGGAATGTCAAATTAATATAATCGTAAAATAGTTACTGGCTTGTAAAATTAATGGTTACTAAACATTAAGGTGGATGTGCTGAGCTGTTGGGGTTCCACAACGTATTTAGGCCTTTTCCAATTTTGTATGCTGTTTTTAATCTTTTGAGTCATGGAAACAGAAAATTCTAACAATGATGTCTTAAAATAATGTACTGAAGGGTACTTGTACTGGTTGCTTTGTAAACCAAACCAAATATAAGCCTCGGGAGTAGTATCTGTAGTCTTGGTCATTTCCTCAACTATTGACTGTAGCAGTGGCCTATTCCCATCCATATCATCCATCTTACTGTGTGAATTATGACTGGCAGTTTGCTGTTAACAAGTACAAGAGACAACTTTCAGATTTAGCTGAGTTTTTGAAATTTTAGATCGACTAGCCTAATGACATTAATTGTTGCTGCTACATTTGTAAACTAGGTTTTTGGCTCCCATTTGACCCAGAAGGTTAAATTTTAGCACTCTACATTCATAGTGGCTCTGGCAATTTTGGTGCCTGCAGTAGTTAGTGGGCATATGGGTGTGAAGCTGTTATGTTGCTACAGTCTTTCAACACTGTTTTTGTTGTTGAATGTGATTAATTCAATACAAAATATTTCCATACTTTCATCATATGATGTTTGGAATACCCTGCCCCATTTTGTATTTGTACCAGTTGGGGTAATGTTTGATTGTAAGGATTGTTGATGGACAATTTTTAGATTGGTGATTGTGGTGTAATGTTACAATTTGCAGCTGTAAGGAATTCAATGTCTGCAGTGGGCTCTCGGCCTCTAGTGGCACAAATATGTTGTTACACCATTACAGCATGGCAACATTACAATTTCTCTACTTTCTTAAATTTGACTGTTAGTTAACTAGCGTTAGAAATTTCTTCACTCTGGCAAGATGTATTTTGTCATAATCTTCAAATTAAACAGTTCTCTTTTTGTTTGAGGTGCTTGAAATGGTAACTCCATTAAGGCCAGTTTTGCTGCACATCAGCAGAAAGTTTCACTTGTGACTAACTGCTCACTTTGAAGTTGTATCATGCACTGTCTGCATACATGCAGTTACTTTAGAGGCCATTGTGTAACAATCAGGAACTGAAATATTTTGCTTATGATCAGAAGGAAAGAAGGATGTGATTTTTGTGACATAGGGACAACCCGGTCAGTGAAGTTCTTCAGATGTATAGCCATTGTTGTAGTGCAAAAACGTGCAGCCAATTTGTTCACAGCAAGACTCCACTAATGACAATGATGGCTTTATTTTTCCAGGTAAAGTTATGCTGTTTAATTCAATTGATTTCTTATTTTTGTTTTTAAAATAAATTGATCAGGAACTGTTGACCTCTATATTCTTAAATATGACATTTAAGATTGCTTATTTTAAATATCTATTAACTTTTTTCAGGTGTGGATTAGTATTACAGGTTTCCCCTGCTATCCGAAGGTAGAGTGTTCCTATGAAACGGTTCGTAAGCCGGAATGTCGTAAAGTGAATAAGGAATTACCATTTATTAATATGGGAAAATTTTTTGAACGTTCCCAGACCCAAAAAATACCCTACAAAATCATGCCAAATAACACACACAACCTGAAATAACAGTAACATATAGTAAAAGCAGGAATGATATGATAAATACACAGCCTATATAAAGTAGAAATACTTTTCAGCACTGTCTAGTACAGCGAAAATCTCACGGCAGCACTCTTGGCAGAAGCACTCTCGGCAGAAACACTCTCTCCAGTAACCTTTAAGCTATGAAGCTGCGAAATCATACCAAATAACGCATAAAAATGCACAGCCTATATAAAGTAGAAATAATGTATGTACAGTAGCCAAGCTCACTATTGTCGTATTTATTGTTGATGGTTCGAAGCTTTTAAAATCGTTCACTGCTTTGGGACACAGTTTCTTCCAAACGCCATTTCTCATCGAGACTGTTAGCCTATCGAGAGCATCTCCAATGTTGGCGATTGCCAGTTTTATATTATATTCCTTCCAGATCTGTCGCAAAGACGCTTCGGCGTTGCTCTCTCTGCCAATGGTACTTACAATAAAACTCATCACATTTTGCGTATAGTAAGCCTTAATTGTGGCTACTATAATTGGTCGCACGGCTGCAGCAATGATGTCGCAAATGGCAGTAAGAACGCAACAGGAATGTTACCACCATACTCGGTAATGCCAGGTGGATGAGCAGCACAATTATCAACAATCACAAAATGCCTATTATCGAGGTTATTTTCTCTACAGTATTTTTCAACAAAAGGACTAACGTATCCACTCATGTACTCAGAAAAAAGCACTTGGGTATTCCAACCACTTGGATGTGAACGGAACACAACGGGAAGTGTTTTCTTATCAACGCCTTTAAGTGCCCTCGGATTTTCTGAATGGTACACTAGTAGAGGCTTAAGGACAGCATCACCAGTGGCATTAATAATAGGCATTAGGGTAAACCTGTCCTTCGATGCCTTGTGTCCCTTAGCCTGCTTCTCTTCTATCGAAATAAATGTCTTGCTCGGCAATTTTTTCCAATAAATTGCAGTTTCGTCACAGTTAAACATTTGCTTATACGGTTAACCAAACGCCATTTCTCTCTGCGTATAAATAGTGGACGCAGGCAAGTTCAACGCGTGGACAATGTCCTTACTTCATTCACCACGATCGAATTGCTCAATTGTGTCTAGTTTTACACCAAGTGTAACACCCTTATGAGCTCTTTTAGGCTTTTCCGGTACCTTAGAACTCATCTTGCTAACGGATGCACAAAATAAATCAAGATAAAGCACGTGTTTAAGCAATGCCGGCTAGAATGCAGCTCCAGGGGAGGAGCTTGGCTGTTTGGGTGCGCGCTGCCTTTTTTCGTAACAGTGAAAGCACCTTCTGTTAGCGAAAACAGGTAACTAATGTAGGTCTTTCTTAACAGTGAGGTGTCATAAAGCGAATGTTTGGAAAACGGGGGCCAACTATCTTAAGGCCGACTATGAAGAAAGTTGCAAACAATCAATGTTTGATTAATTGTATCTAATTTTGAATGCAATTATTAGTCGCCTTGCACATTGTGCATGTATAATTGTGTATGCTCTTGTGCAAAAATACAGTTGAAGGGACATTAGGATTTTGCTGTAAGTAAATGTACCATGACTTCTGGTATGAATTTGTGTAAATAACTATTTCCCACACAAATGGTCTAAATACAGATTGTTTATAGTAACATAATATCTCCCTGCCAAGCTAAAGTTCCTGTTCCCTTATTCTTTCTCTTGTTTTGCCTCCCCAAGAGGCGCAAAAGGGAATATTCCAAAACTAGCCATTTCTGGCTTCCACAATTGCAAATGGTTCAATTGTGAACCCTTGTAGAATGCTCTGAATATTAATTGCAGTACCTTGAACCAGAGATTGCTTACTAACTGGCTTTGTTTATTTTAGAATTTAGATGACTCTGTGTTTGCAAAGCGACATGCAAAACTTGAGCTTGATGAGAAGAGAAGGAAAAGGTATGTAAGAGCTCAGTATATCTCAGAACTTAGTGTTTTGTAGACCATTGGCCAAATTAAGAGCAATTTGTTTTTGATAGTTATTTACTGACCATTATACATTTATATTTCTCATGTTCCAGCACACCATTTTCTCCATAAAGTCTAGAGCAGCTCTTGAACATTCCCCAGTCATTTAACCCCTCTCTGATCAACTCCTCTTCTCCCTCACTCCTCCAACCTACCCATCACGCTAGGAGTACTCACCAGCTAGACTAAATGGACTAATAAATAAATGTGTGATCTGGCATTTTAACTGTAGTCTGTGATGCTGCATTTGCTGACTGTAGGTGAGACGACATGAGATTGAGGACTCCATTGACTTTAATGGGCATTCTGAACTTTTGGTTTTGGAAATAATTCAAAACATAGCTATTATTCATGTTTTTAATTCACTTTTAGTTCTATTTACTCATTTATAATTTTAAATTTAGAAATACAGCATGATAACATTGAAACCTATTGAATATTGAAAGGCCTAGATAGAGGAGAGGATGTTTACTATAGTGGGTGAGTCTATGACCAGAGGACACAACCTCAGAATAGAAGGGTGTCCCTTTAGAACGGCGATGAGGAACGATTTATTTAGCCAGAAGGTTGTAAATCATTGCCAAGGATGGCTGTGGAGATAAAGTTATTGGGTAGATTTAAAGCAGAGGTCGGTAAGTTCTTGATTTGTGAGGGTGTCAAAGGTTTTTGGGAGAAGGGAGGAGAAGGGAGGAGAATGGGGTTAAGAGGGATAATAAATCAGCCATGATAGAATGGTAGAGCAGACTCAATAGGCCAAATGACCTAATTTTTTTCCTGTGTCTTACGGTAACGGGTTCTTCCAGCCCAAAAAGTCCACGCTGCCCAATTACATGTGACCTATTTACCTACCAACCTATATATCTTTGGAAAGTGGGAGGAAACTGGAGCATCCAGAGGAAGCTTGTGTCCTGGCGGGGGGAATGTACAGACTCCTTGCAGATAGCAACTGCTACCTGCAAACAGTTACATTAACTGTTACGCCCCCGTGTTACCCTACCCCAAATGTCGTCTTGTAACATATAAATGTTTGTTTGTTTTTTTTTTAAATCAAGAAGTCAAAGCTCCATTTCCCAGTTTTGAATTCCATCAAAGGCTTTCTGAGGCTGGTCCTTGGCACTTGGGTGGCACAGTGGTACAGTTAGTAGAACTGCTGCCCGTCAGCTCCAGCAGTCTAGATTCAATGCTGACCTCTGGTGCTATCTACGTGGGGTTTGTGCATTCTCCCTGTGACCATGCGGGTTTCTTCTGATGCTCCGTTTTCCTCCCACATCCCAAAAGGTGCGCAGATGGCCAGGTTAATTGGCCACTGTAAAATGCCTGTAATTTATGGGTGGAATGGGGAGTTGAAATGAAAGTGGGGAGAATAAAACCGGATTAGTGTTGGATGCTGGATGGTTATCTCACACTGAGGCTGGAAGGCCTATTTCCATTTTGTATGATTTAAGGACCACTGAGACCCAGACCTAACACACGTGGTTCATGAAGTCAACCCATCTGTAGCTGGACAATACTGTCATGGGTAGGTGGAATCACAATATCAAGCAATCTTACCGCTCAATGCAATTGCAAAGGCTGCAGATTTGAGCCTTGTGATTTCTGTTTGTTGAGGGTAATCATTTCATCCACTGATTTTTTTGTTTTTACAGGAGGGCACTTTTTTTTTAAAAAGGAGGAATGGATCTTAAGACTCCCCTCCCCCACCCTTTGTTGCACCTTCAATCACTGGGAGAATTGGCCTTCAGATATCCAAAATCAAGGCTTACTCTCCTGCAGTCAAGCTGGAGGTTTGCTTAAAGAAGTAGTAGTGTAATCTGTTTCAGGTAGCTGTAAATTCCACTAATAGGGAACACTTGGTCTGAAGGCTAGGCTGAGAACTAGTACACTTGTCCACTGGGGATTGGGGAAAGCCCTATTTCTTTTGTCCTACTTTTATTTTACAAATGCAGAAAGCACTTCAGGTTTCTAGGGAAGGTCACTTCCACACACGTTAAATCTAGTTTTTCACACACAAGCTGTTATCCTCTCTTCATAAGGATATCAGTGACACTTGAGATGTTACATTTTTTTTAAATCAATAATTTGTGTATTCATTTGTTAGTTGTATTCAGCCATTGTTATTCAAACCAAGTAGGTTTTAAAGACTGCCAAAAAAGTTTGAGGTTGACCAGCTGGAATATGCTGTTGATAAAGTAAGACTTGTGTAATCCTGTTAGCTTTTATAACTGTTTGAGAAGTAGTTTAATATTTCATTGATATTCTGGATTTTGATTACAGTACCATGCATTCCTGTGATTGCATTGATAAATGAATGTCCTATTACTGCTGAAGGATGTAGCTTTTTGGACTTCATTTGTAAAAAGTAATGTCTATCAGTATTAGTTATCATAAACTTTTCCGCATATATGCACTCAGAAGTCTAAAGGTACCTATGTAATTGTTTCTAGAGGCTGGTGCAAAGAAAATGACTTCTCTGTCTATGAGAAACCATAAGATTGCTTCAGGCACTACAGAATAACTTTAAGTATAATCGTGCACTTTCGGTGTTTGTGTCATATCTTTGTATCACTTTTTCTTCAGGTGGGATATTCAGCGGATCAGAGAACAAAGGCTGCTGCAACGTTTGCAACTGAGGATGTACAAAAAGAAAGGAATTCAGGAATCAGAGCCAGAAATCTTGTCATTTTTCCCTGAACCAGATGATGGTAGGTTTAAATATTTAATTTTAAACTACCATTGATAATTACAACTTGTAGGTATGTAGGAGGTGGAAAAACTTCACAAATGGACATTTCTTATTCATACTATCGGGGAGGAAGTACAGGAGCCTGAAGACCCACACTCGAGGTTTTAGGAATAGTTTTTTCTTCTCCATCAGATTTCAGAATGATCCATTGATGCTACTGCATTATTTATTGTAATAGTAATTTTTTTCTTGCACTGTACTACCACAAAACAAATTTAATAACCAACAAGTAGGCATCCATTAGTCTTGCAAGACAATGGATCTGCACCTGGAAAGTCTTCACTTTCCAGGGCGCAGGCCTGGGCAAGGTTGTATGGAAGACCCCTCTCACCCCATGACACCGATATTGTCCAAGGGAAGGGGAAGGGCCGATACAGTTGGCACCAGTGTCGTCGCAGAGCACTGTGTGGTTAAGTGCCTTGCTCAAGGATACAACATGCTGCCTTGGCTGGGGCTCGAACTCACGACCTTCAGGTCGCTTGTCAAATGCCTTAACCACTTAGCCACATGCCCACTATGACCAACAACAGTGATGATAAACTTGATTCTGATTTGTGCTCAAGTTCTAGGTGATCCACATGTGACCTTCCCCTTGTACAGAATTGAAATTTACTTTGAAAAGCAGATACTGTCTTTTTGCACAGTGAAATAACTTTTTTTTCTCTTCTGCAGTGGAATCTTTGGTAATTACCCCGTTTCTACCTGTGGTAGCTTTTGGGAGACCTTTGCCAAAGTTGTCACAACAGTAAGTTTCCACTGTGTATTGAAAATAATCTGATACTGATGTAATGTTCAGTCTAAATATATTGGTTGTGTTTCAGTACAATGAAAATTCTAATGAATGTGTAATTTTCTCTTCTGTCTCTCTAATCTCCAATGAAATAGTTTTCTCTCCTTCCACAATTGAGTATTATAGAGTGCATGCATCAGCCATCATGTGAATGAATTAGTATGACAATTAATATGGATTGGGACTGGATTCCTTCCCCCCCCCCCCCCATGTCACTAATTAATACAGTGCCCTAATGTTAAGGGGTTAAGAAATGTTGCTTTTCAGTCAGTCAGAGAACTCAGCATATATAGCAGAATAAATAGCACACAGAAAGCTTGAAATTAAAATGACTGGTGTAAAGGCAAAGCCTTGAACTATTGAAACTAATGTGAAACAGAAGTGGTAGAACAGTGCAGGCATGAAATATTGTTGATGGAAACAATGAAAATGGTTTCAAATTCATGTACTAGATAGGACTTTTGCATGAAAACAAACTAAAAGATGTACTTAATTTCTGAGCATGTGATATGTTCCTGTTTTTATTAAAACAACAAACATCCAAAGTACAAATGAAATGAATAAAGAAAGCTATCAAAGTATAGTTTGTATTCTCCATGCATTAATTTTGTCAAATCCTCAATCACCATGTCCTGTGTCAGGTGGCACAGGAATCACTGCTGGGATATATTAGCATCTCATTGGAAAGTACAATAAGTAATGTGTAAATGAGCATTTTTTAAAATGGGTTTAAAAGCTACTAAAGGGTAAGACTGCTGAAATCCCTCTGTGACTTGCTTCTCTTCCTCCTTGCAGGAACTTTGAATTGCCCTGGTTGGATGAGCGTAGCAGGTGCAGGATAGACATGCAGAAAAAACAGACACCACATCGAACATGTCGGAAATAGATGCTTCGGACAGAAATTTGACTTGTATACTTGTATACAGCACTTGGATGCAAACAGGCAGAGATCTGGGGGTCTTCGAAAAGACCATCTGCCTGGGTATCTTGCTGAGTGTTTATATTGGTGTTTATAATTGATCATCACTATATCAATAACTGAATAGACTAATTTCTTGCCTTTATACTTTTTGCTTCTCTTACTGAAGTGAAAAACTTTTTCTTTTTGTCTGTTGAATTCTGACAGTTTCTTTTTTGCAAATTTGGTCATGTACAGAAAAAAAATTGAGACCATGTACAATAATCATGCACCTTTTTTAAAAAACATGTAAAGATGTTGCAAATAGCCCTGATTTCTTAGATTCAGTTATGTTTTTTTTTTCCAAATAATACCTGCCTTGATGTGTTAACCAGGATGCACTCTTAAAGTGGTTTCTGTCATCAGTTTATTGAACCTATAGTTCAAATTTGGTAATCTGGGGCAATGTTGACTCATTCAATGTGCTGTGTTGCTGTTCCTGCTAAACTGTGGAACCTGGGCTAGAAAATGTTAAGTGGAAGATGTAAATATCTATCTTCTCATCTTGAACCACATATAGCCTTTCCACTAGGATTTGGTCCAAGCCAGAGACAAACGTCTTGAAACTGATGAGAAAACAGTATAAACTATGGAAAGCATGCCCTTTCAGCAACTTGTATTAATCTGAACCCAAGCAAACAGATCAAATTTGAAGTTGCTCAAAATCTAGACACAACCTCAGGAGTCAGTGGGTGAATAAGCTGGAATAGGTGGGGTGGGGAAGGAGGTAAGGGACAGAAAGGAGCATGTGCAGCAGGTGAAATACAAGAAATTCACTAGTGGTTGCAAAGAAGAATGAAAAATCTTGCCACTTTTTGGCTTTACCTCACTGAACTGAGAACCATTGAATGAAGCAGTGCGATGGATTGCTTTGATTCATGCCATATC
Organism: Mobula birostris; assembly: GCF_030028105.1. Classification (NCBI taxonomy): domain Eukaryota; kingdom Metazoa; phylum Chordata; class Chondrichthyes; order Myliobatiformes; family Myliobatidae; genus Mobula; species Mobula birostris. The sequence goes on from NC_092402.1 coordinate 44,010,038, forward strand.
CAGCTTGTCTAATATATCACAAATCACAGACTGTTATCCCAGTACAATCAACTTGTACTAAGGGGGGGGGGGGAGGAGAGGAGAAGCAAACCATGAAGGATCCTGTGTAGTTCTGCTTTTTTCTTTTTGGGGGGTGGGGGGATGGAAGTTCTCCAGTTTGAATGTTGTAATATGTTTTGGTGAATGCAGAAAATAAAAATGGCAGGTAACTTGTTATTTTGTTCAGAATTATTTTCTTATCGGGAATGTGTCATTTGATATGAGCGCATCAAAAGCATATGCTTTGGCAGGCCGTTCAAATCACAGGAGCTGTTTGGCTTTCTTACAAATAACATTTTGGAGAAAGTATCTAGTCTAAAAGACACGCTGAAGCTTGGTACATTGTAAATACTTCAACAATGAATTACTTCAAATGTGTAACAATTTTATGGGGTAAGTATCATTTCAATATGCACATTTTTCAGCACCAGGTTTCCTCCTGTATCTGTTCTTACAGATTGTGTGCTGAATTGTGATCCCAAAATGTTTTGATTTGGGTGATTAAGCCAAACTGCTGCTGATCAATTACCTATTACTCAACTGGTTCATTGATGATCCAAAGACCAAATAGTGAAAATCTGAAATAAAACTGTGGATGTGAACTGTTTACTATTTCTCTATATATGTTTTGCCTGACCTGAGAACCTAAAGTATTAAACACAAAAGATTCTGCGGATGTTCCACGCACAAGGCTGGGGGAACTCAGCAGGTCAGGCAACATCAATGAAACTGAATAAACCATTGATGTTTCAGGCCGAGACAGATATTGGAGGCATCTTAGCAAGATACCTCTTATTCAAAACTTCCACATGAACTACTTTCCCAACCCAGTTTCTGTATGTGCGTTTATCCAGGGGTTGCAATAGGAACTGAAAGCCCAGATTGCATGTAGAAGCTGAATTTTGACACTGCTTAATTTGTCTTAGCACTCCCTATTGCAAATTGACTCATTCACAAGGAGAAAAGTCATGAGTACAATTTGTATGTTACTCCCTCTTCTTCTCCCCCTCCTGTGAAGATATTTTCAGTTAATTTTGAAGCAGTATATTCCCTCAAAAAAAAATCTGCAGATGGCAGACATCTGAAACTCAAATAAAAATTGCTAGTTAGAAAGAACGTTGGAAAGAGAAAACGTCGACGTTTTGGATTTTCTATTCTTTGTAAAACTAAAATGGGCAACATTAAACTGGCCCATTTCAAAAACACTTATTTTCAATAAACTTTTTAGGTTTTCTTAAAGGAATTGGATAGGAACGACTGAGTAGTCTAAATATATTTAAATATTTTAAATCGGCTTTTATTACAATATGGCAGCGCTTGTTATTTCTCTGCCCTTCACCAAGCTCCCTCCCAAACGGAAATTAGGAATGGCTGCCTGCGGAATTTAGCAGTGTGATTTAATGCAGAGAAGCACAAAAGGTTTTAAAAACTCGATTTGATTTCCGCGCTGTGATTCACGGGCAGACGCCCACTGTCCCCTTTATTATGTATGAAGCACCTATATTCTGCACCAATCTGTAATCTCTAACAGGGAAAACTAGCGCATAAGGAGTTATCATCTCACATGCCCAAGCCACGTGTGACCAGCGATTCCCTATATGTTTGAAATGTCTTCACGTTGTCTGGGGCATGGTCAGTAATTATTGCTTTCGAAAGCACACGCAACATCTCCTTAAAAGGTTCGTGTTTGCTAATTTAAAATCGCCGAGCTTTATTATAAGATCACTATTATGGAGACAGAGCAGCAATTCAGGAAACCTCAGAGATACGCTGCAAAAAAAAACGACACGTTATTAATGTGCATTGCGAAAACAGCCACAGACACACACAATGAATAGATAAATCGTTGACCTCCTTTGCACTAATGATAAGGTCTTGAAACTGGGCAGTCTGCCGAAAACTGCTGCAACGTTAGTCTTTCAACTGTGGTTTCTGCTTGAGAAGTGAAACCGATTGGGTTGCTTTTAGCGCATGCCGCTGCTTTTAGCAACACCCTCACTTTAGTGCATATGTTGCTGAGACTTTTTTTATGCAAGTCACGCGAACACTAGGTTAGCAGGAGCAGGAATCTGGCAGCATGACCTACATTCAAATTAGCGTCTTCCTAACAAGCCCACACTCTGCATTCTGCATTGCAACGTGATTCCCCGCCCCGAACGGATTCATGAGTTTTAATCTTGCAATATGATTTATAAAAGTATTTGGAAACTCCCGATCGCATAGTGTTTTGGTGTACTTTTAAAAATATTGCGCTATTACTATATATATTTTTGAAATATATATTTGCGAAATTAGGTGGTGCTTGCTTGACATAAAAGCAGAAAAACAAAGGTAAATGATTTATGTAACACACGCGAACCCCTGGAGCCTGCGGTGCCAGTCTAGTCACGGGGACACACGCACGAGTCTTTTTTTTAGTTACACTGAAATCACACTCCCTGCTGCGTTGAAAAAATATGGACGGAACCACTTGCATAGTACGCCATCAGTTTTCATAATACGTGCTTGAAAAACAAAAGGCTTCTTCCCCGTTTTTCAAGTGAAATCACAAACGATTTCAAAAATTAAAAAAAAATAAGATGAACGGAACATTTGTGCACATTTTAAAGAAATCAGATACGTTTAGCAATGCAAAGAGATATCACATTTCTGCGCAAAATTGCCTGAATTTTGTCTCTTGAGGAACAGTAACGATGTATTTACATGCCAACGTTAGCACCACTGCAAAGTGGTTTCGCAACGCTTGAGTTGGCCAATAGACGCAGAATAAGGCAGTTTTAAAGGTTACCATCCTTTCCTTCAAATCTCTAAATATTTATCTAAATAAATATCTAAATACTGCAGAAAAATAATTCGGCTTTAAAAACACATGAAATACTGGAGGAACTCAACAGGTCAGGCAACATCTATGAAGAGGAATAAAGAGTCAACGTTTTGGGCCGAGACCCTTCAGCAGGATGCATGAAGGGTCAAAAGTTCACAACATGCTTGAGGAACTCAGCAGGTCAGGCAGCATCCGTGGAAACGATCAGTCAACGTTTCAGGCTGGAACCCTTCGTCAGGACTGTAGAGGGAAGGGGCAGAGGCCCTCCCCCCGCCTTCTTTATAGGGCCTCTGCATTGAACTTATACACAGTTTTATAGTACTGTAGTAGTATTAGTGGTGTTCTAATTTTTTCTGTTTTTCCTTTAAATACCTAATGCGTTTACTCAGTAGTTAAACGGTAGTTTGTCTTTTTATACCTTTTTAACTATTTCCATGCAACTTTGGTTAATTGGGGCAACTGGTTAATTGGGACAAAATGCACTGGTCCCAATGTGTCCCAATTAATTCGAATCCACTGTATTTCTTATTGTAATTTTTAAAAATGTAATGCAATGTACTGCTGCTGCAAAACAACATATTTCCAGTGTTACTAAACTTGATTCTGTCTCCATTGATGCTATCTGACCTACTGAGTTCCTCCAGCGTTTTGTGTGCATTACTACCTACTTACTTGCTGTACCTACGTAGCAACTTTAAGTGTTTTATGCACTAGGACTTCTGCTTGCTTTGCACTGCAACATTTTGTGTTTCACTTGTTTATATATCAAATTGCCCATTTCACTTTACCTTCCAAAGGAGAAAAGAAAGGTTGAACAGAGTGAGGGAAATGCAGAAACTGAAGATCTGGCACAGCTGCCAGATGGGAGTGAGTATACTCAAGAATGCTTCAGATGCCATCTTAGGAGGAACACAGAGGCTTTAGGGCTGGAGGGCAATTTCAGTGATATGGAGGGGCAAGATCATGGAGAGATCTGAAAACAGGAACCTGCATTTTAACATCAAGATATGGTTAAACCAGAAGCTGCTTTAGGCAAGCAAACACAGAGGTGACACAAGAGACTGCAAATGCTGGAAACTGGAGCAAAAAAAAATTAACTCTGTGGGTCTATCAACACGTGTGCAGGGAAACGGACAGATCCAGCCGAAGGGTCTCGGCCCGAAATGTCGACTGTACTTTTTTCCATAGATGCTGAGTTCCTCCAGCATTTTGTGTGTGTTGTTGAGATTTCAGGTCAAGAATCTTCATCAAAGTAAAAGTCAAGTTTATTGTCATATGGACGAGCAAATGAATGCACAGGTGCAATGTAAAAACGTTAGCCACCCTCTGGCTAAAGAAATTCCTCCTCACCTCTGTTCCAAAGGGACATCAAAGTCTGTTCCCTCTGGTCCTAGGCTCTACCAATATTGGAAACATCCTCTGCACATCCACTCTATCTAGGGCTTTCAATATTCAGTAGGTTTCACAATGCACAGGCTATAGCCACTTACATGTATCATTAGCCAGCTGCTATCCATGAAAGCCTTAATCTTGTATATAATCTGCACCTTCAGGAAGGGAGGGTTGAAAATGGGGAGGTAGAAGAATCATGACATCATTAGATTGCACTTTGTTATAAATAACAAGCAGGGATAAGTTTTATTAGGTAAATAAATTAGAATGATAATGATTGAACAGATTATTGGAAGTATAAACAGAATAACTGAAAAGCTTTGGAACCAGTCCATAAAGGTGTAAGTGTTGATCTAATGTGCAAACAGATCCTAAAATTGAGTTGAAAATGAGAAACTGCACACAGGCAACGAAGTGATTGGTTTTGAATTTAGTCCCTTTGCTACATGTTCCATCACAATTATCTCTCGCAATAAATTATGATTGCAGGGATATTTCAGAGTAAATAGTACTGGATGTTACAAATGTACAGCAAAATTGCAAAAACAAGCTCAGATTTACAGCAAAAATATGAAATACCCTTCGTAGTAACAAGAAGCAGGATCTGCCAAAAATCGTGGGGAGATCCTTGACTTAAACAATGTCTCTTTTCGTTTTTTTTAGGGAATCTTCTGTCAATTAAGCCGATTGTGTTCTAATTGAACTATCTGCAAATTAAATACTCTGCCTGTCAAAGCTAGCACATGAATACCAACCCCTTTGATACATCATTGAGGGAGAATGTGAGGAAGGATTTTTCACACTGACTGTAAGGGTGGTAGATGTAGAATCAAGTAGAGCTATCAAAAGGATATTAGATTAGTTCAAGGTAAAATAATTAGCAGGGCAATGGGACTGAACAGATTACCCTACAGAAAGCCCTCATTCACTAAGTGGGTCAAAAGGCCCCCTTTTCCACTGTGAAGGTCATATGACTCTAGCTCTGTGATAAGCTATTTGAGGGTATAGTAAGTAGAGTCATTGAAGAGGAAGTGGTGAGTGTGGTTTAATTGGGCTTTCAGCTTTAGATAAGGTCCAGCACAAGAGCAGGCTGAACAAAATTGGGGCATATGGAAAGGGGATGTTATATCCAGATCAACTGACAGTTGGCAAATAGATCAGAATAGGGTGGCAAGGTAACATAGTGATTAGCCCTATCGCTTTACAGCACCAGCAATTACCGATCGAGGTTTGATTCCCACCACTGTCAAAAAGGAGTTTGTACATTCTCCCCATAACCGTGTGGGTTTCCTCTGGGTGCTCTGGTTTCCTCTCACATTCCAAAGATGTACGGTTAGGGTTAGGGAGTTCTGGGCATGCTACATTGGCACCGGAAGTATGGCGACACTTGCAGGTTGCCCCCTGCACAATGATCAGGCTGCCTTGGTTAATGCAAAATGACACACTTCTCTGTATGTTTCAACATACATGTGACAAATAAAGCTAATCTTTCTGACCTTCAAAAGCAAAGAGTAGGAGTAGACAGATTCTTCTCAGGTAGGCAGGTTATGACCAGTGAAGTACCACAGGAATCAGTGTTTGGTTCCTGTCTATCTCAATCTATAATGACAATTTGATTGCAGGGACAAATATTTCCAAATTTGTTGTCAATACGAAGCTAAATGGAAACACAAGAGAAGTGCAGATGCTGGAATCTGGAACATCACACAAGGTGGTGGAGAAAATTAGTAAGGTAAGCAGCATCTATGGAGGGAAATGGATTGCATTTAGAAAAATAAGAGATGACTTCTTTGAAGCATACAATATTCTACAGGGTAAGATGCTGGGAGGCTGTTTCGCGTGACAGAGGAAGAACTCAGAATCATAGTCTTGAAATAAGGACGAGGTCATTTAGGACTGAAATGAAGAGACATTTCTTCACTTGACTGGAGCCATTTCTTCATTCCTTTATCAACTGCAAATCAGCTTTCAATACCATCATCCCCTCAAAGCTAATAAATAAGCACCTCGACCTTGGCCTCAATACCTCCTTGTGCAACTGGATCCTTGATTTCCTCACTCATAGACCCCAGTCAGTTCAGTTTGGCAACAACATCTTCTCCATAATCTCCATCAGCACAGGTGCACTACAATGCTGTGTGCTTAGCCCTCTGCTCTACTCGCTTTACACTTAGCCCCCTGCTCTACTGGCTGAGCACAGCTCCAATGCCATATTTAAGTTTGTTGACGACACCACTGTCATTGGCTGAATCAAAGGTAGTGACAAATCAGCATACAGGAGGGAGACTGAAAATCTGACTGAGTGATGCCATAACAACAACCTTTTACTCAATGTCAGCAAGTCCAAGGAGCTGATTATTGACTTCAGGAAGAGAAAACAAGAGGTCCATGAATCAGTCCTTATCGGAGGATCAGAAGTGGAGAGGGTCAGCAACTTTCAATTCCTCGGTGTTATTATTTCGGAAGATCTGTCCTGGGCCCAGCACGCAAGTGCAATTGCGAAGAAAGCACGGCAGCACCTCTACTTCCTTAGGAACTTGTGAAGATCTGGCATGACATCTAAAACTTTGACAAACTTTGATAGATGTGTAGTGGAAAGTATATTGACTGACTGCATCACAGCCTGGTATGGGAACACCAATGACCTTAAATGGAAATCCTGCGGAAAGCAGTGGATACAGCCCAGTCCATCACGGGTAAAGCCCTCACAACCATCGAGCATGTCTACATGGAACGCCGTTGCAGAAAAGCAGCATCCATCATCAGGGACCCCCACCATCCAGGTCGTGCTCTCTTCTCGCTGCTGCCATCAGGAAGAAGGTACAGGAGCTTCAGGACTCACACCACCAGGTTCAGGAACAGTTATTACCCCCCAACCATCAGGCTATTGAACCAGGTGGGATAACTTCACTCAACTTCACTTGCCCCCTCACTGAACTGTTCCCACAACCTATGGGCTCACTTTCAAGATCTCTTCATCTCATGTTCTTGATATTTATTGCTTATTTATTTATTATTATTTCTTTCTTTGTGTAGCTGAATGCCCAAGTTGGTGTGGTCTTTCATTGATTCTGTTATGATTATAATTCTATAGATTTATTGAGTACACCCACAAGAAAATGAATCTCTGGGTTGGATATGGTGACATATATGTACTTTGAAAATAAATTTACTTTGAACTTTGAACTCAGAGTGGTGAATCTTTGAAATTCTCTACTGTAGAGGGTTGTGGAAGCTCAGTCATTTATTGTATTCAGAAATGGGGTTGATAGACTTCTGGATATTGAGGGCATCAAGATTATGAGGGTAAAGAAGCTCAACTCTGATTTTATTGATTTTACGGGGCTGAATAACTTACACTTGCAGCTATTTCATATGTTCCTGCATATGTCAGAAAAACCTACACTGCAGATACAGAATTTTCAAGACAGCAGCTCCTTCATGAGTGCTTCTGCTTTGAACTTTAACCTTTGCTCTTTGTCCCTTAATTTCCTTTTTACTGTCTTTACTGTTTAAACCCTTGTGACTCTGATAACAAGTGCTTTTTAACCCAAAGCTACATGTGCAGAGCTCCCATCCTGTCTCCTTACTGCATGTGTTTGTTTCAATGGGCTTTCCACCTTGCTCCTCATTGTCGCCGTTACAATGATGTGTTCAGTCAGCGAAGGCACTGCAAATGACTACTGGACTCCTGAAATAGAGTCATAGACTCATAGAAAGTACAGCACAGAATACAGGCCCTTTGGACCATCTAGTTCATGCTGAACCATTTAACTTGCCTACACACATCGACCTGCTTACGCCTACCATCCATGTAGCTATCCAAATGTCATATCATTGCCAAAGTCTCACATGTCCTAACAAGAAAACATATAGCAATGCATCCACAAGTACTTTTCCCCTCTAAAATCTCCCAGACTCAGGTTGTATCTCTAAAGTTCAAAGTAAATTTATTTTCAAAGTACGTATATGCCACCATATGCTACCCTGAGATTCATCTTCTCAGTAATGGTTAACATAAATTTGTTGATACTTCAAGCATAAGGCACCCTCTAACACTAACTTCAGTCTCCTTCAAATTGTCCCCTGATTTCTGTTACACCCAAGCTGTACCAATTCTAATTATCTCTGTCATTTATTAATGAGAATTCCTCCAAGGCTACTCACACGCACAACTTAATCGTCTCTTACGCACAACCTGTCATTCCAAAGCCTTTCCACTGTCTGCAAAACATGTCACAGCATGTGAGTACATTTTTCTTCTCATTCCTCATATGCTAAATCTCCTCCCAATTTCGTTACCCAGGCAACGAACATCCACAAAATGGGAGCACCTAACTATCTCTATAATGCTCAAAGGTATTTCCAGCTTTGATTCTTGATCATCAACATTTCAGTTACCACTAACAAGAAACCAATCACAAAAGGCAGGGTGATAAAGGGATGGGTGTGTGCGTGTGAAGTCTCTCACCTCCCTACTCCTTACAGCTTTTCCATGACCTACAAGGCACAAGTGGTTCCATGTGACAGAGCAGACTCTATTTGCTTGGATAGGTGCAGTTCCAATGATATGTGATGCTCAACACATCCAGAGCAAAGGAAAGGCAATGGAGGCCAAGTCATTGGGAATATTTAAAGTGGAAGTTAATAGGATTCAAAAAGGCATCAAAGGTTACAGGCAGAATGGGGTTGAGAGGAAAAATAAATTAGCCATGATTGAATGGCGAAGCTGACTCGATGTGTCGAAAATGCTCCTATGTCTCATGTCAAAATTAATTGCACTGTAATTTTGTAACCTTGCACAGTACCGCTGCCACGAAACAAATTTCACATCATTTAGGCAAGTGAAAATAAACCTGATTCTGAATTAAAAGAGTGTTCAGGAATTAAAAGAAATAACATCCTGTGATACAGAAAACCTGCAAGTTTGGCACCAATAAGGTTCCAGGCATGCCGGATTATCAGAGTATTCAGAGTTTTACAGAAACAGGCCACTTGCCCATCAAGTCAAAGAGCCAGGAAAAGTAGGTATGGAAGTAATGGTTTGATAAGGAGCAGCAATCACAGTGGGCATAGATTAAATTAGGTTTAAGTACTGTGTGTACCTTAATGGTTTTTTTCATCCATATAGACACCCATTTCTGATTTAGCCCATTACCCCCACTGGGGCATAGGTTGCCAACAGCAGCTCACCAAAGTCCTCTGTGCTGGGCTGAAGGTTGTTGGGCCCCATGGCTTCCATTTTCACCATGTGACTTCATACATCTTCCAGGCGAAGATCTTTCCTCTCGCAGGGCTGAGGTCTTTGGAGCTTCTGTTGGTGTTTCTGTAGCTCTGGGATGGATTGCTAGCCTCATGCCCAACCCTCCTCCTTCTACAGCCAGGCTTGGGACCGTCCATGGCGGAGTTAAGCAAATGTATCCTCTTGTGAAGGAACACATTAAACATTATTATATCAATTGCAGTTGTAAAAACATATAAATGTGTCCTTTAGGAACTTAATGCGTTTTTCCATTGTTCTCAGCATAAATTCCTCCTCACACACTATTCCAAAGTACCCAAAATACTTGTAAACACTTCCATCCAGTAGATATGCAAGGAACTAATCCTGTTATCCCACTCACACATCTCTCCTTGGCCTATTGGGAGAGAAACAGCCTTTGTATTTCCTTCTGTAATTACATATTCTTGAAATATATATTCCTTCCAAGCCAATGACCTTATGATGCTTTCATTAATATTATGACTTGAATGGAATCTTAAACTCAGGGAGCATGACATTTTTCACCTTACCTGGTACCCCGTCCAAATGATCATGGTGGTCCTATTCCCCAAATGTCACTTTGGTCCTGTATTATTCTGGGATCTTCTCTCACTTAAGCACCGCATTGTGTAGTTTTAAAACTATCATTCTTTTCAGGTCACTATTAGTACATTTAAGAGCGGCCATTCCAATGCTCTCTGGCCATCCACTATAATCAGTAACCCTGTTCAAATTCAATCTAACCCACTGCAGTTCACATTCTTCTCTAGACGTCAGGTTTAACCCAGTGCCCTGTTATTGAAGGAAGTTGCAATGTTTAACCAGTATAATTAATCTGTGACTTCAGATCCAGAGCAAAGTGTTTGATCCTTGACTGTTCCGTAAGGTGGCCCAACAAGTTGTTTTATCAAAGGTAAATTAAGAATGGGCAATAAATGGTGACCTTGTTAATGACTGAATGAAAGTAAGTAAGTAAATAAATAGTAGAACTCTCATTGCATTCAAATCCCATCATCTCCTGTCAGTCTCCTCCATAGCTTTTTTAATCCATGAAAATCCCTATAAATTCTGCACTCCTTTAATTCTGATTCCTTATCCATCTCTCGCACCCTTTGTCCATGGATATCAACTGAGGGCTTAACCAGGCCCCAAGATCAGAAATTCCCTCCATAGACTTCTCTTCTCGACACCTCTTTTGGGAAGCTCCTTAAAAATCTATTTGACTGACCGTTTAGTCACCTCTTCCCATTTCTCCTTCATTGTCTTGGTGTCAAAGTTTATCCAGTTGTACAACTGGGAAAACCTCCCAAGGTGTATCATATGTCAGAGGCTGTACAATAATGCATGTTGTTTTGATATATTTATCCAATTTTAAACAGAATTTGTTCAAGCTGTAGTCATAAGCATTAGCTCCATTGGTGAATGAAGCATATTCACTGCTTTAGTTTACTCTTAAAATGACAGATCAATTGAACAGGAGCAACTAAAGAGGTTTTGAGAGTACTAGAATATAAAAGCAAAGATGTAATGCTAAAGGTTTATAAGGAATTGGTCAGACTGCACTTGGAGTATTGTGAGCAGTTTTGGGCCCCTTATCTAAGAAAGAATGTGTTGGTATTGGAAAGGGTGCAGAAGAGGTGGTAAGGATATCAAAGGTTATGGGAAGAAGGCAGGAAAATGGAGCTGAAGAGGATAATAAATCAGCCATGATCAAATGGTGGAGCAGGTTCGATGAGCTGAGTGGCTCGATTCTGCTCCTGTGTCCTATGGTCTCATGGTCTCATAATGTGATTGATATAATGACTTTGATGGAATAATATGTCAGCAAACCAAGATGACTCAGATTTCATATGATTTGGAGAGAGGGTTTGTTACATAACCAAGGAAGTTTAGTCCTGTATTCAGATGTATGTTTAGTAATCCCAGTAATTTAAAAATAGATTTAGAAACTTGTACGACTTGGATTTGAGCAAGATAGGAGCAGTGGGAAGGGAGATCATGATAGAAGTCATGAACAAGAAGGATTAAGTCAGTTCACCAACCTAACGTGGGGAACCTTACTGAAAGGCGTCAAGACTTGTATACATATATCACATCCATTGGTCCTGCTTATCTATTTCACTATCCTCAAAGAACTGCAATAGGTTAGTCAAACATGATTTTCCTTTGATAAATCCATGCTGATTCTGCTATTCTTTTCAAGGTCAAAACCCAAGATGCTAGAGGAACTCAGTAGGTCAGGCAGCAGCCGGGGAGGGATGTAGACAGTTTTAAAAGTTTCAAAGGTACATTTAATGTCAGAGAAATGTATACAATATACATCCTGAAATGCTTTTTCTTCGCAACCATCCACGAAAATAGAGGAGTGCTCCAAAAGAATAAACAATAGTTAAATGTTAGAACCCCACAGCCCACCCCCAGCTCCCCACTCCCTCCCACACGTAATCAGCAGCAAAGCAACGATCCCCTCTCCCCCCACCAGCAAAAAAACATCGGCACCTATCACCGAGCACTCAAGCGTGCAGCAAAGCATCAGCAAAGAGACAGACTTGCAGATACCCCAAGGACTACTCGTTCACGTGGTATTCAACATACCACAGGCTCTCTCTCTCCCTAATAATGGAGAAAGAGGTGTCTCCGTTTCACAGCGAGAGGGGAGACATAACAAACAACTCACTGATTTACGATGTTAAAAGTCCATTGCGTCGCCTTTTCTGAGCTCTGTGCCCAAAGATCTCGGGTCGAGGCTTTGTCTGACCCACTGAGTTCCTCCAGCATCTTATTTGTCACTCCAGGTTCCAGCACCTGCCGTCTCCTGTGTCTCCATTCCTTTCAGCATGTTCTGTTAATACATCCTTCGTTATAGATATCAACATTTTCCCTACTAATGAGATTGGGCTAACAGATCAGTAGTTTTCTGGTGGTTTTCTCTCCCCCTCCTTTCTTAAAGAGTGTGTCATATTTGCTGGCCTCTAATCCACATGTTCAATACAAGGATCATTTAATCTTGGAAAATAATAACTAGAGTGCTCATTGTCTAAGATTATAAAGATAACAATTAGCTTTATTTATCGCATATAATCGGAACATACAGTGCAATGCGTTGTTTGCAACAAATCAAATCAGCAAGGATCTTCATGGCCTTCTCTTTCAAAACTTTGGGGAGAATGGCCAGACTGGGTCAAGCTGACAGGAAGGTGACACTCACTCACATAAACGTGTGTTACAGCAGTGGTGTGCAGAAGAGCATCTCTGAAAGCACACCATGTTGAACCTTGAAGTGGATGGAATACAGCAGCAAAAGAGCATGAACATACACTCAGTGGCCACTTTATTAGATACCTCCTGAACTGAATAAAGTTACCACCAAGTGTATGTTTCTTGCAAGTTTCAAATTATACCTTGAATTTCTTTATCAATTTCATTGTCCTTTTTCCTGAAATTTACAATACTTCGAATCATCAGACCTGCTGCTATCTCTGCCAATATTAAACTGAAAGTCTTTTTCTTTGAATTAATACTATCTTCAGTGTCAGTAGTGCCATCTTTCAAATATCTGGGGAGCATTCTCTCTGAGGATAGTGGCTTGACAACGACATCCAGAGCCTCATTAAACAGGCATCAGCTGCCTTTGGGAGACTTCGGCGTAGAGTCTTTCAGGACAGGAGCCTTTGTCCCTCCACAAAGGTCGCGAGCCTGATGGTTGGGGGGTAATAACTGTTCCTGAACCTGATGGTGTGAGTCCTGAAGCTCCAGTACCTCCTTCCTGATGGCAGCAGTGAGAAGAGAGCATGACTGGGATGGTGGGGGTCCTTGATGATGGATGCTGGTTTCCTGCGACAGCTCTCTGTGTAGATGTGCTCACTGGTGGGGAGGGCTTTATTCATGATGGACTAGGCCATATCCACTATTTTCGTAAGCTTTTTTATTCAAGAGTGAAGGTTGGCACAACATTGTGGGCTGAAGGGCCTGTAATGTGTGCTGTAATGTTCTATGTTCACTACAGCTAACTCATTTTCTTTGTTTAGATACATATACTGTAAGGCTGTAGTTTTTGATTGAACTACATAACTCACTTTTCCTTAAAGACCCTTTTGCAAAAAGATTATCAGCGAACACGTTCTTATTTAAACCAGAACAAGATCCGGCATAACCTTTACTCTAGTTTGTTCCTATTCAATGCATTCCATGAACTTGTCCTCCAACTTACGACTGCCCTGAAGGCAACGGTGAATTTTATAATTAATGTATGACTTTGCTGTGATATGGCTCCTAAGGATTGGGAAACCATTCATGCTTTTTTTATGGACCTTAGTTGTTGGAGAGTTTTGTTATTCAATGGGGATAGCTTATAAACATAGAACACAGAAAAGCTACAGCACAATACAGGCCCTTCAGCCCACAAAGCTGTGCTGAACATGTCCCCACCTTAGAATTACTGAGGATTTACCCATAGCCCTCTATTTTTCTAAGCTCCATGTATCCATCCAGGAGTCTCTTAAAAGACCCTATCGTATCCACCTCCACCACCGTCGCCGGCAGCCCATTCCACGCACTCACCACTCTCTGCATAAAAAACTTACCCCTGACATCTCCTCTGTACCTGCTTCCAAGCACCTTAAAACTATGCCCTCTCGTGCTAGCCATTTCAGCCCTGGGAAAAAGCCTCTGACTATCCACACGATCAATGCCTCTCACCATCTTATATACCTCTATCAGGTCACCTCTCATCCTCTATCGCTCCAAGGAGAAAAGGCCGAGTTCACTCAACCTATTCTCATAAGGCATGCTCCCCAATCCAGGCAACATCCTTGTAAATCTCCTCTGCACCCTTTCTATGGTTTCCACGTCCTTCCTGTAGTGAGGCGACCAGAATTGAGCACAGTACTCCAAGTGGGGTCTGACCAAGGTCATATATAGCTGTAACATTACCTCTCAGCTCTTAAACTCAATCCCATGATTGATAAAGGCCAATGCACCGTTTAACCACAGAGTCAACCTGCGTAGCAGCTTTGAGTGTCCTATGGACTCGGACCCCAAGATTCCTCTGATCCTCCACACTGCCAATAATACTATATTCTGCCATCGTATTTGACCTACCAAAATGAACCACCTCACACTTATCTGGGTTGAACTCCATCTGCCACTTCTCAGCCCAGTTTTGCATCCTAGCAATATCCCATTGTAACCTCTGACAGCCCTCCACACTATCCACAACACCTACAACCTTTGTGTCATCAGCAAATTTACTAACCCATCCCTCCACTTCCTCATCCAGGTCATTTATCAAAATCATAAAGAGTAGGGGTCCCAGAACAGATCCCTGAGGCACACCACCAGCCACTGACCTCCATGCAGAATATGACCCGTCTACAACCACTCTTTACCTTCTGTGGGCAAGCCAGTTCTGGACCCACAAAGCAATGTCCCCTTGGATCCCACGCCTCCTTACTTTCTCAATAAGCCTTGCATGGGGTACCTTATCAAATGCCTTGCTAAAATCCATATACTGCTCTACCTTCATCAATGTGTTGAGTCATATCCTCAAAAAATTCAATCAGGCTCGTAAGGCACAACCTACCTTTGACAAAGCCATGCTGACTATTCCTAATCATATTATGCCTCTCCAAATGTTCATAAATCCTGCCTCTCAGGATCTTCTCCATTAATTTACCAACCACTGAAGTAAGAGTCACTGGTCTATAATTTCCTGGGCTATCTCTACTCCCTTTCTTGAATAATGGAACAACATCCGCAACCCTCCAATCCTCCGGAACCTCTCCCGTCCCCATTGATGATGCAAGGATCATTGCCAGAGGCTCAGCAATCTCCTCCTTCGCTTCCCACAGTAGCCTGGGATACATCTCACCCGGTCCCAGCAACTTATCCAACTTGATAAGCTTGGTAGGCAAAAGCCTTGTGCTTAGGGTCACAAGAGTCAAAGAATAATATCACAGAGAACAGGCCCTTCAGCCCAACTCATTATATAACCATATAACAATTACAGCACAGAAACAGGCCATCTCGGCCCTTCTAGTCCGTGCTGAACTCTTACTCTCACCTAGTCCCACCGACCTGCACTCAGCCCATAACCCTCCATTCCTTTCCTGTCCATATAGCTATCCAATTTAACTTTAAACGACAACATCGAACCTGCCTCAACCACTTCTGCTGGAAGCTCATTCCACACAGCCACCACTCTCTGAGTAAAGAAGTTCCCCCTCATGTTACCCCTAAACTTTTGCCCTCTAATTCTCAACCCATGTCCTTTTGTTTGAATCTTCCCCACTTTCAGTGGAAAAAGTCTAACCACGTCAACTCTATCAATCATTCATACCAACTAACACGTCCATCTAAGCTAGTCCCATTTTCTCACTCCTTACTTACTTACCTACTGCCCGTTATGCCACTGGTCCTTAAGGCAGCAATGAAAGTCCTCCATTTCTGGCATTGGTCAGGGTTTCCTTCATCATGTCAGTGGCTTCCTCTCAATTTTGTTTTACCAGTCAGGGTTGTTAGCCCTAAGTTGAACCCCTGGAACCTAGAGGGCCTGGTGGACCACTCTTGGTCTACCCTCTACCCTTTGACCTTTTTTGGCAAAAACCAAAGCACAAAGCCCTGACTCCAGCCTCACGTACTTTACTGATCACTTGAAGCTCATCCCTGAAGCTGGGCAAACAAGCAATAGACTATGTACTCCAACTCAGTAACTGAGACTGGCATTTCCTTTGAGATTATAGAACTCTAGTTAAGCTGCATCTGGGATATTCCATACAGTTCTGGTCACCCTGCTCTTGGAAGGATGGTGAAGCTTTGGAGAGGGCGCCTAAGAGCTTTACCAGGATGCTGTCTGGATTAGAGGGCATGTGCTACAATGGAAGGTTGGACAAACTTGGTTTGTTTCTCAGCAGTGGCAGAGGTTGAGGGGAGATCTGACAGAGGTTTATAAGATCATGCAAGGCATGGATAGAGTAGACAGACAGTATCTTTTCCCCAGGGTTGAAATGTCTAACAGCAGGGGGCGTGCATTTAAGGTGAGAGGGGTTAATTTCAAAGGAGATGTGAAGGGCAAGTTTTTTTTACACAGAGAGTGGTGGGTCTCTGGGGTAGTGGTAGAGGAAGGTACATTAGAGACTTCTAAGGGATGTTTTGATAGACACATGAATGTGAGGGAAATGGGAGGATAGCGACATTGTGTAGGTAGTCATTTGATTACTAATTTAATTGGTTTGGCACAACATTGAGGGCCAAAGGGTCTGTTCCTGTGCTGTGCTCTTCTATGTTCTATGTTGTCTAGAGTGGATGTACTGTAGGTTGAACAGCCTCCCATCTCTCCGTAGATTAGTTCTACTTCAGGAAATTTAACAGAGGTGAGGGCTGTGACAAGAAAGAGAGAAAAAAGTAACGGCAGAATGGTCCAGCATATCCTGACAGCAGTCTACCCTGAGATCGGTTCTGTTGTGGAACTGTTATTTGAATCAAGGTCTCCATGCCATTGTGAAGCAAACACAAACACAGATGACTTTCTGTGGGTAGCTAAATTTGCTTCACACTCACTTTTTGCTAATAGAGTCAAAGGCTTTAGTGCTTTTTAAAAAGGCAATGCATACTGATACCATTGATACTATTCCCCGCATTTCTCTTGAAGCTGGTGTGTGTGGTGAAGATAAAGTCCACTATGACTCAAATCCAGATTGTGAAGTAGGGAGCAGTTTTAGGGAGGAGGTGCTTGCCGAGGACCCCGATAGTGATTTTCCCTGTGGCACACAGAAGGGAGACGCAACTGTAGTCAGACATGTTTCCTTTGTTGAATGTGGCCTTGATTACCGTATCTCTGAGTTCTCCTGGCACATCCTCTACTTTACAGAAGCAGATGATTGAAGTTGTGCATTCTCTGCCAAGTTTTAGAATTCCAGCTAAGGTCTGAACATTCCATTAACACTCAATGTAACAGTGATTAATGTCCATGCATCAGGTTACGAAGTGAAGTCAAGAACGATGCAGTTCTTTTATATTAAATTTCTTCAAATTGAGAAAGAACACCTTTACCTGAAGTGAATTCATTCTTACAGCCTTTCTCAACTATTGAAGAAATAATTCAAAATGAAGGTAATTCAGGATATTTCAATTTTAGATTTTAACAGCATAGAACATAGAAAATAGCACATCGAACAGTAAAGCACAGGAACAGGCCTTTCTGTCCACAATGTCTATGCTGACCATGCAGGCAATTTTCACTAACCCCCATCTGCCTGCACATGGTCTGTATACCTCATTTTGTCATCTGTTCGAGTGCCTGTCCAAGTTCCTCTTAAACAGTGCTGTAGTATCTGCTCCACCACATGTTTCTGTTATTTTTTTAAACAAAATAAACTTTATTCATAGTAAAAACCATCCAATAAACTATTCAATGCCTTTTTCATTCTTTACACTTATGGTCAATGTTTTCCATACCGTTTTATTGCATTCATACACATGAAAATGCTTCCAGCACTTCCCTTAGCAGTGTGTTTCAGGCACTTAGCCCTCTCTGTCTGAAAACTTAACTCGTAAATCTCCTTTAAACTTTTCCCCCCTCACCTTAAACTTATGCCCTCTAGTACTTCCACCCTGAGAAACTAACTCAATCTTCTCTTATAATTAGCACATTGTATTTTTAACCTAAATCTCTCGGACAGCGATCAAGATTGTGAGTGAAAAGAATTTGCAGTTCATCACCCATTCCTGAAAAAAAAAGAGAGATTTGCTAGTTTGTCAGAGAGAAAGCAGTCTCATGGGGACTAACTCCATTAATGGCCCTGGTTTGGAAAATTCTTAACAACATAGGCCAGCTTCTGGTCACTGGTTGATATTAAAATATGGATTGACTAACATTTGAACAAGAAACTGCTTCTACATTGATACCGTTAAGATGCAAAATTTGATTAGGTCACTACTGAAATGTTATAATTGTTCTGCATATTATTGATAAAACAGCACAGCTCTTGGTATAAGTAATGATACTCATCTTTCATAGCAAAAGAGTTTGTCTGTTCTCCCTGTGACCGTGTGGGCTTTCTCCGGGTGCTCTGGTTCCCTCCCACATTCCAGAGACTTAGGGGTTACTAGGTTAATTGGTCACATGGGTGAACTTGGGTGGAACAGGCTCGTTGGGCTGGAAGGGCTTGTTACCATGCTGTATCTCTAAATAAAAAAATTAAATATGTATAACATGATTTTCCCTGCAAGGAAGCATATCAGCTATTTCCCTAGTAGTTGTAACAAGAATTCTACTATCAGGACCAATGTAACAATCAACAATATAACAATCAACAATGTAACAAGCATTTCGCTATCAGAAACAACATAACAGTTATAATATCGCCAAAAACAACAAGCAATCTACTGATGGGAGTTTCAAACTACAATTTCCCAACTGAATAATGAGGTTCTTGTTCTTACAAGGCAACAAAGTTGTCACTCTAAATATAATTTAGGGAAAGGTATTGTGAGTAGTAATAGGCTGCAGGGGAAATTACCTATGAACAAAGATGATTTGATGTCGAAATAAATTTCATAAACGTGAACTTATTGGTGGTAATATTTTATTTTACGTGCTGTGTGTGACATACGTTATGTGGTCTGGAGGAATGTTGTTTTGTTTGGTTGTACTTATGTCCTGGCAGATGACAATAAACTTGGACTTGTTCATAATTGATCATTTCAAATAACGTATTCCACGATCTTCAGACGTGACAATCTTCCACTCAAATTGGTGTTATCCAAATCAAGTCACTACTTCCTAACACAGTTAAGTTCGAGAGACAATCAACACTGGCACGCCTTAGGGATGTGTGCTTAGCCCACTGTTCTACTCGCTCTATACCCATGACAGTGTAGCTATGCATAGCTCAAGCGCCATCTATACATTTTCTGATGATACAACCATTGTTGGCAGAATTTCAGATGGTGACGAGAGGGCGTACAGGAGAGAGATATACCAGCTAGTTGAGTGGTGTCGCATCAACAACCTTGCACTCAATGCCGGCAAGACCAAACAACTGATTGTGGAGTTCAGGAAGGGTAAGATGAGGGAACAGAAACCTATCCTCATGGAGGAATCAGAAGTGAAAAGAGTGAGCAATTTCAAGTTCCTGGGTGTCAAGATCTCTGAGGACTTAACCGGGATGCAACTATAAAGAAGGCAAGGCAGCAGCTATACATCATTCAGAGTTTGAGGAGATTTGGTATGTCACCTAAAACACGCAGAAATATCTACAGATGTAATGTGGAGAACATTCCAATTAGCTGCATTACCGTCTGGTATAGGGAGCGGGTGCACAAGATTGAAGTAAGTTGCAGAAATCTGTAAAATTAGTCAGCTCCATCATAGATACTAGCCCCCGTAGTATCCAAGACATCTTCAAGAAGTGGAGCCTTAGGAAGGTGATGACCATTATTAAGGACCCCCATCACCCAGGGCATGCCCCCTTCTCATTGTTACCATCAGGAAGGAGGTACAGGAGCCTGAAGGCACACACGCAGTGATTCAGGAATCGCTTCTTCCTCCTTGCCATCAGATTCCTAAATGGACATTGAACCTATGAACACTACCTCACTACTTTTTTATTTCTTATTTTAATAGACATATATATACTTAACGTAACTCAGTTTTTTCTCTATATTCATTTATCATGTATTGCATTGTTGTGCCAACATAAAGTTAACAAATTTCACGACATATGCCAGTATATTAAACCAGATTCCGATTTCGAGTGTAATTTATATTTGTACTGCTGGTTCTTCTGAACAACTGAAGTGAACATACCCACCATAGTGTCAACTGTGATTTTCTGATTAAGTCAATGAAATACAAGTGTTTCACTGTCAAAATGATGCAGGGAGGATTGATTATTCATTGAATTTAAATGAGATTCCTTATTTTGACCTCCTTATTATGCAATAACTGACAGCAATTAAATTACAATTACAGAACCAGTAAACCAGCCCAAAGCTGTTTCACCTGCTTTGCATTGTCGAAAAAAAAACAATGTCTCAACAATCAGGATCAGCTAGAGATGAAAGTAAGCAATCTCTCCCAACCGCAGGTATCAGGTTCCTTTGGCTTCAGTCAGTTTTCACTTTGTTTCTGGATTTACACGACCATTTATTAGCAACTACTCTCTAGCTGTAGTGTAAAGGTGTTCTTACATTATGTAAAAAAGACAAAAGTATTAATAAGAAGCATTGCTTATTTTCCTTGTACAACTTAACTATGAATACACACAACATATTTTAGCTTAAAAATTGAGATTGTATTTCCAATGGTTTATAACACTTAATTCAAGATTGCTTCCAACTTTGGTACCATACAGGACCCCAGGAGAAACAGCTGACCACTTATGCTGTCTCTCACATAAGTCGCCTCGGTAGGATCATATGATTCTAGCTTGGCCACATTCATTCTGCTGCCGAAGCCCCACTGCAATAATAGCTACGACAGCGGCACTACCAGCTTGCATCCATGTAGTTCATACAAAGTAGCAAAAGGCCTATGGTTGCTCAGGGTGCTGATCAACAAAACTTGATGTTTGGGCACATAAAAGGGATGTTTAGGCAGAAAAGTAACAGTTTGGTTGAAGAGGTAGGATTTATAGAGAACCTCAAAAGACGGGAAGAGAGGTGGAGAGGTTAGGGGAAGGAATTCCAGAGCTTAGGTCCTGGACAGCTGAAAGCAGGGCTGCCGTGAGTAGAGTGATCTAATTTGGGTTCAGTAAAAAGGCCAGTAAAGCAGAAACAGTACTTAAATATATTTTGTACATTTGTAGGGAAGGAGGAGATTACAAAGATAGTGAGGAAGAAGTCCAGGGAAGGATCTGAAAAACAAGAGCAAAGATTTTAAATTACAGCCATTGCTTTATCAGGAGTATTATCTTGTATATTATGGCTAGCACGGGAGGGCAGTTTTAAGGTGCTTGGAAGTAGGTACAGAGGAGATGTCAGGGGTAAGTTTTTTATGCAGAGAGTGGTGTGTGTGTGGAATGGGTTGCCGGCAACAGTGGTGGAGGCGGAAACAACAGGGTCTTTTAAGATGCTCCTGGATAGGTACATGCAGCTCAGAAAAATAGAGGGCTATGGGTAGCCCTAGGTAATTTCTCAGGTGAGGGCATGTTTGGCTCAGGTTTGTGGGTCGAAGGGGCCTGTATTGTGCTGTAGGCTTTCTATGTTTCAATGATACGATATAGGTCAACAAATTCAGGGGTGATGGATGTAAGGACATGGCTTGAGTTAGCACTGATCTCAAACCTCTGGAAAACAGATAAAGGAAGGGTGATCAGGAACATGCCGGAGTGCATGTACTTGTTACCTCTTAGCCTGACTGCTCCAATGTAAACATCCCACAGTGCAAACCTCTGATTCATTTGTACCAATTCACACTGGAGTTTCACTCTGGCTCACCATAAGTCAATTTTAAGATTCTCTCATCCTTACTTCTAAATTCTCCCGTGGCTTAGCCTCCCTTCTCATCCAACTCTACACCACTTCGAAATATGCTCCTTTTGGACTTCTTTTCTTCTCGTTTTTAAGCACTGCCCCAATAGTACCAGTGTCTTCAGCTGCCAATCCACCAGATTCTGGAATTTCCTCCATAAAACACTCAAACGGCCAAGAAATTCATAGAATATGTGAAACAAAGTTGGACCATATGGAAATAGGGTAACATACAAATGTGGGTTCAAAGTTAGTTAATAGATGCAAAGCAAAGAGGAATAGCTAACTCTTTTTCAAAGTTCAAAATTCAAGGTAAATTTATTATCAAAGTATGAATATGCCCCCATATACCACCCTGAGATTAATTTTCCTGCAGACATTCAGAATAGAACAAAGAAATACAACAGAAAAACTGCACACAAAGACTGACAAACTATCAATCTGCAAAAGAAGACAAGCTGTATCAAACAGAATCATGATCAGGTTTAATATTACTGACGTATATCGTGAAATTTGTTAACTTTGCAGCAGCAGTGCAATGCAATGCATGATAATGTAGAAAAAAACTGTGAATCACAGTAAGTATATATTAAATAGTTAAATTAAATAAGTAGTGCAAAAACGGAAGTACAAAATAAAGTAGTGAGGTAGTATTCATGGGTTCAATGTCCATTCAGAAATCGGATGGCAGCGGGGAAGAAGCGTTCTTGAATTTGTCCCTTCAGGCTTCTGTACCTCCTTCCTGATGGTAACAAAGAGAAGTGGACGTGTCCTGGGTGGTGAGGGACCTTAATGAAGGATGCCACCTTTTTAAGGCACCGCTCTTGAAGGTGTCTTGGGTACTACAAGGGCTAGTGCCCATGATGGAGCCGACTAATTTTACAACTCTCTGCAGCTTTCTTTGATCCTGTGCAGTTGCCGCACACCCCCCCCCCACCCCACCACCATACCAGACAGTGATGCAGCCAGTTAGAATGCTCTCCATGGTACATCTGTAGAAATTTGTGAGTGTTTTAGGTGACACACCAAATCTTCTCAAACTCCTAATGAAATATAGCCGCTGTCTTGCCTTCCTTATAGCTGCATCGATATGCTAGGACCAGGTTATGTCCTCGGAGATATTGACACCCAGGAACTTGAAATTGCTCACTCGATTCACTTCTGATCCCGCTACGAGAACCTGTGTGTACAATGCCTATAACAAAATGTATTCACCCCCCACCCCCAGAAGTTTTCATGTTTTATTGTTTCACACGGTGATTTTAACTTGGCTTTTTTGACAATGATCAGCAGAAAAAGACTCTTTTATATCAAAATGAAAACAGATCTCTACAAAGTGAACTAAATTAATTACAAATATAAAAGACAAAATAATGGATTGCATACATATTCACCCCCTTTAAGATGACACAAAAAATCATCACTGGTGCAGCCAGGCTTTAGAAGTTACATAATTAGTTAAATGAAAATCTGTTTTTGGAGACCTGTGTGCAGTCAAGGTGTTTCAATTGAATGTAGTAAAAATACACCTGTATCTGGAAGGTCCAACTGCTGTTGAGTCAGTATCCTGGCAAAAACTCTAGCATGGAGACAAAAGAACACTCCAAGCGACTCCGCGAAAAGGTTATTTAAAAGCACAAGTCAGGAGACGGATACAAGAAAATTTCCAAGTCACTGAATACCCATTGGAGTATAGTTAAGTCAATCATCAAGAAATGGAAAGAAAATGACACAGCTGTAAATCTGCCTAGAGCAGACTGAGTGACTCAAAAATGGAGTGACCATGCAAGACAGGTAATAGTAAGTGAGGCTACCAAGAGACCTATGACAACTCTGGAGGAGTTACAAGCTTCAGAGGCTGAGATGGGAAATACTGCACATGCAACAACTGTTGCCCGGGTGCTTTACCAGTTGCAGCTTTATGGGAGAGTGGCAAAGAGAAAGCCACTGTTGAAAAAAATTCACATGAAACCTCAGCTAGAGTTTGCCAGAAGGCATGTGGGAGAAGTCAGCTGGAAGAAGGTTCTATGGTGTGATGAAACCAAAATTGAGCTTTCTGGCCATCAGACTAAATGCTATGTTTGGCATAAGCCAAACACTGCACATCATCAAAAACACACCATTCCTACCATGAAGGCTGTATCCCTACGGTGGTGGCTGCATCATGTTGTGGGGATGCTTCACTGCCGCAGGCCCTGGAAGGTTTGTGAAGGTAGAGGGTAAAATGAATGCAGCAAAATACTGGGAAATCCTAGAGGAAAACCTGATGCAGTCTGCAAGAGAACTGCAACTTGGGAGAAGTTTAGTTTTCTAGCAAGACAATGACTCCAAGCATAAAGCCAAGGCTACACAGAAATGGCTTAAAAACAACAAAGTTAATGTCCTGGAGTGGTTAAGTCAGAGTCCAGACCTCAATCCAATTGAGAATTTGTGGCTGGAGTTAAAAAAGGCTGTTCACTCATGATCCCCAGGCAATCTGACAAAGCTTGAGCAGTTTCGTAAAGAATGGGGAAAAAATTGCAGTGTCTAGATGTGCAAAGCCGATAGAGACCTGGCCACAGAGACTCAAATCTATAATTGCTCTCAAAGGTGCATCTACTAAATACTGACTTGAAGGGGGTGAATACTTATGTAATCAATTACATTGTGTTTTATGTTTGTAATTAATTTAGATCACTTTGTAGAGATCTGTTTTCACTTGGACATGAAAAAGTTTTTCTGCTGATCAGTATAAAAAAAAACCAAATTAAATCCACTGTGATTCAATGTTTGTAAAACATTAAAACATGATAACTTCTAAGGGTGGTGAATACTTTTTATAGGCACTGTATAATAAAAACTAATAATAATCAGTAAATATACTGAAAACATGAGTTGTAGAGTCCTTAAAATTGAGTGCATAGGGTGTGGAATCAGTTCAGTGTTGAGGTGAGTGAAATTATCTATGCTGGTTCAGGAGCCTGATGGTTGAAGGGTAATATCTGTCCCTGAACCTGGTGGTGTGGGACCTCCTTCCCAATGGCAACAGTGAGAAGAGATGGTGGATGGTGGGGGTCCCTGATGATGGTTGCTGCTTTCTTATGGTGTTGCTCGCTGTAGATGTGCCCGATGGGTGGGGGTGGGGGCTTTCACCGTGATGGACTGGGCTGTATCCTCTACTTTTTGTAGGCTTTTCCGTTGGGGTTACAGTGATCCTGTATTCACAATGTATGCCAAATACGTTGAGATTAATAATAAGTTGTGATCTTGTTGAGTGGAGAACGGATGAGGGACTGAATGTTTCATTGTCTTATGCTCATATATTCCTTCCCGTGGATTCCTTTAAAACCCAGCTCTTTGACTTTCATTCTTCTCCCATAATATCCCCGTCCCGGAATATTTTATTACATTAAAATACTCATACAATCACATAAGTTGCTGTTTATGTCCAATTTATAAGCAGAAGCAAATTTTAAAATGAACCTATGTTAAAAGCTATTAACTATATTACAACGATTTTGCAAAAGCACACTAATAAAAGTGGTATTTATCTTCACTTCAGTTACCCCAAGGCCACTGTACATACTATTCGAGGAAAACTAAAGAGCAGCCAATCACAACATTGTACTCTGTCTGATCTTTGGCTTTCAATCAAAGTATTGGAAACAATAACTGCCACCAATCAGAGGGCTTGTCTCATCTGCTGCTCGGCAGGCTCCACCGCAGTGTGCTCTCGCTGCGAGTAACTCTGTTGCTGTTGTGGCAGTGCACATTGAATTTCAGCACGGCTGTCGCTGCTGGATGGGTCTTTGCAGGGGACAAGTCCCTCTCCCTGTGTTGTAGGGCAGAGTTGTGTGTGTGTTTGAAAAGGGCCAATCTGGGCAGAGGTTGCCCGAAGGAAACCTCTTCCTGGCCCGTCGGGCAGATTTGACAGGGCCAACCAACCAGAGAGGTTGTCTTAATTGCCGCTGGACTGAGAGGTTGTCCTTACAGGAGGATTTCGGTATCTTTCGATAGGAAAGAAAACAGCACTTACAAGCAAAAACTCCTGGCGCAAGATAGGAACTCAACAACTCCTTCCCAACACGCTAGATCTCGCACCCAGAGGGGAAAAATATCAAAACCGTGCAAGCGAAGTCACTAGCAGTTACTGTGAGGAAAACAAATATCCTAAAAGGCGGCTATGGATTCCAACAACACAGGTAAAGGAAATACTTTTATTTAAAACAATAAAATTATGTAGCCCGACTTTTGAAGTGAATGTCAGAGATAATTAACCCCTGCTTTCCTTGTTGTAGAGTAGAGGATGACAATACTTCTTGAAAATCATTGTGTTTTCAAGCAGTCTTAGTATTCGCATTTAGATGTATGTGTTTTTGTAGCCGGCGCTTGCGGTACACCCTGACAACTACAACCAGTTTATGTATATTCAAATGAATAACGGTGCTGACCTGGGCATTCAAGGATTAATATTTTTAAATTGCCACAGTTTAAACTGCGGTTTCTATGGTTACGTTCCCATATATCTGTGCCTGCAATATATATGTCACAAAATGTGATGGCCTACAATTTTAATATCAGCATTACTACTGGGATAGTTGACTGTGCTATTTCGAGATAACTGGAGAGTATTATGTTGTGAGATCAGCTATTAATAAATACTTCCTTATACATTTATAATTTCGCAGTAATAAATGAGACTTGCTCCTTTGACTGACGTTTCTATGTTACTGCTACTGGGATGTTATACTACAGTGTGATTTTTCTTCACGTTTGTATTTTGAAGTGTGCAGTATGGTTTATAATTTGCTTTGTACTATTCGGTTAGTGTAACTGGGACGTTGACATAGCAAGCCCTGTTTTTCTTCCCCTTGTTGATATCGTTTCCCAAGACCCATAAAGTAGGTCACAGTCGGAGTAAGGTGCGAGTTATTTTTCAGAAACTCACATGGACAATGCTCCCTAGCCATGTGCACCTTGTGTATATGCCCCTCCTCCTCCTCCGCCCATTCAATTACACAATTATGCTCAGAGTGGTGTGCAGATCCAGGACAAGTCAGTACCGACCGACTCGGAGTGTGACCGACCAGCTCTCCCTCCCCCGCCTCCGGTAATGACGTAACGTACAACGACAGACAAGGAACCCCAGCTCTTCTCCGTCCCTTCTTTTTTACAAAGTACGCAGCGTTTTAAGTGTTGTCTCTGCGGATAGTGATCTATCCACTTTAGTACGACGCGCGTGAAATGGAGTGGCCATCAATATTTCCCAAATAAAACAACATTTCTATTCTACTTGAATAAACCAAAGTGCATTTCTTAATTGGATCTATTTATTCAAAATAGCCGAAACTGAATTTCCCATTTGAGCTTGTAATCTTGGAGTTTTGAATAAATACGCGTCTTAAACTTGTGGGATGTGTATAAAAATATATACTCTTCTGCAGAATGTCAAGGAGAATTCTGAATCTTTAAAAAAAACTCGGTGGACGCACCCCCATTACAATCAGATCAATAACATTTAGTTACATACCATTGGTCAAAGTGTGTATTTTATTTACGGTTATTGTCCGAAGACAAGCAAAGCTGCATCTTCCAACGTTCGTCTCCAGATGTGTAAAAACCACTAGCTCTTGTACACTACATTCAAAAGATTTATCTTTGCATGAACTAATTGTGAAAAACATCTAGATTTTTCCCCCTTTATCCCTGGGTGTTTGTGGGGGGGGCGCCGTTCGGGAAAAGGTACACGATTTGATTCAATAGTTATTTAAATATGCAATTCGAAAAAAAAACTTCGTGTTTTGCATTTAGCGTTGGAGTTCCAGGTCATTTAAATGCAAGAATTTGAGCTGCTTGGTGGTGTGGGGGAGTTATTCTGCAGGGCCGCGAATGGCTTACTACGCCGCACTGCACCTTATTTATGCACGGCAGGGACATGTTTGTGAGACCCAACGCTCATTTCGAAGGGTTCGGCGTCTCGATGGTTAAATCGGACTGTAAGGACGTGTTTGCTGTTGGGAGGCTGGAAACAGCTTGTGATGCGGCAGTAATCCAGGTCAGGAGGCGGAGAATATTCCTTGCTGGTGTTATTTCCAGCTCTCAGCTGGGGCACGGCTCTATCTCCGTCGGAATGCGCGGCCACACCGACCACCTCCCCTTCATCCCCTCCAATCCTCAAACAGCGAGGGATCACAGTCCCAATGCAGCGCCCGTGGTTCCTTAAAATCCAGGCCAAGTGTTTCACACTTCGCCCCTCAATGGAGAGACAGATCTCTCTTCCCCATTTTATTTTGAGACGTTGCCTTAATTTCAAACCCGGCAGCACTATCTACAGGCTCAAGGCTTCCAGGCCAGTTTGTAGCGCAAAGAGCGGTCGCTGTACACGTGATTGCTGTAACAACATCTGTCAATGGGAGGTGACCCAGCACCTCCCCTTCTCCCCCCCCTTTCATTTCCCCAACACGTGTACCGTGGAGGTGGGGCGGCCGCGTTGCTAAAACACGCGAGTTGCGGCCAACACGTGGATCAGCCCGTGACTCAACCTCCACACTGGGTCTATTAATAACCAAGCCTCAGGAATAACCTTCATTCAGTGGTGTCGCAGAGCGCTGGTTCGCGACCTCTTGTTTGCTTGCCTTTTCAACGCGCCCTGCTGGTTGGGACGGGGAAAGGGAAACTGGCATGAAATAAACTTACTGTTCCAACTGCTCCAAACAGGGGACTTCAATCCTGGCGACTGCCGTTTGTACATTTTGTCCAGGTTTCCATTTCATTTAACAAACATTAGTAATAGGGAGATCCATAATATTGCGGGGAATGCAATATTGATGTAATCTTCTCGGGCAGAATATTGTGGGTTCAAGTTTCCTCAGAACATTGTACCACAAAACTGGAATCAGGTTGATTATTACTAACGTATGTCGTGAAATTTGTTTTTGTAGCTGCACTACAGTACAAAACATAATTACTGTTAAGTTTCAAAAAGAAACAAATAGTGCAAAAGAGGAATAGTGAGGCAATGTTCATGGACCGTTCAGAAATCCAATGGCAGAGGGGAACAGACAGTTTCTAAAACATTGGGAGGTGTGTGTTCAGGCCGCTTCCTGTATCTCCTCTCCGATGGTAGTAATGAAAAGAGGACATGGGATGGTGAAGGTTTTTACTGATGGATGCTAACTTTTTGAGGCACCACCTTTTGAAGGTGTTCTCAGTGGTGTGGAGGTTTGAGCCTGTGATGGAGCTGGCTGATGTCCTACTATTAGAAATACCTTATTTCGGATGAGGTATCAAACCAAAGACCCAAAAGTGCCCTTGAGTAAAACATTTTTTGAAAAAGCAGGGACATTACCTTTGGGCACACATCATAAACACAAGAGATTCTACAGATGCTGGAAATCCAGAGCAGCGCACACAAAATGCTGGAGGAACTCGGGTCAGGCTACATCTATGAAAAGGAATAAACAGTGAAGTTTCAGGCCAGTCCTGATGAAGGGATTTGGCTTGAAATGTCAACTGTTTATTCCTTCCATAGATGATGCCTGACTTGCTGGGTTCCTTCAGTGCTTTCTGTGTGTGCTTCTTAAATTATCCTTTGAGTTCTGTCTGATACTTAATCCTCAACAGATCTAGGGTATTATCTAGTCACACCCTCAGCTGTTTTTGACAGCTTATTGTATGCAAATTAACTGCTGTGTTCCCTGTACTGCAAAGGTGCACTCCAAAAGTACTTCAATGACTGTAAAGATTACTTAGATTTCTTAGAACGGATGTGAAAAATGCTATGCCAATTCAAGCCTTTTCAATACAACGGATGGCAAAATTAGGTCAGGATGCAAATTAAATTACTGATTCTAAATTTCCCCAATCTCAGTGGACTAAATCTACCAACCCCTTCCTTACAATTTGCAAATATTTTCCAAATATTCCAGTAACTTTGAGTTTTGTGCTATTGAAGATGAGAGATACCACCAGTGGTTAAGGAATATAGCATCTACCATTAACCCTCTGTTATGAAATAGTTACTTGTCAAGTGAAGTATGGCATAGATGAGATGGGAAATAAAGAAACAGTGATTCTCCGAGAGGCTGATACACTTCCGCCACACTCTCACCCACTCATGTCCACAGACGTGTGCTGTCAAGTGTGTGTGTGTGTAGATCACAGAATGAATTGGGGTTGACTTTTTGGCTTTAGAGTCACAAGATTGCAGGTGCTGGGATCTGGAGCAATTTAGTACCCGGCTGGAGGAATTCAGCAGATTGAAGATTGGCGGGGGGGGGGGAACTGAATTGTTGGTGGTTTGGGTCCAAGCCCTGCATCAGGAATATTGCAGGGTCTTCAGTCAAAACGTCGACAATTTCCTTTTTGTCAGAAATGCTGCTCAACCTGTTAAATTCCACCAGTAGGTTGTTTGTTTACTTTAACCGAATCCGAAGATCAAAGTCCGAAGGCCAATTGGAAGTCGAGGCCTGACAGCTGGAGCCATGAGTCTACGATTTTGTGAGTTCACAGGAGGCTGGAGGTTGGAGATAGCCTGTTCTAGGGCTGGAGGACTGTGTGTGTGCGTGGGTGGGTGCAAGGGAGGAACAGGGCTGGCTTTGCTGTTGTTTTTCTGCTTGTTGTGTTCTATGTTGTTCTGCTGAGCATTGTGGGCATAATATGTTGGCGCCAGTATGTGTGGTGACACTTGTGGGCTGCCCACTGCACTTCCTTGGGTGTGTTGGTTGTTAACACAAATGTCACACATGATGTACTTGCTTCCCATTAAGGTCCTCCATCTCTGTCTGTCCTTGACCATTTTCTCTATTATGCTCCAGGTGTGGTTCGGGATCCTTACTTCTGCCTCGACGGTATGGCACCAAGTTGTCCTTGGTCTCCCGTGTTT
Organism: Mobula birostris; assembly: GCF_030028105.1. Lineage (NCBI taxonomy): Eukaryota > Metazoa > Chordata > Chondrichthyes > Myliobatiformes > Myliobatidae > Mobula > Mobula birostris. Next base: position 44,040,890 of record NC_092402.1, read on the forward strand.
CTTCCACCCTTCAGGGGTCCAATGAAGTGCTGTTTTGATGATCTCTCTTCTCATCACGCGCCATTTTTCGATGTACATGTAATAAATAAATGCAAATCTGCATCTGAAATTTGTGCTTAAGCTCACATGTAGGAAAGGTACAAGAGACTATTTAGCCCCAGAGTCCAGTCTAGTGTTGACGATCAAAATGGGTAAAATAATAATAGTAATTTTTATTGCTTCTTAGTGCTGTATCAGTTTTGAAAAGGAGTTTTTGACCTTTGAGTGTTGTTGACTAATCAATATAATTGCATTTTGTATGAATTTAGTAGGGACAAGATTGTTACAGTCCAGAGTTCTTAGCATTTTATTACAAGAAAAGATTTGGATTCAGCTAGTCTGGGTTTGATTGCAACAGAGGTAAGATTAAAATTTCTTGTTGGATCATTCAGCACAGAAACACGACCTTTGGCCCATCTGGTCCAAGTTGACCAAGCGCCCATCCAAGCTAGCCTCATTTGTCTGTATTTGGCCCATATCCTTCAAAACCTTTCCTATCCATCTACCTTTACAAGTCTTTTAAAAGTTGATTCTTGTATCTTTCTCTGGCAGTTCATTCCATATATGTACCACCTCAGTGTAAAGGAATTAAAATGTCCCTCAGGTTCCTATTAAATCCTTCCCCTCTCACCTTAAACTTTGTCCTCAAGTTCTTGATTTCCCCAAGGTAGGGGAAGAGACTGCACAGATGTCACACTTCCAGCCCGATGACCATAAGACATGGGAGCAGATTTAGGCCATTTGGCCCATCAAATCTACTCCACCATTTTCTTGTGGCTGATTTATTATCTCCCTCATCGCTCCTGCCTTCTCCCTGTAACCTTTAACACCTTGACGAATCAAGAACCTATCAACCTCCACTTTAAATATACCCAGTGGCTTGATCTCCACAGCTACCTGTGGCAATGAATTCCACAGATTCTTCACCTTCTGGCTAAAGAAATTCCTCCTCATCCCTGTTTGAAAGGGATGCCCTTATATTTGGTGGCGGCACCTTCTGGTCCTAGACTCTCCCACCACTGGGAAGACCTCTCCACATCCACTCTATCTAGGCCTTTCAATACTTGGTAAAATATACAGTGAAATGCATTGTTTGTGTCAAATAAATCCGTGAGGATGTGCTGGGGGCAGCCTGTAAGTGTCACCACGCTTCTGGCACCAATATTGCATGCCCGCAACTTACTGATTCTAACCTTTAGAATGTGGGAGGAAATCGGAACACCCGGAGGAAACCCACGTGGTCACAGGGAGAACATACAAACTCCTACAGACTCCTGTAAGGAGGTGGGCACAGATGCAGGGTAGATTTTATGGGTTGATGGCCAATTATCTGAATAATCATACTGGAAAGTCAAAGTTGAATTTACCTTTATCTATACGGGTTCATTTTTGCACAGGCACAATGAAAAAATGCACTTGTAGCAACGTCACAGGCACATACCATCAGGTAAGCAGAAGTCACAAGAAAGACAAATTAAACAAATTTTATACCCAATGTTTACACAATTAGAATGAAAAAAAAAATCAAAGTCCTTTGTGGTCATGGTGTTACTATACTGAGACAGTGGCTAGGTTTGTGCAGGATGGTCCAAGTTATTTGACCCACTTAAAGGTGAAATGAGACTGCAGACTTCAGCATGTGGGGAGTAGGAACAGACATCTCTGGTTCAGTAATGTTGGGCCAGAGGATCTTTGCTATATTTGAGTCCATAATATCATTAAGACATAGGAGCAGGATTAGGCTATTCAGCCCATCAAGTCTGCTTACCCATTCCATTCTGGCTGATTTATTATCCCTCTTAACCCTATTCTTCTTTCTTCTCCCCATAACCTCCACAGCTATCTGTGCCAATGAATTCCGCAGATTTGCCACCCTGGCTGAATAAATTACTCCTCTACTCTGTTCTAAAGGGATGTCCTTCTATTCTGAGGCTGTGTCCCCTGGTCCTAGATTCTCCCACTATAGGAAACATCCTCTCCACATCCACTCATTTTAGGCCTTTTAATATTTGATAGGTTTCAATGAGATCCCCCCCCACTCCATTCTTCCAAACTCCAGCTAGTACAGGCCCAGAGCCATCAAACAGTCCCCCTACATTAACACTTTCATTGGAGAGTAACAATAGGCCAATAGGCTGAAAGTTCACAAATCTCGAGTGTGCAAGTCAGCAACCAAATCCAGGTTTATGATGAGTCCCACAAAGTTTTACTGCACTTTTTGTTTTGTGTCGTGGGCCTCAAGCAGTTGGCAGCGGTCCCAAAGATGAAACCGTAAACATGTAATTCCAGCCTTGGCACAGCCAAACACAATAAAATTCCAGCTGAGCCACAGGGTGTCTGACGTATAAAGTTCTGATTCAGGCTGAAATGATGCAATTGGAACCCAAACTTGGCAAAATTCCACAAAAGCACATGGAGGGGGCACTAAAAAAACCCACTGGCATCAACAGAGCAGTTTAGAACAGTAGGCAGGTCAGGCAGCAAATACAGACAAACAAGTTGATCAGTTTTTAAAAAGTCAGCTGCTTGACTTCTGGTTCTCCACAGATGCTCCTTTGACCTGGTGACTAACGGCAGCCTTTCCTGTTTTTGTTTTTCATGCTTCTGGTATCTGCAGCTCATTTGAGTTGACGCTGCGTTGTTTTACAATTCAGGCAGGACATTAACAGTGAAATGTGCAGCTCAGATGATCATAACCAGTATTCCAATGGCATTTCAGCTTGTGGTATCCCTGCTGCGGAATCAGAAAGGGATGGGTTTAAGTTCCATTTTAACAAGTCCACTGATTCCCAGGTTGATGTGTTAGTGTTGCAGCATGTGACAGAGCTGCCCTCACTGGGACGAGTTCTTAGCTAAAAGCTTTAACCATCTTGTCAGGTGGATCTAAGGGACACAACAATGCCTTTTTGAGGAGGTGCAGAAGAGTTATGTAGTGTTGTGGACAATATATATCTCTCCTTTAATATCAGTACAACGGACCATCTGGTTATTATATTGTTAATGGGACCTTAAAAGCTCATCGACTCCATTTTCAGTCTTTTGCCATTTGTCTACAGTCGACGGTGGTGTAGTGGCTTCAGCACCGGACTTCAAGGCGAGTGGTCTTGGGTTCAAATCCCGCTGGCTCCTTGCAGGCTTTCCATCCGTGCTGGGTTGAGTGTCGAGCTAGCAAAAAAACAGACAAAAATGCTAAAGAAACAGCAAGGTTGCTGCCCGATGCGCCACAAGGCGCAGAGAGAAATAATAACAATTTGTAGGGGTATAGGGAAATAAGAGGAGGACAAATGGGGCCAATGGGATTGCTGTGCTGGGAGCCAATGTGAACTCAGTGGGCTGATTGGTTTGTTGTATAAGTATGTGTTGGTTGCATTGTTACAACAACAATTATAGTTCAAGAAGTATTTTGGCTTTGAAGCATTTTGGAATGACCTATAGCAATTGAATGTTTTACATAAAGCAAATATTTTTAAGAACAATTTGACACTATTTAAATACTTTTAATGTAAATTGACTAAGGAGGAATGAGTAAATCTGATGACCTAAGCAATTTGATTGCCACTATACAATTGGGGGAGTGTACTTGAACATCTTGTTCCGTGTCTACATTCCTGTAGTGAGATTCGGTGTTCCTGGCATCCTTTCAAAGAGGAAGTGTACTATTGTAGATTTGTATATTTACACACACAAAGTGCTGGAGGAGCTCAGCAGGTCAGGCAACATCTATGGTGAGGAATAAAGAGTCGATGTTTTGGGCCGAGACCCTTCATCTGGACCCCTCCAACATGTGTGTTACTCTGGATTTCCAGCATCTGCAGAATCTCCTTTGTGGATTTTTTGTCACCAAAATTTATTTTCTCTCTCTTTTCCTGGCTCTGCTTGGGATGGGAGGGTGACCTTTAATTCTACAAGTGATGCCTATTTGGTTTTCATGGAAATGCATCTTTTACGTTTTATGTTACCTGAAGATCAGATACCAGGTGATTAAAGATTGTTCATTCCTCTTACACTGTAATGTCAGGTAGCTGCTTCCCCCATCAGACTCCTGGATTCGCATACACCCTGGGAACTAGGGAATTTTAATGACATTACATTTGAATAGCCAGTTCAGGCTTGTGGATTCTTACGATCCAATCTGTAGGGGCATTAAATTTGAGCCTTTAGAGGAAGTTGTAAAACAGTTCACTCACCAGGGCTGTCATAAACCTGATACTTCCCTCAGTTGATGGCCAGAACATAAAATCTGGTGGAAGCTGTTTCCCGAAATGTAGCCAAGTCATTAGGTATTTTTTTAAAGCAGAGGTTAATAAGTTCTTGATTAGTAAGGACATTAATGGTTACTGGGAGAAGGCAGTAAAATGGGGTTGAGAGGGATAATAAATCAGCCCTGATGGAATGCCAGGGAGACTTAATGGGCTGAATGGCCTAATTCTGCTCCTGTGTCTTCTGGTAGTAGACTAGAGAGCCAAAGAAACAACACTGTAGATTTCTCCCCCACACCAAGTCCCTTCTGTAAAAGTCACCTGTAAGTCAAGCTTTGATTATTTTTAAAGGGACTGAAAAGGAAAGTGGAGGGGCAGGCTTGTACACTGTGTTCCTCCAATAAAATTGGTTGAATTTGATATTTATTTATCAAAACATCACTTGATACCTGCATCACCTTGCGGTGGTGGGACCTGCTCAATCCCAAGGACATGGCCTAGAAGACAAGCGCGCCTTTGGGGTTCCAAGGCTCTGCGGCCCTGTGGATGGGCTGATTCTAGGTCAATGCCACTGACAGAAGCATTGTGGGAGAAAACGGAACATCGGGAGCAGTGGATCAGCTGTTGGAGGCTCTATAGCTGGCGAGTCTCTCTGTCTCTGCCTCTGTGGGGGGGAAGAATTTGTTGCCAATTCTTGAGTTGGAGAATTTGGGGGGGCGGGGGTGGTGGTGAGACGCGAAAGCAACGGCTCAGACTTTAACACTAAATCAGCGAGTTGTTCTGCTTATGTTTCCCCTCTCGCTGAGTGACACCTCTCTGTCCCTTTATCAAGGAGAGCGAGCCAGTGGTATGTCGAATTTTCGGGTGAACAATTAGTTTTTGTTGTACTGCAGATCACGGTTTTTCTTGGGGGCTTTGCTATTGCCTGCTTGGTGGGTGGAGGGTCCTGATGCTCTTTTTTTTCCTAGGTAAGTGGAGGAGGGCCATTGCTTTGCTGCTGCTTGTATGTGGGAGCGGGGGAGACTTTGGGGTTCAAACGTTTTTACTGTCACTTATACTTTGGAGCACTCTTCTGTTTTTGTGGATGTCTGTGAAGAATAAGAATTTCAGGATCTATATTGCCTACATTGCTCTGATATTAAATTGAACCATTGAACCTAATGTAATATTTGTTCCTCTTGTAAATGTAATTGGAAATTATAACACGTTATGTTCTGATTGGAATAAGTAAGGTCTGAAAACGTATGTTGCTTTTTCTTGTACTATTGACCTAAAGGTCACAGGGAGAAGATAAAAAGTGAAATAATTTTAAAATGGAGGATGATGTTTTCTGATTATCAAAGCCTCCAAGAGAGGTGGGAAGTAACATGGGGAAGATGTTTTACAGTAACTGTAAACTCTCTCGTAAATTCTTCCCTTGCTGTGCTCACATTACAGGTGGTGTGATCACCTATATTGGGCCAAACAGTTCCTCTTCTAGCCCGGTCCTGCTCTACAGTGACAACTCCAACAGTAGTTTCCAGTCGGTGTCCCAGTCATGTTCCCCATTGCCTCCTTCTCCAAATGGCTCCAGCTCCAGCTCCCAGGACAGCAAACACTACCGAAGCAGCTCTTCAGGATCTGGGGATGATTGTTCAAGCACTGGATCCTTCAACAACCTGAAGCTTTCTACTGATGATGGCAACACCATCTCCACCACCAAAATCAACTCCGGGATCACTAGTGAGTAATTCAGAATTTCATAGAAATGGCCTCTTGTTCCCTCAGTAAAAACTCACTGTCACTAAGGGTAGGCAGTATTTAGGAATTAATATTTTGTTTGGAAACCAGTCACCTTATTCATTGTGCTCTTCATGTTGATACTCTTCCAATGCTGCCATTTCTACTCCATTCTTCAACCCTTCCTAAAAATAACTCTTTGGCTGTGCTTTAATTTCCTTCTGCATTAATTTATCCTGTCTCTTCCCAGACTTGTAAAGTTCTAACACAATGCATTATGTGAATGAAAGCCTAACATTCAAGTTGCAAAGAATAAACTTAATTCATCATAGGGAGGAACTGAATAACTGATTTCCTTATTTGCAAACAGATGGTCAGATAGCACTGACCAGGTGTCCCTCTCAGAATTACTACCTCCAAGTCAGATTTATAATTTTACTAAAAGCATTTAGAAGTACTTTAAAATAAAACAAATAAATAAAACAAACTAATCTTTAAACCATAACCCTCCCCTTTTCCTTCTAAATGTGTGCCTTACAAACTCTGTTGCAGTCACTAGGGTTTCAGTTCCTGCACCAGACCTGATTAGTGCAAGTGATTTCCTTGGCCTGTGGGGTGTGCCTTCAGATTGGGCTGCATATGGAATCCAGCAATAGGGAAAACTGGCATGTTTGTTCCCTAAGTATGTCAGCAAACTCTGTTCTGTGTTTCACAGTGCATACACAGAAGCCCAGGACTGCTTCAGTTTGAATGGTGAGCACCACCTCCATGGGTCGTCCCATGCCTCTTGTTTCGGAGATCAATAGTTTCCAAATTTCTTCATGTATATTTTGGATCAGAAAATAGCTTATTGGATAGATACTGTCTGCAGGACAGGATAGTCCGGGTGTGGGACACGGAATTCCCTTCCTCCTTTAACTTAACGAGAGCCATCCAGAGAGATTCATATCGTTCTGGAGCTCTTCTCCAGCTGTGAAACAATGAAGGTGATAGTTTCCTACTTGGGTAATTTGGAAAATTATCTGCTAGCATTAGGGAAATTTGCTAACATTACAAGAGGGATGATTAAAATTAGCTTTATTTCTTGTGTACATCAAAGTATACAGTGAGATGTGTCGTTTGCACCAATGACTAATACTGTCTGAGAATGGGCTGGGGACAGCCTGCAAGTGTTGCTTTGTTTCCATTGCCATCACAGCATGCCTACAGCTCACTGACCCTGACTAACTCGTACGCCTTTAGAACGTGGGAGGAAACCGGAGCACCCAGAGGAAGCCCACGCGGTCAGGGGGAAAACGTACAAACATCTTGCAGACAGTGGTGGGAATTGAACCCCAATCATTGCCCCTATAAAGTGTTGTGCTAGCCATTACGCTACTGTGCTACCTGGCTCAGTATTTCATTATTAACACAACATACATAAATATAGGAACACCACTGGGATTGTGAAACGGGCCCAGCAGAGATTGCACTTTCTGAGGAAGCTTAAACAAGCATCACTCCCCACTAACATCTTAACTACATTCTGCAGAGGCGTGCTGACCTTTTGCATCACAACCTGGTACTCCAGCTGCAGTGCTGTCGATAAAAAGCCTTGCAGAGGGTGGTTAGGGGAGCAGAGAAGGTTATTGGGGTCTCCCTACCTTCTGTCCAAGACCTCTTTCAGAGTCAATGCCTCCAGAAGACACGGTACATCATTAAAGACCCCTCACACCCTCTCCATGAACTGTTTGTTCTTCTGCCATCAGGCAAACGTTACAGGAGCATCAAAACTAAAACCACAAGGCTACTAACAGCTTCCTCCCACAGGCAGTCAGACTGCTAAATAGCTGCTCTACCTGACTCTGCACTGGACACTTTTAACTTGCACTGGACACTTATAACTTGATTTTAACTGACATGTGGCTGTTGTGTTTTACTTTTTATTGTTATGTCTATTATTTAGTGTTGCGTTTGTTATGTTATGATTGCACTGCTCCTGAGAAACGCTGTCTCATTTTGCCCTGCAGAGCTGATGTATGGTTAAAGTTTTTTTGAATCTTGAATCTTGAATAATGCAAAAATATTTGTATGGGGTGGCAATTCCTGGCTGTATGTGCTAGGATAGCAGTAGCTGCATAGTATCCTGCAGTGACTTTATTGGAATCAAGTTTCCAAACCAATGTATGAAGTGCACATGCACACTCAGCGCAGGAATTCAAGGATCTGCCCCATCTTTACTACAGTCTTTATCATCAGTTGGCTTTGCCTGAAAGACAGCATCAATAGTACCAACCATTTGTAGTTCTCAGAAGATCATTGTGTAGAATGCTGTGGTCACTTTTGAAGTTCCTGTTAATCAATTTCCTTTGTTTCTCTTTCCTCCAGAGATCAGTGGAATGATTCTGCTGTGTAAAGTGTGTGGGGATGTAGCCTCTGGGTTTCACTATGGAGTTCACGCCTGTGAAGGTTGTAAGGTTAGTTACTGCCATTTGCATCTACAGTTAACGTGAATGCGTGCATTTGTACAGGCGTGTCTCTTGGGATATGCACACACACAATAACAACAGCAGCAACTATTTATGTAGCATCTTTAACATAGCAAAAGTGACCCAGAGCTCTCCAAAGTAGCGTTCCTAAACAGAAAATCGACACTCAACCTAATAAGGAAATACTGTACAGCTAACTGAAAGCTTGGCCAAAAAGAGGTTTTAAGGCATGTCGTCAGAATGAAAATCAGGTTTACAATCACTGACATAATTTGTGAAATTTGTTGTTTTGCAGCAGTAGTACAGTACAGAACATAAAAAAAGTTACAATATGAAATATAAAAAATCTAGCAAAACATGAGGTGGCATTCATAGGTTCATGGCCCATTTAGAAATATGAAGCTGAGAATGTTGAAAACATTGAGAGACATTGTGAAGAGAGGGTGAGAGACAGAGAGGTTTAGGGGAATGAAATACCAGAGCTTAACGCCTTCACAGAAAACCAGACTTAGAGAACTTCAGATACCTTGGATGTTATAGGGCAGGAGGAATTCAAAGTCATCCATGTTGCCATACACACAAGTGTGATGGAAAAACTTACTTGCAACAGCATCACAGGCACATAAGCAGCAACCACAAGAAAGCATTAATTAAGCACAAGTGTACATAGGCTGAGTTGTGATCCAGCAGGATTGCAAAGGCTGAGTGACTCCTGTGCTCTGTGTGGTGCTCTCTGACTGTCTCTAATTGCACATCTACCATGTGAAATGCAACCGAGCCAGATGAGTTTCCTACTTATTCCTGATTTATCTAACCTCCACTGGGGGCGGACGGTGTTATCAGTGCCATGGTTTCTGAGACCAAGACTATGTCCTTATTTGCAATCCAATGAACTATTGCTCAATTGGGGTTTTGGCTGACTGGATGTGGAAGGGGGACTTAATGTGTCTACAGTATATATTCAAACACAAACTGGCGGAAACGTATCGTGCAACCAACCCCATGTTCATGTTTACATGCTCATGTGCACTGTCAGTTCTAAGTGAGTAGAATATTAGTCAATTTATTTATTCAAATGGAACCCATTAAAGGAAACAGAAAGAAAGTAGTTTGGAATCCTAGACTTGTAGAGTATGTGTCCAAAACAGAAAAAAAGTGGCAGGAAAAATCATTGCGGACACTATCTACCCTGCAAACAGCCTTTTCCATAAGCTCCCTTCTGGAAAGTGCTATAGGGTTATTAAAACAAAAAAACTTCACGCCATCTTAGGAGTTTCTTCCCCCAGGCAGTTGATCTGATCAACCATTCTAGTTACAGTACTGTGCAAAAGTCTTAGGCACATAGAAAACTAGGGTGCTGAAGACTTTTGCACTTTTGCCAATGCGGAGAGCGAGTTTGTAAATCTGGCTGGAGCAAAGGATATTGGGAGTGGCGAAGGTGGAGTGCTGTGGAAGGGGTCTGGGTCAGGTGGCAGAGAAGGGGTGCCGGGGTTGGGGGATGACACACGCAGCCCTGAAACACCAGGCAAGGTAATTTGATTCCAAAAAATTGGTTTATTGATCATTACAGAATGTCTCCCTGGTGCATCCCACTCTCTCCCCTCTCCCTTCCCCTTTTCCCAACCATGATTCCCCTCTCCCTGCCCCCTTCCCACTCTCAGTCCACAATCGAGACCCATATCAGAATCAGGTTTATCATCACTCACATACGTCATTAAATTTTTTTTGCAGCAGTACAGTACAATGCATAAAATTACTACAGTACTGTGCAAAGGCCTTGTGCACACTAGCTATATATGTGCCTAAGACTTTTGTACAGTACCATAGCTTCTGGCCCCACTCCTCCATCTTTTACCTCAGTCACTGCTATGTAAATATTTTAGACCACTTTTTACAATGGTGCTTACATTGTAAACAATGCTGGTATTTATGCACATTTTATTCAATATCCTTAATTCAACCTCTAACCTCTTTTTTTAAAATATAATTTTTTACTCTTGTTGATGAGTCCTGATGAAGGGTTTCAGCCTGCAATGCTAACTGTTTATTCCTTTCCATAGATGTTACTGCCTGACCTGCTGAGTTCCTCCAGCATTTTGTGTGCGTTACTCTGGATTTCCAACACCTGCAAAATCCCTTGTGTTTATGAGTGTTGAACGTTGTCATTTTGTTTTGGTTGCATGTCATGCCAACACAACACAGCAAATTCCTAATACATGTACATGTAACCAGCAAATAAAGTTGACCCTTGAGTGAAGTTGATCCTTAAAAGCAAAAGTGCTGGTAATGCTCAGTCTGTGTTCTTTCTGGCTTCTAGGGCTTCTTCCGGAGAAGCATTCAGCAGAACATCCAGTATAAGAAGTGTCTCAAGAATGAGAATTGCACCATCATGCGAATCAACAGGAATCGCTGCCAGCAATGCCGCTTTAAGAAGTGCCTTGCAGTTGGCATGTCCAGGGATGGTGAGCTTTCCAATTACTATTCCAATAAATAAATACGGTTTCCTGTTTGAATCTTTTGTGTTTTACTTTCTGGAGTACAAAGGCAAAGCAGTGAAAATATCAATACCATTCAAAACCTTGCTTGCTTGAGCTCTTCATGGCAGTATGGATGGAAATCTCACCTTGTCAACCATAGCCTAGTGGCGGTGATCTTTGCCTGAACCAGAATGCTGTTGGTTCAATCCTTGCCGCAGGAGCCAAAGCTGACCCTTTCCTGAAGGACTGCTTTGCCAGGCTTGCTGTCTTTCAGAGGAGGTGGATAGTGCTGGTCTTATTTTGTCCCACATGAGAATGATCCAGTAGCACCATTTGAGGAACATCAGTATATCAGCATTTATATCCATCCAACAATTGATTCACTCCTGCTTGATGCGTCTACATCTTGCTGTGGTCAAGTTACAATTTTTGCTCACCAAACTACGGTGACTAAGACACAAAGAGAACTTAATTGTCAGTAAAGCACACTGGATTTTATGAAAGGTCCTTTCTTGAATAAGAGATGGTTTTTATCTTTTAGTTATTTTTATTTTATTAGACCGTAAAACATAGGAGCAGAATTAGGCCATTTGGCCCATTGAGTCTGCTCTGCCATTCAATCAAGAAGAAAAAAGCCCTTAACTCGGAGTGGAGTCATCAGGACACCGTCACAATGGCATTTTTTTTTAGCAAGCTTTCTTATTTTTACAAGGCTGAGTTGCTAGCTCGACACTCAACAAAGCAAGGATGGAAAGCGTGCAAGGGAGCCAGCTGGATTCGAACTCGGGCGCCTTTGCTCCGAAGTCCAGCGCTGATGCCACTACGCCACTAGCTGGCATTCAATCAAGGCTGATCCTTTTTTTTTTAAATCTCCACAGCCCCACTCCCCGGCCTTCTCTTTGTAATCTTTGACATGTCCAATCAAGAACTGATCAAGCTCGGCCTTAAGTACACCCAGTGTCTTGGCCTCCACAGCTGCCTGTAGTAATAAATTCTACAAATTCACCACCCTCTGGCTAAAGAAGTTGCTCTGCATCTACTTTAAATGGATGCCCCTCTATCCTGAGGCTGTGCCTTCTTAGCCTAGACTCCTTCACCATGGGAAACCTTCTTTCCACATCTACTCTGTCTAGGCCTTTCAACATTCGAAAGGTTTCCATGAGAACTCCTTATTCTTCTAAATTCCAGTGAGTACAGACCCAGAGCTATTAAACTTCCTCATATGATAACCCAGAATCATCCTTGTGAACTCCTCTGAACCCTCTTCAATGCCAGCGCAAATGATGAGGAGCCCAAAACTGTTCACAATACTCAAGGTGAAGCCTCACCAAGTGCCTTAAGGTCTCAGCCTTAGAAAATAATTTGCACGTTTATTTCTACTACCAAAATGCATGACCATGCATTTTCCAATATTGTATTTCATTTGCCACTCTCTTTCCCATTCTCCTAATCTGTCTATGTTCTTCTGCAGCCTGCCTGTTTCCTCAACACTAGCTGCTCATCCACCAGTCTTGGTATCAATTGCAAACTTGGCAACAAAGCCATCTATTCCATCATCTAAATCACTGATGTTAGCATAAAAAGAAGTGGTCCCAACACCGAACCCCGTGGAACACCACTAGTCGCTGGCAGCCAACCAGAAAAGGATCCATTTATTCCCACTTGCTGCCTCCTACCAATCAGTCAATGCTCTAACCATGTTAGTAACTTTCCTGTAATACCAGGGGTTCTTAACTTGGTAAGCAGCCTCATTTGTGGCTCCTTGTCAAAGGCCTTCTGAAAGTCCAAATATACAATGTCCACTACATCCCCTTTATCCTACTTGTAATCTCCTCAAAGAATTCCAACAGGTTTGTCAGGCAAGATTTTCCATTAAGGAAACCATGCTGACTTTGTCCTATCTTGTCCTGTGTCTCCAAATAATCCATAACCTCATCCTTAAATATTGACTCCAACATCTTCCCCACCACTGAGGTCAGGCTAACTGGTCTATAATTTCCTTTCTGCTGCCTTCCTTCTTTCTTAAAGAGTGGGCTGACATTTGTAATTTTCCAGTCCTCTGGCACCATGCCAGAGTCCAATGATTTTTGAAAGATCATTACTAATGCCTCCACAATCTTTACCGCTACCTCTTTCAGAACCCTAGGGTGCAGTTCATCTGATCTAGGTGATTTTTGTACTTTTAGGTCTTTCAGCTTGTTGAGCACCTTCTCTCTTGTAATAGTAACTGCACTCACTTCTCTTCCTTCACACAGTACAACATCTGGCACACTGCTAGTGTCTTTCAAAGTGAAGACTGATGCAAAATACTCATTTAGTTCATCTGCCATCTCCTTGTCCCCTGTTATTATTTCTCCTGCCTTATTTTCTAGTGGTCCTATATCCACTCTTACTTCTCTTTTATTCTTAACATGCTTGAAAATGCTTTTACTATCCACTTTGATATTGTTTGCTAGCTTGCTTTCATATTTCATCTTTTCCCTCCTAATGATTCTTTTAGTTGTTCTCTGTAGGGTTTTTAAAGCTTCCCAGTCCTCTTTCTTCCCATTAATTTTTGCTTTGTTGTATGCTCTCTCTTTTGCTTTTACATTAGCTTTGACTTCTCTTGTCAGCCACGGTTGTACTATTTTGCCATTTGAGAATTTTTTTGTTTTTGGAATACATCTATCCTGTAGCTTCCTCATTTCCCCCAGAAACTCACGCCATTGCTGGTCTGCTGTCATCCCTGGCAGCATCTCCTTCCAATTTACTTTGGCCAACTCCTCTCTCCTACCACTGTAATTTCCTTTACTCCACTGAAATACTGCTACGTCAGACTTTACTTCCTCTCTATCAACTTTCAAGTTGAACTCAATCGTATTGTGATCATTTCTTCCTGAGGGTTCTTTTACCTTAAGCTCCCTGATCGCCTCTGGTTCATTACATAACACCCGATCCAGAATAGCTGATCCCCTAGTAGGCTCAATGACAAACTGCTCTAAAAGGCCACTTCATAGGCATTCAACAGATTCATTCTCGTGAGATCCATTTCTAGCCTGGTTTTCCCAATCGAACTGCATGTTGAAATCTCCCATGACTTTCATAACATTACCCTTTTGACATGCCTTTTCTATTTCCTGTTGTAGTCTATGGTCCACCTCCCAGCTACTGTTGGGAGGCCTGTATATAACTGCCATCAGGGTCCTTTTACCCTTGCACAAGGATTCAACATCTTCTGATCCTATGTCACAACTTTCTACTGATTTGATGCCATCCTTTACCAGCAGAGCCACGCCAACCCCTCTGCCTACCTTCCTATCCCTCTGATACAACGTGTAACCTTGGACATTCAGCTCCCAACTACAACCATCCTTCAGCCACGATTCACTGATGGCCACAACATCATACCTGGCAATCTATAATAGTGCAACAGGATCAGCCACCTTTTATTCTCCCCTGCATTGATATATAACACTTTGAGTGCTATATTTGTTACCCTTTTTGATCCTGCATCCCTACTGCTCTGATACTCAACCTGCTGGCTGCAATTATGTCCTATCACCTGCCTGCCCTTCCTGACAGTCTGACTGCACACTATCTTTGCTTTTTTACTATCCGTCCTATCCTAAGTCCCTTCACTCTGGTTCCCACCCCCCCCCCCGCCAAATTAGTTTAAACCCTCCCCAACAGCGCTAACAAACCTGCCTGCAAGAATATTGGTTCCCCTTGGATTCAGGTGCAACCTGTCACTTTTGAACAGGTCATACCTCCCCCAGATGAGATCCCAGTGATCCAAGAACCTGAAGCCCTGCCCCCTGCACCAGTTTCTCAGCCATACATTTATCTGCTAAATCATCCTGTTTCTACCCTCACTGGCGCGTGGCACAGGCAGCAATCCAGAAATTGCTACCTGGCATGTCCTGCTTCTCAGCTTTCTACCTAGCTCTCTAAATTTTCTTTTCAAGACCTCTTTCCTTTTCCTTTCTATGTCATTGGTACCAATATGTACCAAGACATCTGGCTGCGCTCTCTCCCTGTGCAAGATGTAACGGACATAATCTGAGACATCCTTGACCCTAGGACCAGGGAGGCAACATACCATCTGGGTGTCCCATTCACGTCCACAGAATCTTCTGTCTGTTCCTCTGACTACTGAGTCCCCTATCACTACCGCTCCCCTCTTCCCCCTCTTTCCCTTCTGCACCACAGACCCATTCTCCGTATCAGTAACCT
This sequence comes from Mobula birostris, assembly GCF_030028105.1. Taxonomy (NCBI): domain Eukaryota; kingdom Metazoa; phylum Chordata; class Chondrichthyes; order Myliobatiformes; family Myliobatidae; genus Mobula; species Mobula birostris. The sequence goes on from NC_092402.1 coordinate 44,056,004, forward strand.
GATTTTTGTGGCATTCCCCTGGGAGGTCATCCCCCACAACAGTCTCCAAAATGATATATTTATTATTGAGGGAAATGGCCTTTGTGCTAACTGCCTATTCACTGTCTCATTCCTTTCCGTGACAGTCACCCAGCTATCTGCCTCCTGCAACTTCAGTGTGACTACCTTCCTGTAACACTGATCCGTTATCTTCTCACTCTCCTGTTCAAGCCAGCTGTTTCTCCAGATCTCTAACGTGGTCTTCAAGGAGCTGCAGTGGATGCACTTCACGCAGATGTAAACTCCCAACAATTGGCATGAAGAACACACAGCAGCTATTTACTACACTGGGTACAGTAAGAGGGAGGAAAAGAAGGAAACTTAACAGAAAGTTACCCAGAGCCAATGCCTCTTTCAAGCCGAAGCCTCCTTTGAGGCAAAGCCTGACATGCCTACTCTCACCACCGGCCTACTCCCAACAACGTCCACCCTGTTTGTCCCTTCTGTACTTTTAAACAAGCGTCGTTGACCTGCAAGAAACCTAGTCTCTGTGGCCTGCTCCTGCTGCTGATTGGGCCGTTGGAATTATTATTTAGAGATACAGCACAGTAACAGGCCCTTTTGGTTCAATGAACCAACACTGCCAAGTACACCCTTGTGTCCAATTAACCTACTAAACCATACATTTTTTGGAGTGTGGGAGGAAATGAGAGGAGACCCATGTGATCACAGGGAGAACATACAAACTCCTTCCAGCCAGCAGCAGAATTGAAACAAGATTGCTGGCATTGTAATAGCATTATGCTAACCACTGTGCCTTCATGCTAGCCTCTTTTCCTAATATTTGAATAATCCACTTTCAATAAGCACCATACCCCACAGTAAAATTCTATGTAGTTGCGGTTAGCAGGGCTGAAAGACAATAGCAATTGATTATCTGCTTACTTTTGTTTCTTAAAATGCCGTTCTCCATTCTTTATTCTCTGGAGAGAGATTTTTGCTCCCTTAGCCTGCAGGATGGATTCATGAGACACCATCTTCTGCATGATATCAATTCTCAAATCACTTCACAGTTACAGTTAGTGCAAGACAAGTTATTCTCTTCTTTTACCAGTACGTCCCCAATGCAGACAAATGACTACTGCCCTCAATTGCTGAGATTTTGTATCATTTCATTGTAGGGATTTCTCTTTGCTTTTTGACTTGCGCTCTTTCTCGCCACAGACCGTGGGTATTGCCATCTCTGTCGAGAGAACAACCAAACTATTTATTTTGTTAATTTGGTTCAACAGCAACAGCCCCCACTACAGCTGCTTCCGTGCATGTTGTTGTCTTTAGCGGTTTGACCTGCACCCTACACCTTTAGGGATTCTCTCCTCTTTTGCTTTGGACTTATTTAGACCTACAGCATGGTTACAGACCCCTCCAGATGAATGGGTTGATTCTGCTCCTGGATCTCATGGTAATGAACCTACTAGCCTGCACGTGTCTGGGATGTGGCAGTAAACTGGTTCACCCAGAGGAAAGCCGGGGTCAGGATTGAACCTGGGTCTTTGGTGCCTCTACCAACTGTGCCGTCCTTTTAAAGCAGAGTGGTTCACTTTGAGATGATAGCTAATGGACCGGGGAAACACTTCATTCTCCACAATTCTGGATTAAATTTGAGCTTCAGAGGTGCCAAGTGCGATCGTTTAAACAGCGAAGATAGCAGCTGAATAACCAATCTCCTCTTATTTTCCTTGCAGCCGTGCGTTTCGGGCGCATTCCGAAGCGGGAGAAGCAGCGTATGTTGGCAGAGATGCAGAGTGTCATGAATAACATGGTCAACAACCAGCTGGGTGGGGAGCTGCAGAATGAACTCCAGCCCCAGCAGCAGAACTGGCAGATTCAGCCCCCGCTGGCCGTCCCCATGCAGACAGTGCAGCAGGAGCGCACGTCGCCCTGCCTCCATTCCCAACCGCAGTGCAACCTGCAGCAGTTGTACTGTTCCAGCACAGAGGCCTCCATGGAAGAAGTCATCTACTCCATTTCCCGGGCTCACAAAGAGACCTTCACCTATGCCCATGACAAATTAAAGCAGCCAACAGCAACCTGCCAACACAACGCAGAGATGATGAACCATAACGCTAACTGCTGCTTAAATGGGTACCACGTCAATGGTGTGAACACCATCTATCATCAAGAGAACAACGTTTTCCACAAAAGCAGTGGCAGTGGACTGAAGAATGCGTGTTACCCTTCTTCCTTCCCCAATGGCCACATTAATGGACATTACCAGAATCAGTCCAATGGACACAAATTACATAATAGAAATTTGATCAGTGCCAGTGGTGAGATGGAGACTGGCAAGGGTCGGCCCTGCCCGTGGAAAGGACAGAACAGTGTTGTCCTGGTAAGTTCATGGCCATTGAATTGCCCATGTCACAAAACACCGATACTGGTTTTTACTTGGCAAGGGGCACACTAAACATGTTTGCAGAAAGTAAATGATCCTCCTCATAAAATGCTAACAAAACAGAAATCAAGTAAAATTAATATCCACATGGAGATACAGTGACTGTACGTTGAAATCTAAATTTTGAATAACTGTTGGAGATTATTATTTTTGATTATATGTAGATCTAGAACAGAGAGTGCTGTCAGACTTTAAACAGCACTTCAACAGGACAGCAATAATTCATTAACAAATCCATCCACCGTTTCAGAGACCAGCATCGCCTCATGTTTTTTAATTCTTTCCTCTAAAAACGCATGGTTTTCCAGTAATCCAACTGCTGTTGTCTACTTCAGTGAAGTTGCCTACAGTGTAGTGCCTCTTTTAAAGGGTAACTTGTGCAATGAAAATTTTTTTTAAATTTCCATTTCCTTGCTAAAAACAACCTAAGTATCACGTTTGCACTGCATGATATTTAAGAAGTAAATGTTGCCACAAGAGTACCTCTCATCCTTTCTGGAAACATTTCACGAAGTCTAATTTTTGACACTGAATCTCATTCTGCTCCTCCCTGATCAAGTTAATTGCCCAGAAGCAGCCCTGCTTTACAAAGCAAAGCATTTATGTAAAAAAAAAGTTGTCACTTTTTTAATTCCTCCTATGGAGATGATCTTTGTTACATCATTTCAAATAAATGGTCATAGAACACTACAGCACAGAAACAGGCCCTTCAGCCCATCTAGTCTGTGCAGAACTATTACTCTATCCAGCCCATAGACTTCCATAACCATCCCATCCATGTACCGATCCAAATTTCTCTTAAAAGTTGAAATTGAACCCGCATCCACCACTTCCACTGGCAGCTCGTTCCACACTCTCACCACTCTCTGAGTGAAGAAGTTCCCCCTCATGTCCCCTTAAATAGTTCACCTTTCACCCTTTAACCCATGACCTCTAGTTCTAGTCTTACCCAGAATTAAAACTTGTATTCATTGGATGAATATGAAAGGGTGATTATGGTATTAATCTCAGAGGTTCTGGTTAATAAAATTTTATTTTAGCCTGTTCACATAGTCAGTTGGTCCTAACTGCAGAGAAATACCGAGTCTTTGGAAAACATAATTCCATGCTGTTGCCACAAAGAACAAATTACTATTGCCTTCTCACAAGCTGATTTGTCAGGTAAAATACTGACCTTCCTGAAGTGAGAATGTTAAAAGAATTTAAATTGAGCAATTATTTTGGATTTAAGATTATTTAGTGCATTTTAAGTAAGTAATCCATTGAAATTGATGGAATATTTTGGAGTTGTAGCACAATTAGAACACAGAACAGTACAGCACAGTAAAAGCTCTTTGGCCCATGATGCCAGCCTTGTACCCTACATGAAGATCAATCTAATACATCCCTCCCACATAGCCCTCCATCTTTCTATCATCCATGTGCGTATCTAAGAATCTCTTAAATGTCCCTAACACATCTGCCTCTACCACCAGACTGGCAATGCGTTCCACGTACCCACCTCTGTCTGTGTGCTTGAAAAAAATAGAATTACCTCTGATAACAAAAATATCTGACATTCCCCTATACTTTTCCCCATCACCTTAAAAATATGGCCTCTAATATTTTCACCCTGGAATAAAGATGCTGGCTGCCCACCCTATCTATGCAGCTTATTATCCTATGCTTCTCTATCAAGTCAACTCTCATCTTTCTTTGCTCCAAAGAGTAAAGCACTAACTTGCTCAATCTTTTTCATAAGACCTGCTCTCTAATCCAGGCAGTTAGCATAATTGTGGTATTAATGTGAGACGAGAAGCCTACGGTAGAGAGATTGTAAAGATATTTGAGTGATATCACTTGTCTTTTGAGCGGGATGTTGTTGGAATGGGCTTTACTTCCATGTTTTCCAAAGGCGCAGTCCCCATTGTTTGTGTGTTATCAACCAGCCAACAAAAAAGACACACAGCACAGAGGAGACGAATTGAATTAAGTCATTATGGTTATTTTGCCGTAAGCTCACCTCCTTTCGTGACCACAGAGTAGAGTAGATGTTTGTGGGTCGCGCTCATTGGTTGGGCAGTGGTACATCATCACACTTTCCTCTCTTCCCCTCTGCAGGCTTGCCCGATAAACACACAGCCACATGTGGATGGCAGCAGATCAGTGCAGCAAATTTGGGAGGATTTTTCCCTGAGCTTCACGCCAGCAGTCAGAGAAGTAGTGGAGTTTGCAAAACTTATTCCTGGATTCAAGGACCTATCCCAACACGACCAGGTCACCTTGCTGAAAGCTGGTACCTTTGAGGTGAGTAACAGGATCTAACTTTGGTATGGATGTAAGGAGTTATCTTCCATGTCAAATTCAGAGTAGAGTTTGCCTGTCTCTCTGAGTAAAGTTAAGATTAATTTTAAACCAGACATAGAATGAACATTATTTAACTCGCGTATCGAGGCAAATTTGGTTCCACTTAGTCTGTGGGGTGAAGTTTAGTGGTATGAGGTTTTTAAAGTCCACTCCCACTGCCCTCTTGGAATCAATGGAATTATACAAGATTATGGAACAATAGGATACCAAACTAGGCATCCGTTAGTCTCGTAGGACCATGGATTTGCGCCTTGGAAGGTTTCTGGGGCACAGGCTTGGGCAAGGTTGCATGGAAGACCGGCAGTTGCCCATGCTGCAAGTCTCCCCTCTCCACGCCACCGATGTTGTCCAAGGGAAGGGCATTAGGGCTGATACAGCTTGGCACTGGTGTTGTTGCAGAGCAGTGTGTGGTTAAGTGCCTCGCTCAAGGACACAACACGCTGCCTCAGCTGAGGCTCGAACTAGCGACCTTCAGATCACTAGACTGACGCCTTAACCACTTGGCCATGCTCCAACACAAACTAGGGGTGGTTAATACTCTCTCCCCTGTATTCTTAGTTCATGTATTGTAAGTGTTGCTGTCCATAGCAGCTACAGATAAGATGCAGATTCAGCTGTCAATCATGTCCAACAAATTGCCCTGTGTTTACCACAGACGAGCACAGGCAGAGCAAAATGAAAAAAGTCCAAAACCTACAGAGGGTTGAATAGCACTTCAAACAAAAAAAAATCTCTTTAAATATAAATTTCAGCTCAAGGGTTTGAGGTGTTTAAAATTTAACAGCACACAAGCAGGAATGGCTTCATGGCATTATGGCATGAACCAAATACTTGATCTATGTCCCATATCTTGGTCCATTACGTCTCTTCAAGTTGTTATTCAGGTTCCTCTCGAATATGTGTTGAATATTTTCTGCCACTATCTACTGGGGCACCAGGTTCAGGAATCTGATTACAAGTTGAGTGGAGTTCGTTTCCCTCACCCACCTTCAATTGTTCTGAGTTACTGACCTCTCCACTGAGGCAAATAAAACATTCCGGCTTGTGCTGTTCCAAATTTTAAATGCTTCAATCCCTTGAGCTGAACCTTTAATTTAAGTAGTTTTTTTTGTTTGAAGTGCTATCCAACCCTCTGTAGGTTTTGGGGTTTTATTTTCTGACTCTGTACTGCCTGTGCTCATCTGTGGTAAACACAGGGCAAAACAGAGCTTTGTAGGATGAGTTTGACAGCTGATTCTACTTCTTATTTGTAGCTGCTATTGACAGGCAACATTACCATGCACGGACTGGAACACAGTGGAGAGGGTACTAACAACTAACCCTTCTACCCAAGTTTGGTGGGTTCAGAGGAGGGAGGGTAATAATGTTAAATGGAAGGCCAGGATATTGCTTCCTGTCAACTCTGACCAGTATGAAACAGCAGATGGTGTGTCTGTGTCTGTGTGTGTGTGTAATGGCAGTCATGATTCAAAGGAAAACTTAAAAGTAAAGAACTTATCTTGGTGTCAGAGGCAGTTTCTCAAACAAGAAACACAAGGCATCTCAAAAATCAGACTTTCATTGTTAAAGCATCTTTGACATACCTGACCAAAGTACCTCACAGTCATCATCACATGGAAACCCAGCAGCCAATCATCAAATAGAACCAGCAAGCAATCCTATTTAAAAAAAACACCAAGTGACTACAACCCTTTGTAATAGTGTGAATTAAGAGGTGAATATTGGCCAATACTCTGGGGAGACCCCCCCCCCCACTCTTTGAAGTGGTGTCATGGATTCATTCTTTTTTTTTAAGTCCTTCTGAGGGGCCAAGTGGGGTTCATACAAAATGTGGCATCTGCTACACAATGCATACACAAAATGACGGATTCTGACTCTTCTCTTATCCTTTCTCTTCTCCTCACCTGCCCATCACCTCCTTCTCTTTTCTCCCATGGTCCACTCTCCTCTCCTATCAGATTCTTTCTTCTTCAGCCCATTACCTTTTCCACCAATCACCTCCAAACTTCTCACTTCATCGCACCCTCCCCCTCACCTGGCTTCACCTATCACCTGTCAGCTTGTACTCTTTCCTTTCTCCTTACCTTCTTATTCAGCCTTCTTTTCCCTTCCTTTCCAGTCCTGATGAAGAGTCTCTCGAAACATCAACTCTTCATTCCTTGTACCTGGCCTGCTGAGTTCCTCCAGCATTTTGTGTGCGATGCTCTGAATTTCCGGCATCTGCAGAATCTCTTGTGTTTAGTATTGTAATGCAGTGAGTGTCAGGCTGGATTTTTGTGTTCCCGTCTTGAACCAGGGATTTTCTGGTTAACTTGAACTGTGAGATGATGTGCCCTGGTGGCATTCTTACCAAGGGCAGGGAAGGCCCACTGCTGCAGAGAATTTACAGCTGATGACTCTGGCTTCCTGTGTGGCAGGTGCTGATGGTGCGATTCGCGTCACTGTTCAACGTGAAGGAGCAGACGGTAACTTTCATCAGCGGGACCACCTACTCCATCGAAGAACTGCGGGGGATGGGAATGGGAGACCTGCTGAACTCCATGTTTGACTTCAGCGAGAAGCTGAGCTCCCTGCACCTCAGCGAGGAGGAGCTGGGCCTGTTCACAGCCGTGGTGCTGGTCTCAGCAGGTAAGGGCTCAGTCGGGTGGTAGAATAGCAGAAGGAGGGATTGGAGTTTGCTCTCCAACTCCTCTTGCTTGTGATTCCAGACCGTTCTTGTTATGCTTGGAGTGTAGACACCCAAACGAATTGTAAAGCACCCTAGGTTCCTCCTGTGATTTATTCATACTCTGAATCTTCAGCCCAAGAGACTGTGTCCACCATTAAGCACCCATTTACACGGACCAATTTTATTCTCCTCTTTCCATCCAGTCCCTGTAGACTCTACCTGTCACCCACATATTAGGAGTAATTGACAGTGGTCAGACGAACCTACCAGTCTGCACACCGTTAGGATGTGGGATGAAACAGGAACTCCCAGGGGAAACCATATAATTACAGGGCAAAGGTGAAATCTCCACAGAGGTCACAATTAAACCAGATAGCTGGAACTGTGAGGCGGAAGCTCTATTATCTGTGCCACTTAATAATTTTTAACCATTTGTGGGATCTGGGAGCTTTGCTGCCCAGCTCTAATTGCCCAGTGGTTTCCTTGGCCATTTTGAAAGTTGTATAAGACATTGCTTCGTCACACATTGGCCAGATCGGGTGAAGATGACAGATTTCCTTTGCTGAAAATGCAATCATGAACCAGGCAGCTTCACTCGACTCACACAAAATGTCAGACTTGCCAAGTTCCTCATGCATTTTGTGTGTGTTGCTCAAGAATTTCCAGCATCTGCAGAATTCCTCACATTTAGGGTTTTTGATACCAACTGCTCTTTCAATGTTAATAAATGCAACATAAGTTCCCTACCCACTGTAGTGAGATTTGATCTACTATATGTGGTTCACTGCTCCGGGTAGCTTGCCTGCCTGGTAATATAACCCAAGGTCGGCTCATCGGCTGCAGGAGTCAGTAGCATGTGCAGCTCAATTGCCCAGTTGCAGATGTCACGGATTCAGGAGTCAGCAAGAACCTGCTTTCCTCTCCAACAACATACAAGTTGATTTGACCTCGGCCTCAGCTCCACCTCCCCACCTGACCCCCATTAATCTTTGACTCTGCTGCCTCCGAGGATCTCTCTGTAGTGATTAGATTAACGAGGGATTAGATAAAAGGGAGATTAGCTTTATTTGTCACATGTACATTGAAGTGTACAATACAGTAAAATACATCATTGCGTCAACAACCAACACAGTCGGATGATGTGCTGGCGGCAGCCCACAAATGCTGCCACGCTTCTGGTGCTAACATAGCAAACCCAGAACTTACTAACCCTGACCTGTACATCTTGGAATGTGGGAGGAAACCTGAGCACTCAGGGGGAACCAACACAGTCATGGGGAGAGCATACAATCTCCTTACAGATAGTGGTGGGAGTTGAGCCTGCGTCGCTGGCACATTAAAGCTGTACACCAAGCGCTGCACTACCCTTGTGACCCTAGGGGCATTGACTATTTTCAGTGAAGCCTCCTGGGATAGAGAATTGCGACAATCCATGACCTCTGAGAGAAGCAATTCCTCCTGAACGTCGCCTTAAGTGGGCAGTTGTTAAAAGCCTTGGCTGTGCTACACCTATGGTTTTCCAGGCAAGCCCTGTACACATGTTTGGGGACTCACCACTTCCAACAATAGACACATATGGACGGGGAACTCCTTGACATCTGGCGTGCACCTGAACCTGGAGAGTATCAAAAACACAAGCGTTGTTACATGCACTCCATAATTTAGCGATTTAATAGTTGGTTTGTTGACAGCTGTCTGGAGATATTGATGAATCATCAGCTGCTAACAGGGGAGGGGAGGTCTTGTCTGTAGGGTTCTTGCACAAACCCACCAAGTCCCAGTTAAAGACGGGAGTGAGCTTTTGTGTAGAGCCAGTGTAACCATGTTTTAAAACAACTGCTTTTGGTCCTGACGAAGGGTCTCGGCCTGAAACGTCGACTGCACCCCTTCCTAGAGATGCTGCCTGGCCTGCTGCGTTCACCAGCAACTTTGATGTGTGTTGCTTGAATTTCCAGCATCTGCAGAATTCCTGTTGTTTGCTTTTGGAGGTTGTGGTTGACTCTATTGTCCTGTGGTCTCTCCCTCCCTCCCTCCACTTCCAGATCGCTCCGGAATCGAAAATGTAGACTCGGTGGAGCAGCTCCAGGAGACACTGATCCGAGTGCTCAGAGCGTTGATCATGAAAAACCAACCCAGTGAGGCCTCGCGCTTCACCAAGCTGCTCCTGAAGCTGCCGGACCTCCGCACGTTGAACAACATGCACTCTGAGAAGCTGTTGGCCTTTCGGATAGACCCCTGAGCTCCTGCCAATCACCTCCCTGCCTCTGCTACATTTTAAAAGCAATTTTTATTTTATTTCAATGAACATTCAGATGACATATTGCAAAACATCCTGTAAATATGTGTATATTTCAGCTGTCAAGGGAGTGTAATATATTCTTATAAGGAATGTTCTACAAATCAATATATTTAAAAGCACCCTTTGGGACCTCTAATATGTCTGCATACATGAGTTTGATGGTAGAAATAGGTATGAGGTTAAATACTTGGTTTGAGTAATGAATAAAAGTCATTTGGAGATCTGTGTGCCCTGGAGTGAGCAGGCTGGGGTTCCCTTTCTGATCCAATTTTCCCCTACCCCCCCCACCCCCCCACATCTGGTTCAAATTGCGGTAGGTGGACGAACCTGTAGCCAGGCCTAGCGCTGCAGAATCCTCGTGGACACTGCGCCCTCACAAAACATTAAAAGGGCAAACTTCGGATCCCAGTCCCGACCAAGATGGTTGTCAGAAGACTGAGCGACTCCCATGTAGGGCTGCAGTCTGAGGCAGAGTGACAGAAGCCCATCTTGCCCGTGCATCGTTTTGTTTGACGCAATTCACATTTCATTGACTGTCCTGCGACTGTGTCCATAGAACAGCTGACAACTCGAGGCATTTTGTAGAAAACAATGAACTGATCAGAGAAAAAAAAAATCCAGTTTCCATGTCTGTCCTGGAAGCTCGCTTTCAAACCCCCGGAATCTTGTGAGCGAATTGCTGTGTCCTTGTGATTTAGTCGTATTTTAATATCCCTGTTGAAGACTCTCTAAGCCTGATTGATGCCACTCCCCCTCTCCCTGAGAGCTATATGGAGCAGAAAGTCACTGATTCAGATCGTGTTACAATGACCTCTGGGTCAGCAGAGTTGGTGGGGGCTGGGTGTGTTGAAGGGAATGGCAGTAGCAGTACAGCAGGGTGGACAGCTGCGGCTTTGTGATAGCTGGAAAGACAGTGTGGGTGTTGGGGTTTACTGTGAAAACCTATTGCCTTTCTTTGGGGTCCTGCAAAGAGGAAGCTCGCTGGGGGAGAGCTGAGAACCTGTGGGAGAGGAGGTGGACAGAGGCATATTGTGTCAGACATAACCCTGGGTGGCTGCTGCATGAGTGCAGGATCTGCTCTGGATAATTACAGTTATCATCCGTCTGTGTTCTTCAATTATTGATGTGTTTGTGAATCCAGATCAATCCATTAACAATTTATAAAAATTTAAATAACAAATGCACTGAATTAAACAACAAAGCAGAGCTTGGTGTCTTCTTGTGTGGTGTCGGCAGAATGCTTTTTGGAGCAATGGACCATGGCAAGGTGGGCTTGAGTTGCTCAAGAACTCTGATTTCAGAGTGGAGTACGGTATCCTACGGTGCCACAGACTGTTATTGATCAGCTGGAATGTTTTGAGAACTGGTATTGGTTGATTATTTTCACATTTACTGAGATAGAGTGGAGAATGTCTCCAGACAGACAGTACCGTGTGATCAAAGCCGAGCCAGAGCCATTTTCCCAGGGCAGAAATGGCTCTTATGAGAGGTATAATTTTACAATGATTGGAGGAAAGTATAAGGGGGATGTCAAAGATAAGTTTTTTTTTACACAGACAGTAGTGGGTGCGTGGAACTCCCTGCCAGGGGTTGTGGTAGAGGCAGATACATTAGGGACATTTAAGTGACTCTTAGATAGGCACGTGGATGAGAGAGAAATGGAGGGTTATGTGGGAGGGAAGGGTTCGATTGATCTTGGAGTAGTTTAAAAGATTGGCACAATATTGTGGGCTGAAGGGCCTGTATTGTGCTGTACTTGTTTTATATTCATGCATAAGTACATTGAGGTTGTAAAAGGAATGACATAACTTTGAGTAAGTGTCACAGTTACAGAGTAAGTGCTGTACAGGTAGACAAATAAATTGCCAAGTGCCACAACGAGGTCCATTGGGAGATCTTTTGGCATATGAGAGGCCTGTTCCAGAGTCTGTTGCTACATGCTCTCAGGCTTTTAAACCTTCTGCCCGATTGGGGGGGGTGGAGGGGTCCTTGATTATGTTGACTTCTGAGTTGGATGCTGTTGGCAGATTTTATTGGGTAGTGTAGTAGTTAGTTGGTTAGAATACAAAAATATGGGCTAATAATACAAATTTAAATCTCACCACAGCAGCTAAGGAATTTAAATTTAGTTAATTAAATAATTTGAAATTAAACCATGCTAGTGACCATACAACAATTAGGCATGTATGCTTTGAAGTTTAAAAGTACAATATCATTGAAATGCACTGAAAATCTTCCAGGGCTTGGGAGGATAGATGCAGGGATGTTGGTTCACTTAGCTGGAGCATTTGAAACCAGGAGTCATAACCTCAAAATCAGGGCATTTGAGACTGAGGAAAGAAGGAATGTCTGCACACAGAAGGCTTTGCACCTTTGATCTCCATCAAGGGGGTCCTCACTGCTGAGTACATTCAAGTCATAGATTAATAAGCTTTTGATTATTAAAGGATATGGGACAATTGGTGAGGGGCCACCCCTATCCCATGTACATTTCCAGACACCCCCCCCCCACCAATCTCATGACCTACCCATCACCTGTCTCTGGTCCCCTCCTTCCCTTCCATGGTTCACTGTTGTCTCCTATCAGATTCTTCCTTCTTCAGCCCTTTACCTCTTCCGCCTGCCTACCTTCCAGCATCTCCTATTATCCCCCTCCATCCCAGGCTCAAGGACAGCTTCTATCCCACTGTTATCACGCTCTTGAATTGACCTCTCGTATCATTATATGGACCTTTGGTCTCATAATCTACATTGTTGTATCTTGCACTTTATCATTTACCTGCACTTTTTCAATAGCATTTACACTTTATTCTGCATTGTTATTGTTTTATGTTAATCCAGTTTCCTCTTATTTAATGAACGGTGTAATAATTTGATCTGTATTAAGTTTGCAAGATAAGCCTTTCACTCTATATTGGTCCATGTGCAAAAATATGCCAATACCCACCTACTTTTCTCCTCACGTGGTCTCACCTGTCACCTGCCAGCTTATACTCTTCCCCCTTTCCTCTACCTTATAATGGCTTCTGCCTCCTCCTTTCCAGCCCTGATGAAGGGTCTTGGCCTGAAACGTGGACTGTTTACTTCCCTCCATAGATGCTGCCTGACTTGCTGAGTTCCTTCAGCAATTTAAAAATAAATTGTTTAGAAATACAGTGCAGAACAGGCCCTTCCAGGCCTACAAGCTCCACCGCCCAGCAACCACTGATTTGGCCTGAGCCTAATCACAGGATAATTAACCTACTAACACTCACGCCTTTGAGCTGTGGGAGGAAACTGGGGCACCTGGAGGAAACCCACGCCATCATCGGGAGAACATGATCTGTGTGTTGCTCAAGATTTCCAGCATCTGCAAAGTCTCTTGTGCCTCCCAGGAAATGAGCTGGTTGCTGCAAACCTTCACATGGAGTTTCGTGGATCTCAGCACCACTGTCAAAGGCACAACTAGAGAGTGGGCAATAAATGTTGCCCTTGTCAGAGTGAATTTATGAAATAAAAGATGCAAACCTTTTAAAGGGAGCAATAGATCCGCTAGGTTGAGTTTGATTGGCAGTGCCCCAAGACACAGCTCTGCTGCTCTAGATTTTTGCAGAGTGTTGATTATGTTGAAGATGTTAAGCTCTTGGGACCAAAACATTCCTGAGCAGCTGTGGTGGGAGAGCATGTCAGTAGCAGTTCTATTTTTATTGCACCAGCTGCACAAAATAACCTGCCTGTATTTGTATAGTCCATAAAACACATAGTAGGAGCAGAATTAGGCCATTTGGCCCATTGAATTATCTCCACCATTCCATGATGGTTAATTTCAACCCCTTTTCCACCACCCCTCTCCTCCCTTCTCCCTGTAACCTTTGACGTCCTTACTAATCAAGAAGTTATCAACCTCCACTTTAAACATATCCAATAACTTGGCCTCCACTGCTGTCCATGGCAATGAATTCCACAGATTCACCACCCTCTGGATAAAGAAATTCCTCCCCATCTCAGTTCTAAAGCGACATCCTTCTATTCTGAGACTCCCTGGTCTTAGATCCCCCTACCATCGAAAACGCATCCACATCCACTTTATTGAGGCCTTTCAATATTCAATAGGTTTCAATGGGACCCCCCCCCCCACACATTCTTCTAAACTCCAGTCAGTACAGGTCCAGATCCATCAAACGCTCCTCATACATTAACCCTTTCATTCCCACAGTCATTCTCATGAACCTCCCTGGACCCTCCAATGCCAGCACATCTTTCCTTAGATAAGGAACCCAAAACTGCTTAAGGTACTCCAAATGCAGTCTGAGCAAAGTTTTATAAAGCGTTACTTCTTAGCTTTTTTAAAAAAATAAAGCCTTAGCATTGCATCTCTGCATTGTGTAGAATTTCTGGGAAGCAAAGCTAAGGACAATTAAATAGAATATCAGAATATGAGTTGGGATGGAGCAGTTTTGGATTACCCATTACAAAGAGCTGGTAAGAACACAATGGAATAGTGCCATTTCCCAAACAATTGTGCATCCAGAGACACGAGACTACAGATGCTGGAATCTGGAGTACAAAATGAACTGCTTGGAAGAACTCAGTATGTCAAATAATATCTGTGGAGGAAAATGGACAGTTGATGTTTTGGATCAAAACTCTTCATTCACTAGTTACAAAGGAATGGCAGGGTGGAGCTAGTAGCTAGAAATCTGTGTGGATCAGAAATACCTCTTCACCTCACTGACAATCAACACTGGCACACCTCAGGGTTGTGTGCTTAGCCCACTGCTCTACTCCCTCTATATCTATGACTGTGTGGCTAGGCACAGCTCAAATACCATCTATAAATTTGCTGATGATACAACCATTGTTGGCAGAATCTCAGATGGTGACGAGGGCATACAAGAGCGAAATATATTAGCTGGTTGAGTGGTGTCATAGCAGTAGTCTTACTGATTGTGGACTTCAGAGAGGGTAAGACGAGGGAACATACGCCAATCCTCAGCGAGGGCTCAGAAGTGGAAAGAGTGAGCAATCTCAAGTTCCTGGGTGTCAATATCTCTGAGGATCTATCCTGGGCCCAGCATATCGAAGCAGCTACAAAGAGCGCATGACAGTGGCTATATTTCATTAGGAGTTTGAGGAGATTTAGTATGTCACCAAAGAAACTCACAAGTTTTTTACAGATGTACCTTGGAGTGGGCACGTGGCCTAGTGGTTAAGGCATTGGACTAGCTACCTGAAGGTCATGAGTTCGAGCCCCAGCTGAGGGAACGTGTTGTGTCCTTGAGCAAGGCACTTAATCACACAGTGCTCTGCGACGACTCTGGTGCCAAGCTGAATGGGTCCTAATGTCCCTCCCTTGGACAACATCGGTGTCGTGGAGAGGGGAGACTTGCAGCATAGGCAACTGCTGGTATTCCATACAACCTTGCCCAGGCCTGCACCCTGGAAAGTGAAGACTTTCCAGGTGCAGATCCATGGTCTCGCAAGACTAACGGATGCCTTACCCTGGAGAGCATTCTGACAGGCTGTATCACTGTCTGGTAGCACAAATCAGTACAAAGGGACATGATTTAGTGGCTATTACAGAGACGTGGTTGGAGGGTGGAGAGGATTGGGAATTAAATATCCAAGAATATCAGGTAATATGGAAGGATTGAATTTAAGAGCAGGGAGGTTATGCTACAACTGTACAGGGTATTGGTGAGGCAGCACCTGGAGTACTGTGTGCAGTTCTGGTCTCCTTACTTGAAGAAGGATAAGGTACAGAGAAGTTGTCAGGGGTAGGTTTTTACTCAGAGAGTGGTGAGTGCGTGGAATGGGCTGCCGGCAATGGTGGTGGAGGCAGATACCATAGGGTCTTTTAGGAGACTTTTGGATAGGTACATAGAGCTTAGAAAAATAGAGGGCTATAGGTAAGCCTAGTAATTTCTAAGGTAGGGACATGTTCAGCACAACTTTGTGGGCTGAAAGGCCTGTATTTTGCTGTAGGTTTTCTGCGTTTTTATGTTTCTATGATATACTGGCTTTGGAGGCGGTGTAAAGGAGGTTCACCAGAGATGAGGGGGTTAGACTATGAAGAAAGATTGATTCGCCTGGACTGTACTCACTGGAATTCAGAAGAATGAGAGGAGATCTTATAGAAACATATAAAATGATGAAAGGGATAGATAAGGTGGAGGCAGGAAAGTTGTTTCCACTGGTAGGTGAGACTAGAACTAGGGGACATAGTCTCAAGATTGGGGGGAGTAGATTTAGGATGGAGATGAGGAGGAACTGCTTTTCCCAGAGAGAGGTGAATCTATGGAATTCTCTGCCCAATGAAGCAGTGGCGGCTACCTCAGTAAATATATTTAAGACAAGGTTGGATAGATTTTTGCATAGTAGGGGAATTAAGAGTTATGGGGAAAAGACAGGTAGGTGGAGATGAGTCCATGGCCAGATCAGCCACAATCTTATTGAATGGTGGAGCAGGCTTGACAGGCCAGATGGCCTACTCCTGCTCCTATTTCTTATGTTCTTTGAACTGCTGCTGCAAAAACAACAAATTTCACAACTTATGCCAGTGATATTAAATCTGATACTGATTCTGAAATTGTGGGGGTGAGAATAGAGACATTGCGTCTCTAAGTGGTGGGATGGAACCTATGAAATGTCTGCCATTGCCAGTTTGATGGTAGTGTTCAGTGTGTGTGTCTGCTGTCTTAGTTGATAATTAATTCAGGGAATAGCTTCCAACCAGACACAGATAAAACTGAAAATCATACCCTCAAACTAAGTGGTCAATGAGTGACCAGAGAGTTGCTGGCTCCAATCTTCACACTGTTATATTTTTGTGCCAGACAGAAATGAGCAATTGTTAATATTTAGCCACATTTTTTTAAGTGCGTGCAAAGCCGATCTTACTGTTGACTCTTTAAGTAGTTTCCCTTAATTGATCTTGATCAACACCCACCCAATAGTTTCATTTATTAAAATTTATGACCCACGTATTCCACGCTGTTACACATTTCCTTTTGACATAGAAGGAGTCTGTTTGGCCTACTGAGTTTATGCTGGCTCACAGAGCAACCCAAACTTCTAATCATCCCAGTAAGATATTCTCCCCACATTCCCATCAATTCTAACACCATCTACCCTACAAGCAAACGACCGTGGCCGACTAACCTTGCAAGTGACATATTTTTGGGTTGTGGAAACTGGACCACCCAGGTGAAAGCTGTGTGGTAACAGGGAGAGTATACAAAGACACCACTAATGTCTGCTGTAAACTCAATACATTGGAGCTGTGAGAAGAAGTGAACTCAGTATATTTGGAGTCCCACCATCTGCGCCACACTGTCACCTTGGAATCAATTCTCATACTCCCCGCTTTAATTGAGAATTCTAAATGATTGCACTTATCACAGTACAAGAATGTTTACCAGTTATTTCTCAATGCACAAGATTTAACATAGGGTAAACACAAGAGATCTGTAAATGCTGGAAATCCAGAGTGACTCACACAAAATACTGGAGGCACGCAGCAGGTCAGGCAGCATCGAGGGAGAGGATGACATTTTGGGCTGAGACCCTTCATCAGGACTCAATATAGGGTGCACTGTTCTCCAGATGGGACTAAAAGGCCACGGAAACCCCACTCCAGGAAGTCCTTCTCCACCGTATTATTACTGATTTTGGTTTTCATAATCTAAATATAGCTTGAAGTCACCCATAATGACAGTGGTACTCTTACCATGTATGTACATCTTTGCTATCCTTTTGAATGCCATTACCTACATACATCACCACTACTATCTGTGTACCATATAAACTTCCCACCCCCCCCACCCCCACCAATGCTCTCTGGCCCTTGGTGTTTCTGAGCTCCTGCCCATTCAGATTTCACATCGGAGAAGAGTTTGTTCCTGTGCTAGAAGAGCTTGTTCCTGAGCTGAAGGGTCTGTTCCTGTGATGTGTTGGTCTATTTTCTATAGATTAGTTTAGTTGGCCATTTAATTGGTTCGGCACAACATTGTGGCACGAAGGGCCTGTCCCGGTGCTGTACTGTTCTGTGTTCTATGTTCTATAGTTCTCTGAGTTAATATCCTTCCTCACTATTGTGCTGATTTCCCCTTTGACTAACAATGTGACTCTACCACCTTTTCCTTTTTGCACGTCCTTCCTGAAGTTTGAATATCGCTGTACATTCAGTTTCCCTGTAACTACTCTGACATTATTTGTGCAATTAATTCATCCACCTTAATATAAAAGCTCCATGCATTGAGGCAGTATACTTTCAGGCTCTTCATTTTAACTTTTCTTAGTTACCAAGAATTATTTCTTGCTACCACCCTCTTATGTTCCAAGGAAGGTTTCTTGGTACCCAACCATTTTAATTCCACATTCCCATTCCGACATGTCGGTCAATGGCCTCCTCTTCTTCCATGATGAGGCCACTCTCAGGCTGGAAGTACAACACCGCATATCCATCAGGGTAGCCTCTAACCTGATGGCATCAACATCGATTTCTCCTTCCCCCTTTCTTCTTCTATTCCCCACTCTGGCCCCCTTCTTACCTCTTCTCTTCTCACCTTCCCATCACCTCACCCTGGTCCTTTTCTCACATGGTCCACTCTCCTGTCCTATCAGATTTCTTCTTCTTCGCCCCTTTACCTTTTCCACCTATTATCTCCAGCTTCCCACTTCATACCCACTACCCCCCACCCCCCCATTCACCTGGATTCACCTATCACCTTCTAGCTTGTCTCTCTCTCTCTCTCTCTGGCTATCCATCGCTTAGGATGATGATGGTTCCTTTCAGTCAGTTAGTGGGGTGGTACCCCACTCCTCAGAAAGGAACAACGTGTGCGTGAGTGGATTTTAGGTGAGTAGGGGGTTGTACAGGTCCAGACCCACTTTCTCGACATCCCCTCCCGGATCCAGCGGCATGGTGGGGTCCAAGACGGCTGGGGGAAGTTCTGTTGCAGTGAATGGCCAGACCAAGCTTCGATGCAAGGGATGCCCTTTCCGTGCTTCATGGCACGTGTTTGCTAGATGGCCGTTGACCCGACAAGAGGGTTCATCCGCCCTTTGACAGGTCTTGTTTTTCGTCCTGCAGAGTGTCTAGCCACACTCCTCACCAGGCAAGCCTGGTGGGGCAGCCGGTTTAGTCGCCGACTACCCGACCATGTGACAGGTAGTACTGGGTTATGTGGTACCCGTTGCACTCAGACGAGTGACCTGACCAGGTCTAGCTTGTACTCCTTCCCCTAGCCCAACTTTCTTATTTTGGCTTCTGCCCCCTTCTCTTCCAGTCCTGATGAAAGGTCTTGGCCCAATATTCCTTTCCATGGATGCTGCCTGACCTGCTGAGTTCCTCCAGCATTTTGAGGTGCTACTAGCAAGGTAGTATTCATGGGTTCATGAATGGTTCAGAAATCTGAAGGAACATCGCTGTTGGGAGAGTCCAGTGACCAAAGTCATCTCACCTTATGACACCATCACATTCCATCAGTTGTGTATGTGATTTGTAGCCTGGGACCAGTGGTGCACCACAGGGATCAGTGCTGGGGAGCCTTGCACGTTGTTACACAGTAACAATTTGGATATGACATACAAAGTATGATTAATAACTTTACAAATGACACACAAATTGGTAGTGCTCATGATAGCCAGGAGGATTGGGGATGATACTGACCAATTAGCAAAATGGACAGAGCAATGGCAGCTGGAATTTAACCCTGATAAGTATGAAGTGATGCACCTTAGGAAGATTGATACTGGTGGGAATGGTAGAGAATTGTGGTATATTTAAGAGCAGAAGAGCATGTGTTTACCAGTCCAAAAGTCCCTGAAGGTGAGAGCAGTGGTACACTCTTGTGGCCACTTTATTAGGTACCCCTGTACCCTGCTCGTTAATGCAAATATCTAATCAGCCAATCACATGGTAGCAACTGAATACATAAAAGCATGCAGACAGGGTCAAGAGGTTCAGTTGTTGTTCACAGCAAACATCAGAATGGGGAAAAATGTGATCTAAGTGACTTTGACTGTTGAGTGATTGTTGGTGCCAGATGAGATGGCTTGAGTCTCTCAGAAACTGCCGATCTCCTGGGATTTTTACGCACAACAGTGTCTAGAGTTTACAGAGAATAGTGCAACAAACAAAATCATCCAGTGAGCGGACATTTTGTGGGTGGACACACCTTGTTAATGAAAGAGGTCAGAGGAGAATGGCCAGACTGGTTCAAACTGACAGGAAGCTGACAGTAACTCAAATAACCAGGCGTTACAAGAGTGGTGTGCAGAAGAGCAACTCTGAACGTACAACACATCAGATGTTGAAGTGGAGGGGCTACAGCAGCAGAAGACCATGGACATACACTCAGAACAGGAGGTACCTAATAAAGTGGCTACTGAGTATAGATGGTGAAGAAGGCATATGAGATACTTTGCATTCGTCATCCAGGGTATAGAATAAAAGAATGAGGAGATACAAGTTTATAAAATGTATTAGACCACAGTTGGAGTATTGTGTACATTTTTGGTTGCCACACTATAGAAAGGATAGGATGTGGGTGAGAATCACCAGGATGTTGTCTGGGTTGGAGTGATTCACTTATGAGGAGAGACAGGACAGGCTGGAGTTGCTTTCCTTGGATGTGGGGAGGGGAGGAGGGGTGGGGAGAGGTGGTGTCCTGACGGAAGTATACACAATTGTCTTCTTCTTCGGCTGTCCATCAATTTTCGATGTTGACTGAGGCCTGGGCGAGGTTGTATGGAAGACCAGCAGTTGCCCATGCTGCTAGTCTCCCCTCTCCACGACACCAATGTTGTCCAAGGGAAGGGCATTAGGACCCATACAGCTTGGCACTGGTGTCGTCGCAGAGCAATGTGTGATTAAGTGCCTTGCTCAAGGACACCACACACTGCCTCAGCTGAGGCTTGAACTAGCGACCTTCAGATCACTAGACCGACACCTTAACCACTTGGCCACGCGCCACGACATACACGATAATGAGAGGCTTGGATAGAGCTTACTGTAAGAAATTTTACTGTGTAGCTGTGGTATCTAAAACTAAAGAGCATAGGTTTAGGGTAAGGGATAAGACCTGAGAAAGAACTTTCTCACCCAGAGGTGATTGGAATCAGGAACACACTGCCTAGGGGGAAATGGAAGCATAAGCAATATTTAAGCATGACCTAGACAAGCAAATGAATCACCAAGGCTGGTAAAAGCGATTAACATAAAGAGGTATTGGTATTGTTGGTACTGGTTTATTATTGTCACAGTGAAAACCTTCTCTTGCATACTGTTCATACAGATCGAATTATAGCACTGGGCTAAAATAAGGTAAACCAATAACAGTGCAGAGTTAAGTGTAGAGCCGTAAAGAATGGGCAGTGCAGGTAAATGATAAAGTGCAAGATTATAATGAGGTACAGTAGATTATGATGCCGAGAGTCCATTTTATGATACAAGAGCTCTGTTCTAGAGACTGATAGAAGCTGTTCTTGGGACTGGTGGTATGTATTTGTAGCTTCTGATGGATGGGAGAAGAGAGAAGAGTGGATGTCTGGGGTGGTTGGGGTCTTTAATTATGCTTGCTGCTTTACTGAGGCAGTGAGACTCAATGATCCAAAGGACCGTTTACGGTGCTGTATGACTCTGAGTTGATGTCTATCACAGCCCAATGGTAACCACTTTAAAAAAGCACCAGAGGGCGCTCTTTCCCAGAAGAGAAAGATGAGAGATGATTGGCAGCTGAAGCATTTGGCACAGGGTAACTGAACGCTCAGATCACCCGCTAAAGCCACAACATTTCCTAGAATGCTTGCACATGTTTAAATAACTCCTCTAATCTGTTGTCCCTGTTGTGGAAAAAAAAATCTCGTCAATTGTAAGCCACAGATTCCTTCTTATTTTTTCCCTCTAAGCCCTAGAGGTCATAGAGATATCAAAAAGTAAGAACAGGAGTAGGGCAGACATTCCTTTGAGCCTGTTCTATCACTTGATATGATCAAGGAAAATCATCCTTATTCAGTCTCCCTGTTCCAGATATCTCCTGATCTACAGAATCTCTTATACTTATGATGCTACCACATTATTTGTCCTTTGCACTATTTATTTATAAGGCCATAAGACCACAAGATTCAGGAGAAGAATTAGGCCATTTGGCCCATTGAGTCTGCTTCGCCATTTCGTCATGGCTGATCCAATTTCCCTCTCAGCCCCAGTCTTCTGTCTTCTCCCTGTATTCATATGCCCTGACCATTCAAGGATCTATCAATCTCTGTCTTAAGTAGACCCAATAGCTTGGCCTCCACAGTTGTCTGTGTCAACGAATTTCACAGATTCACCACTCTCTGGCTAAAGAAATTCCTCCTCATCTTCACTCTAAATGGACGTCCCTCTATTCTGAGGCTGTGTCCTCTGGTCTTAGACTCCCCAGCCATGGAAAACATCACTTTATTGAAGCCTTTCAACATTGAATAGGTTTCAATGAGATCCCCCCACATTCTTCTGAATTCCAGTGAGTACAGGGCCACAGCCATCAAAGGCTCTTCATATGACAAGACTTTCAATCTCGGAATCATTTTCATAAACCTCCTTTGAACCCCCTCTAGTTTCAGCACATCCTTTCTTAGATAAGGGACCCAAAACTGCTCTCAGTACTCCAACTGAGGTCTCACCAGTGCTTTATAAAGCCTCAGCATTACATCCTTGCTTTTATTTTGCAAGTTAGAATATTTTTTATGCCTTGGGGGTGGATACTAACAGGAAATAGAGCATCAGGATTAACGGGTCATTTTCATATTGGCAGTCAGTAACTAACTCGAAGCCACAGGGACTGGAGCCTCAACAATTCCCAGTATATACAGATACTGTACCAACTGTACTGTAGCTGGTTTTGCTGATGATCCAGGGTAGGTGAGTTAACATGCTATGAAGTGGATGAAAAGAATCTGCAAAGGGATATAGGTAGGTGAAGTGAGTGGACAGTAAACTGACTGATGGAGGGGACTGTGGGATTCAGTTTGGAAGAAGAAAGAATAATGCAGAATGAGCCTACAAAATACTGCAATATAAATAAAGCTGGGGGTCCTAATACACAAAACTTTTAAGATCATAAAATTATATTGTAGCCACAATATAAAATTATGAGAGCCCTGGGTGGGGTAGACTTGCTTGTTCATCATGGCAGAAACATCAAATACCAGAGCTGGGGAGTGTGGGGGTGGGGGGTAGTTCAAAGATCAACAGACCAAATTTTTTACACAGTTTGATAAATGTGTAGAAAAGGTGGTCAATTGTAGTGGGGGAAGCTGATATAATAGTGGCATTTAAAAGACTTTTAGATAGGGATTGTGTGCAGGCAGAAGAATTAAAGGTTAATTTGGCATCAAGTTCGGCACAGACACTGTGGGGGAGGGGGAGGAATTTTTCTCTCTCACATTCATGGATATTTGGAATTCTCTATCCTAGGGGGTATGGAGATAGGGTAAAGGCAAAAGGTGACAGACACCCAACCAATAAGAGAGGGCCTGGGAGAGAAAGTGGCATTGTGGCACTGAGGCCAAGATTAGATGGGCAACCTATTTACTGAATGGCAGAGAGAATCCCCCCCTCCCCTCCGTTTGTTATGTTCTTAACCAATGCTTTCTCTTTATTGTAGTGGGTTCGACCTCCTCCCAATGCCTAACCCCTCTTCCCAGCAAGGAGTCAAAATCAGAATCAGGTTTCCCTAAAGGTTAACTTGCAGGCTGAGTCAGTGGTAAGGAAGACAAATGCAATGTTGGCATTCATTTTGAGAGGATTACAATATAAAAGCACAGTTGTATTGCTGAGGCTTTATAAAGCACTAGTGAAGCTTCACTTAGAGTACTGTGAGCAGTTTTGGGTCCCTTATCTAAGGACAAATGTGCTAATATTGGAGAGGGTCCAGAGGAGGTTCATGTGAATAATTCTGGGAATTAAAGGGTTAACGTATGGGTCTGGGCCTGCACTCACTGGAGTTTAGAAGAATGGGGAGGGGGGATCTCATTGAAACCTAATCGAATATTGACAGGCTTAGAGAGAATGGATGTGGAGAGGATGTTGCCTAGTTTAGGACCAGAGGGCACAGCCTCGGAATAGAGGGACACCTTTTAAAACAGAAATAAGGAGGAATTTCACATATACACAGTAAATGGTAGGGCACTGAGGAGTGCGGAGGAACAAAGAAACATCTGGGAGTTCAGATACGTAATTTCCTGAAAGTGGCGTCACATGTAGACAGGGTTGTAAATAAGGCTTTTGGCATCCTGGCATTCATAAATCAAAGTATTGAGTATAGGAGTTGGGATGTTATGGGGGGGTTGTATAAGACATTGGTGAGGCCAAATTTGGAGTATTATGTACAGTTCTGGTCACCTAACTATAGGAAGGATATCAGTAAGTTTGAAAGAGTGCAGAGAAGATTTACTAGGATGTTGCTGAGTTTTCAGGATTTGAGTTACAGGGAAAGATTGAACAGGTTAAGACTTTATTCTTTGGAGCGTAGAAGAATGAGGGGAGATTTGATAGAGGTTTACAAAATTATGAAGGGTATAGACAGTAAATGTGAATAGGCTCTTTCCACTTAGATTAGGAGAGATAAATATGAGAGGACATGGGTTTAGGGTGAAAGGGGAGAGGTTTAGGGGGAACATTAGGGGGAACTTCTTCACTCAGAGAGTGGTGGGAGTGTGGAACAAGCTGCCATCTGACATGGTAAATGCGGGCTCACTCTTAAGTTTTAAGAATAAATTGGATAGACACATGGATGGGAGAGGTCTGGGGGGGTTATGGACTGGGTGCAGGTCAATGGGACTAGCGGAATAATGTTTCGGCACAGACTAGAAGGGCCGAATGGCCTGTTTTCTGTGCTGTAGTGTTCTATGGTTCTATGGAATTTCTTTAGCCGGGTGATGTTGAATTCATTGTCACAGACAGCTGTGGAGGCTAAGTCATTTTGTATATTTAAAACCGAAGTTGATAGGTTTTTGATTAGTAAGGGCATCAAAGATTGGGGAGAGAAGGCAGGATAATGGAATGGTGGAGCAGACTTGATGGGCCGAATGGCCTAATTCTGCTCCTTTGTCTTATAGTTTATTATCACTGACATGGGTTGTGAAATTTGTTTTGGGGCAACAGTACAGTGCAAGACATTAAAATACCATACGTTAAAATAAAAATAAATACATGAATATAGTGCTTTGAAAAAGAATTCAGCCCACAACCCTTTGTTCACATCAACGAGTATCACAACCAGGGATTTTGATCAATTTAACCGAGATTCTTTATTTGTGAATCACATGCTCCTTTTTTCACAGTAGAGCCCAGAAAGCATGGAAAATTGTAAATATGAAAAACTACAAATTCAATAACTGAAATGTCTGCAGTTCAAAAGTATTCATCTCCTTTTGCTCAGCACTTAGCTGAACTACCTCTCGCAGCTATTACAGTCTTTTTGGATAAGTCTCTGTTAGCTTTGCACAATGTGTTGGAGCAAGATTTGCCCATATTCAATTTTCTTCATTTGAACCCACTCCATGATTGCTCTGGCAGTGTGCTTTGGGTTGTTGATCTGCTGAAAGATGAACTTCCTCCCCAGTTTAAGCTTTCTGGCAGAGACTAGCAGGTTTTTATCCAGGATCTCTTTGTAGTTAGCAGCATTCATCTTCCCATCAATCCCTGCCTGATTTCCAGTCCCTGCTGCTGAAAGGCATCCCCAGAGCATGATGTTACCTGCATACTTTCACTGGGGTTGGTATTACCTGGTTGATGTGCAGTATTAGATTTACACTACACGTACCACTTAGTGCTGACGCCAAAAAGTTCCAATTTAGTCTTACCCGACCACAAGACCTTCTTCCACATCTTTACTGTATTTTCTAAGTGACACTTTGCAAGGTCTTTACAGGCAAGGATATGATTTTTTTAAACCAGGGCTTTTTCCTTGTCGCACTTCCATAAATACACTGCTAGTGCAAGGCCTTAGAGATTGTGGAGCCATGAACTCATCTTCAGTTGCAGTCACTGACTTCTGCAGCTCACTCAGAGTGTCTGTTGGTGTCACAGTAGCCTCTCTTACATGTGCCATTCTACTCCAGTGACTAAATTTAGAGGGGTGGCCTGATCGAGGCAGTGTGGCTGTTGTTCCATATTTTTTCCACTTGTAATGCCCTGGTTAAGATTTTTACTGCTATGCTGCAGGTATTTGATTTTAGCAGTTCTGGAAGAGCAGTCTGTTCTGCTTTTAACATGTTTGGGTTTGAGCTAAAGATAAAGAGCTAGTTGTTCAATGTAGTGTCAGCCAGTCAGGATGGTGGAATTGGGAGAAGGTTCTAGAGAATGCTGGGCAGAGAGGTTTTTGTGATGGACACTGGTGTGGGTTAAGGTCTTTGTGGTGGGAGCTGGGAGAAGACAGGAAGGAAGATGGCTGAGGATGCTGTCCCTGTTGCACAAGGTGTTTGGTGCAGACGAATGGCTTCAGGGAGGAAGGACCAATACTCCGGAGGGGGAGACCATTTGTTTGAGTTGGATTTCGGGCTACATTCGGAAGGTGGTTTGTGTCTCCACGCTGACCGTGGGTCCAGTGCATGAGTTAAAGATAATTTTGAGATGAGCTCCAACTTATGTGCACATTTGTACTGGGTTAACTGTAATGGGCCCTTTTTATTTTTTTTCATTTTCTTTTTTCCTACTATTCAATAAAGCTGACATTTGTAAATATGCTTTCTTTACAATTGTATGCAGTGTATGATCTGTTATTTCTTGCCGACGGCTAATTGCACAAGGACAGAATTTACACAGTATCCGCGCAGATCGGTGTTCGGGTGGTCGAGACATCCCAACTTCCTGGTTTTAGTGGGATCCAAGCTACATCTACCCTAGATGCCTGGAGTCTGAAAAGGTGGTTTTCTCACCGCTGAGTCCGGTAGCTGATAGCGATGGGCTAACGAGCCGCATCTCTAGAGATGCCCAGTAAAAAAGGGGTTTAACACTTTTTCACGATGGACTGCACTGAGCTCCAAGGTATGTTCAGTGCCTTTGAGGTTGTCTTGTACCCTTCCCCAGATTTGTGCTTCTCTATCATTTCCCTGACTTGTCTTGAATGCTCTTTTGTCTTCACTTTGGCTTGGTCTGTTGAAAATCTACTGTTTCTGTTGAAAATCTACCATACTGTACGACCTTACAGTGAGGGGGTACTTATTCAGATCCTCCAATCTTCTACATCAACAAATTGGGTGAGTTTGTAAGTTAATGTACAGTATTGTAGCTGAGGAAAGTTAGTGTAGTAATTACAAAGGGCATGAAAACGTTTTCTGCTTCACAATTTTGGTTTTTAATTTTTTAGTAAATTGTTGACGTTTTGGAATTTTACTTGTGATTTGGCGTGATACACAATGTTTTGTAGATTAACTTAAAAACCCTACTTCAATATATTTTAAGTTTAGGAAATGAGAGAGTAAAATGTGAAAATAGGCATGGAGGCTGAATACTTTTTCAAGACACTGTAAATGGTGCAATAGAGGAATAGTGAGGTAGAGTTCACGGACATTCAAAAATTTGATAGCAGAGGGGAAGAAGTTGTTCCTAAACATCGAGTGTGTGCCTTCAGGCTCCTGTACCACCTCGCTGATGGTGGTAATGAGAAGAAACAATGTCCTAGATGGTGAGTGTCCCGAATGACGGACAGTGGCTTCTCGAGGCAGGGCCTTTTGAAGGTGCCCTTGATGGTGCGGAAGGCTGTGCCCGTGATGGAGGTGGCTGAGTTTGCAACTCTCTGCAGCTTTTCTGATCCTGTGCATCAGCGACTCCATAGCAGGCAGTGATGCAACCAGTCAGAATGCTCTCCACTGTACATGTATAGGAATTTGCTAGATATGAGGAGGGCAGTACAACCAGCTACTTCCTCTAGACTGTGGAACTGGGCCCCTTTGAAATTATGCAGCTGAACTGTGGTAACTCAGTACCGAGGGGTAAATGACACCCAGGACCTTGGCATCTCTTGTTAGTTTTGATTCCTTTGTCAATCGCCCATATTCCTGTCCCACTGGTTATTGACCCCTCTACCAGTAGGAGCAGCTCTCTCTGTGCCCTTGGTAATCCTCAATATGTAAGTTGGGCCCTCTTATAACCGCCTCTGATCCAAAGAGAAACAATTCCAGCTTTTCCAATCAATCCACATAACTAATGGCATTTTTCTCTGGAATAAATAACTCTCAAACAGAAAATACAAAGCACAAACTAGACCAGGAGGATTTAGCATAAACTCTTGGCCTGTGCTGGTCTCAACTACAACGGAGAGAGACAATGGGACAGAGACCCATCCCAAATGATGTAAGTGCTGCAGACATGCAGTATATGTGACTATTGGTCACCAAAACCAGATATTAGAGGGTAAACTACACCCATGGAACTTTTCCCCAGACAAGTAATAGAATTTACAAAGGGAAGGCACATTCAAAGAGAGAAAGGGCAAAAATACAATCACATTTGACTTTAAAGAACATTTCTGTTGGAGTTTATTACAATGCAAATGTTTAAAATAACTTTAACTTTTGCGGCTCCCTTTACACCCTTTGGGCATCCCTAAGTCTGAAAATGATTATGTGGGAATGCAAAACAAAACTAAAATTTGCTCAGGGTT
Organism: Mobula birostris; assembly: GCF_030028105.1. Lineage (NCBI taxonomy): Eukaryota > Metazoa > Chordata > Chondrichthyes > Myliobatiformes > Myliobatidae > Mobula > Mobula birostris. Next base: position 44,084,383 of record NC_092402.1, read on the forward strand.
TGAAGTATAAATCAGAGCAGTGATTAAATTCTGGGGTTTAATTAAGCTAATATGGTTGCGTTATCTGGGTTCAGGCTGCCCTCTAGTGGCATCACATTGTGAGCAGTGACAAGGTAAGATGACTCACAGATTTTAAATGGTGTTTTCTGCATCTCTGCAGTCTCCTTACCCTGTACACAACTGCTATTCAGGGCGGCAGTGATCCAACTTAATTTCGGAACGGTCCACGAACCCATGAATACGACCTCATTATTCATGTTTGCACTATTTTTTTGTTTTGTAATTTGTAGTCATTTTTTGTCTTTGCAATGTACTACTGCTGCAAAACAACAAATTTCATGTCATATAACACAGTGATAACAAATCTGATTCTGATGACTCTAAAATAAATATGGATGAAAGCCAAATGGAGGTCTATGTGTGAAGGAAGGGTTAGATTGATCTTAGGGTTAAAAGGTCAGCACAACGTGAGTCAAAAAGCCTGTATTGTGCTGTACTGTTCTATGTTCTATATACAGTACAATCCAAGTTACAAGTAACTTAATTCCCCAGCCAGAGTCGATATCCAGGTGAGGCAGTCCTTCACATATGAGGCCATTGATGTCATTTATCCATTGTTCCTGGTATGGCTTCTTCTACATTGGTGAGACCAAATGCAGACTGAGTAATCGCTTTGTTGAGCACCTCCACTCCATCCGCCATACCAGCTGGGATCTTTCTGGTAGCGAGCCATATGTCCTCCGTGGCCTCCTCTATTGCCGAGTTGAGGCTTGACACAGATTAGAGAAAAGCAACTCATATTCTGCCTTGGTAGAATCCAACGTGATGGCTTTGGTAACTCCCGGGCCCCCATCACCCCACTTCCTTCCTTACCTTCTCAATCTGTCCATCACCCACACATTCCTCCCCCTGGTTCCTCTCCTTACTCCATTTCACTTATTCCCTAATCCACTGTCCTCTCCTATCGGATTCCCTCTTCTTCAGCCCTTTGTCACTTCCACCTATCACCTCTCGGCTTCTTGTTGCTCATTCCCCTCTCTCCTCCCTCACATGCCAATCACTTCCCTCACCTGAATCCACCTACCACCTGGCAGCTCTTGCTCCGCCCCTTCATCCCACCTTTTTAAAATGGCTACTTCCCTTTCCCCCTTTACGGTCCTTATGAAAGGTTTTGACCATTTCTCCCCATAGATGCTGCCTGACTCTTTTAAGTTCCTCCAGCCCATTTGCATGTTGTTACAGATTTCTAGCATCTGCAGTCTCCAGTGTTTCAATTGACCTTCATTGGCTCAAGTGAGTTAAATATTGGACCAGATGAATGGGCTTGATGGAGAGAGATAAGATAATTAATTCTGGGATTTATTTATTTATGAACATTGTATTCCCTATCTGTCCTTTAACCTCTAACTTTATTAGCTTTTTTATTTATATATAATTACTTATTTTTAAAATAATACTTAATTTTTTATAATTATCGAATGTTGTTGTTGTTTTTGTTGCATGTTACACCCTGACCAAGACACCACAGCAACTTCCCAATACATGTCAATGTATTAGCCCTTTGTTGAGTGAATAAAGTTGATCCTTGGATCCTTGAGCTGGAAAGGTGAAAACAAAACTAATCAAATCCCAACATTAATCCTCTTTTAGCAAGTGAAGCTCCACACTTGTGAGATGAGTTTTACAGAGCCAGGGAAGCAGTTCCATGGCATTAGAAACCATAGAAACCATAGAAACTACAGCACAGAAACAGGCCTTTTGGCCCTTCTTGGCTGTGCCGAACCATTTTCTGCCTAGTCCCACCGACCTGCACACGGACCATATCCCTCCATACACCTCCCATCCATGTATCTATCCAATTTATTCTTAAATGTTAAAAAAGAACCCGCATTTACCACCTCGTCAGGGAGCTCATTCCATACTCCCACGACTCTCTGTGTGAAGAAGCCCCCTCTAATGTTCCCTTTAAACTTTTCCCCCCTCACCCTAAACCCATGTCCTCTGGTTTTTTTCTCCCCTTGCCTCAGTGGAAAAAGCCTGCTTGCATTCACTCTATCTATACCCATCATAATTTTATATACCTCTATCAAATCTCCCCTCATTCTTCTACGCTCCAGGGAATAAAGTCCCAACCTATTCAACCTTTCTCTGTAACTGAGTTTCTCAAGTCCCGGCAACATCCTTGTAAACCTTCTCTGCACTCTTTCAACCTTATTTATATCCTTCCTGTAATTTGGTGACCAAAACTGAACACAATACTCCAGATTCGGCCTCACCAATGCCTTATACAACCTCATCATAACATTCCAGCTCTTATACTCAATACTTTGATTAATAAAGGCCAATGTACCAAAAGCTCTCTTTACGACCCTATCTACCTGTGACGCCACTTTTAGGGAATTTTGTATCTGTATTCCCAGATCCCTCTGTTCCACTGCACTCCTCAGTGCCTTACCATTAACCCTGTATGTTCTATGTTGGTTTGTCCTTCCAACGTGCAATACCTCACACTTGTCAGTATTAAACTCCATCTGCCATTTTTTAGCCCATTTTTCCAGCTGGTCCAAGTCCCTCTGCAGGCTCTGAAAACCTTCCTCACTGTCTACTACACCTCCAATCTTTGTATCATCAGCAAATTTGCTGATCCAATTTACCACATTATCATCCAGATCATTGATATAGATGACAAATAACAATGGACCCAGCACTGATCCCTGTGGCACACTACTAGTCACAGGCCTCCACTCAGAGAAGCAATTCTCTACCACCACTCTCTGGCTTCTTCCATCGAGCCAATGTCTAATCCAATTTACCACCTCTCCATGTATACCTAGCGACTGAATTTTCCTAACTAACCTCCCATGCGGGACCTTGTCAAAGGCCTTAATTAATTTAATATTTGTTTATTGAGATTAGGTGCAGAATCGGCCCTTCTGGGCCTTCGAGCCATGCTGCCCACCAATCCCCCATTTTAATCACAGGACAATTTACAATAGCCAATTAACCTACTAACATGTCTTTGGACTGTGGGAGGAAACCCAAGCGATCACAGGGAGAAAGTACAAGCAGCGGCAGGAATTGAACCTGGCTCACCTGTACTGTAAAGCAACGTGCTAACCACTATGCTCCCGTGTCGTAGCTTGTTGGGCCATTAATAAATGTAATTAAAAAGCACCCAGATGGCTAGTTTTGAAATTCAGTGTCATTACCAGTGCTAAGTCCCCACTATGCAGCTAAATACTGTAGTTACAAGTGCAGGTCAGAGGCCGTGAATCCTATGACAGACGACTCTTCTGACAGCCCTCGGTCTTTCCCCAAAATACAAGTCATGCCCGTGTACCGTTGAATATTCTCCACTTGCCTGGAATTCAGCTCCGACAGTGCTTGGGACACTCACCTTCATCCAGGACAAAGCAGCCCACTGAAACGGTAGCCCATCTATCACCGTAAACATTCACCACTGGTCCACAGAAGCTGCAGTGGGTAGTCAGTACCATACTAATTGCACCACACTTTCTCAGTTAGACCCGTGACCCCTTTCACAAAGAAGGACAAGGGCAGCACAGTATCGTAATGGTTAGTGTAACACTATTACTGTGCCAGTGGCCGGGGTTCAATTCTGCTATTGTCTGTAAGGAGTTTGTACATTCTCCCCATGACCATGTGGGTTTCCTCCAGGTGCTCTGGTTTCCTCCCACAGTCCAAAGATGTACGGGTTAGTAGGTTAATCGGTTACATGGGTGTAATTGGGTGGTGTGGGCTCATTATGCTGGAAGGGCCTGTACCATGCTGTATCTCTAAATTTAAAAAAAAGGGCAAGAAGACATCTGCAGCTTCTGTATCCAATCACAGTGTACAAGATGATAAGAGGCATAGATCGAGTGACAGCCAGACTTTTTCCCTGAGCAGAAATGGCTAATACAAGGTGCATCATTTTAAGGTGATTAGCGGAAACTATAGGGAGGCTGTCTGAAGTAAGTTCTTTACACAGAGAATGGTAGGTGTGTGGAATGCTCTGCCAGGGGTGGTGGTAGAGGCAGATACGTTAGGGATATTTAGGACCCTTGGGTAGGCACATGGAAAAATGGAGTGTTATGTGGGATGGAAGGGTTAGTTTGATCTTAGAGTAGGTTCAAAGGTTGGTACAGAAGGGCTTGTGCTCTGCTGTAACATTCATTGAAATGTGTTCCATGCAATCATTCTTCCTTTATTGTTGAAATGTCCTAGTGCTGGAAGTCTCCTCCCCAAAGCACCATTGGAGCAGCTTCACCAGAAGACCCAGAACACTTCAAGAAGGCATCTCACCACCAACCTCTCAAGACCAATTAGGGATGGGGAGTAAATGATGGCTTTGCCAGGAGCATCCAAACCCTACTGGTGGGCAGGAGACCTAACGAGCAGAGTGGAACTATTCATGAGAAAAATAGAAAAACATTTCACACAAAGAATGCTGCAAGTGTGGACCTATTACCTACAAGACTCAATCGATAATTTTTGATTTAACAGTAGATGAATACTGGCCCAGATTAGTAACGGACATGGAGACATGGGACCTGGACAGGGATCAAACATGATCAATTTTGGCTGGAAGAAGTGAATAAAATATTTCTGTCAAATGTGATGAAAATTCTAAATATAAATCTAAAATTTGTTAGATTTCTCATATTTAACAAAAGGAAAAGCAAACTTCACTCTCTTTCATTCATGACTAAGATGGCGGAAGGCAGCAGTTGGTTGAAATTTCCACAAGACTCACAAGTCCTTGATTCTGAATGTTAATCTAGACGTGTTGATGTGTGTTTTGGAATCAGGATCAATGACAGAGGATTCTGAAGCAATTGGTGTCAACAGAGGTCTATTACCTTGTCAAACTAAATTGTAAACAGTTGTCTCAATCTAAGTATGTAACAGCAGGAGCTCATTCAAGACCCGAAGTCTCTTCTGCTATTTAATAAACCGGCTGAATGCATCTTAAATCCATTCACCTGAACTTGCTTCTGTAAAAAACATCTATTTGAATCAAAATAAATTCTGTTTTGGAAATTTTCAATTCTCTTTTGGCTTCAACAGCATTTCCAAAGGTGGGGGTGTGTGAACGAATGTTTAATTCTCTACAGTTTTCTTAAGTTTTTATCCACTAACCTTGATTGATAAAAGTTCAAATCATACCTCCCCTTCTTTGGAGATTTCCATAGCGGAGAAAAGAATTTCCTTCTATCCATGCTATCAACTCGTGTATTGTGACTGGCGATCCTTAAAGCCCCAACCTCTCTCTCCCAAATTGATTCTAATATTCCTGTTCCTTAAATTTAACCAGAACTTTTGTGCAAAAGTTTTTCCACTGAGGAAAAATCACCTACTGAGTGTTATCTGAACAAACTGCATTTAGATGGTCCATGAAGTAAAACTTTAAAAGAGATTAGCTTTATTTATCACATGTACATCAAAACTTCCAGTGTCATTTGCATCAATGACCAACACAGTCTGAGGATGCGCTGGGGGAAGGCTGCAAGTGTCACCATGCTTCCAGTGCCAACATAGGATGCCCACAACTTACTAACCCTAACCGTACATCTTTTGAATATGGGAGGAAGAATGTTTTGAGCACCTGGAAGAAGCCCATGTGGTTAAGGGGAGGATGTAGAAACTCCTTACAGCCAGCAGCAAGAATTGAACCCCAACTGGTGATCACTGGTGCTGTAAAGCGATGTGCTAACCACTATGCTACTGTGCCACCCACTTGTCAATCTATCAACAAAAGCAAATTCAGAAAGGTTTGATAAAATTGGGTTAATATTCCAAATAGATGAAGTACAGAAGGCCACGTTCCTAAAGCGGGTTAAATAGGATTAGTGTGGATGGGTGAAAAGGCTAGTGTGTATGTGATGGGCCAAAGGGTCCATTTCTATTGCAGTGCCCAATCATAACACCAGCTTTGTGATTCAAAGTCTTAAGTATACACACAAACTACTGGAGGAACTCAGTGGGTCAGGTAGCATCTCTGAAGGGAAATAGATAGTTGCAGCTTTGAGTTGGGACCCTTCATCGGGATCTCCTAGACCTAAAATACTGAGTGTCTATTTCCCTCCAGAGATTCGTTCCACTGAGCCTTTCCAGCATCTTGTGTGTTGCTCGAGATTCCAACATCTGCCGTCTCTTGTGTCTATTTCTTAAGTAGTTTTGCTAATGAGTCTGGGTTAGCTGTGCCACTGCTTTGATACTCTCCATGGTGAGTCTGCAACTACACAACTTCCAGTAGAGGCTCTGGTGTAACTATTGCCTTCAGCCAAACAGTCTCAGAAAGCATACAGGCTCCAGACTACCTGGGCTCAAGAGCACAATAAAACCGGGTTGGGGTGGGGAATAGAGCAAAACATACAATGCAAGCTGGAGAGTTCAATGCAAAGTTCAGATTTGTGGCTGTTGGATAGGGATTGGTGAGAAACATGGTGGATTGTTAGCCGGAAGAAAATGGAAACAATTTTGTCTTTTACCAATATGATAAAACAATTTTTTTTAACCATCCTGTGAATACTCGAAAACAGCAGAGGTTTTAATACTTTTCAGTCCAGCTTGCGTCTTGTTTCAAGCTTCCTGATCTAGTATCTTTGGTAGATATCCCTGGTATCTTTGCAAAATAGCCATTCTTCAAACTGAGTCCCTGAACATGATTACTGGTAGGTTATTCGGCACAGAGCACTGCATCAATTCTGTCCTTCCATCAACAACAGTTTGCTGGAGAATACCCTTAAACAGGGTACCCATAGGTCTAGTGTTGTGGTTCAAACTGCATAATCTGATGGTGAGGGGCTGATGTATTGTACCTTCAGAGTCCCACCTATTTGACATGTCTTGCTTGGCCACGTGGTGTACGTGTATTCAGCTATGGCTTTCAAAAGGGGATTAGATCTGGAGGTAAAATGCACATCCACAAAATGCTGGAGGAACTCAGCAGGTCAGGTGAAGGGTCTCGGCCCGAAACGTCGCCTGTTTACTCTTTTCCACAGATGCTGCCTGGTCTGCTGAGTTCCTCCAGCATTTTGTGTGTGTGTGTGTGTGTGTGTGTGTGTGTTGCTTTGGATTTCCAGCATCTGCAGATTTTCTCGTGCTGGTAAAAGGCACATTTCTGGATCATGGAGGAAAAGCAGGCCTGACTGAATTACTCTACAAAAAGCTAGTACAAACTCAGTGGGCTGAATAGCTTCCCTTTCAGCGGCAATTCAATATTGAACCAGTGTCCCATCTGCCCTCTCAGGGGGATAAAGAGGTCCAATGGCATGAATTAGGCAGCATAGCGGTTAGCGCAGCGCTTTAAAACGCCAGCAATCGGAAGATCAGGGTTTAAATCCTGCGTCATCTCTGAGGAGTTTGTATATTCTCCCCGTGGCTGCCAAGGTTTCCTTTGAGTGCTCCGGTTTCCTCCTGCATTCCAAAGACATATGGGTTAGGGTTAGTAAGCTGAGGGCGTGCTGTGTTGGCACCAGAAGCGTGGCGATAGTTGCGGGCTGGCCCCCAGTACATCCTTGGACTGTGTTGGTTGTTGATGCAAATGACGCATTTCACTGTATGTATGACGGTTCAGCTAATCTTAAAAAATCTTTAATTCAGCCAATCACTAACACTCAATATCACTAATTTAAAGCATTATCCATCAAGTTAATTGTTTGCAGAATCTTGTTGACCATAAATAGGCTGCTGCTTTTCTTACAAGAGGGATTGTACCTTATATCTACATCACACCATGTCCCCAGGCCATTGGAGGACCATCTAAATGAAGTCTTTACTATGCGCTGTGTGCAATAAATCAAGTCACACCAAAAGAATGTTTCTGTCACAAGTTTATTACATAAATATATATAGTAAAATAGATCAGCAACAATTAACCATAAAAATATCTTCCTTTAAAATCCTAGCCATAAACAAAGATTTAGTCGCACATTGCATACACTCAGTGATTGTCGATAGCCTCAGTGATGTTATCCCAGCCAAAGCTATCTGACACACAACACAGTCTCTATAGTGAGAGCCTGCTTACAGCAGCCTTCTCCTCCCAGCAGGTATTGTTGCCTTATTTACATCACAGTGAAGGAAAGGAAGACAGACAGCCTCATCTCATGAGCATTAATTACAGAAGAAGAACAACACACTGGACAGGGCCCGCAATAAGCTAAAGCAGCACATCGATAATTCGATCAGCAATGGCAGACAAAAGGAGGTTTCAAATGGTACCATTTTGCTGGGCCTTAGTGGCCCTGATCTGTTCCTAAAAGAAATTCATCTAATGATCAGAACTGCAACGTGACTCGAGGTCCTCACACAGGAGATACACTGTCCAGCTTCCAGTTATGAACACTGGGTATATTGTACACCTTTAAGTGGAGCAGTACTGGGCCTCCTGTAGTGGGATGGATATAGGAAGGGCCTACTGCGCACTGCAGAGGCCCTTGAGGTGCTTTAGTGAATCCCTACCAATATTAAAGTGAAACGACACACAAAGCTCTACTTAAACTATGACATTAGTTGTTCAATAACCGCACCACATGTGTGAACTGTGCACTAGTGCTTTAAAAAAATACATCCTTGCTTAGCCAGAGCATGAGAGTCAAAGGCTTGGCCACAATTGGTTTACTCTCTGCACTGTACAAACCTTAGAGTGTCGGTTTTTATGTAAGAATTATTCATTCACATGTTATGGACATTACTTGTAACTTACTGTCCGTCCCTAATTGCCTCAGACTGAGGAGAGGGTTAAGAGTCAAGCATGTTGGTGGCCTGGAGTCACATGTAGGTCAAACCAGGCAAGGAAGGTAGATTTCCTTTCCTGATGGATGTTAGTGAACCAGAGGGGTTTTTAAAACAATCCAGTGGTTTTGTGGTTACTGTTACTGAAACTGGCTTTCTGATGTAATTCCAGATATATTAAATTACCATGATTTGAATCATTCAGCTGCTATGATAGGATTCAAACTCTGTCATTGTCTGTTAGCCCAGTAATTTAACCACTGTATGACCATTCTGTGTACCATGGATAAAGAAGATCACGAAGCTCGGAGGTCATCCACACCTCCTACCAACAGTGTCGCAGGCCACTTGGGATTCTGGAAATGAGCTGCCCTGGCCAATACCTTGTGGGCTGCACATCCATTTCCTGAGGGACTGAATCCAACTGCACACTTTTAGTTTTGGCATCTATGAGTCCAAGGTCACGTTCCCGTTCCTTAGGACAAAACTGACATTGCCTTTTCCCAGAAATGGCCACCTCTCCCTGAGGAGGAAGAGGGGCAATCCGCTGTTCAACATCAAGTGGACTGAAAGGTTTCTCTATTCAACAAAGGAAATGTACACAAATACAGGCTCCAGGTACTCTGTTGCCTGAACCAAGGCTTTCCCCAACAGACGACATGTGTCAGAGTTACAGTCCCTCGTATACAAATGGCCACTGGTTTTTCCAGGTTACTAAAGAAGGGATGAAAATTTGACTCAGTCTTTCTCCTGTCACATTTACTAGGACTTCCACCTTCAACCAAGAACATCATCTTCCCAGTGGCAATGTGACACTTTAGACTGGAGCAATAAATTGCAAAGAGATATTGTTGGAGACAAGAAAATACATTATTAATTTTCTGATTGCAAAATGTCAATCCAATAGATCAGATGAATTTTACAGCCAGCATTTCAAGAATAATGACTCCAACATATAAAAAACAGTTTCTTAGTTTTGTTGAATGTTGCTAAAATATTTCTAAAATTCTGTTCCTTGTGGTGGTTAGACATCCACAGGAGTATGTTAGTTTCAACCAATTGTCATAAAACAATCAGCTCTTAACATGTAGTCTTTAATTCTTCTCCACGTTTAATAAAATTCCATTGTTTTCCTTTGCGTGTAGTAAAATATTACAAATCAAGGTGCTTTCTTTTGGCTTCCAAGGCCACATTCATAATGTCCTGCTCACTGACAGGATAATCAATTTGGAACAGTATTTCTACAAAATATATATACATATACATATATATATATATATATATATATATATATATATAGACTTTCTCTCTCACTCTTTGGTCATGCTTTCTCCACAGTTTCTTTATGTCTTGTGAGGTCATTTCCAGTTTTTAATCTTAGGATCATTGACTTTGACCTCATTTTGTTGTCTTCTTCCCTTTCCTTCGGATCTACAAAGTGCAAGCTATTTAACACCCACCCACCCCCCTCCCTCCCTAATATCCACTTGCCCTGCTATCTTTCACCATTGTGCATCCTCCAAAGAGTCTGTGCCCATCAGCACTGCCAAATACAGCAGCAGTGAGTAGCCAACAGAAAATAAGGCTTCTTCACGATATCAATCCCTACCCAATTCCCACCCCTCCCTCACACACCCCATCTCATTATCCCTTCATCCCGCAACCCCACGTAGTGCCAATATCAGTCTGGTGCAACAACACTGGTAAACAAATCCAGTCAGGGGCAGAGATGTCACTGCTGGGTTGTTTCCTTGACAGCATTTGGTAGCCATCAAAGCCAGTTCTGAAGACCCTGAGAGGGGGCAAACACCAGCCTCTATATACAAGAGTGGCAACCCATTGGGCATGAGTTAACTTCCTCTTTCCCGCCTCTAGGCAGAACTGGACAGCATCAACTTTAACTGCAGCTTTGCTGAAATCTCCTCTCAAGTATGCAGCAATAGACAGTGAGGACCTAATCTAGCGCAAGAAGGACACTTCTATCAATTGGAGACAGGCTCACCTGCTAAGCCATGCCAAGAGAGGTTGTAAATACTGACCACCTATTAGCACAGGGAAGGTGACTGCAGAGAGAATTCTCAGCCGTAAGCACTTATTTCAGGAAAATATTTTAAAAAGTGTTAGTTCCTGCACCACAGTGTGGTGCCTCTATTTGGCTCTTACGGAACATCTAAACTATCAGTGATCATTGGCTTAAATGATGAGCCGCGACACTGATGCCCACTGGGCATGTATTGGCATAACAATATTAATTCTCAGGATAGTGGGCATCTCAGGGAAGGCTGGCATTTGTCACCTGTTCTGATCACCCTGAGGCTCCATGAATCTTGGCTGTTTAACGCAACTGAATAGTTTGCTAGGCCACTCTGTGTAGCTATTTGATTCAGTCATCTAATCACATCTGGAGCCACAATGTCCAAGTCTGGTAAGGACAAGGAACTCATTACTAAAAACATCATTAGTGAGCCAGTTTGATTTTTATGACAATTTGACAGTTTCATGGTTACTCTTATTAATCCACACAATTTATTTCTGAATTAAATATAGATTTGTCTCTTCCTTAGTCCCTTTAGGGCTCTCCTTCTCCTTGATATACCCTAGTAATTAGCCAGGGATTACATGTCTTACCTTCCCACTCTCCCTGGTGTGAGACCATCAGTAAACTCCAGTGGCTGGGACATTATGCCATACAGCCAGGATTGGATTGGGCTGGACATTAGTTATTGGGCCAAATCTGATTTGATGGAGGAAGGATTGGACCAAGAAAGGCAGAAACGGTCTTCAGGAAATTATTTTGGACAATAGGGACTGTGTTAGATAGTGGAGATTGTATCAAACAATGGGAATTAGGTTGGACAGTGGAGAAAATATTGGTCAGTAGTGTTAAGAGTTGGATAATGAGAATTGGGTTTGTTTGCGACGATATGGTTGGACACTAGGGACTGGGTCAAACTGTGGATTGGGTCAATGTGTAAGGCTTGGATTGTACAATGAGGATTGTGCTAGACAGTGAGGAAATACATCACATTTTGACATTATGGCAGGGACGAGGTTTGGTCTGTTTTAGCACCAGTGATTAGCAGGGACTAAGTTGTGTCTGTTTTGAGACCAGTGATTGGCGGGGACTAGGTTGCGTCTGTTTTGGGACCAGTGATTGGCAGGGACTAGGTCACGTCTGTTTTGGGACCAGTGATTGGCAGGGACTGGATTGCATCTGTTTTGGGCCCAGTGATTGGCAGAGACTAGGCTGCGTTTGTTTTGGGACCAGTGATTGGCAGGGAATAGGTTGCGCCTGTTTTAGGACCAGTGATTGGCAGGGACTAGGTTGCGTCTGTTTTGGGACCAGTGATTGGCAGGGTCTAGGCAGGAACACTTGGATAATGAATAATATGTCAGTAGTGTTGGTTAGAGAAATGAGGAAGTCAAATTATTCCAGGTGATCATGTTTGATCATTTTACATATGTTAAGTGTATGTAAAAGCAAGCCTCTCTCCTGTGGACACATTGTGAATGGGAGAGAGGAAGCATAGAATTATTATATCGCAGAGCAGAGTTAAGGTATCCAATGGTTTACACAAGTTCTTCATTCTTAAGTTCGAACATTAGATATGAGCTGGACATTTTCAATTTACATATGTCTTAACGTGCACTTTTTAAAATCAATTTCCAAATAACATGTTAAGTACAGGAGAAATTTTAAAGTGGCAAATGCTTTAGCAGCCTATTTTGTTGTGTAACTACTACAGCAGCTCAGAATCCAGTGTGCAGCAGAACAACTGTTCTCCCCATCTCTTCGGCTTCTCCGTAGGGAAACTGATAAAACTCACTTTCTCCTTCATCTGCAGAATCCCTTGGTTCCCCCTCCAGAGCTCAGTGGGGAACTTGGGATCCAAAACTTCCTCAAAAAAGTTCGGAAACTACTGACGTATAAATTCCAACCTCAAAATGGAGGTAAATCTCCTCCTTTTAATCTCTTGCAAGGCATTATCAAGATTTTTTAAGAGGAATTCTTGCCACTGAACAAGCAAATTTCAGAACCCAGAGCTTTAGTTCCTAATCTTTACTCCTGTTCCTTTTTGGACTCGATTACAAAAAGTAACCCTACTGGAATCCTTGTTAGTGTGGCATGTTTCTTGTTCTTTCACAAGACATGGCTAGGCAACATTTCAAGGTAGTTAAGAGTTAATCACATATTGTAAAGGTACACAAAAAATACTATGGAATTGGTATTCTTACCAATTTCAACCAGAAAGTTGGGAGTCCTGAATTGGATCCTGCATACCTGGGTAGATAATCAGGTAAGTCCATCACCACCACATGACACCTAGGTTGGATGTCTACACACTCAATAACCAGCATCCCACTCTTTTCTAAAAGAGCACTTAGATAAATTTAAATCTGTTGCTCGAGATACGAAACAAAATAACATTTCTGATTTCTGGAAGAACTCAGGGAGCATTAGCCTTTGCTTTCAACAATCTTTCCACGGAGGGGTAGTTGGAATGCTCCAGTCCAGGTCCAGGTATCAGTCTGGAAGTTGGACTTTGGAAACATTAAACTCAAAACAAAGGAACTTTGTCAAGACTTTCAAAATTTTGAAACCAGAAAGCAGAGCCCACGTGCAAGCAGCAGCAGGAGAGCCCTAACCTGTCTTGAGGTCTGGTTAACTGACGGGCATATTGGGTCAATAGGAAACAGCTGATCCGGACAGAGATAAAGCAAAGATTCACAATAGTTAGCAACATCCTAACAATACACATCTCAACTGCAGAAACAAACAACTGGGAAAACACAATAAACAGACTCTATAAAATGACAAAGATGAGGACTGATTATTAATTGGTTGCTGCGATGAAGCTTTGAGTCATCAACCATATTTTTGTAAGCAATGTGGTACAGTCCTGTTCACATCTCATTCTTTTTTCTCTCTATTAAGGTGGATTTAAATGGCACAAACTCCATAAGCACTGATCAAGGCAGAGTGTGTCACCTCAAGCAAGTGATTTACTGTGGCCTCCCTTTCATTTGCAGTCCTTCTGCCCTTGGTCACTTTCATTTGAATCAGGGTGACCTTTTGAACTCTCCACACCCCTCAACAGCAGCAGGAACGAAACAGGGTGGCTTCTAATTGCAAAGTTCCTTCAGAGCATTCCTAAACATTTCACAGCCAATGGAGTAGTTTCAAATTAGGACCGGTTTAAGAAGTATAACAGCCAACTTTTTTATGGCATGCTATCACAAGCAACATTGTGATAATGACCAGAAACCCATTTCCCTGATGCTGATTGAAGGATAACTGTTGGCTTGGAGAGGAGAGTTAACTTTCCTACTCTTTTATGAGAGTGCCAAGAGATTATTTTATGTTTAACTAAGACTCCCCAATTAGCAAAAGTTAGCACATCTGATAGGGTGTCCTCACTCAGTATTACACGGGGCTGTTAGCCAAGATTCTGGACAGCCACCACCTTCTTACTCAGCATTATCTGAACCCAAGCTGACTCAAGACTTTCTGAGCTGGTGTAATGGGCTCCCAGCCTCACCAAGCTACTTAAAACTAGTAATAAAAAGAGAAGATGCTGAAAGCACTTAGCAGGTCAGGCAACATCTGTGGAACAGAGTTAAATTTTCAAGTTGAAGAGCCTGAGTTGCTGTGGGAAGAAGCTGTAAAGGAGGTCATCTAGTCGAGGGGTTTGTGGGGGCAATTACGGAGAGAGAGTGTGAGTGAGAGAAAGAGAGAGAAACCAAGCAAAGGAACAATTGCTATGAAATTGGGAGCTGGAGAGTGAGAACATAAACATTCTATAACTTCAGGTAACTTGCTTTCTCTGTCTGTATCAGAACTGGCCAGAATATGGTTTTTGTCTCAGTTGACGGTCAGCACATTCAAATTCCTCAATGTTATCATTTCAGAGGACCTGTCCTGGGCCCAGCACGTAAGTGCAATTATGAAGAAAGCACAGCAATGCCTCTACTTTCTTAGCAGTTTTAAAAGATTCAGCATGTCATCTAAAACTTTGACAAACTTCTATTGATATATGGTGGAGAGTATATTAACTGGTTGCATCATGGTCTGGTATGGAAACGCCAATACCCCTGTACGGAAAAGCCTACAAAAAGTGGTGGATATGACCTGGTTCATCACGGGCCACACCTCCCCGCCATTGGGCACATCTACATGGAGCACTGAGGCAGGAAAGCAACATTCCACATCAAGGAACCCCACCATGCAGGCCACACTCTCTTCTTGCTACTGCCATCAGGAAGAAGGTACAAGAGCTTCAGGACCCGCACCACCAGGTTCGGGAACAGTTATTACCCATCAGCCATCAGGCTCTTGAACCAGTGGGGATAACTTCACTCAATTTCACTTGCCCCATCACTGAACTGTTCCCACAACCAATGGATTCACTTTTAAGGACTCTTCATCTTATGTTTTCAATATTTATTTATTATTATTTATTTTTTCTCAGCTCAGGCTGGTAAAACCTGAGGCACGAGCATAGCCAAGCATGCTCATTTGTCAATTGTTAGGAACTTTTGGACTATTCTGGTCGTGAGTAGTATTTTAGCTTTCTGAAGATTTACATAGATATTGCTGTGTAGCCTGAATTGTTTAATGTTATTGTGTTGTGACTTTAGGATGGCACAGTTATAGATATTACTATTAAAACAATGCATACCCTGCTCATGTTCCAAAGTCTGTCCATTTTCTCTTTTACTTCAGCATATTTCTGGTGTTTTTCACGTATTGGTTTATTATTTATTGCTTTCTTTTTGTGTTTGCACAGTTTGTTGCCTTCTAAAATTTAGAATTTATTTAAAATCTTATATCCAGTCAGTAAAAATGTTGCCCACTGGTTGTCTGTCCATCCCGTTGAGTGCAGTCTTTCATTGACTCTATTGTGTTTCTTTGTATTTACTGTGATTGCCTGTGAGAAAATGAATCTCAGGGTTGTATATGGTGACATATATGTAGTTTGATAAGTTTACTCTGAACTTTGAACTATTATGTCCATACCAGATTGCCTCATTTACACCTGATCCCCACCTCATGGTTTTTTCAAAGTAAAACCAACTTCCTGTCTCTCTTTCCAGTTTTGACAAAGGATCTTTGACCTGAAACATTAACTCTTGATTATCCTTCTATTGATGCTGTCTGACCCGCTGAGTGTTTTCAGCAATTTCTGTTTTTATTTAAAATTTCCAGCATCTGCAGATTCTGATGCTTTACAGAAACTTGGTGTCTCAATTCATGTGCATGGAGCAGATTGAGAATTCATTATCAGACAATGCCAGACAACGGCTTTTAAATCACATTGAACATTAAAAGTAAAAAGCAGCCAGAGAAACTAACAGAAATTGAAGATGTTTTCTAAATGCTAAACGTTGGCCACAATAAATCACTTGCCCATATCATATCCACTTTGAGATTTCATATCTACTTCAGGATATTCTTAGACATTGCTTTAAATCTTCATCACTAGTTGAAGAATTCATTGTTGTTAAAAACAAGATGCCTTGAAGGAAGATTGCTGCAATCACAGATTTCCACCAATCAGGACATTTTCTTGACATACATTATATATAACATGAAATCTTACCTATTGCATTTTGCACATTATGCATTAACAGTTAACAGAGGCATGCACAACTGATTAGAGAGATATACACCATTACACTCCAAAAGGAGGCTTATTCAGTCTATTGAACCTGTGCTGGCTCTGGGAGTCTGGGAGTCCAATCCTCATGATTTTTTCCCCAATAGTCCTTTCATTTTTGTCACCTTTAAGTATTTATCTGATTCCTTTTTGTAAGGTGCTGTTGAAATCAGCTTTCACCACCCTTTCAGGGAGTGCATTCCCAATGGTGATCAATCAATATATAACAACTTTATTCCTTAGATCACCTCTGCTTTTAAGCTAATTACTTTAAATTTGTGCTTTAGGTTATTGACCCAAGAGCTATTGGAAAGTGTTGCTCTGTATTTGCACCTTTCTTGAATCTCAACTGAGCCTTTTTTGCTCCAAGATGAACAACCTCTTCCATAATAATGCAGAAGTGTAATCCTTTATTCTTGGAACCCATCCAGTGAATTTCATCTATATCTTCTCCAAAACTTTTATGTCTTACATGAAGTTAAATCTCCATATGAGGCTGAATTTTTGTTTTGTATGTGTGTACTATAATATACAGTTCCTCTATTTATGTAGCTCATTAATGTGTGTGTTTTACTAACTGCTTTGGTAAACTAACCTACCACCTTCCTGTCTCTCCCATAAGTAAATGCTGTACAAAGTTGACCTGTTTAGCTTGTGGTGTCTCGTCTCACTCTTCGCATCAAATGTTTTCCTCATGCTTTCCTGCACTCTGTTTTATTTGACACATATACAGCTGAAGGCATACTTTTAAAGATCAATACTAACTTCTGCACTGTTTGTGGCACCTCTAAATCTCTGCTTTTCATATTTTTAGAAGTAATCAAAGTCATTATGGGTTTGTAGGAGTGAAAGTTAGGGCAGTGGAGACTAAACATTCTACAGATGTTGGAATCTGGAGCAAAAAAGCCAGAGGAGCTCAGCAGGTCAAGCAGCATTGTGGAAGCAAAGAGTTAGTCAATATTTTGGGTTAAGACTCAGTATGCAGGATCTTGACTTGATGAGATCCCTATGCCTCCATTGATGCAGTTTGACTCACTGAGTTCCTCCAGCTGTTTGAAATTAGGGCAGTGTTGGGCTTTACGTTGTTAGAAAATCTGGAAGTGTGACTTAACTTTTACAATGACACGGGTTAGGCTTCTGTATTAATGACTACTAAGTAAAAGAAATTTCTTGTGGAGGACATGCAATTGAGTAGAAAAATGGAGCTTTAAGCTCGGATATGGCTCATTTTAGCAATGAGAGTGCAGGGTTGAAAGGGCCACATCAGAAGTAAAACAAAAACTAATATTTGAGGAGCTCAGAGCACAATGGAAAATCAGGAAATGGCAGAACACAATGATAGGGACATAAGAAGCTTATTTACCCTATTGTTCGATAATTCTGACCTACTTCATGCAATCAGCTTTCCTCAAATCAATTAATTCCTTTCATTAACAAAAGTTAATCAACATCAGATTTGAAATTAGCAATTAATGTGGCATTTAATGTAGCATTAATTGCTATAGGGAGAAGTAAGTTTCAAGTTTTTACCACTTGTAGTGTGCAAATTGTTTTCTTTCTTTTCTTTTTCAATCTTTTTTTCAATCTGTTTTCTGACTTCATTCCAGGAAGGACTGACTCTTTGTCTCCCCAACTGGTGGAAAGAGCTTCTCTCTGTCTACACTCTCAGTGTTCTTTAGTATCTAAACATTAAATTAAAATTTTAATTAAATTTTCAAAATATTTTAAAAATTTAAAATTTAATTCAAAATATAATTTGAATTAAATCATCACTTAAACCTTCTAAATTTCAGGAAATATTACCCTTGTTCATGAAGTCTTCATTTGTAATTTAACCCGGGGTGCCCAGTTACCATCCTATTAAACCCCGTTTCAAAGTTAACATACTTTTTAAAAGATATATTAGATACTTAGAGGGTCTGAAACAAGGTAAGAGTTTTTCTAAAGCTAATCAGTTTTAAAAAAAAGATTTATTTATTCATAGTGTCAATGCCACTGGCGATGACAGCATTTATTGTCCATCCATAAATGCACCAGGGTTAATGATGTAATTAAGAGTTAACCACATAATTGGACAGTAGTCACTTGTAAGCCACTTCAGGTAAGGAGTCCAGACATCCTTCCTTGAAGGATAGTTGTGAAGTACAGCAGGTTTTATGAAGAATATAGTAGTTTCATAGTTAATGTCACTCACACTAGACTTCAAATTGGTATTACCAGATTTGTTTAATTATCTAAAGTTAAACTGCCTAGCTGTCATGGATTGGATTACAGCTCATACCCCTGAATCTGTGGTTGAAACCTTGTCACCACTCTGCTACTGACAAGATGAGTGCCGAAATTTCTGACTGATCCACTGGGCACAAACTCAGAACTAACACCAACAAAACAGTGGAAGTTACTAGATTGATTTTAAATCCAGGGTTAGGAGAGGACTTTAAATGAAACTGAGAGAGAAATGCTTGTTACAAGGGAGCTGTGCATTTATTTGCATCTATTTTTGTCTGACCAGGCCTCAATTAAATTCTTGGGATGTTGATGTTGGTGGTACTTTAAAAACACAGAATGTAGTTAAGGAACAGCCATTCTCAGTAAACAGGACAAATGAAACTAAAGATATCTGGGGCAGAAAAAAGTGAAAATGTGCTGGATGAATGAGGCGACAGAAATGAAAATAAACCAAAAGCCTTGGTGCTGAAATGAGACTGACATTCATGCAAAGAGACAGCCAGGGCACTTAGAGCAGAAGAGTTGGTTCTGTCCAGAAATATCTGCTACTAGCAAATTCTAGCAGAGCTTTTATGCTGAAACAATCCAGAACTGCATGGAGATAAAATTCAAAAGTAAATCTGGAAATGAAAACCAAAAGCTCTGGGATTGGTTGGTAATGAATTATGGGAATAACTTAAATGTTTCTGATTTCCCTCCACGAGAATTCAGAGTTTGGTGAAGGGATCTCAGCCTGAAATCTTAAAAACTGATTTTCAGATGCTAACTAAAATCTAACTGGTGTTGAGTTTTATCAATTGTTTGTTATTAAATAGAATACTTTTCCAGAATGTAAAGCTCTATGCTGCAATGCTTGGTTCATTATATCTATTGTAAGGGATGAAAATATTAAGTTAATTTTATAGATGCCACAAATATTGCAAATTTAGAATTTTAATGGTAAAAAGAATTACAGTAAATATTTTAATAGATAATATTCAAGAATACATCTGATGTTTTAAATGGTTATTTAGCTCTCAGTGTTAAAATGAACCTGTACAAAAATTTCACCTGAAAAGTGCTAGTTGTAGCCATCTTGCTTGTAAATGACCTCAATGAAAATCAAATACTTACAAAATATCATGACCATTCACATGGAGAATTGTTTGAAATCTGATTCTAAAGGCATGAGCTTCATTTTATGAATTTTGCTTCTGGTCTATGCTGCCTCTCTGGTCAGAGGAATGAGGGGTAGAAATTATCTTCTGTGCCAAATACTCAATATAGTAGCAGCTGTACTCTGGTTCTGTTAATGTGAAACTGAATTTTGGAAACAATGTTTGGGCGCAGAGTCCATCAAGCAGCCACTTGTGTATGACTGAAGACCACTTTCTACCCCATGATGCTCCATTGTTCAAAGGTGCTGTTATTTTGATAAGACCCACAGTGCTAATTGACAGAGGAGTGGGTTCCCTGGCAGACAACTCTCCAGAAAGCCAACACCACCAATAACAGGTTCATCTGACTGTTCCTCATGAACCCCTGTAGAGGGTAAAATGACAGTTGTATTTGCTCAGGTAAAATCAGTCTCATCAAAGTAATTAACTGCACCTGAACTGTTCAGAGATGTGATAAGGTGCTATACAAATGCAAATATTTCTCTTTTAAACAAGGGGCTTAGTCACATTGTGATTAATATAAAACATGGTTTCATATTTCATAAACCTCGTTACAGCTCCAAATGAAATATTTATCTATTAATATATACTTTTAAAAATTATATTCAGTTTGTACCTGAGTAGATCCTTCACTTTACTTTCGTATCTCACTGTTAACCCTTGAGTGGCCTTATTCTGTCTTTAGTTAGCAGCAGTGTTATTGGAGGGCACCAGTTGAGCTTTTTTAAGCTCTTCAGTAATGTGCGGTTTTAAATGTAGTGATAAAATGTTTCCTGAAAGTAAGTCCCTGGTTTAAATATCTCATTGATCAGTATTCAAGTAGACTGTGGATATTTAAGAGAACCTTATTCATAACAAAATAGAAAGCGGAGGTTGTTGAGGTTGTCCGGAGGGGTACTGTAAAGGGATGTACCTGAGTTAGCAAGACAGCTGAAACAGCCAATGTTGCTGGGTTGTCTAAGCCTATAGTCTACATAGGGCTCACCAGTGGAGGTGCAGCACAAAGTATTTGTTACGTGATGTATGTGGACTTTGATGGATGACTTTTAGCCAACTTAAGGGTTTAAATCCAAGTTCCACGTCATTACCTCAGCCTTTGATCTCAATCCATTCTCGTGTTCCAATTGAGGATTTGTCTGAAAGGAAGAGGAGCCTCTGCCCAGTCACCCAGAAACTTCAAATGTGATAAAGCAGCAAATAAGAAATATAAGGTGCCTGGGCAGGGGACCTGCAGAGAGAACGCACCTCCACTGAATATCCTTTAACTCAGGAAATGGATTTTGGCCATGTAGCTATTGGATGTTGTGAGCTTTACTAACTAGAAATGGAACTGGGCACAGTATTTTCTAACTGGTGGATACAAAGCACCACAATTTTAGCAGAGATGCAAATCAGTGGAAATGCATTTCCAGCGACTAATGACGGATGGAAATTACACAACCCGCAACTCTTGGTTGTTCCATTCCAGCTCTGTGTCTTTGAAAATCACTGGCTGATGATTCAGTACTGAGGTCATTCATTACACACAAGGCCTCTGCAAGCGTTGAAGGTCTGTCTTTTAACATTGGTTATTCTTGACAATGGCAAATAGTGAGAAAACTACACTGGGACAACTTCAACATTTAGCCTTGCAAAGATGACCTTCAAAGCTTGCCAGGGAACTTGACGTGCTTTGTGTGGTTGTGTATTCCAAGCAGAGAGAACTAGAAAAGGAATGATTGTGGTAAAAACAATGTCACCTGGGAAAGAGCCACTAAAGGGTTAACTAAAGGGCTACCAAGGAAACCACTCAAGCTCAGAGTGCAGGGACTAAACTCCTTTGTTCCTTCCCCTGGTAGGCACATTTTAAACCCAAATAACACATTAGGATTGAAATTTGTCATCGGTTACATGCATTGTTTCATCTATGCACTGTATTTGTCTGCTGAAATTTAGCTAATTGAATCTCAAAGAAATTTGAAGTCAGGAGGCGGCTAATCAGCCCATCATGCCTGGGCTGGTTCAATGAGACTGAAGTTTGGAGATTGAGTAATACGTGCATGTGCTACTACACCAAGCATCTAGTACAGGGGACCAAGGACAAATTTCCACCCCATTTTGTCTCCTTCAGGATTTACTGATACATTTGACTCCAATGTTCTTGTCCACCTCATTTTGCTGGCATTCCTGAGGTGGGGAATCTTGTGCGCCACCCTTCTGTTTTCCCCCTTCCTTGCTTTGCGGTCCTTCCCGATTGCGCTCCTTGTCAAAAACCATCATTGGCAGCTTTGGCTCTGTATTGACAACCTCCGTGCTGAAAGGAGGCTGCATCTGACAAGAGGAGGCTTCGGTGTTGACAGAACCGGGCCATGGCCGGAGAGGAAGGCAGAAGGAGGCTTTATTTGTTGTTCTCCTGTTGAAAATGGCTCTGCAATGTAGATAAGCATGTGAAGTTCCCATTTCTTGAGCATAACCAAAGGTTCAGATGTGTTTGCTGAGCTCTGTTGTAAACACTTCTCCGTAGCCTTTTATCCCTGCCTCTCCTTCCAGTTTTGGAATTCCTCCCATGTGACAATGACGCAGGGAAATGTGTTTCCTTCTCCTCTATCTTAACTGTTGTATGTTAAGAAGAAATAGTTGACTCTGGTAAGAACACCAGACTCCCTTCCACACACAACGATGAGGGAACTTTCCATCCTGTGACAGACCACCAGAAATATTGTACTGGTTTAAACACATGGGAAACAAAGATGGGACTTTTGGCCATTTTCTTTTGGAGATGGCTGTTTATAAAACTAGCTGTAAAGCAGCAATGGCAGCTAGTCGGCATGACCTTCCTTTGTAAGACAGAGCACAAGGATAAAAGGACATTACTATGACTTACAAAATATTTGCAACTGTACCCGCATTAATGGAATGGTTCTTTGAGTTTCGGACAGGTCTAGACAGACAAGATGATCTGCAATGGGCAAGTAGCCAGGCAGGTAGCCTGTGATCGTTTTACTTTCTGTTCCTGGTTCCAAGTTTTCACTTAAACCTACACTTCCTGATCTTCAAATACCTCCAAGAATAAGGGAGGGAAGAGTTCTGTGGGACATTCAACCTTCATGTGGAGGAAACGGCTGGCATGGCAAGCTCCAATCATTCGCAGGTCAGTAATTTTCATCAGCAATTTTGGCCAGAAATGTGGAATGTTGTGTTTGCGATAGTTTATGTAATGTTCGAATGCCAGAAGGTAGACCTCTTGGCATTTCTCTATTTTGCTTATACAGGTCAATCCTGTTCGATCTGTAAACAACAGCAAGAGTTTGTCAGTCACGATCTTCCAAATGGTCACTATTTCCTCCCTCTAAAAAAGGAGTTGCAACATTGCCAGTCGATCGCAGATTTAAGGTGTCAAGGAAATATTTACACATAAACAAAATCTATTGGCTTTAATGTATGCTCAAAATCTTCACTCAAAAAGTGCTATGTAAATGCAAGTTGCAGTTGTCTTTTAGGTACGAACTGATGAATTCTGCGCGCCACAGGTTGCTAGGAGCTGTTGGACTGTGCATAACAGGAGCGAGATTTGAAAAAAAAGGCCAGTGGAGTCAGTCAGGATATTTTGCGCACCACAGTTCGCTAGGAGCCTTTGGATTGTGCACAGCAGGAGCGAGATTTGAAAAAAAAGCTGAGCATGGTCAGTCAGGAAATTTTGCGCGTCACAGATCGCTATTGGACTGAGCGTAGCGGGAGTGAGATTTGAAAAAAGTGAGCGGGGTCAGTCAGGATATCTTGCGCACCACTGATCGCTAGGAGCCATTGGATTGTGCGTAGCGGAAGTGAGATTTTAAACAAAGTCAGAGGGGTCAGATGGGACATTCACACACCACAGATCATGGGCTAATTAGGCACTTGGCACGGGCCAACAGAAAGAAGTTTGGTTTAAGCGGAGTCGCCATTGTGAGAGCAACCGTTGTGTGAGTGGGGCAAGTGTTAGATTGGGGAGTTTGAGGCTTTGGCTCATAGAGACTGGTCGAGTAACTTTATTTATTCCCTTTGTTCTTTCTTATTGCACAGGTAAAGCTGTGGATGGTGGAATGTGGGGAGGCAGGGAAACCTCCAGTGTCCCTGATAACTACACCTGCGACAAGTGCATCCAGCTGCAGCTTCTTAGGTGTCAGGGAACTGGAGCTGGAACTGGATGAGCTCCAGATCATTCGGGAGGCTGAGGGATTGATTGACAAGCTACACGGGGAGGTAGATACACCCAGGGTGCAGGACACAGGAAGGGGATAGGTAGTCAGTGCAGAGTACCCCTGTGGCTGTTCCCCTCAACAATAGGCATACCACTTTGGATATTGTTGGGGGGAATGACCTAGCAGAAGAAAGCCAGAGGTCAGGTCTCTGGCACTGAGTCTGATGCTGCGGCTCAGAAGGGAAGATGGGAGATGAAGCGAGCTGTAGTGATAAGGGAGGTTCTGTGGATGAGAGCGAGATTCCTGGCTGATATGTTGCCTCCCAGGTTCCAGGGTCAGGGACATCTTGAATCAAGTTTATAGCATTTTTAAGTGGGAGGGTGAGCAGCCAGAGGTTGTGGTCCACGTCAGTATCAATGACATACAGTTGTGCTAGAAAGTTTGTGAACCCTGCAGGATTTTCTCTATTTCTGCATAAATATGACCTTAAATGTGATCAGATATTCACATACATCCTACAACTAGATAAAGAAAACCTAATTAAATAAATAACACAAAACATTATACTTGTTCACTCAATAATTACATGCGTTTGTTGGAAAAAGTATGTAAACCTTTGCTTTCAGTAACTGGTGTGATCCCCTTGTGCAGCAATAACTTTGACCAAACATTTTCGGTAACTGTTAATCAGTCCTCCACATCGGCTTGGAGGAATTTTAGGTCATTCCTCCTTACAAAACTGCTTCAACTCTGGGATGTTGGTGGGCTTTCTTGCATGAACTGCTTGCTTCAAGTCCTTCCACAACATTTCTATAGGATTAAGGTCAGGACTTTGACTCGGCCATTCCAAAACACAAATTTTCTTCTTTTTAAACCATTCTGATATTGATTTACTCTTGTCCTTCGGATTATTGTCTTGTTGCATTATCCAACTGTAAGGCGTTTCTTCTTTTATGTTACTGTGTAGGCTAATTAAAATGGCTTCTTTGATATGTTAAATGCTGAGAAAGTTCTCTCGCTAGCAGCTTCTTTGGGTTATATTATTGATAAGAGAGCAAATAAACCAATGGGTGTCCATGTTATTCTTTCTTGTGTGTGTGTAAGCTATTGTGATGCGTGGGTTTTTGGCAGAAGGCACGATGGAGACAGAGAGAGTGGACGCGATGCTGTGAGCTGGCCGATGGGGCGGACCCAAGCCGGAGTCCGAGGTCTAGGGTCTTCGGCGAGGAGAGGAGACGAAGACAAACTTGTGTGGAGCGTCTGGTTGACCAACGTGGGTGATCCCAGGCGGCGGGACGAAGTGGTCAGAGGGGATCGAATGGTGAAGAGAGGATCGTTACTAGAGCGCCAACTGTGTGCATGAAGAGATTGAACTTTGATAAGTGTGGCGCCTTTTACTTTTCTTTTATATCTTATCTCTATTAATTATATAGTTCCAGTAATATCTATAAACTGTAATTCATTTAATCGTATATGGTGTATTGTCTGTTATTTGGGCGGTGTGGGGTACATCACACAGCATCCACACAAACTTAATTACCCAGATTGGCGGGGCCGAGGGCTGTTTCCCTAGACGACAGCGAGTTGAGCAACCCTGTGGCTTGCCGGGCGGCTACACAACCTTTATTAAACTTCAGGTGACGGACTGTTACCCCAACATTCTCCTGTAAAATGTCTTGATACAATTTTGAATTCATTATTCCCTCAACAATTGCAAACTATCCAGGCTCTGAGGCAGCAAAGCAGCCACAAACCATGATGCTCTTTCCACCATGCTTCACTGTTGGGATGAGATTTTGTTGTTGGTGTGCAGTGCCCTTTTTCCTCCAAACATAGCAATGTGCATTTCTGCCAGAGTTCAACTTTTGACTCATCTGTCCACAGAACATTCTCCCAGAAGCATTGTAGAACACCCAGGTGGTCTTTTGCAAACTTCAAACGTGCAGCAATGTATTTTTTTGGAGAGCATTGGTTTCCTCTGTTGTGTCCTTCCATGAACACCCTTCTTGTTCAGTGTTTTTCTTATAGTGGACACATGAACAGAAATTTCAGCAAGTTCTAGAGATTTCTGCAGGTCTTTTGCTGTTACCCTAGGGTTCTTTTTCACCTCCTTCAGCACTGCATGTTGTTCTCTTGGTGCGACCTTTGCAGGATGAGTAGCAACAGTACTGAGTTTCCTCAATTTGTAGACAATTTCTTTTACTGTGGACTGATGAACACTCAGGTCTTTAGAAATGCTTTTGTAGCCTTTTTCAGCTTCATGCATCTCTACAATTCGTCTTCTTAGATCCTCTGAAATCTGTTTTGATTGAGGTATGGTGCACATAACCAGATCTTTCTTGAGAAGAGTGGGCTCTGTCAGTAACCTGACTTTGTGTGTCTTTATTTTTTTATATATAGGCCAGGGCATCTCTACAGCCCACACCTCCAATCCCATCTCACTGATTGCAACACCTGGCTCCATATAGCTTTTGTTGAAGGCACTATCCCAGATGTTCACATACTTTTCCCAACAAATACATGTAATATTGGACATTTTTTTCAATAAATAAATGAACAAGTATAATGATTTTTGTATTATTTATTTAATTGGGTTCTCTTTATCTGGTTTTAGGACTTGTGTGAATATCTGATCACATTTTAGGTCATATTTATGCAGAAATAGTGAAAATTCTATGGGGTTCACAAACTTCCTAGCACCACTGCAGGTAATAAGGGTGACAAGGTTCTGCAAAGTGAATTAAAGGAGATAGGTGCTAAGTTGCAGGACAGTGCCCCCACGATTGCCACCCATAGCACATGCTAGTGAGGCCAGAAATAGGAAGATAATACAGTTTACCATGTGGATGAGGAGTTAATGTAGGAAGGAGTGTGTCAGATTTTTGGATCATTGGGTCCTCTTCCAGTGAAGGTGGGACCTGTACAGACAGGACATTTTGTACCTGAACTGGGGGGAGGGGGGAAACTAATATCATTGCAGGAAGGCTTGCTTGTGCTGCACTATGGAGAGCAGGGTGGTTAAACTAGAGTTGCAGGGGGATGGGAACCACAGTGCCAGGGCAGATAGTGGAGTGGTTGTGTGAAAAGATGTTGATAAGAAGCCTACATACGAAGACAGGAATTGAAAGGTTAAGCATGTTGGGAATAATGTTCTGAGTTGCGTCTATTTCAAAGTAAGGATAATTGTAGGAAGGGCGGATGAGCTTAGAACATGGATCAGCACGTGGAATTATGACATTGTAGTCATTAGTGAGACTTGGTCGCAGGAAGGCAGGACTAGCCGCTCAAAGTTCTGGGATTCCGTTGTTTTAGACTTACATGGAGAACAATAGGGCACTGTAGAACAAAGGGATTGGGAATACAGATCCATAATTCCTTGAAAGTGGCGTCACAGGTAGGTAAAGTTGTAAAGAAAGCTTCTGGCACATTTGCCTTCATAAATCAGAGTATTGAGTACAAGAGTTGGGATGTTATGTTAAAGTTGTATTTGACATTGAAGAGATCTAATTCAGAGTATTGTGAGCAGTTCTGGTCACTTACCTACAGGAAAGATATCACTAACATTGAAAGAGTACAGAGAAAATTTACAAGGATGTGGCCAGGACTTGAGTTATAGGGGAAGATTGAATCAGTTACAGCTTTATTCCCTGGAGTGTAGGAAATCAAGGGGAGATTTTGAGGAGTATAGATAGGGTAAATCCAATGAGGTTGGGCGAGACTTGAACTAGAGGTGATGGATTAAGGGTGAAAGGTGAAATATTTAAGGGGAACCTGAGAGGGAGCTTCTTCACTCAGAGGATGGTGAGAAAGTGGAATGAGCTCCCAGGAGAAGTGGTGGATGTGGGTTTGATTGTAATGTTTAAGGGAAGTTTGGATAAGTACATGGATGGGAGGGGTATGAAAGGCTATGGTTCGGGTGTGGGTCGATGGGACTAGTTAGAATAATAGTTTGGCATGGACTAAATGGGCCGAAGGGCCTGTTTCTGCGCTGTATTGCTCTATGACTATGATGAAGCAGCTGAAGTTATAGTCACAGAATCACAGATTTAAACAGCACGGAAACACACTCTTCAGCTCGTGCTGGCCAATGTGCCCCCTCTAAGCTAGTCCTATTTGCTAGCATTTAGCCAATGTCCTTCTAAACCTTTTCTGTGCATGTACCTGTGCAACTGTCTTTTAAAAGCTGTTATTGTACCTGCCTCAACCACTTCTTCAATGTACATGGCATCCTTTGTGTAAGGAAGGTGCCCTTCAAGTTCATATTAAATCATTCCCCTCTCACCTTAAACCTATATCCTACAGGTCTTGACTTCCAAACCCTGGGAAAAAGACAGTGTGCATTCACCCAATGTATGTTTTGCACATTTCTATTCGATCGTTTCTCAGTCTCCCATGTTCCAAAGAAAAAGTCCTAACCTGTCCAGATTCTCCCTACAACTCTGCCCCTCAAGTCCTGGCATCTTCCTTGTAAATCTTTAGTTGGTCTTAGGAGGGTGACTGGGACAATACTGGGATGATTGGCCTTCAACAACCAGAACTCAACTTCCTTTTATCAAGATGACACCAGTCAATTAGGTGTTTACATCTTAATATCCATGGATGTCAGTTTTAGCTGGGCTCCTTGATGGGGTCAGTCTCCAAAATCACTAAGTACCCCAGCCTCAACATCCTGGAAACTGGCATTGACAAGAAACTCACCAGGAGTGTGATGGAATACCCTCCAGTTGCCTGAATGAGGGCAACTCCAGTGAATCATAAACACAAGAGACTCTGCAGATGCTGGAAATCCAGAGCAACACACACAAAACACTGGAGAAACTCAGCAGGTCAGGTAGCATCTATCATTGTTGCTCCTTTTCACGCCTTGTGGTGCATCAGGCGGCATTTTTTGCCATTTCCGTAGCACTAGACTGTTCTTATGAGATTAAATTGCTAGTTCGACACTCAACCCAGCACGGATGGAAAGCGTGCAAGGAGCCGGCCGGATTCGAACCTGGGACCATTTGCCTTCAGGTCCTGTGCTGATGCCACTACACCACTGGCCAGCTAGGTAGCATCCATGGAGCGAATAAACAGTCGACGTTTTGGGCTAAGAAACATTGATTGTTAATTCCCCTCCAGAGTTGCTGCCTGACTTTATTCATTTATTTATTTAGAAAAACAGCACAGCAATAAGCCCTTCTGGCCCATTGATCCTGCACCACCCAATTATACCCATGACACCCAATTAAACCACTAACCCTGGGAATGTGGGAGGAAACCGGAGTGCTCAGAGGAGACACACACGGTCAAGGGGAGAACATGCAAACTCAGACAGTAGTGGGAATTGAATCCAGGTTGCTGTGCTGTAAAGCATTACACTAAATACTACACTACCATGCTGAACTTGCTGAGTTCCTCCAGCATTTTGTGTATGCTGCTCAAAATAAAGCAGCCCACTTGTCTATAGCTTCATTTAATACCTAAGTATTTGCTCTGCATGGCAACCTTAGCTGCAGTGCGGCCAGCTACAAGATATGCTTCAGTTATTAGGCTACTCTGGTTGTAGTTCCCAAACCTCCCAATAAGAAAAACAAAGATGGAATCCATAATGAAGAGCCAATTCTTTATGTTTCTCTGCGTCTCTGATGAAACCCATTCATTCACCTGTGTGTGAAGTATCTTACTGCGCCCATTTAGCTGTTTCTGTCGGCCAGAGACGTGCTTTCTAACAACTGTATGAAAGCCAACACTTCAGGACATGGTGCTGTAACCTTGTAAGGTCTAGAATGCGCTTTATGGGAAAATAAGGCCAGTGGTAAAAGAAACAGGAACAGGCAATCTGTCTGTTGCACTTCTTGATCATTCAGCAAGAAGATGCCTTATCTTTTACCTTGATGTCACTTTGCCATACTAATCCCAAATCCTTCGATTCACCAAGAAGCCCAAAACTGTAATACCCTTTGAGGGCAGCAGCTGCTTTGAAATAATTCTTCAAATTGAAGGCTGATAGATTTTTATGCACAAAAGGAATCAAAAACTGCAGGGAGCAGACAGGAAAGGGTTATGGTACAGGACCAGACACAATTCCCTAAGAATGTGATAACTCAGCCAATAAAAAGAAGACAGGATCTAGGACCATTTTGAGAAGGGCTGCTAACTAGTGGAAGCCCTGTGGGCTGTGGCGAACAACTGGTGTGTGGGCAAGCAATATTGGGGCAAAGTCTTACCCCCACACCCAGTTATTGTGTGTATTTGAAACAGAGACCAATGGATCTCTGGGCATTGAGGGAATCAAAGAATAGTGAGGCACTGCTGGAAAATAGCACTGAGGTAGGAGATCAGTTATGATCTTGATGCATCGGAAAATGGTTTTCAAAAATTGTATGGCACACTCCTACTCCTGTTTCTTAAGTTCTCACAAATGGAAGAGCAGGTTTAAGAGGTTGACATATGCTTCTTTTTCTCATGAAATCACAATAATGAACTTGAAGCAAAGAAGAACTCATGTGGAGAAACTATTGACACCTTGTTACCCATTGAGCCTAACAGTCCAAGTAAGATTGGCTTTAGCATAGTGGGACCCACTGAAACCACCTCACGGGGAAGAAATGAATGTTAATCCACCTGAGTGTGGAGTTTTACCTGAGGACATCAATAAAACTGCCTGCAGAAGGGCCACCTCCGTGTCATCCAGGTTGAAGGCTGATAAGGATTTGCCCAGCTCAAATATGGCATCAGAGATCACTCCTAGCCCTCCATTTTTCAGTTGTTCTCTCTTGACGGCCATCTCCCCACTTAATGTCAGTGTCTCGCTTTCTGCATCATATCGGATAGCAGCTCTCAGAGACATTATCTCCATACAGCAGCCCTTCAGAAGGATGATCTGGTCCTCACAAGGCAGCTGGAAGAGGGCAAAAATAGAGACAATAAAGTAAAGCCAACAGTGACAGGGTCTGCGTGATGGAAGGCTAAGTTAGGAGTCCTCTGATCATGTCATTGGGACATGCCCAAGACTGTGTTTGTGAAATCAGAACGCCATGGCCATAAGCAAAGCTTGTAAATGTAATGTTAGCATTCATTTCGAGGGGACTGGAATATGAAAGCAAGGATGTAATGCTGAGGCTTCTAAGGCATTGATCAGACCACATTTGGAATATTGTGAGCACTTTTGTGTCCCATATCTGTGAAAGAATGTGCTGGCATTGGAGAGGGTCCAGAGCAGGTTTATGACAATGAGTGAAAGGATTAATGTTTGAAGAACATTTGATGGCTCTTGTACTGTACTCACTTAAGTTTAGAAGAATGAGGGGTGGATAATGCCATTGAAACCTACCAAATATTGAAAGGCCTATATAGAATTGACGTGCAGAGGATGTTTCCAACATTGTGAGAGTCTAGGACCAGAAGGCACTGTCACAAAATACAAGGACTTCCCTTTCAAATTTCTTTAGCCAGGGGGTGGTGAATCTGTGGAATTCATTGCGGCAGATGGCCTTGGAGGCTGAGTCACTGGGTATATTTAAGGTGGAGGTTGATAGGTTCTTATTAGTCAGGATGCCAAAGGTTACAGGGAGGAGGTAGTAGAATGGGGTTCAGAGGGAAAATAAATCAACCATGATCAAATCGTAGAGCAGTCGTGATGTGGCTTCTATGCTTATGGTCTTTCCTGTTCCCATCTTTCTGTCCATCCCTAGAAATGTAATAATTGCTCTCCCTTCTCCCTCCACCCATATTTTTCATACCTTCAGCCTTTGCATGTTCATCTTAGATGGTAACTTGTATCAGGCTAATTGGTCATGGCAGTATTGTGGCATAGCCTGTACTTGCTTCCCAGCTTACAGCTGGAAATGTTGGTTCTGGATAAAGTTGGTGACTGCAGGTGGCTATTCCTCTGATCACTGTAGTAAGCAACAAAGTCAGTGGGAACATGTGAAACAATGCTCCAAATTCTCATTCATTCAGGTGACCAGGGAATATTTACCTGCTAGTTACCAACGACATTATCACATGGCTACCTGGCCTCCAATAAACAAAGCAGGGAGTATCTTGTGAAGAGTAATACGTAGTTCCCTAAGGCTCCTCAAAGGTTGGTAATCACAGCTGCTGCAACATTTGGAAGACATGGCAAGCACTCTGACTAGGTTAGAAAGCACCTCTCAATACCACAGCCGTGAGCAGGCTCAGTGGGGTTACAGAACAACCCTTCATGACCCTCCTTGGACCTTAATGAACCTGTTACAGCCTTCAGTGGTCTTCTTGGGATGGAGGAAGGGAGGGGATAAAAGATCCTGGAGAATGCAATGGAACATTAGTGTGCACAGTTGTTGGAATCCACCCTGAACCTATAGTATCGATAGACAGGGCCACTATGTGAAATAGAATTTGTGTTGACAAATCTAACACTGTCTTAAAAATGTAAGTTGCAATGCCAGTAAGGGGTACCAGTAGGTGCAAAATATCTAGGTTTTCAAAAGACATTTGAGAAGGTATCTCACAAAAAACTGCGACTTAGAATTAGAACTTACAAGGTTGCGTTTAATGTATTTGCATAAATGACAGATTGTTTTAAAGGCCGATAATGGAGAGTAGACATAAATGAGTCTCTTTCAGGTTGGGCCGTATTCGAATTAGCACAGAGCACATAGCCACCTACAACATCTAATAATGACTGAGACAGAAAGAAATGTGCAACATATCTCAGTTTCCTGATGGCCCAAAGCTGGGTGAGAAGATGACATGTAAGGCAGATACACAGGGTCTTCAAAAGGGCATGGACAGGATAAGCAGGGGGGCAAGAAGGTGGCGGGTGAGGTAGGAAGTGGGTAAATGAGAGGTTATTGTCAATAAAAGGAAGAGCCAGAAATAGGACAGTTTACAGCATCGTTAGAGTCAGGACAAGTCACAATGAGGTAAGCCATTGAATGGGCTCTGCATGGACCTGCAATCAGGTGGAGCAGCATCCAAGATGGGTGAAGTGTTGCTTTTCTGTTCGGCCTTTCCACAAATGTCTACAGCCAAAGGAATGGGTCACAGCCAGGCCAGAGTCCATGGGGAGAGAGATGGGGGCTCTGAGCAGAAGGGTTGAGGATTGGGAGAGGGGATTAGCTGTGATTGTCATTTGCAGGCAGGGGTCGGAGATGCAGGGTTACAATTGTCAGTTAGGGTTGGCGATAAGTGGGGTGCACAGTACTGATTGTCAGCAGACTAAACCTTGAAGTTTGCGAATGGTGGTCAGGACTTTGGGGGTGTTGGATTGCCCTGGAGATTATTGGGTGGAGTGTGGACTTGTTCTATACCTGAGAGGAGTTGTGTATCCTCCTTGCTTCCTCAGTAAAGAAGCCAGCATAATCAAAGCCTCCATCCACCCTGCACATTTCTCTTTGAAATTAGTCTTTCATTGATTCTATTATGTTTCTTGGATTTTATGTGTATGCCCACAAGGAAATGAAAATGAATTTCAGGGTTGTATATGTTGGCATATATGTACTTTGATAATAAATTTACGTTGAACTCCCCTCTCCCACTGGGCAGAAGGTAGAAAAGCCTGATAGCACCTATTACCAGGCTCAAGGACAGCTTCTATCCTGCTGCTATCAGACTGCTGAATGAACCTCTCAGATAGATGCTAAAAATGAACTCGATCTCCCAGTCTACTTAGTCACGGCCCCTGCGCTTTACTTGTGTACTTGCACTGCACCTTCTGTAATGGTCCTCTTGTACGACAAGATGGACACTTGACCTCACAATCTACCTCATTATGATCTTGCACTTTATTATTTACCTGCACAGCACTTTCTTTGCAGCTGTTACACTTTATTCTGCATTTTTATTGCTTTATCTTGTTCTACCTCAGTGCACTGTGCAATAATTTGATCTGCATGAACAGTATGGCAGACAAGCTTTTCACTGTATCACTGTACATGTGACAATAATAAACCAATCCAATTCAATAAACATTTAACTACTTTTTGGTTATTATTTAATCTGTACACAATCCTGTTATTTTCCACTCCTCACAGAATTGATTGTTGCATTTGGTTACCCTGTGAGCTTCTAGTAAGCAAGGAATTTCATTCCACCCCAGTGTAGATCTGAATCTGAATCTAAATCTGAATAATTAATATGTAGGTTATAAGTAATACATATAATTGTCCAACCATGGTTATTAAAAGGCTAAAAAATACTAGATCAAAGAGAAAGGCTTATAATGTTTCTATTAAAAAGCAGTAAGCAAAAAAAACCCTCATCATTCCAGAGAGAAGGACTTAGGAAATTAATGTAAAATCTATCAAGAAAAATAGAAACAGATTGTTGAACTTTCTATAAAGATGTAAAAAGAAAATGAATAGCTGAAGTTAATGTGGGTTCTTTACAGTCTGTGTTATGAGAATTTGTATTGGGAATAAGACAGAGGAACTGAGGGACCTGTTCCATATTAAGGAAGTCAGATGGTTAGGATGAGCAGTAGATGCTCATTTGTTGAGTATTTCTGAGGCTGACATTGATGGATGTTTGAACACATGCTTTGTGTGTGTCACTCTTGTCATGATTTGCTGACGAGTCTTAGCATTTTTTTAAAAAGACGTTTCAATTTAATTCTCTCGGGAGATTCATCCAGGTTATAAACTTCTGAAAATCCAGCTGCTTGTGCTGTGTGCTAAATACTGTGACTATTCAATGTGTAATCAGACCTTATGCAATGCAACGTCTGGGAATCAAAAGGTTACATGACCTGTCTGTGTAGCACTCAAAAGATTAAAAGAAAACAAAGGTAGAATAACATTCACAACAAAATACCTCTGAGAACATTGGTAGTTTTTTGGCAAAATCCACAACTCTGGTAATGGCTGGGGTGATAATCCTAGTGAATTGGCTGAAGGCTTCAAGGTCAACTTTATCTCCTTCTGCTGTGGTCACCATTGAAGACTGGCCAATGTCTCCTGGCTGTGGGCACAGAATGTGATCTGTGAGAGACATTGTAAAAATCATACTGCAGGAAAGCACATTGAGAATTATTGTGTCTGAGTTGATCAGACACCATCGGAGATGCAATGAAATAAAGTCTGTGAGCCTGCAACCTGGAATCCCCTACACAACCTGTGAACTATCATAAGGACTGCAACAGTTCAAGATGGTGGCTTACCAAAACCTCTTCATGGGAAATTAAGGATGGGCAATAAAGTGATGTGATGTCCCGATCCAGAATAAATTAAAATAAATCTCAAGGGATCCAAGACTGGATATTTCCATAAGGTTTCTCCTTGCCGAGTGCCCATTTATGTCAATAGCCAAATTCTATCTCAGCGCCAAGACTACAAATTCGTTATGTTTTACTCTGTCTGTTCAGTTCATTCCCTGGCTTTGCCTGTATGGTCCATTCCTTGGAATTATTACCCTGTTTAGAATGTAGAACATGACAGCACAATGCAGGTCCTTTTGCCTATGATGTTGTGCCAACCTAACTTACTCTAAGATCAACTTAACTCTTCTCTCCCACATAGCCCTCCATTTTCCACAATCCACCTGCCTATCTAAAGCCTCCTATATGTCCCTAATGTGTCTGCCTCTACCACCACCCCTAGCAGGGCGTTCCATGCCCCTACCACTATGTAAGAATCCTACCTCTCACATCCCCCCTATACTTTCCTCCAAACATCCTAATATTTGGACTGTGTTGGTCGCTGACACAAACAAAGCATTTGTTTCCATGTACATAAGACTATAACATATAGGAGCAGAATTAGGCCATTTGGCCCATGGAGTCTTCTCCGCGATTTCATTATGTCTGATCCCTTTCCCTCTCAGCCCCAATCTCCTGCCTTCTCCCCATACCCTTTCATGCCCTGACTAATCAAGAATCTATCAACCTCTGCCTTAAATGTACTCAAAGACTTGGCCTCCACAGCCGCCGCCTGTGGCAACGAGTTCTAGATTCACCACCCTTTGGCTCAACAAATTCCTCCTCATCTCCATTCGAAAAGGACACCCTTCTATTCTGAAGCTGTGTCCTCTGGTCTCAGTCAAATAAAACAAAATCTTTAAGAAAAAAAATCTGCTTCATCAGTTGTTTCTGGTCTCTGTTTTAATCCAAGTTTGAGAGATTAAATGACCATCTAGTTCCTCCCAACTATAATTAACAGCAAGGAAATCAAATGTTAGCCAGCAAGAAAAGATTTATGCAGTAATTTTAGCAGCAGTCATCTTTCTGGGGAACTTTATTTATTACTTTCATTTATTAAAGCCTTTATCTGCTTGGAATCTACAATAACACTATGATTGAGCAGGGGTCTTCAAATTACTGGATCATGCTAAGCAATGCGGTGGTCCATCCTGGTAAAAGTCTGCAGCCTTTGGTCCCCGGAATGGAAGAGAAATCCTGATATATGATTACTTCTTATCTTGTTACCATGAGCCACATTTCCCTGCTTTTGGGTCTCTGTATCTGCTCCTTGAACATGTTAATTCATTTGACAGTACATCATCACAAATTTGTAGCCCCGGAGGAGATCCTACAGCTTGTGATGCCGAGGAACTTGGGAACAAAGTACAATTGGTGAAAGACTCCGGCAGAGGGGAATCACAGGTTGGAGGAACAGTGCCCAATCCAGGCTATACGATTCATGCATTTTACTTCTTCCCTTTCCAACACTGAGAGTCAGGATACCAATGAGAAAAAAATGAGGAGAGAGGCAACATGGAAGCTTGTTATGAGCTGGTTCATGCAATGCACATTTCACAAATGATAACTGAGCAATATTTTTACTTGTATATTCATTCACATACCTCAGATATAGTGGGATGGCGGTGATGGGACCAGGAAATGGCAGGAGGTTTTTAGGAAGAGTGAAATTTGGGTGAAATTCAAGAAAAGCTATATTTAAAGGACCACTAATTCTTGATTGTGTTGGCGCATGGCCAAGTGGTTAAGGCATCGGTCTAGTGATCTGAATGTTGCTAGTTCGAGCCTCAGCTGAGGCAGTGTGTTGTGTCCTTGAGCAAGGCACTTAACCACACATTGCTCTGCGACGACACTGGTGCCAAGCTATATCGGCCCAAGTGCCCTTTTCTTGGACAACATCAGTGGCATGGAGAGGGGAGACTTGCAGCATGGGCAACTGCCGGTCTTCCAAACAACCATGCCCAGGCCCTGGAAACTTTCCAAGGTGCAAATCCATGGTCTCACAAGACTAACGGATGCCTATATTAATTCCAGCTTGGAAGGCACTTAAATGCTCTGGACAGCTTGTACTGATGTGAGAGATTGCTAAGAAATGACTAGTTGAAAATAATTGGAAGCAAACCCAAGGCGGAGTCTTCAAGTAGAGGAGAACACCATCTGTTCCTTTTTCACTTAGTCAGCAGATGGAACTTTTCAAGATTCTTTCAAGGTTACCTCAGTGTCCAGACCGGTTCTAAGGGTTGTTGGGAGGTGCAGAGTACTAAATTCCTATCCAAGTTGATGGGCTCCAAGCAAAGGACTCTTGGTTGGAGCAAGAGGCCTGTTTGTGTGTGTGGGTTGGTGGGAATGGGGCTTGTTTTGTTGTTGCTTGTGCTGTCTATTTATTTATTTATTGAGATACAGCACAGAGTCGTACCACCCAGCAACCCCCAACTTAACCCTACAATTTACAATGATCGACTACTAACCAGTACATCCTTGGACTGTGGGAGGAAACTGGAGCATCCAGAGGAAACCCACTCGATCACGGGGAGAACGTACAAACTCCTTACAGGCGGCGGCAGGAATTGAACCCAGGCCGCTGGTATTTAAAGTGTTGCGCCAACCACTACGCTACCATGCTGCCTCTTGTCCTGCTGAACAAGGTGGGCAGACTATGTAGGTGCTGGAATGTGTGGTGACACTTGTGAGCTGTCCCCGCACATCCTTAGGTCCTGACGAAGGGTCTTGGCCTGAAACGTCGACTGCACCTCTTCCTAGAGATGCTGCCTGGCCTGCTGCGTTCACCAGCAACTTTGATGTGTGTTGCTTGAATTTCCAGCATCTGCAGAATTCCTGTTGTTTGCGTTCTTACGTTGTGTTCGTTGTTATTGTAGATGACACTGCATGTTTCAATGTACAGGTGAAAGGGTGGTGAAGGCAAAAATCCTACCTGGATGACTACTTGAAGAATTGGGAGGCGGGATCAACCTCATGACCTATTTTTGGTCAGTATGTACTCAAAGGACTGAACGGCCTTCTTTCATGCCACAAACCTCTTTGGTCCTAAAATTCCACATCTCCCATGGTTTAAAATTTTCTTTGATAATATTCCTGTGAAATATCTTGAGATTTTTTTAATGTGAAAGGTTGCTATACAAATTTATTATAATGCGGAGAACATAAATGCCATCAAGCAGTGTTGGGTGATGCTCGCAAGTAATGGGAGGGAAGGGTGTGGCCAGGAAGGTACAGTCATGTCTTCACTCCCATGTGTCTCATTACAAGGAGTGCCACGTGAAGGACTGGCATGCTGTCATAAAGATCCCATTGAACAATCTTCCTGCAGAGCAGATGTCAATGGGGGGTCAGTCTGTAGCCTGTTCCTCTTTGAGTCAGAAGGGTGAAGGTTCAAGTCCTGCTCCTGAAACGCATGCCTAGTAGGATGGCAGTGTAGCACTGAATCAAGTTTTGGGTCAAGCAGATTTACTCTCTTAGGAGGATTGAAATGAGATCAATGGCTCTTCTAGAAGTACAAACACCTCTTATCTTTCAACCAGCTGATTAGATTATGTGGTCATTATTGTATAATTACTTGTCAACCACTGGCTACTATTTCAAGAGAACCTTACTCAGAGCAGAGTAAAGGATATTCTGTGAAGGATGCTCTAAAAATGGAAATATTCTTCTTTCTAAAGAATAATATGATCGAAAATCCCCTGACAAACCACAAGCATTGCAGTTAATTCTGGCTCTGGAACGCACCAGTGCAGTCACAACTTGCCTTGAGTGCTGGAGCCCTTAGAAGTAGTAAAGCACAGCTTAGATGATGATACTGCCACAGGAAGGCACATGATCATTTCAGCAGATGGCCACAGACACATCTGGAATTTCTCTGCTGTCCTCCCCAAAAACCTTCACAAGCATGGACAATCCCGTGGGAAAAGCCACCAGCACTATCCAATGAGCTTCGAGAAAGAAATGTAGGCAATAGACCAAAGATGAGGAAAGCATACGAGACAGCTGAAGAAGCTTCTTCCCCTCCCCCTCAAAAATAATTAAAATAATTGGTGTCAAAATGTTTTAAAATTAATCCTCTTACTTTGCCCTTCAAATGAACTTTTGCATCTGATCCCTCCAGAGGGTTGGGTATTCACAGACTCAGGGTGGATTTGGAAACAGCGCTGTGTAGGCAGTTTTGGTCTTCAGCTGTGATCATTCATTGCATGGATTTATGACCGGAGATTTTCTGGTCATTCCAGCTGGGGCTGTTTGGTTGTCTGGGCCACACAGATCAGCAGAGGGCGCAGGAGAGCCCAGCAGTGTTTAAATGATAAACCCAAGATTCTGCAGATGCTGGAAATGTATTTATTTATTTTGACTTACAGCACGGTAACAGGCCCTTCTGGCCTAACGAGCCTGTGCTATCTAATTACACCCACACCCATGTGACAAATTAACCTACTAAACCGTACGGCTTTGGATTGTGGGAGGAAACTGGAGCACCTAGAGGAAACCCTTACTCTCACTGGTACTGTAATAGCATTACACTAATCTTCAGCACCATGCACAAGATGCTGGAGGAACTCAGCAGGTCAGGCAGCATCTACGGAAGGGAATAAACAGTCGACTTTCAAGGTGGGAGACATCATCAGCATCCTGATGAAAGGTCTCAGCCCGAAATGTTGACTGTTTATTCCCCTCCATAAATGCTGCCTGACCTGCTGAGTTCCTCCAGCACTTTGTGTGTGTTTAAATCAACCTCATTTTCCCACATATACAGTAAAACTCTGATAATCTTCTGTCCAACCATTTCAAACCCCAATGGTTTGGCACTTTGCTCACCATCTGAAATCCAGCTGGTTCACCAGATGGTTCTAGCAACAGAAAATGGTACAGGAGCAGATGCCCAAATGATGCATTTTAAAAGGCACCATTGATCACCCGTGATTGCACAGGCTATGTTTGCTGTGCTCCCCAATCACCAACCTGGGCCTCGGTTCCTGCTCTATCTTGCTCCTCACTTGGTTCCTGAACTGTCTTTAAAATCCTCTGCTTCTCAAGTTCAAGTTCAAGTTTATTGTCA
This sequence comes from Mobula birostris, assembly GCF_030028105.1. Lineage (NCBI taxonomy): Eukaryota > Metazoa > Chordata > Chondrichthyes > Myliobatiformes > Myliobatidae > Mobula > Mobula birostris. Next base: position 44,124,555 of record NC_092402.1, read on the forward strand.
TTATGTACCACCAAGTGAGGCCTCATGTGCCACCTAGGCACTAAGGGTTCAGACGACGACGACAATACCACCAAGTGAAACAATGTTCCTCTAGACCAAGCTGCACACAGTGTGCATATAACTCACACAAAACGCATAAAGTAATATTACCACAAATAAATTAATAAATAATAAAATATATTCCAGAAGACTGACATGCAGCATAAGGTGCATTTACGACACAAGTTAAAAAGTAAACAGTATAATGCTACTGGCATTTCATATGTGATGAGACCTGGGTGGTGTCAGAGAGTTCTGTAGTCTCATGGCCTGGGGGAAGAAGCTGTTTCCCATCCTAACAGTCCTTGTCCTAATGTGATAGTATCTCCTGCATGATAGTAGGGGGTTCGATCAGCTGTGCTTACCTTACCTGGACCTGTTTCCCTTGAAACTTACTATGGCTTTGTCACCTGTGCTCCCTTCAAAGTTAGTGTTCACTGGAAAATTTATTATCATGACATGTAGCACCGAAGGAAAAAGTGAACTAAATATATGACGAATGACATCTGATAGTCCGGAAAATCTGCAATTCCATTAATGCCAAGGTCCCAATTTGGTGGGATTAAAGGAATTTTACTGTACTGGGGTCGGGACATCTGAGAAGCCCAGGCATTGGACCAGTGCTCTTTCTAACAACAGTGTGACTGTGAGTACTTAACCTTACCAGAAATTTCCGTTTCTGCTTCCAGTGACTGCCCTGTGCATTGGTTGTCACGTGTGCCTCCGTGGCAACGCGGATCAGCTGCCATTCCTCGCTGGTGGGCTCGGGCCTGTTCAGCATGGTCTTTACCACTTCCTCTCGCCGCCGCTTCTCCCGGTTCTCTTCAATCAGCTTCCTCTTGGCGATGCGCTTGCTCTCGTCCAGCACCACTAGTGAGGAAGGAAGAAAGCCATGCGCAGTCAGTTCCCTTGTATAGCTGTCCAACAGATCCAAGGAGCCCAGAACAGACTTGAATTAACGGTGATAAGATGATGAGGGCCAAACCTTTTGACACACAGTAATGAAACTGCATTTCACAGCACCTCAATGGTAGATTTTACTAATTGGTGCAGATTAATATTTCAAAAATGACCTTAGATACCAAATGCTGACCATGAATGAATTGGATAATTACAATTAGATTTAGATTTATTGTGTTACAGTTTTTTTTTTTTAATTTCAAAATATACTTTATTCAAAAATAAATATATACAATAAACCATTCAATAACTTTTCATCCTTTACATACGTTTCCATTATACTCAGTAAAATACCCGTGTTTATAGCCACCCACGTGGCACTCCAGTAGTTCAGCTTAGCATCTCATTGTTGAGGGGTATACTCCTCGCCCACCGACCCCTCCCACTCCCACGGGTGGAGAAACCTAAACTGTGGTCCTTCCCCACCGGGCCCTTGCGGTGGCTGCACCAAGTTTCAGTGCGTCCCTCAGCACGTACTCCTGCAGCCGAGAGTGTGCCAGTCGGCAGCATTCTCCCACGGACATCTCCATGTGCTGGTAGATCATCAAGTTTCGGGCTGACCAGAGAGCGTCTTTCACCGAGTTGATGATCTGCCAGCAGCACCGGATGTTGGTCTCCGTGTGCGTCCCCGGGAACAGCCCGTAGATCAGAGAGTCCTCTGTCACGCAGCTGCTGGGGATGAAATGTGACACTAGCCCGTCCATCCTCCTCCACACCCTCTTTGCGAACTGGCAGTGTGCAAAGAGGTGGGTCACAGACTCCTCCTCACTGCAGTCCTCCCGTGGGCAGTGGGGTGCGGAGACGACGTTCCGGGCGTACAGGAGGGCTCTGACTGGGAGGGCCCCTCTCACCGCCAGCCAGGCGAGGTCTTGGTGCCTGTTGGTGAGATCTGGCGATGAGGCATTTTGCCAGATGAACTGGACGGTCTGCTCAGGGAACCACCCCACTGTGTCCATCACGTCCTTCTCCTGCAGTGCCTGCAGGACACTACGTGCCGACCACTGCCTGATGGCCTTGTGGTCAAAGGCGTTCTCCTGGAAGAACTTTGCTACGTGGGATAGGTATGCCGGCAACGACCAGCTGACTGGGGCGTTGCGCGGGAGTGGGGCCAGACCCATCCTTCGCAGCCAGGGCGACAAGTAGAACCTGGGCACATAGTGGTACTTGGTGCCCACATACCTGGGCTCTACACACAACCTGATGCAGCCACATACGAAGCTGGCCATCAGGGTGAGGGCGACATTGGGGACGTTCTTGCCCCCGTTGTCCAGGGACTTGTGCATGGCCGTCCGTCTCACCCGCTCCATCTTGGATCCCCAGACGAATCTGAAGACAGCTCGGGTGATTTCCGAGCTGTAGGAGCGGGGGACGGGCCAGACCTGCGCCAAGTTGAATTACGGAACCGCAGACTTGGTCTTTGGGACTGTAAAGGATATACCTTGTGAGGCAGGGTTCCCAAACTGAAGACCCCTCACTCCCTTGGGTTGGGAGTACAGGTGATAGTTAAAAGAATAGAAGAAAATAATAGCATGCAGACCTTCAACCTGCTCCAACTCAGAAGCAAAATCAGGTTGATTATCACTAACATACACTTAGAGGCCACTTTATTAGGTACACCTGTATACCTGTTTGTTAATGCAAATGTCTAATCAGCCAATCACGTGGCAGCAACTCAATGCATAAAAGCATGCAGACATGGTCAAGAGGTTCATTTGTTGCTCAGACCAAACATCAGAATAGGGAAAGAAATGTGATCTAAGTGACTGCGGAATGATTGTTGGTGCCAGATGGGGTGGTTTGAGTATCTCAGAAAATGCTGATCTCCTGAGGTTTTCACACACAACAGTCTCTAGAGTTTACAGAGAATGGTGCAAAAAACAAAAAAAAATCATCCAGTGAGGGGCAATCTGATCTGAAATTGTTAACGGGTGACATAAATTTCTTGATCTAGTGATGAGATGCTGTTCTCTGAACCTCCAAGACTTTTTAACAGTGAATTGTGGTCCAAATTGAATGAAATCAGTTTGAGGTGGGGCTTCTGAATCCCCCACAGAACTCACTATACAAAGCTTACAATTCGCTGTGGGCCAACAGCAAGCAGGAGCTATAATGCTCTGGATCTGGTGCCACCTAAGCTAAACAAGGTGTGGTATATTAGATTACACTACTAAATGCAAAGGGTTTGCCCCACTTGAAGGATCATGCCCAGTGGTGAGTTGTTGCAGACAGAAATGAGAAGGAGTTTCTTTTCCCCGAGAGTTGTCAGTTTTTGGAGTTCTCTACCCAAGAGAGATATAAAGGCTGCATCATGGAACATATTCCAGGACAATAGGCAGATTTTTGGTCAATAGAGGCATTTGGGGAAGAGGCAAGCAGGAGCTAAGGCCAAGGCCAGGTCAGCATGCATCACTGCTTGGTATGGAGGCTCCGAATATGCAGGATCACAAGCGACTACAGAGAGTTGTAGACTGAGCCAGCTCCATCATGGGCACAACCCTCACCACCACTGAGGACATCTTCAAGACATGGTACCTCAAGAAGTTTCTGATTCTGTGTGTCTTTGAAAGCCTGCTGCATCTGTGATCTTTTCCAGATTTTGTTGTACGCTCACTCACATGAAATATTAATTCTGTTCCACTCTCCAATGTTGCTGCCTGACCTGCCGAATAATTCTAACTAATTCTGTGTATATAGCTCACAGAGGTCTGAAATCAGAGAAAAACTAAGCCAAACAAAATTCACCTGGGGAGCACTGCAACTGGTTCCAATGAAAATTCATGAAAACATGGATTTTTAAGATCCTTCCACAGCCTTTGCCTATAAGCATCTTTTTGCAGTAAAAGTATTCAAAGAACATAACCAAGGGAACAGTGGGAGGAGAGACTGGTTAGTGTGGAATGAAGAATTTGTAACTACATTAGCAATATCTTCACCCTAAAGGCTGCAGCAGCTGAAGATAGCAATCCACTACCAAAGTGTCAATATGCAGGTAATGAATAATAAGAATGTTAATGGTGTGCCTTTTCCTCAAATTCTTCAAGCTAAAAGTGATAAACATACTTGCAACATTCACTGCACAAACGCTAGCAAAGCAAGATATATACCCAGTGGCCATTTTATTAGGTACACCTGCTCGTTAATGCAAATATCTGATCAGCCAATCATATGGCAGCAACCCAATACATAAAAACACGCTGTAATAGTCAAGAGGTTCGGTGTTGTTCAAAACATCAGAATGAGGAAGAAATGTAAACGATGTGACTTTGACTGTGGAATAATTGTTGGTGTCAGATGGGGTGGTTTGAGTATCTCAGAAACTGCAGATCTCTTGAGATTTTCATGCACAACAGTCTCTAGAGTTTACAGAGAATGCAAAACAAAAAATCATCCAGTGAGCGGATGTCCAGTGGGTGAAAACGGCTTGTTAATGAGAGAGGTCAGAGGAGAATGGCCCCACAGGTTCAAGCTGACAGTAACTCAAATAACAACGCGTGACAATAGTGGAGTTCAGAAGAGCATCTCTGAATGCACAATATTTCAAGCCTTGAAGGTGGATGGGCTACAGCAGCAGAAGACTGCACCGGCTTCCACTCCAGTGGCCACCTTATTAGGTGAATTCCAGTGTCTAATAAAGTGGCCACTGAGTGTATGGAAAGTTGGGAGGGCCATTCGAGTTTAATCCCAATATGTACAAGGTGATGTAGTTTGGGAAGTCAAATAGGGGTAGGTCATATCCATTAAATAGTAGCGTGTTAATGAACAAGGGGATTTTGGCATTCAAGTTAACAATTCCCTGTAAGTGTGTGGATGACTTCATCCACCACTACTCGGAACTGATTCTACGATCTACAGACTAACTTTTAAGGACTCTTTACAACTCATATTCTCAGTCTTATTTTTTACTTTCAGTCTATCTCCTTTTGTACATTGGTTGTTTGTCAATCTTTATTTATAGTTTTTCATAAAATTCTATTGTATTTCTTTCTTCCTATAAATGCTTACAAGAAAGTGAATATATGGTAACATATATGTACTTTGATAATAAATTTACTTTGAAATCCAAACACGTGTCGAAAAGGTGCTGAAGAAGGGATATGGCATGCTTACCTTCATTAGTCAGAGCATAGGACATGAAAGATGAGATACTATGTTGCAACTTTATAAAACATCATTTTGCCTGCACTTGGAGTACTGTGTGCAATTCTGGTTGCCAGGATTGGTTGCATTAGAGAGAGGACAGAGGAGATTCACCAGGATGTTGTCTGGATTGGAGAAATTTAATTATGGGTAGGATTGGATAGACTGGGGTTTCGTTTTGGAGCAATGAAGGCAGAGAGATGACCTGATAGAGGTATATGAAATTATAAGAGACTGAGATAGGGTAGGTAGTCAGGACTCTTTTACTCTTGGTAGATGTATACGAAACAAAGCATAGGCTTAAGTTGAGAGGAAGGTTTAATCAATATTTGAGGGGAAAGATTTTTACACAGAGAGTGGTTAATCTCTGGCAGAGGTGATGATAGAATCAAATACAATCATTATGTCTGGGGGCATTTAGAGAAGCACTTAAGCAGGCAAGGATATGGACCTAATGGGGGCAAATAGGATTAGTGTAAATGAGCTATAAAGTCAGCATAGTTGAGGCAGGCTGTCCAAAGATTCAAAAGCGCCTCTATTTAACTCCAGCACAACCATTGGGTATAGTAACTTAATGATAATGTTAGTTTACTCGTGTTCCAGAGGTCTGTGAAAACAAGCTAAGTTCAGGCTCTACCGTGACAGACTAGTATTTAAATTCAGTTTACTTAGTAAATCTAGGAAAAAAATAGCTATCATCCATAATAGTGGCCATGAAACTATTGGATTGTTGCTTAAAATCTACCTGGTCCACTAGTGATTTGCATCTCTTAACTGGTCTGGCTGATGTGCGACTCAAAATGAACAGCAATGTGCTCACGTTAGCTGCCCTATCAAATGGCAAGAGGTTAAAGTTAAGCGCAATTAATAAGTGCTGGCCCTGCCTGCACTTAATTTCTCCTTCCCAACTCTTTGGTCTACCCTAGTGATTAACATGCTGCTATACAGTGGTCTGCTATAGATTCAAGGCACTGGGATCCTGCATTAAGGCACTACATAACAACAACTCTCACTCAATGTCAGTAATACCAAGGAACTGATTGTAACTTTGGGGGGGGCGGGGGAGGGAAACCAGAGGTCCATGAGCCAGTAATCATCGGAGGATCAGAGGTGGAGAGGGTCAGGAACTTTAAATTCCTGGGTGTCACTATCTCAGAGGAACTGTCCTGGACCCATCATATAAACATGATTGCAAAGAAAGCATTACAGTGCCTCTAATTCCTCAGGAGTCTGCGGAGATTTGGCATGTCATCAAAAACCTAGACAAACTTCTATAGATGTGTGGTGGAAAGTGTGCTGACTGGCTGCATTACAGCCGGGTATGGGAACACCAATGCCTTTGAGCGGAAAATCTTACACAAGGTAGTGGATTCAACCTAGTACATCACGGGTAAACATTTCCCTACCATTGAGCACATGTAATGTTGCTGTAGAAAAGCAGCATCCATCATCAGAGATCCTCACCACTCAGGCCATGCTCTTTTCTCACTGCTGCCATCAGGTAGAAGGTACAAGAGCCTCAGGACTTGCACCACCAGGTTCAAGAACAGTTACTACCCCTCAACCATCAAGCTCTTGAACAAAAGGGGACAACTACACTAGATTAAAGACTCTGTTATATTGTTATTTGATGCTCGTTATTTATTTATATTCAGATTTGCAGTTTGTTATCCATTGATCACGTTTACAGCTTCTATTCTATAGATTTGCTAAGTATGCCCACAGGAAAAAGAATCTCAGGGTTGTATGTGGTGACATTTATGTACTCTGATAATAAATTATACTTTGAACTTTGAACTTTTACATGCATATTATTTTATTGTTTGTTTGCTAGTTTGTCACATCTGCCAAGCAACAGCTGGCCCAGCGACCAATTCAGATTTCAAGCATAATCTCATGCATGGAGGAGAGAAAAAGGATTTGATTCAGCCAAGAGAGTTCAACCAGATTCACGAGAAGAGCTCAAATTACAGAGGAAGACTCACTGGAAAAGGGGCAGGCTTCAGAGCTTTCAGACTTGGTTTCAAGTGGACAATAAAGCCTGCATCTGAATGGAGGCCTGCTGTTTAGTCGAGACTCCAGCTTTCCATACACTGCCTACAAACACCCAAAAGTCATGATCTCAAGTCAGAAATCCTAACCTCGAGTTAGGATAGTTTACCAGATGCTCAAAATACAACTAATCACTTCACTTGTGTTTTGATCATATCATTGAACTAGTTGAGATGGTGGTGTGACTTCTGTGGACTTCTGCTGGCAGAGGGCACGGCCTCAGAATAGAAGGATGTCGCTTTGGAACGGAGATCAGGAGGAGTTTCTTTAGCTAGAGGGTGGTGAATCTGTTGAATTAATTGCCACAGATAGCTGTGGCCGCCAAGTAATTGGGTGTATTTAAAGCAGAGATTGGTAGGTTCTTGATTAGTCAGGGCATCAAAGGTTATGGGGAGAAGGCAGGATAACGGGGTTGAGAGGGATAATAAATCAGTCATGATGGAATGGTGGAGCAGACTTGATAGGCCAAATGGCCTAATTCTGCTCCAATGTCTTAGTGTTTTATGGTCTTCATTAAACCTTCCTCATGCTGGTATCAGCGTTTACCAACACTATGTAGCAACATAACTGGACACTGATGAAGCAGCTTTTACAGCACACTGTGCTGATAATTCTTGGTCTCAGTTTAAATCCATCACAGATGTTGGATAAAGACATATTCCTGCCAGGAAATATCTTCTCATTAAGACAGCTGTTCAAAATAAAAAAAATAGGGATGGTTAAATCACAGAGTGCCCTGCCACCAATGCCCAAAAACAACTCAACATGACCAAGGTCTGACATTGGGGCAACTCTCCTGTAAGGGTAGGAAGGTTGTGAGCACTTTCACTGATGGCCAACTCCTCCGATTATATGATTTGTAAACATTAAGCATCAAGCAGTACAAATTTATTTTGTGTAAAAGGGGTTAAGTTCAACAGCCTCTGAGACAGGAAGGACTGTTAACTCCTGGGTGATCACAATGCAGTCTATGTGCCCGTTCACTATAATGACTGGAGCAGCCTGCCAGCCTGCACTGACTTATATTCTCAGCTATTTGTTCATACATGCAGGGGTGGGTGGTTGGGGGGAGGTGACACTGTGAACGGTTATCAAGGTTAAAGCAAGTCTGCGTCTATTAACGGCAATGGCTTAGGCAGGTAGTGTTTTTCACTTAGTGGAAATGTCAAATACTAGAGGGCATAGCTTTAAGGTGAGAGGCAGAAAGTTTAAAGGAGATCTATGAGACAAATTTTCTGCACAGAGAGCGGTAGTTGACTGTAAAACACTGCCGGGGAATTAATGGAAGCAGATACAGCAGCAAGGTTAAAGAAGGCATTTAGACAGGAGCATGAATTAGTAGGGAATGGCAGATGGGATTAGTTTGAATTGACATCATGGCTGGCACAGACATTGTTGGCTGAAGGGCCTGTTCTGTGCTGTACTGTTTGATGATCTAAGGTTAGTCCTCCTCAAGCAGAAGGATCATGTGTACGCACTGACCAATATACCACACCTACAGTATGTGACACACCTCTCCACTACCCCTATCACTCTGCATGTTCAGTTCCCCACCTCAACATACAGTATGCAAACCTTACAGCTGCAATTTTTGAGGGCTGTAAGATACTGGGTTATGACAACCTCACAGATTGCCTATTTTCCTCACTTCCCTCTCTCCTCTACAGAAAGTGGTGGGCACAACCTAGTCCATTACAGGCAAAGCCCTCCCCAGCATTGAGCACATTGACAAGGAGCGCTGACACAAGAAAGCAGCAGCCATCACCAAGGACCCCCATCATCCAGGCCGTGTCCTCTTCTTGCTACTACTATCAGGCAAGAAGTACTGAAGCCTTAGGTCTCCACCATGTTCAGGAACAGTTATTATCCTTCAGCTATCAGGCTCCTGAATGAGTGTGAATACCTTCATTCACCATAACTCTGAACTGATTCTATGACCTACAGACTCACTTTCAAGGACTCTTTGCAACTTGTTCTCAGTATTATTTTTTTATTTGCACAGTTATTCTTTCTTTAAACATTGGATGTTTGTCAGTCTTTGTTTATATTGGTAAATGTGAGGTCATCCACTTTTGAAGGAAATATGGAAGATAAGATTATTTAAATGGTAAAAGATTGCAGCATGCTGCTGTGCAGAGGGACTTGGGAGTGCTTGAGTATGAATCGCAAAAGGTTGGTTTACAGGTGCAGCAGCCTATTAAGAAGGCAAATGGGATGTTGGCCTACATTGCTAGAGGGATTGAATTTAAGAGCAGGGAGGTCATGCTACAACTGTACAGGGTACTGGTGAGGCCGCACCTGGAGTACTGCGTGAAGTTCTGGTCTTACTTGAGGAAGGATATACTGGCTTTGGAGGTGGTGCAGAGGAGGTTCACCAGGTTGATTCCAGAGATGAGAGGGTTAGACTATGAGAAGAGATCAAATCCCCTGGGACTGTACTCGCTGGAATTCAGAAGAGGAGATCTTATAGAAACATAAAATTATGAAAGGGATAGATAAGATAGAGGCAGGAAAGTTGTTTCCACTGGTGGGTGAGACTATAACTAGGGGAAATGGCCTCAAGATTAGGGGGAGTAGATTTAGGACAGAGATGATGAGGAACTGCTTTTCCCAGAGAGTGGTGAATCTGTGGAATTCTCTGCTCAATGAAGCAGTGGAGACTACCTCAGTAAATATAGTTAAGACAAGGTTGGATTTTTGCATAGTAGGGGAATTAAGGGTTATGGGGAAAAGGCAGGTAGGTGGAGAACAGTCCATGGCCAGATCAGCCATGATCTTACTGAATGGCAGAGCAGGCTCGACTGGCCAGATGGCCTACTCCTGCTCCTATTTCTTATGTTATTATGTATAGCTTTCTTGTAAATGCAATTGTATTTCTTTTTTTTTTCTGTAAATGCCTGCAAGAAAATTAATCTCAAGTTAGAATAGGGTAACTCTGCTCCAATGTCTTATGGTCTAATACACTGTAATGTACCTTGATAATAAACTTACTTTGAACTTTAAACTCTTTCAGAACAAGATGGCAACAGGAACTAACTGCAGAGAGACAAGGGAACCAGAGTGGAGACCATGGCTACCCAGAAGCAGGGGTTACATCTTTGCGGATGATGACATCTGATACCCAATTCTCCTTCTCACATCTCATTAAGCCCAGACAGTACTCCTGAGTTACAAGCTGCACGCGATGTCACCGCACGTCTTATTTATTCCTCTGCTCGCCCCAATCCTTAGATTAGTAAAGCGGCTGTTGCACAGAGAGAAGGTGTCACGACTGCTGCAAGTACAGCGAGAACTGGCTTGCATGACTTACTATCCAAACTAGATGGACGCTGAAGGAGTGTAATCCCTTTTGACTTTGGCATGTAGCAGAGATCTTATGCAGATATTAAGCACGTAGTCAGTGACTAGCCCCACAACTCCACTGGCCTGTAACCACCTCAAAGCTACATACACTTAACCAGAATGGTCTCTTGCAGAAGGGACCGAGATGCTATCAGTTATCTTTGAAGGGAGAACCTTGCTGAGCTCCTGGGTGGCAAATTGTGAGGTTTTGCAGGTGCCCTCACCTCCATTCTGAAGGCTATTAGCAATGTAGTCATTGTTCTGTTCTGATGGCTGTAGCAAGTGCTAGATTACAGCAGGAACATCCTCAGTGAAGTAGAAGTGGCACAGTCACGTAACACTTTATAGTGCCAGTGATCGGGTTCAGTTCCACTGCTGTCTGTAAGGAGTCCTCCCTGTGACCATGTGGATTTCCTCCAGGTGCTCCAGTTTCCTCCCACATTCCAAAGGCATACATTTAGGGTTAGTAAGATGTGGGCAAGAAGGTGTGGTGACACTTCCAGTCTGCCCCCAGCACATCCTCGGACTGTATTGGCCATTGACACAAACCACACATTTCATTGTATGATTCAATGTACATGTGACAAATAAAGCTCATCTTTTAAGTGTTCTTTGCTGTGATTCAAGGAGGAGAAATGCTTTCTGAACACACAACATGGACAAAATCTCCTGCTTGCATTTCCTCCTCTTCACCCTTTCAGCAGCTTGACCCACTTTGCTGGTCCTCTCCCAGTCTTGCTGTTTTATACAGAGAGTCCCTATAAATGCAGTTCTGGCAGTCAAAGTTCAAGGTAAATTTATTATCAAAATACATATACCGTACGTCACCAAATACGACCCTGAGATTCATTTTCTTGCAGGCATTCACAGTAAAACAAAGAAGTATAATACGAGTGTACAATAAAGAAAGAAATTCAGTGTGGATATTCTAATGTCTGTTATATGTCCAACAGTACCTGCCATTCTACTCTAGTAGACTTAGGCAACTTGAATGAACTTTGGAGAGCTTCAAACAATTGTATAATTGTAACAAGTTCCATTAAAAAAATCTTGTAATTAACTTGTAAATGGTTAAAAAACTTCCAAATAGTGACAGCGACTGGAATCCTTCCTGTTCTTCAAAAGTTCACTGTACTTCAGTGGATGTTCAACTGTGTGAGGCTGATAGGGTCATTAGCTGGAGGACTGAGCTCCAAAGTGTCAGTACTCATGTCAAGTAAGTATTGTATGGTGTATTGCTCTGCTCTACAAACTTCCATGTGATATTCTATCATTAGAGTAATACCCACATCAGTGAGAATTATGGTGTGAGTGAGTGAGTGAGATAGAGATAGAGATAGAGAGAGCGAGATAGAGAGAGAGAGATAGAGACAGAGATAGAGAGACGGAGATAGAGATAGAGATTCAGGAACAGCTTCCTCCCCTCTGCCATTCAATTCCTGAATGGACATTGAACCTGTGAACACTACTTTTTTTGCACTACTTATTTAATGCAATTATTTAATTTATATACTTACTGCAATTCAGCTATTATGTACTGCATTGTACTCCTGTTGCCAAAACAACAAATTTCATGACATATGCCTATGATATTAAACCTGATTCTGATTCTGAGCATGCTACAAAAGCTATTTAGCCCCAGAAAATGAGTTGTTATAATTCCAGTTCCTTGTGTACAGAGTTTTGTGCTTCCAGCAAAAAAATGAGTAATAACTGGAGACTGTGCATTTCAATGAAGTCAATTTCAGATAGGCCAAATGGTCTCCTTCTACATTGCAAGGAAATTCTAAACATTAGAGTCTACTTGCTCTTTTTCACCTAACCAAGCAATGTAACCTTCCAGTCCATTCTCCCTCATATCTTCAAACTTCCCCTTAAATATATCCAATCTATTTGTTTTCAACTAAGCAAAAAGAGATGAATGAGAGATTTCATATTAAAGGTGGTATGATATTCTATTCACCGATTCAAGATTTAAGTTTCAGTAACATGGAAAGGTAGAGATATAATATCTGAGGCACTTACAGTCCATTGCCATGCCAACAGCGGTGCATTTCTTGAATCGGCAGAGTTGGCACTGGTTTCTGGTGATCTTGTCAACCACACAACAGCCATCGTATTTACAGGAATAAGCAGGGTGTAAGTTTTTCTGGATTGTCCTCCGGAAGAAACCCTAAAAATAGAACAGAAAATTTTAAGGAAGGGGAAACACGTAACCGTAAGCCTCAGTAGCAGAACTCTAGGTGGAAGGAAGCAGGGAACTGCACCCTATGGTTCTGAAAAAGGTAATGGTAGAGATTGTGGAGACATTAGTAATGATTTTTCAAAAATCTTTGGACTTTGTCAGCCCACTCTTTAAGAAAGGAAGAAAGCAGCAGAAAGGAAGTTATAGACCAGTTAGCCTGAACTCAGTGGTTGGGAAGATGTTGGGGTCAATTGTTAAGGATGAGGTTATGGAGTACTTGGAGACACAGGACAAGATAGGACAAAGTCAGCATGGTTTCCTTAAGGGAAAATCTTGCCTGATGAACCTGTTGGAATTCTTTGAGGAGATTACACATAGGATAGATAAAGGGGATGCAGCGGATGTTGTATATTTGGACTTTCAGAAGGCCTTTGACAAGGTGCCACACATGAGGCTGATTACCAAGTTAAGAGCTCATGGTATTACAGGAAAGTTACTAACATGGTTAGAGCATTGGCTGATTGGTAGGAGGCAGCGAGTGGGAATAAAAGGATCCTTTTCTGGTTGGCTGCCAGTGACTAGTGGTGTTCTGCAGGGGTTGGTGTTGGGACCACTTCTTCTTATGCTGTATATAAATAATTTAAATGATGGAATAGATGGCTTTGTTGCCAAGTTTGCAGATAGTACAAAGATTGGTGGAGGGGCAGGTAGTGTTGAGGAAACAGGTAGGCTGCAGCAGGACTTAGACAAATTAGGAGAATGGGCAAGAAAGTAGCAAATGAAATGCAATGTTGTGGACAGTGTTGAGTATTGTGGACAGTTCTGGGCTCCTCATCTAAGAAAAGATGTGTTGGCATTGGAGAGGCTTCAGAGGAGGTTCACGAGGATGATTCTGGGAATGAAAGGGTTATCATATGAAGAATGCTTGATAGCTCTAGGTCTGTACTTGCTGGAATTTACAAGGGTAAGGGGGGATCTAATTGAAATCTTTCGAATGTTGAAAGGCCTAGACAGAGTCGATGTGGAAAGGATGTTTCTCATGGTGGGGGAGTCTAGGACAAGAGGGCATAGCCTCAGGATGGAGGGGAGTCCATTTAAAACAGAGATGTGGAGAAACTTCTTTAGCCAGAGGGTAGTGAATTTGTGGAATTTATTACTACAGGCAGCTGTGGAGGCCAGGTTGTTGGGTGTATTTAAGGCAGAACTTGATCGGTTCTTGATTGGACATGGCGTCAAAGGTTACCGGGAAATGGGGCTGAGGAGATAAAAAAAAAGGATCAGCCATGATTAAATGGCAGAGCAGACTCGATGGGTCAAATGGCCTAATTCTACTCCTATGTCTTATGGTCTTATGGAAAGGGTGTGATTGTGGAAAGGAAAGGGGAGAAGAGAGAATGGCCTTAGTAGGAGGGGTTCTACCACCTGTGGAAAGAATCCCTAGAGTATCTACTTTTCCAAGCCAGCTCACAATCACTTATGTTCTAATCATTTCTCTAAACTCTTCATGACTTGGATGCAATTTATACCATCTGACCTCATAAAATATCCTCTTTATCTTCATTGTCCAGGACACATCTAGGTTCTAACATAAGCCACAAGCTGCTCCTCTAATTTAAATTTTCATTTCAAATTCCTCACGTTGTTTTTTGGAGATGCCATTAAGTTAATTACTTTTTATTTTAATTATTCAATTTGTATGATTTCTTGTGATGTTCAAAAAATTAAGCAATCATTTGAGACTATCTGTGGAAATTAATCAGCAATTAACATCAGGTTGTATGTTTCTTGGGGTGTCATTGTAAAGATTCATCAGTAAGGATGATTGAACTTGTAACTTAAATTCTAGTACACATTTTGGCTTTACTGTTCATTCTGTCATTAATTTGTGCTGTGACTTTTATTATGATCTCTCCAATGTTATTACATAAACTTTTGTTAAGTTGTAGCCAACTTTCCATTTGTAGAGTAGAGAAAGTCTGAATGATTCAATGACTTTTGTTAAGAAAGTGTCTGAAGAGATAAAGGACTGAGGAGAATAGATGGAGCTACCCATCTTGATAAACAGGACAGCACTGTGAGGACCATGTTTTTTGATTTCTCAAGTGCCTTCAATACCATACAGCCCTCATTGCTGGAAAAAAGCTCCATTCAATGCAGGTTGGCACTTCCATTGAGTCCTGGATAATGGAGTACCTGACTGGCAGACCACAGTTTGTGCGGCTTCAGAGCTGTGTGTCAGACATGGCTATAAGCAGCACTGGGGCCCCACAGGGGACTGTATTGGCTCCCTTCCTGTTTACACTGCATACCTCAGACTTTAGATACAACAATGAGTCATGTCATCTGCAGAAATTCTCTGATGACTTGGCAATCGTTGGGTGTATAAAGGGAGGATGGGAGGATGAATACAGAGCCCTGGTGGAGGACTTTGTCAAATGGTGCAAGCTGAATTGCCTGCAGCTCAACAGTAAATCAAAGGAGATAGTGATGGACTTTAGGAAGATTAACCCCGCACTGCTCCCTATTACTATTGATGGTGAGGATGTGGATGTGATGAGGACCTACAAGTACCTGGGGATGCACCTGGATGACAGACTTGAGTGAAGCATCAATACAGAGGCCGTGTACAAGAAGGGCCAGAGTCACCTCTACTTCCTGAGGAGACTGAGGTTCTTTGGAGTAAACAGGCCTCTCCTTCACATGTTCTACCAGTCTGTCGTCACCAGTACAATCTTCTATGCTGTGGTGTGCTGGGGCAATGGCATCAACACAGGTGATGCCAACAGGCTCAATAAACTGATTAGAAAGGCTGGCTCTGTTATAGGAGTCAAAATGGACACGCTGGAGGCTGTGATAGAACAAAGGACACTGCAGAAAATCCTGGCAATTCTGGACAATGTTTCTCACCCTCTGCATGCCATCTTGGCTGAACAGAGGAGCACTTTTACTAATAGTCTAAGACAACTGCACTGCTCCAAAGAGCGTTACATGATGTCATTCTTACCTTCGACCATTAGGCTCTCTAATGAGTCAACCTATAGCTGGGGAAGTGATGACTCTCTCCTGTTAGACTGTTTGAGGTAACTTATTTTTTATTCTTTCTTACTTCTCTTCTAATATTTGTATATCTGTGCACTTGTAATGCTACTGTGACAGAGTAATTTCCTTTGGAATCGATAAAGTACCTATCCATCTATGACCTAACATTCAAAGTAACTTCAGGTGGTAAGTTGTTCATCTCTTCAAGTAGCCACTACTTTCCTCTAAGTTTCAAGTGCTTCACTGCTGTTTGTGTAGAGTCTGTGAGATGCACAGATGCCAGACATTACAAAGCAAAATAAGATAGGCTTATTCCAATGTTTCTGCTGATGCTTTTGCTCAGATCAGAGACTGAACATAGTCTTTGAATAGTCATTCAGCACTTGGGCCTGTTCCACTTATCAGCTAGGTTCCAAAAAAACTGGGAAGATTTATATTTATATGGAGTCTTTTGTGTTCTTTTAGGACATTCCAAAGCGATTAACAGTGTTTTTGAAAAGTGTTCACTGTTGTAATGTAGGTAACTTAGCCAACCTCCTACCAAAAGCAATACAATAAAGGTCATATCATCTGATGTTTGGTAATATGAAGTCTGGGATAAATACTGGCTGAACAGCAGGCAGAACTATGTTGCTGTTTTTTGAAATAATGCCACTCGATCTTTTATGTCTCCTGAGAAAGAGAAAGGGGCCTCAATTTAACATTTCATATGGCATTCCAAGAGTGCATAAATTTCTCAAGAACTCTTGAAAAAGAGGATTTTGGGATCTTTTGTGAGATTATTAGTTTGGCACCAGTGCAACTGAACTCCAGACTTTCACCATTTCCAGTTACCCTTTTATTTTAGGTCATAGAGATATACAGCATGGAAACAGGCCCTTTGGCTCTACAATTCCATAATGACCAAGTCATCTAACTGGGCAGCACAGTAGCCTCGTGGTTAGTGCAGTGCTTCACAGCAGCCAGCTGTAAGAATGGAGTTCGATTCCCATTGCTCTCCGCAACAAGTTTGAACATCCTCCCCGTGAGAGCGTGGGTTTCCCCTGGGCGCTCCGGTTTCCTCCTACATTTCAAAGATGTACCAGTTAGCATTAGTGAGCTGTGGGCATACTATGTTGGTGCTGGAAGCGTGGTGACATTTGTGAGTTACCCAGTTCAATCCTTGTTGATTTGATTTTACACAAACAATGCATTACACTGTATGTTTAGAAGCACTGTACACGTGACAAAAAAACACTAATCTTTGTCTTAAGCACCAAGAGGTTCTGTAGATGTTGGAAATCCAGAGTAACACACACAAAATGCTGAAGGAACTCAATAGGTCAGGGCAGCATCTACAGAGGGAACAAACAGTCGACGTTTTGGGCCGAGACCCTTCATCAGTATCAGTCCTGATGAAGGGTCTTGGCCGGAAATGTCAACTGTTTATTCATTTCCCGAGATGCTGCCTGACCTACTGAGTTCCTCCAGCACTGTGTGTGTGTGTGTGTGTGTGTGTGTTACTCTTTATCTTAATTTTTATTTGCTTGCATTTGGCCCATATCCCTCTGAACCTTTCCTATCCATGTTCCTGTCTCTAGCACTTCCTCTGACAGCTCATTCCATATAGGCACCACTCTGCATGTGGAAAAAAAGTTGTTTGGGGGCCCTTTTTAAATCTTACCCCTCTCATGTTAAGTATATGTATGCCCTTTACTTTTAAGCTTTCCTACTCTGTGAAAAGACTGGGCCTTACCTATGCCCCTTGTGAATTTACAGACCTCTATTAGGTCACTCCCTATCTTCCTTTGCTCCAGGGGAAAAGTTCCCCTATCCAGCTTCCCAATATAACCCATGCACTCCAGTTCCAGTAAAATCCACCTAAATCTTTTCTGTGCCCTCTCCAATTTAATGACATCATTCCTAGAGCAGGGCAACCAGAACTGTAATACTTAAATTTGGGTGTTTAGTCTGCTGGCAGTACTAGACTCCAAATCTCTCCTCAGACCAGTCAGGGGAACTAATACAGTACATTCAATAAAACTGAACTCACTTCCTGTAAAAATCTCTTAATTTATTCAAGGAGAATAGATTATATGCAACAGATCTCATCTGGATGTCATATATACAGAACAGGACCAAGAGTATCATAAAGGATCCCATCCACCTTGACACGGACTGTTTGTTCCACTCCCATCAGGGAGGAGGCTATTTCGCATCCATGCCAGGACCACCAGACTCAAAGGCAGTTACTTTCCCCAAGCAGTAAGGCTGATCAACACGTCCACCCACTAACCCACCCTAGCACACCCTTAACCACCACTACTTTATCAGTTCTTGTCAATCTCCTTATGTACAGACACTCCTGTGCCTAGCAACACTTTATGGACATACAATCAATCTCAGTATATAAGCTATTTTATGTATTTATATTTATCGTGGATTTTTCATTATTATTGTGTTCTCTATCGTATTGTGTTTTTTGTGCTGCATCAGATCCAGGTAACAATTATTTTGTTCTCCTTTACACTCGTGCAGTGGAAGTGACATTAAACAATCTTGTCTTGCTTTGTCTTGTAATTGAATCTATACTTTGGAAATAGCCTTTCAGATCTTTTGAAATGGAAATGGATAAACTGCATGGGTATATCATTTTTCAAAAATTGCCAGTTAGCTCCTGGTTTCTGATGTTGGCGCCTGGGAATAATTGATACAGACCAGTATGTTAAAATCCACATTATTGGCTTCTGTAAGCAGAGAACTCAATTGAATGGTGATCATTCAAAAACATGACACTGGTCAACCTGTTACCTAGTCCAATCCTGGACCGTGGCTACTGTGGGAACTTAATTCAGTAAAAGACCAATGTGATCCAACTTTCTGGCAAGTGTTGGGCTTAGCAGCTGCTTCACTGTAAACTTTTAGTCAAGTTTCTTGACAACTTGTTGAATGCTGCATGTCTAATTAATTATACAATGTTTTCGACTTGCAAAAACACTGAAAGTGTGAACAAATATCTGCTGCAAGGCCCTTATTGACAAACCTTGACTAACATGATAGCATTTTGTTTTCCCATTAGAAAAGCCACAAATGAACTACTGAGTTTGGAACCTTGATTGGAAAGAAGGGCTTTCTACCTCCCTCCTGATTCTGATGGCTATATGGGTTTTGGTGTATCTCTACTGACATAACACTAAAAATCTAGGCTGAATATCTGGGGTAACATTGAGGGAATTCTGTAATGTTGGATTCTGCAAGGCTGCAATATGAATGGTTAAAAACTGACAATACTCAGCAGGTCTGGCAGCGTCTGTGGAGAGAGATGCAATATTATGCTTTAGGTTGATGACCTTTAATTAGAACTGGTGAAAGGTTCTGATGATTAACATTCCAATGAATGGTATATGTGACTTGAAATGCTAGTTCTATTTCTTTCTCCACAGATGTTGCAATATCTGCTGAATACTTCCAGCATTGAGTGCGATTCAGGATCAGCCATAAGGGTAAAGACGGTAAATACCCTTCCCTAACAACTGTGTATTTCTATAGAAAAGCAAAAACCTGCAGAGGAAGAGAGCTTAAAATAAAAGCAGGTAAGACCATATGTCTGGTCTTACCTGCTTTTATTTTAAGCTCTCTTCCTCTGCAGGTTTTTGCTTTTCTATAGAAATACACAGTTGTTAGGGAAGGGTATTTACCGTCTTTACCCTGACTTGTTTATGTATGTGATTTTTGGTCTAGGTCAATGCCTCTGACTCTCAAATACTCTCGAGATAATCTAGCAAGCCATGTAAATTGACGAGAGCTGGGCCATAAAATGCTGGCCTTCCTAACACTACAGGTAGATAGATAGATACCTTATTGATCCCAAAGAAAATTACAGTGTCACAGTAGCATTACAGGTGAACAGATACACTAATGTACAAATATTAGAAGAGAAGTAAGAAAGAATAAAAAAAAAGTTACCTCTAAAAGACTAACAGGAGGGAGCCATCACTTCCCTGGCTATAGGTTGACTCATTATAGAGCCTGATGGCCAAGGGTAAGAATGACCTCATATCACGCTCTTTGGAATAGCGCAGTTGTCTTAGTCTATTACTAAAAGTGATCCTCTGTTGAGCTAAGGTGGCATGCATAGGTTACATCTCATGAATGAGTATAAAGCACATATTAATATGTTGAAGATAGATGTAAATGTGACACCCCCAAGGGTGAAATCTGTTCTAGCAATTCCTGGGTGAAGGACACTCACTTACTTTTGACACCAAATCTGCCTTCTCTGGGAATGCATTTTCAGTATAAGCCATCACCAATGGGAGTGAGCATTACTGGGGGGGAGGGGGTGGGAAGACAGAGGTGTTTTTTTTTTAAACACAGAGACTGGTTGGTGTGTGGAATGCATTGCCAGGGGTAGTGGTAGAGACAGATACATCAGAAGCATTTAAGAGACTCTAGATAGGGATATGGATGAAAGACAAATTGATGGCTTTGTGGAAGAGAAGGGTTAGATCGATTTTGAAGTAGGTTGGAAGGTTGACATAACATCCTAGGCCGAAGGGCCTGTTCTGTGTTGTACTGTTCTATGTTCTATATCACTGAACTACATAGGCGAGGAAACACCCAAAACTTTGTAGCCAAGGGAAAGGAAAATTTGAATTGGAATTGGTTTATGTTCACATGTATTGAGTTACAGTGAATGGCTTGTCTTGCATACAGTTCATATACATCAGACCATTGTACAGTGCACTGAGGAAGTACAAGGTAAAACAATAACAATGCAGAATAAAGTATTAACAACTACAGAGAGAGTGCAGTGCATGTAGACAATGAGGTGCAAGATCATTATGAGGTAAATTTTGAGATCAAGAGTTCATCTTTACTAAAGACATTTTAATAACAGTGAGGTAGAAGCTGTCTGTGAGCCTGTGGTCTGTGCTATCAGACTTCAGTATCTTCTGTCCAATGGGGTAGGGGGTGGGGGGAGAAGGTCTTCCATCATGACACAGTGGGAAAGAAACGAGTTTGAGGAAAATATTCGTCTTCACAATGTTGTATTCACAAGTATTCACAATGTTGTAAACCACATTATATTTCTCACCTTACAGCCTTCGCATGTGATGCAGCGGTAATGGTATCCGGTCGCCTTATCACCACAGACCACACAGGGCTCATCCTTCTCCAGATAACTGGGAATGTACCCTGAAAGGAAAAAAACACAAAGAATCAGAACTCAGAGCCACAGTACGAAATTGAAGAGGTGGACACTGCATGGCTGTTACCTTTCAATGGACAGCTTGGAAATAGGGGTGAGTTGAAAAGTAAAGGGTTAGCCATTTCGAATACAGGAGGAGAATATACTGTATATAGCACCCTCCATTGGACTTTTGTGCTTAACACAATTGGCTCTGTGTGCAAAAAGCCCAAACTTAAGCTGGCAATTGGACATAAACTAAAAAACAGAAGTTAACGTAGATAGATGATTTTAAGCAGTCCCAAGATAACATTTGAGAATTACAAACTGGATATTTTCTCATGCACTCGTCATTAGCTGATCTACTCATCTTCACATTTTCAGATCCACTGCAACTGAATGTCTGGGCGGGAGTATGGCCATAGCTGACATTGAATGGCCTGGACCATAGACAAGTTTCCCTACCTCACAGAGATGTAAGTTTGCACTGAAGCCCACACCATATGCCAGGTTTGTTGAATAGTTGGGAGTTAAACTATCACAATGTGTAAGAGGTTTTCAGTGACTGATCAGTTGAGGCAGGAGTAAGTGATCAGCAGAGTAAGGGATAAAACTGGAGCTTGTCTCTGAATTTTATGCCAGGTGTTAGTAGACTTATAGAAGATCAGAGGTGGGCCAGCACAAGAAATAGATATGCAAATAATTTACTAGCTATCGTTCATCTTTTAGCATATGAAAAGTCTGTTAAAGCATCTGATAACAGCAGGACAGAAGCTGTCTTTGAGTCTGTCCAGTCTGTCCATTTTGACCCTGTGACAATGAAGAAACAATGTTGTAAAGTTGAACTTGGGGAAGTGTGTGCCTCAAAGGGAACTCTGTGGCTTTCCCATGTGTTAGCTGCCCTTGTTCATCCAGATGGTACAGACCATGGGTTTGCGAGGAACTGGCAATGAAACTATGGAGCTGGCAAGATGTTAGAAGTATAGAAACAACATAAAAAACAAGTGCTGAAGTAGATTATTTGACCCATTGTTCATATCCACAGGCTTGTTGCATATCCCTTGATGCACATTTTGCTTCATTTGGCACGCACTTGTCACTCACTCAATGTCTAAATAGCCACAGCAGCCTCTGTGCATCCTCCTCACAACTCATAATCCAGCCTTGTGTCATCAGCCAACTTAGAGATATTATCAGCACAAGAGATTCTGCAGATGCTGGAAATACAGAGCAACACACACACACACACACACACACACACACACACACACGCACACAAAATGCTGGAGGAACTCAGCAGATCAGGCAGCACCTATGGAGAGGAATACAGAGTCGACATTTTGGGCCCAGACCCTTTATTGGGACTGCGTCATATCAGGAATGCTGTATTACATATGATTCCATTGATATAAATTGTAAACAGAATATTGCAGTGGCATCCTTGAATATACATTGCAGCTGTGGTATGCAAATTGGTTAAGAGTGGAAGTGCCATCCAAGCAGACTCCTTTGTTGTGCTCAGCATTGATCTGCCTAAAGCTATACTCATTCCAGCAATGCTTGTCTGCCTGCCTGGGAAAAAAAATAAGAGAAGGGCGAGTTCAATCAGTTTAACCTGTGCAGTAATTGCTCCTCGAATAATTCTTATGCTTTCAAAGGGTGTGAGGTTTCAGTGAACCCAATGGAGACACAATTAAAATGACCTGACATCAGGTTCATGGACTTCCATCAGAAACACTTGCAAAGATAAACGGCACTTCAAAGGGACTGTTATTAATTGAAGTGGTTTCTATCTCATGTCAACCAGAACTACAAGGCTCATTAAACAAATGACCAAGAACCCAAAGTGCCTCCATTGGTATCTGAGTGAACTTTGGAGACCAGCAATCTAATTAAGGTTCCATTCAAATAGCAATCAAAAGCCCAAAAGAATGTCCATTTAAAAAGGCTCCATTCTGCCAGGAATTCCTCACTGAAGGAATTAAGATCCAACCTGATGAAGTCTGAAGCTTGAGGGAAAAGAGAATGTGCCAGAAATATCAGTGAACTTTCAGCACAGCAAACAAGGAAGATTGATGCCTTTGGAACTGTTAGCCAATGTATTAGGGCCCAAGATATTAATTACTCATCGTTCATTGTGGAAGTTGACTAACTGGCCATCAGATTCCCTTATTTTTTGATTTCATATTCATTGACATAACAGTCACTAAGGTTTTGCCATCTGTCATGGTAGCAATGGTGTAACAATAATATAAATGGGAAAGTGTGAAAGGACCTTGGTATCACTTTTACCCGTTATACATTCTTTCAATATCAAGACACACCTGCCCATTATTTTCAGCCATTAAATGGCTTGTTGTGATGGATATGTGTTTCAAGGTACATCTGCTCATCATTCACATAGTCCCCCTCACCCCCCCCACTGTTCCCCTATATGGTTCTATGGTTCACTCTCCTCTCCTATCAGATTCCGCCATCTGCAGCCTTTTGTTGCCTCCACCTGTCATCTCCCAATCTCTTATCACCAGTTCCATTCTCACTTCCTCCTTCAGCTTATCACTTCTCATCACCTGGATCTACCTACCGCTTGCCAGTTCCTTTAAAGCTTTGCTTTATTTGTCACATGTACATCGAAACATACAGTGAAATGCACCGTATGTGTCAACGATCAACACAGTCCGAGGACGTGCTGGTGGCAAACCCACAAGTGTCGCCAACATAGCATGCCCACAACTTACTAACCCGTATATTTTGGAATGTGGGAGGAAACTGGAGCAGCCAGAGGAAACCGACAAAGTCACGGGAGAATGTACAAACTCTTTACAGACTGCGGCGGGAATTGAACCTCGATCACTGGCGCCGTAGAGCAATTGCACTAACCACTACACAGCTGTGCCTTCCCTTGCCTCACCTCTTCCCCTCATCTCCTTACACTGGCTACCTCCCCTTTATCATTCAGTCCAGATGAAAGGCCTCGACCTGAACTGTCAACTGTCCAATTCCCTCCATAGATGCTGCCTGACCCATCGAGTTCCTCCAGCATCTTGATTGTTGCTCTAGATTCCAGCATCAACAGTCACTTGTGTCTCCTCTTGTTATACCAACATGTATTGCAAACTAATTCATTTCAAATACACTTCAAGCTGTGAGTTTTATAGGTGAGACCAGGAGAGGGAGAAGGTGGGTGGTGGTGGGGGGAGCAGGGAGGAAGTAAGAAGCTGGGAGGTGATAGGTGGAAGAGGTAAAGGGCTGAAGAAGAAAGAATCTGATTGGAGAGGAGAGTGTTCCATACGAGAAAGGGCAGGAGGAAGGACACCAGAGGGAAATGATGGGCTGGTGAGAAGGAGAACGAAGGGAGCCAGAATGGGGAATGGAAAATAGAGAAGGAGGAAGGGGGAGGGAAATTACAGGAAGTTAGAAAAACTGATGGTCATTCTGTCAGGTTTCACCCAGATGGAATATGAGGTGATGTATCTCCAATCTGAGTGTGTCTTCATCATGGTATTGGCTTGCCTCTCTCCCACCCACCCACCTACCTTTCCCCTCACCTGGTTTCACTGATCACCTGTCTACTTGTACTCCTTCCCTCCCAACACATTCTTATTCTGGATTGTTCCCAGTCCTTTACACTTCTGATGAAGGGTCTCAGCCTAAAACATCGATTGTTTATTCCTGTCCATAGATGCTGTCTGACCTGCTGAGTTCCTCCAGCATTTTGTGTGTGTGTTGCCCTGGATTTCCAGCACCTGCAGAATCTCTTGTGTTTAATATACAAGTGGACATGGTTGGCATCTTCTATTCTTGATTCTCCTGCTTGCTCAAATGATGCATAATATAAAAACCAATTTAACCTACCACCAGCTAGTAATCCTCTTTAAGGCACAAAGGTGATTAAAGGTCTACTTTGTAGACTGTCTGGAACTTTATAGACTGTCTGGAGACCTAACAAGATGGAGGAACTTTGAAGGAGTATCTCTGACTTCGGTGGTGTATTGGGAGTCAGAAGCAGCTTTGGAATGAGGGCAATGTAGCTGTTTGCAAACAAGATGGATAAATCTATCAACACACACAAAATGCTGGAGGAACTCAGCAGCTTAGTAGTTCCTTCAGCATTTTGAGTGAGTGTTACCCTTCATTTCCAGCATCCGCAGAATCTCTTGTGAATAAAACAATCAATATGCTGTGGAGGTTGAGTGGTACATTTCAACGTGGTCACCACATTATTACAGGCAGTATCATTGGATAAGATTGGGAATTGATCCGAAGATCAACGTTCCTCATTAAAAGATATTTGCTGCAAGGCTTGTCGCTTGATCAGTATCCCTCATGAGAGTTATTAGTAATTCCCATTATCTTGAGGCGCAGGTTAAATTTCAATGTAGCTACAATTCAGTGAAACCTAATTACTGCATCTCTGATATTTTGTTCCCCTCAGGGATTTTAATATAAGAGCAACACCAGGTGCAAGAGATAAACATGCTACCATATCAGATAGTCTTGATATATGTTAATCTAAAAGGTATTAAGATCACAAGCATCCTGGGTAGAATGACGCACTGGAACCTACACAAAGAATAACATTTTAATTGAAGAACAAAATAAAATCTTGAACGGTAATGGGGTTTTATTCAGATGGGTAGTCTGGTCATGAGATAACAGCTGGTAAATAGCTTGTTGTGTAAACAAAGGGAGTGTAGCTTTAAAGCAACGGATTAGGTAAATCCCCCCTCATCAACCTAACATGTGACCTTACGATAAAGGTCATTCACGAAGTAGCTGAACATGGTTAAGAACAATCATTTTGACTCAAAGAAATGGGGCAAGAGCTACTCAGGTTAGTAGAGCTGCTCTCTCACTCTTCCAGTCACCTGGGTTCCATTCAGACTTCCAGTGCTGTCTCTGCGGAGTTTGCATGTTTTCCCTGTGGCTATGTTTCTGCTGGGTGTTCTTGTTTCCGCCCTCATCTCAAAAAAGCATGGATGTTGCATCAGAATCAGGTTTATTATCATTGACATATGTTGTGAAATTTGTTGTTTTCTGGCAGCAGTACAGTGTAAAACATAGAAAAAACTATAAATTACAATAAGGAATATATACATATACATTTAGTTAAACTAGCAGTGCAGAAAAGGACAAAAACAGCACGGTAGTGTTCATGGTTTGGTTCATTTCAAAATCTGATGGTGGAGGGGAAGAAGCTGTTCCTGAAACTTTTGAGTGTGTGCTTTCAGGCTCCTGTACCTCCTCCCTGATGGTAGCAATGAGAAGAAGGCATATCCTTGGTGATTGGGGTCCTTAATGATGGTTGCCGCCTTCTGAAGATGTCCTCAATGCTGCTGAGACTATTGCCTAAGATGGAGCTGGCTGAGTCGCAACCCTTTGCAGCTTTTTCCAGAAAAATAAAAGGTTGGTAGGCTAATTGGCTCCTGTAAAATTTCTCTAGTGTGTTAGTGTGTGGTGGGATCTGGGAGGGGTTGAGAGGCAGTGAGGGGGAGAATTAAATGTGATCAGAGTAGTATCGGTGCAATTGGGTGTTTGATGGGTCTGTATGGACTCAGTAGGTTGAAGGGCCATCTTCTGTACTATATGATTATATAAGTCTGGTGAAACATGGCCAACTGAGTTCATATATAATACTTCTTCCATTGTAAGGTGAAATGCTGGACTTCATGCTGATATTAGCACAGAGATCAGTGTCATTTGCTTTTCTTCAGATACCAAGTTATGTACAAAACCTTGGGATGATTCAATGCAATGTCTGGAGCATATTAGCACAGCTGATTGGCTCCTCTTGACTTTCAACGGTAGCAACATAGCCAGGATCTCCTTCATCAATTTCCACAGGATGCCAATGAGAAGGAACTTAATGCTACGTTATGATATCTTGAGGTATTTTTCTGCATCACCTACATGACAAATTAGGTGTGTATTGGACTACTTCCTCTCATTTGGGTAACTCCAAGCAACACTGAAGAAGTTCAACACCATCCATGGTAAATCATTTATTTGAACACCACCCTGATGAACATCTACTCCAACACCCTTGTACTGTCTACAATATGTATTATCAACAGCTTTAGACTGCAGTAGAAATTCATGCTGTGTTGCATGGTTTTGTTTCTCTTTTGGAATTGGTTTATTATTGTCACATATACCGTGATACAGTGAAAAGCTTGTCTTGCATACTGTTCATACACATCAAATCATTACACAGTGCATTAAACTAGAATAAGGTTGATTGTGAGGCCAAGAATCTATCTTATTGTACAAGAGCTCAGTTCAAAAGACTGATAACAGTGGGATAGAAGCTGCCCTTGAGCCTGGTGTTATGTGCTTTCAGACTTTTGAATCTTCTGACTGATGGGAGAGGGGAGGAAAGACAATGTTTGGGGTGGTTGGAGTGTTTGATTATGCTGGCAGCTTTACTGAGGCAGTGAGAAGTATAGACAGATAAGGGTTAAATATGTGATGTTGCAGTATCTGTGGATTACATTTAAATTCCAAATATTGGCTCCATCGACTTCAGCTAAATCAACTTTCAAAATCAGAATGCGACAGGCTTTTGTGCAACATTGCACGGAGAGCACAAACAGTCAAAAATGAATTTCCACCTCCAAGTGTATAATCCAGATTGCATCATGCACTCTGTGGTTCACAGGTTATAGTATATTGTTGTTCAATTCCAAAGATTCTAATATTCCTCCTTATATGAATAGACAACATGAAATTTAAACAATTCCTTTCTGCTTCACAGATTCCAATTCCCTGGCTTGATATCTTTCATGAGTGAGCTTGCTTCAATTATTTAACTCTGCTGCATTTTCTGGGGTGGAATCTCTCCCTCCTGACATTTGTCATTATGTCTCTGTGCTTTTAACATAGCATATTGTTCCTCAATGCAGCCTTACACAGGTCTTTTCAGCAGAATGAAGCAATACTCTGCAATGCCTGAGAAGTCTAGTTTGGAAACTGCCCAGGAGTCCAGCCATATATTCTGCTTGGCACAGGAGAATTCCAGTGGGATATCATGGAGGAAATGGAAATAACAGGATAAATATTGCAACAACGACTGCTCATGGGAAGAACGGCTTCCAATTAAAGGAGCTGTTCCTGCATTTATTTAACAAGGCAGAGTTTCTTTTAGTGAATTAATTTATCCTAGATAATGGAAACACAATGAGAATTCCGTTTGCCAGAAAGTGAACTGAGGGCACCATCTATTCACATGAAAATCATATAATCTTGGAGTGGCAGACATGTGGAAGCACTCGAGGCTGAAGGGTATCTCCAGAGTGTTGGAGGCTGTGGGGAGACCTGATAGAAGTTTATAAAATTATGAGGGTCATAGACATTTTTATTCCAGTGCACAAATCTCCAATACTAGATGGTATAGGCTTAAGGTGAGAGGGTGAACATTGATGGGCAAGGCAAGTTTCCTTACACAGAGAGCAGAAGGTGCTGCAATGCACTGCCAGGTGCACTGGTGAAAGCAGAAACAACAGTGGCATTTAAGACACTTTTAGACAGACACCTTCTTCGACAATCGTCACCTTGCCATGCTGGAGAGGCTAATGAGTTCCCGAGATCCCGAGAGCGACGCTGTCTGGAGCTTAGCTCCTGATAGGGTCACCCATGGCAGTGAGGTCAAGGAGGAGGTCCCAGACAAAGAGTGTTCCAACCAAGACCTCAACGGTGGAGCTGGCAGAAGGTGATGACACATCACAACTGCAGTGAAGGCAGAGGAAGGCTACAGCAGTGTTGGTTCCCCATTCGTCTTGCATTCCATGCCACTGGACCCTGCCCCCAATCTGTCAAGGCGGCATCAGCCTCCTCACGTTAAACAAAGTCACGCACAGGCGTTCTTCATTAAGGGGATAACACTACTACTGGACAGGCACATAAGCATGCAAGGAATTGAAGGATATGGATCACATGCAGGCAGAAGGGAAGAGTTTAATTTGGCCTATTCCTGTGCTGTATTGTTCTATATTCTACATTAAACGTTTGCTCTTCATTCACACAGAATCAACATCAGGGCATACAGTATTTGGCTCAGCAGAGTGAAAATGATAATCAAAACAATGATCATCCTGAATCCAAGAGTGCATAGTACCTTAACTGTCTCCACATTTGCATCTCCTAGTGCCTTCAGTGAAAGAGTCATCTTTTGCTCTCTGACTGCCAGTTTATTTCTAAGTGCAAACTGGTAAATTGGTTGGTTATTGTCACATGCACCAAGATGTCTTTTGTGCCATCCGCACAGATCATTTCAACACATCAGTGCTCTGACGTAGACAAAAGGAATGGCAATAATAGAAAGCAGAATAAAGTGCAACAGTTACAGAGAAAGCCCAGTGCAGGCAGACAATAAGCTGCACAGCCATGATGAGGTAGATTGTGAGGGCAATGTGCTAGATTGCTGAGTTGGGTAATTCTGCATACCAGGCACTTGACTGGATGGAGACCATGAGCCCATTTCACATGGAAGTCATACAGTTAAGGTGTGACAGACATTCTGGTGAAAGGGAAAGTAGAGTGCACCAAAGGGAAGGGGCGAGTTGCGTCAGCAATCAAGGCTTCTGTCTGAGCAATATTATGTGCAATAAAAAGGGAATAGAAACATATTTACAACAGCTCAACCTCATTCCCCCATCTTAAGTACAACTCTCTTTGAATAACTGCACATAGAGGTGATATACTGTATGCTCAGTAGCCACTTCATTAGGTATCTCCTTTGTCTAATAAACTGGCCAGAGTGTATGCTTGTGGTCTTCTGATGCTCTAGCCCACCCACTTCAAAGTTTGACATGTTGTGCATTCAGAGATGCTCCTGCACACCACTATTGTAATCTGTGGTTATTTGAGTGTGGCTATCCTCCTCTGACCCCTCTCATTAACAAGGCGTTTTCACCCACAGAACTGCTGCTCACTGGATGATTTTTGTTGTTCACACCACACCCTGTAAACACTAGAGATTGTTGTGTGTGAAAATCCCAGGAGATCAGCAGTTTCTGAGATACTCAAACCACCCCATCTGACACCAACAATAACTCGACAGTCAAAGTCAATTAGATCACAATTTCTCTCCATTTTGATGCTTGGTCTGGACAACAACTGAACCTCCTGACCATGTCTGCATGCTTTTATGCATTGAGTTGCTGTCACATGATTGGCTGCTTAGATATTTCAAAGTCAAAGTCAAAGTAAAATTTATTATCAGAGTACATACATGTCACTGCTTGCAACCCTAAGATTCTTTTTCTGTGGGCACACTTGGCAAATCTATAGAACTGGTAACTGTAAACAGGATCAATGACCAAACAACTGTGCAAATGCAGATATAAATAAATAGCAATAAATAACAAGCATGAAATTAACAAGATAAGAGTCCTTAAATGAGTGTAGGTATCCCCTTTTGCTCAAGAGCCTGATGATTGAGGGATTGTAACTGTTCTTGAACCTGTTATTGTGAGCTCTTGTACCTTTTACCTGATGGCAGGAGCAAGAAGAGAGCATGGCCTGGGTGGTGAGGATCTTTGATAATGGATGCTGCTTTTCTACGCCAGTGTTTCATGTAGCTGCGCTCAATTGTTGCATTAATGAGTGGGTGTACAGGTGTACCTAATAAAGTGGCCACTGAGTATAGTACTGAGTCTTGTCCATTTACGAAGATTAGTGTTTTACCTTCTATGTAGTAAAATACACCAAGATTTTTCATAAAAATACTATCAATCCAAATTTAGCACCAAGCCTCATTAGGATATTAAAACTTATCTTCCACTTGTCCTGTCTCTATGGTATCTTAATAGATATAAGATTGATTAATTGTAAATATTAATACCTCATCTGCCCATTATTGGAGACTTAAAATTCATCCCAGTAACCTTGTATTTCTCTTTCAACAGATACCATTTGACTGGTTGAGTTTTTAGTTCTTAGAAGTTTATAATACAATGAAACTGGTCAGCTATCAACTACTTGTTTGGGCTTCACTTAACTCTTGGAAACAAGCAACAACCATAAAAGGTCAACAGCTTTGTTATTAGCTTGAAGGATGCAGACCATTCGACCCATTGAAGGCCTCCTGAGGAGGTCCCACTCCTCTAACCCTGCTGTATTTTCCCTTTGGATTGATAATCAATTCTCTATATCAGTTACTGCTGGAAATCTCCCGTCACCCTTGCATTCAGATCAGCACAAGTCAGTGAATTTAAAGAAAAAATCCTCCTCATCCCCATCCCTGACCCTTTGAAGAATCTTGGACTTTGCACAAATTCAAGTGACGCAAAACCATGAACATCTGCTGAATCAGTAGAAAGTTTGTGTTGCATGAAGTGTTCTCCTTTGAAAGGCAAAATCTGTCCTTCCCTGTATTCTTCTCTTACGAGCCCACAATAGATGAAAGAGTGGTAAGTGTCTTGAATAAAACCAGGTGGAGGAATGCTGGAGGTGAAACAGTAGGGAGGTTCAGAGTGGATCTAGCTACTGCAGGAAGCAGTTCCCCTGGCTTGATGGCCTCAGCCTCATCTTTGAGTCTTCTAATGCTCGGATTTCCTGAACAGAGTTTACAAAGCCAATGAAAGCCAGCTCCAAAATATTTGATCATATCCTATGTTTGTTGTCTTAGATCCTTGTCAGGAAGGATGTTTAACCAGCTTGCTATTTTTCTGTCTTTGATGTTTTGTTCAATGCCATGACATCATTGTGTAAATTATACCAAAGAGAGAGAAAAAGTATTTTTGACATTTCCTTCCCATAACTTTGATGTTTTTCTGTGGACTGATTTCTCTTTTGGTTCTTTACTCATCGTCCACGCCTGTGTCCTTTCCATGACTGTTGGCTAGCTAGTCAGCTGTAGGGGGAACCACATTCTGTCGGCTGAAGTTGATGAAAAACAATCAGTGCTCGAGAATCATGGAAGGAGAAGCAGACAGAGGCCATTTGCCTCATACCTGTTCTGAGACCTCAAGTTCTGTCTGATTCTTGTAATTTGGGAACAATAGAACATAGAGCATGAACAGTACAGCACAGGAACAGGCCCTTTGGCCCTAAATGTTATACTAACTAATTAAGCAAATTAAATGACACCTAATCCCTTCCACCTGCACATGGTCCACATCCCTCCATTTTCTGCATAGTCACGTGCCTAATGAAGAACCTCTTAAGCACCCATGATTTTCCCAGACTAATCCAGGAGTGGTGATACTAACTGTAATGCTATGGCTAACATGCTGACTGAAGTGTCACGGGAGAAAATGGAACAACAGAAACAGTGGATCAGCTGTTGGAGGCTCTGTACTCGGTGAATTGCTCTCTCTCGTTGGTAAGTGAGAGATTGTTGCTGGTTCGCCAAGCGGAGAGCTCGGAAAAAAAAACGGTGCAACAGATTTTTAACACTGTAGTCAGCCGGTTGTTTTGTTATGTCTCCCCTCTCATTGTGAAAGGAGGCACCTCTTTTTCTCTTTATTGGGGGGGGGGTAGAGAGAGAGAAGGGGGAAGAGAAAAGAAGGTGGGGAGAGGGAGAGGGAGAGACTGAGGTATGTTGAATTGTCGGGTGAACAATTAGTTTTTGTTGTACTGCAGATCATGGTCTTTCTTGGGGGCTTTGCTATTGCCTGCTTGGTGGGTGGAGGGTGCTGATGTTTTTTTGCGGAAGTTGGGGTGGGGGAGTGTCGTTGCTTTGCTGCTGCTTGTGTGTGGGGGGGAGGAGTACAGGGGGCTTTGGGGTTCAAACGTTTTAACTGTCACTCATTCTTTGGAGCACTCTTCAATTTTTGTGGATGTCTGCGAAGAATAAGAATTTCAGGATGTATATTGCATACAGTTCTCTGATATTAAATGGAAATATTGAAACTATTGAAATGAGACGGGGTCGGGGGGGGGGATCTAAGAACCTCTGAGATAAGTTGATCCTGAAACACGGAGACACAAAGGAAGTGAAGATGTTGGAATCTGGAGCCACATGAATGTTCCTGGAGGAACTCAGTGGGTCAGGCAACATCTGTGGAGGGAAATGGGAAGCCGATGTTTTGGGTCGAGACCTGTCATTGGGGCTGGACCAATCCAGATAAAGAGTCTTAACCTGACAAGTTGACTGTCCGTTTCAATCCACAGATGTTGTCTCATACATTGAGTTCTTTAATACCTTGTGTGTTTATCATGAGATATATCAAATCACAGAACCCTACTAGATCTGTGCAGTAATATAATTGATTCAGCTTCAAATTCAGATTCAGTTATTGATCACATGTACATCAAAACATACAGTGAAATGCGCTGTTTGTGTTAACATCCAACACACCCAAGGATGTGCTGGGGCTGCCCGTAAGAGTCACCACACATTCCAGTGCCCACAATATTCACAGAACAAAACAATCAACACAAGAACAACAAAACAACAACAGCAAAACAAGCCCCATTGCACCCTCCAACTGATCCACCCAATCACACACACACAGACAGTCCTTCAGCTACAGGCCAAGCCAACGCCCTCAGCCTCCAATCTCCAGCAGACTCACAGACATTACGCCTTTGACATCCTCAGTGGACTTGCAGACTCTCAGACTCAGGGCTCCAGCTCAGGCCTCGACTTCTGGACTTCCAGTCGATCTTCGGGATTCAATGTTTGTTGTCAACTCCAGACTCGCTGATGACGATGAATGAAGAACCTGGATGCGGATCCCAAAATGCAGCCCATGAATGCTGGACTCTCCGATGACTGGGACACCAAACACTTGGATGCACATGTTCACCTCTGGGTTTTGGGCTTCTCATCCAGTAGCATCCTGTTGCTAGTTCCAAAAACCAGATTTTTGGGGTCATTGTTCAGGGACAAGTATCTTAAGATTTAGTCATGAATAACAGAGGTCAAAACAAAATGTCTCGAAGTTTCAAAGTCAATCTTCAAAGCCATTAAAACACCAAGCTGAGAAGCGGAACACAGACTGCGCTTATAGTAGATGCATTAGAATCTGCAACAAGTAATCTCACACAGCTAGAAGAATGAGCTCTATCTATATTGGAGAAAACTTCACATTATTTGTAGCACGATGACATTTATAGCTTCAAAGGAAATGTGAAATCCTGCAATTAAATTAAATGCTTGTGGTTTCTTGTTTATTGTGCAAATACCAGAATAGTTACAGGGCCAAGTTAGTGCTGGTTTTCATGCAGAACACAATATCCTAGAAAGCTTCCAAACACTGGAAGATCGAGTGTAAAAGGGAGAGCTACTGCACTGGGAATACTATTATCAGCTATCATACTACCCAGTGTAGAGAAGTGCTATTTTGCAGAGGTAGTAGAATATATTTTGTATTCAGGCATGTTAACACCCAGTGCATATAAATGATGTTCATGAGTTTGGTAAAACCCAGTGTACATGAGTGTTTTTTCACAGGTACCTTAATAATCACTGTATAATTGTTGATTTCATGTTCTGAACTACCTAGTGCACAGGAATGTTGCTTTCTGATATTATAATTCCTAGCGTCCACCATTGTCATTTTCGGGTGCTGTAATAATTACTTTATATGTGTGTATCATACTACACAGTGTACTGTATATGATAAGCTTTATCTTTGGTATTGTAAGGTGAGTATTGCTTTCAGGTATCATGATATCCAGGGCGTACGAGTGCTCCTTTCGGGTAGGGTAATATCCAGTGTATATCGGTGGCTGTTTTCAAGTGCACTCATTTCCAATGAAGCACATTCTAGTACTCTGAAATCTCAAGTTACACACCACCCATTTCATGCTAAAATTGACATGAAGTTGTCTTCCTAACACTGAATATTCCTGAGCTGCAAGAGGAACTCCAAACTTCATGTACCAGGTCCCATTTGCTGGTGGATCACACACTTGACAGGCGGCAGTATGTGAGACTGGGCAAGCACCCAATATCCTCTCACAAAATACAAGTCTACGGCGAACCGTCAGGTCAGCGGAGAAGGTCATTGGCTGCAGTCTACCATCACTGCAGGACTTGTATGTGTCCAGGACAAAGAATAAAATCATTGCAGACACTACCCGCCCAGCAAACTACCTTTTGCAAAAGCTCTCTTCTGGAAAGTGCTAAAGGGTTATTAAAAAAACTTCATGCTATCACAGAAGTTTTATCTGCCAGGCAGTTAATCTGATCAATCATTCTAGTTAGTCCACATCTCTATCAGTCAATGCACTGTATGCACATTTTATTCCATACCTGTACTTCTATTTTTATATAATTCTTTATTCTGTATAATTGCTGAATTTAAAAAAAAATTTATTGTATGTAGCGCCAACACACCACAGCAAATTTCTAATACACGTGAACGTATATGGTGAATAAAGTTAATCTGTGACGCTTGAGTTTCCAGCTGAAATGTGTTGCATTTGCCAAACCAAAGCATATAGGACTGGATCCAGATGACCATTCCCTGAGCCACCTTCCAAAAACCAAGCAGAATTTGCTTTAGAAAAATAGAAAACCTACAGCACAATACAGGCCCTTTGGCCCACATTGCTGTCCCGAACATGTACTTACTTTAGAAGTTACCTAGGGTTACCCATAGCCCTCTATCTTTCTAAGCTCCGTGTACCTACCCAGAAGTCTCTTAAAAAGACCCTATCGTTTCCACCCCCACCGCCGTTGCCGGCAGCCCATTCCACGCACTTACCACTCTGTATAAAAAACTTACCCCTGACATCTCCTCTGTACCTACTTCCAAGCACCTTAAGACTGCCCTCTTGTGCTAGCCATTTCAGCCCTGGGAAAAAGCCTCTGACTATCCATACGATCAATGCCTCTCATTATCTTGTACACCTCTATCAGGTCACCTCTCATCCTCCATCGCTCAACCTATTCTCATAAGACATGCTCCCCAATCCAGGCAACATCCTTGCAAATCTCCCCTGCACCCTTTCTATAGTTTCCACATTCTTCCTGTAGTGAGGTGACCGCAATTGAGCTCAGTACTCCAAGTGGGGTCTGACCAGGGTCTTTTAGATTGGTTAACCAAGGCAAATTAAATAGACCATCCTCGACCTGAGAGTTAGCCTAAGAAAAAGGGTAATTAAGAAATAATCAGCAAGAGCATTGAATTCTCTACTGTTTCTTCCCTCATGCACTGCATCTCTACTTATGTACAGTTTTATAGGTGGCAACATCCCTCTGGTTCTTTGCTCAGCCGCCCATGGTTCAGTTTCCTGTCCAGTGTATTCATTTATTGCACCATGGTGTAACTGAAGCACCTTTGTATTCTGTCCTTTGCCAGCATTTTGGTATACCTGATCCACAGCAGAAGCCACCTCTTGCCGGAACCAAGATCAGAAGCTGATATTTGCACGGTTTCACTGGGCGTCACTTGATGGCTCTCTTTCCCTGACTACCCAAAGCATTCTCCTCTACCCCCATCTCTTTCATCAGACTTTGGATCTTGATTGGCTAATTAAACACGTCAAGAGGCTGGATCATGCTGAAGTTGCAGTAAATCCTAGACTTCTACACACACACACACACACACACAGAGGAAATTAAACACCTCAGCACTGTACAGGCACTCTGACCAACAATGCTGTGCTGACCTTTTAATGCACAATATAACCCTTCCCCGCTACATAGCCCTCCCCCTCCATTTTTTTCATCACCCCTGTGCCTACCTAAGAGTTTCTTAAATGTCCTTAATGTACCTGCCTCTAGCACCACCCCTGGAAGAGCATTCCACGCACCTACCACTCTGTGTAAAAAACTTATGTCTGACATCCCCCTATACTTTACTCCAGTCACCTTAAATTTATGCCCCCCTCGTATTAGCTATTTCTGCCCTGAGAACAAATCTCTAGCTAGCCTCTCTATCTATGCCTCTCATTATCTTGTACACCTCTATCAAGTCACCTCTCATTCTCCTTCACTCCAAAGAGAAAAGCCCAAGCTCGCTCAACCTTTCCTCATATGATGTGCTCCCTAATCCAGTCAGCATCTTGGTAAATCTCCTTTGCACCCTCAAGAAACATTGAAGTCTGTTTCTACTAGCGGATTCTGATGACTAAATCTGTTTGTTTTGGAGACGGGTTCTCCACGGAATTGAGCCATCGAGCCCAATCTTACTGTAATCAGGCCCAGAGCAGATCTGAGGGCCTCACTGACTTCAATGGAAATTGTCAGGAAAAGAATTAGTAGGCAAAGTTAAATTACCTTCTTTTAATTTCTTTTGCCTTTGTTGAATATTTTAATTACCGGTGGGTTTTTAAGTATTCTTACTTGATTTTTAAAATGTGGTTGTATTTATTTACTTCAAAGCTAGTAATTTTTAACTGCCTCACTACCTCTCCCAGTCTTGCTCAAAGGATGTCAGGAGTTCCCTGTACAGTCGACCTCCACTAATCCGACTACCTGTAATCCGGTTCCTTTGATAATCCGGCACTGATTATGCTTAATGTGATCCTTCTGTAATTCGGCATTTTCACTAATCCGGCACTCCTCAGGTCCCAGTGGTGCCGGATTAGTGAAGGTCGATCTGTATTTGGACTGACCTGCCTGAGTCCTATTGCCATTGGTACCATACTGCCAGGCTGTGGAAGGCCAGTGGTATTGGGTCTTCTCTCTGGACTAGGGGAGCGTGGCAGTCATGAACCACATGCAGCAGTACTGGGTAGGGACACTGGGTTAGCACCATCTGGTTTAGTGCTTTGCAACAGGGTCTTAGACCATAAGACATAAGAGCAAATTAGGCCATTCAGCCCATCAAGTCTGTTCTGCCTTTCAAACATGGCTGATTTATTATTCCTCTCAACCCCACTCTCCTGCCTTCTCCCCGTAATCTTTTACGTCCTTACTAATCACAAATCTATTATCTCCACTTTAAATATATCCAGTAACTTGTCTTCCACAGCTGTCTGTGGCAATGAATTCCTCAGATTCACCACCTTCTTGCTATCTTTGTCTGTTTGACTCAGTGGTACAAGTTTTACATTGATCTGCACAACCTCGTACGGAACGCCCCTGCAGACGACAAGGTCTTCACCCTTGGCGACTTCAATGCCAGAGTAGGCCAGGGTTCAGAAGCCTGGAAAGGAGTACTTGGCAAACATGGTGTTGGAAACTGCAACGATAACGGGCGCCTTCTGTTAGAGTTTTGCACGGAGCAGCATCTCACCATCACTAACATCATTTTCCAGCAGAAAGACAGTCTGAAGACAACCCAGATGCATCCTCGGTCCAAGCATTGGCACCTCACAGACTACATCTTGGTGCGCCAGAGAGACCTTTGGGACGCCTTACTCACCCAAGTGATACCCAGCGCAGAGTGTCATACGGACCATCGTCTTGTCCGCTGCAAACTCAGTCTTCATTTCAAACCCAAGCCAAAGACAGGAGGTGCTCCAAGGAAGAAGTTTCAGGTTGGCAACCTCCAGTCAGCTGAATTGAAAGCTGACCTTCAGACGAATCTTCAGTCGAGGCTTCAGGATCTCAGTTTCCCCACAGACTCCTCTCCAGAAGTGCTTTGGGAACACCTAAAAACCACCATCCTGTAAACCTCTGAAGTCCTAGGGTTTTCCACAAAGGAAAACAAGGACTGGTTCGATGAAAACAACCAGGAGATCCAAGGATTGCTGGCGAAGAGGAGATCCGCCCACCAGGCGCACCTTGCTCAGCCATCTTGTCCTGATTAGAAATCAGCCTTCCGCCTTGTATGCAGCAACCTCCAGCGCAAGTTTTGAGAGATTCAGAACGTGTGGTGGACCAACCTCGCAAAGAGAACTCAGCTTTGCGCAGACACCGGTGACTATAGAGGGTTTTATGAAGCTCTGAGAGCGGTGTATGGCCCTTCGCACCAGGTCCAGAGTCCATTGCGTAGTGCAGACAGTCAGGTGCTCTTCACAGACGAGGCGTCCATCCCGAACCGGTGGTCAGAACATTTCCAGACTCCCTTCAGCGCCAACTGCATGGTCCAAGACTCAGCAATTCATCGTACCCCACAACAGCCAGAGAAAACAGAACCGGACAAGATTCCAACCCTAGAAGAGACAGTAAAGGCCATAGAGCAACTGAAAAGTGGCAAGGCAGCGGGAGTTGATGGAATCCCACCTGAGATTTGGAAGCATGGGGGCCCAGCGTTACACATCAAACTCCAGGAGTTCTTTGTTTGCTGCTGGGAACAAGGTAAACGACCACAGGACCTCCGTGATGCAGTCATCATCGCCCTGTATAAGAACAAGGGGGAAAAGTCCGACTGCTCCAACTACTGGGGGATAGCTCTTCTCTCTATCACAGGAAAAATCCTCGCAAGAGTACTCCTGAACAGACTGGTGCCCATCATTACAGAAGAACACCTCCCAGAGAGCCAGTGTGGCTTCAGAGCCAACAGGAGCACCACCGACATGATATTTGTTCTCAGGCAACTCCAAGAGAAACGTAGGGAACAGAACAAAGGATTGTACGTGACATTTGTCGACCTTACCAAAGCGTTCGACACCGTGAGCAGGGAAGGTCTGTGGCAAATCATGGAACGACTAGGATGCCCCCCAAAGTTCCTCAGCATGGTCATCCAGCTACATGAGGATCAGCGTGGCCAAGTCAGACACAACAATGACCTCTCAGAACCCTTCCCAATAGGCAACGGAATAAAGCAAGGCTGCGTCCTCGCGCCGACTCTCTTCACCATCTTCTTCAGCATGATGCTCGAAAGGGCCATAGAAGACCTTGATGACGAGGACAGTGTCTACATCCAATACCACACTGATGGCAGCCTGTTCAACCTGAGGCGACTACAGTTCCACACCAAGACATTGGAGCAACTCATCCGAGAGCTACTCTTCGCCGACGATGCTGCCCTTATTGTCCACACAGAGACAGCCCTGCAGCGTAAAACATCCAGCTTCGCAGAGGCTGCCGAGCTCTTCGGACTGGAAGTCAGCTTGAAGAAGACAGAAGTTCTTCATCAGCCCGCACCTCAGGAAGATTACCATCCTGTCAGATGCCAAGATCGACAAAGAGACTGACAACAGACTGGCAAAGGCAAACAGCGCATTCGGCAGGCTGTACAAAAGAGTCTGGAACAACAAGCATTTGAAGAAAGGCACAAAGATCAGCGTGTACAGAGCCGTAATACTGACCACCCTCCTGTACGGCTCTGAGTCGTGGGGACTCAACATCCACTGGAGTGACTTCGTCACCAACATCGAAGTCCTCAAACAGGCGGAGGTCACCAGCATGGAGGCCATGCTGTTGAAGACACAGCTGCGCTGGGCAGGGCATGTCTCTAGGACGGATGATCATCGCCTGCCCAAGATTGTGCTGTATGGCGAACTCTTCACTAGCCACCATGACAGAGGGCACCGAAGAAGAGGTACAAGGACTCTCTGAAGAAATCCCTTGGTGCTTGTCATATTGACAATCGCCGGTGGTCTAATCTAGCCTCCGATCGTGAGGCCTGGCGACACACCATTCACCAGTCTGTCTCCTCCTTCGAGAACGCACGCAGGGTTGGCATTGAGGACAAAAGGAGAAGGAGGAAGAACTGTGACACAGCAACACCAAACCCAGAACAGAATTTCCCTTGCAGCCACTGTGACCGGGCCTGCCTGTCCTGTATTGGCCTAGTCAGCCACCAGCGAGCCTGCAGCAGATGTGGGCAGCCCCCTTCCTAAACCTTCATTCCCGAAGCCAAGCCATGATGATGATGACATATTCACAGAGGGATAATTATCCATTGGGAAAATCCACATAATATTTTTTCATATTTTCTTAATGAATATTGAAACATTATAATGTACAAACAGATACAGTGAATTTGAAGAAGATAATACTTAAAATAAATTCAGATGCCCATAGAGAATTTTGAAACACGTACAAGTATATTTCGCAAGCCAGGCAGCATCTGTGGAGAGAAAACCACATTTACTATTTCAGGTCCATCAAATTTCCTCAGAAGGTTTCAAGCTGATGAGCTTTCACCTTGATGAGAGCTCACTGAAAATTTAACAGCGTTTCTCCCTCCACAGACGCTGCCAGTCCTGCTGAACATTTCCAGTGTTTTAAGTTCTTATTTCAGATTTCCAGCATCTTCCATTTTTTTCTGCTTTTCATTTTCATCTGACAAATATCCTCTTCTTCCACCTCACTTATCCCTCCCCCACCCTCATCTCATCTCTTTTCTTTATTCACTATTTGCCATGTCTTCAGACTGCTTTCCAGCCAAACATTCACAAACAAGACAGGTAATTAGACCAACAGAATGTAAATGGATCATTGAATAACTGTACTTGGCTGAGAGATGGTAAAGGAATTTTCAGGACATGAAGAAAATATTGCAGTTCTTTGAGCATGGCCTAATGGTTACGGTTTAACAGTGAGTTTGCATTGCCTTTTCTCACTTATCTGACTAAAATAATCATTTCACATATCCCTGCATTAAATTTCATCTGACTTGCATCTCTCCATTTCACTCTGCCTACTTCTTTGAGTTTATTTTGTCAACACACCATGGCTGCCAGTTTTACTTATGAGTTAACTTCAGGGCACTCTATCAGAAGCAGTTGCAAAGTCATATTCACTTCATCAACCACAGTTCCCTATGTCAACCCTCTTTGTGGCTTCATCAAAGAACTCAATCAAAAATTATTTGCAGTAAACCAATCTGATTTGGCTTTCAAGAACTGAATCAAAAGTTGACTAAGCCACAGAAATAGGCTGTCCCTTCAATTCCGTCACCATTCTCCCCAACAATAGATTTCTGAATGGGCCATAAACTCAAACACTACCTCACTGTTTTTCTCTTTTTTGCATGAAATACTTACTTCTAAAAAATATTTCTTATTGTAACTTATGCACACAGTGGCCACTTTACTAGGTACACCTACTTATTAATGCAAATATCTAATAAGCCAATCATATGGCAGCAACTCAATGCATAAAAGCATGCAGACATGGTCAAGAGGTTCAGTTGCTGTCCAGACCAAACATCAGAGAGGGAAGAAATGTGATCTAAGTGACTTTGACCATGGAAAGATTGTTGGTGTCAGATGGGGTGGTTTGAGTATCTCAGAAACTGCTGATCTCCTGGGATTTTCATGCACAACAGTCTTGAGAGTATGCAGAGAATGCTGTGTTAAACGAAAAATATCCAGTGAGTGGCAGTTCTGTGGGTGAAAACGCCTTGTTAATGAGAGAAATCAGAGGAGAATGGCCAGACTGACTCAAGCTGACAGGAAGGTGACAGTAACTCAAATAACCACGTGTTACAACAGTGGTGTGCAGAAGAGCATCTCTGAATGCACAACACATTGACCCTCGAAGTGGATGTACTACAGCAAAAGAAGACCATGAATGTACACTCATTGGCCACTTTAGGTACCTCCTGTACCTAATAAAGTGGCCAATGAATGTGCGTTCATGGTCTATATATGAAATAGTCTATGTACATAGATTGTCATGGTCTATGGTCTCTCTCTCACTCTCTCATATATAATTATAATTTATAGTATGTGTATGGCATTATACTTCTGCCACAAATTAACACATTTCACATCATAGATTAGTGATAGTAAACATAATCCTTATTTTGATTTTGATTCTGATTCTAGACCAACCCATAATAAAGCAATAATGGCCAGGTTATCTTTTTCAGTAATTCCAACTGAGGAATAAATACTGGCCAGGATACCAGGGATAAATTACCTGCTCTTCTTCATTGTTGGACCATGGGATAACATCTAGCAAAAGAGTAAATCATTTAGTATCTCATCCAAAGGACCCTGTTGCTGTATTTGGACTCACAGGCCAGTTCATGCTTGAGGAAACAATTATTTCAGGGAAACATCACCTTTGACAGCGTATTGTGTTTATCTACAATTTCTTGCTCTCTGGGTTCTTTCTAGAACTAAAGGCCAACTATTTTATTTATTGAGATACAGTGTGGAACAGGCCCTTCTGGCCCTTTGAGTCTTGCCGGCTAGCAACCCCCTAATTTGATCCCAGGCTAATCACGGGACAATTTACAATCTTTGGACCGTGGGAGGAAACAGGAGCACCTGGAGGAAACCCACGCAGTCACGGGGAGAATGTACAAACTCCTTACAGATAGTGGTGGGGTTTATAAAGTCATCACTCAGTATCCAGCTAAACATGGATTTACTCAATGTCTACAGGTTTTGTTTTGAATAAAATAAGGAAAGAAAGAGATGAGTTTTCCAGCTTGCTTATTTATGATGTAAGCAAATAGAACGGTGTGCTTGGACAAGCCATATCCCATAGATAGGAGTGAGTTTATTCATAAATTAATTAGTTTTTTTGTAGTGTTGAATCTGAGAATAATTTCAGCTAAGAAACTGAAATAGTGTCTGACTGACTTAACATCCAATTTGCTGACCCTGTAAAGCTTTCCTCCCCGTTTTGAGTGGGATTCATTGAGATGATTCCTGATCAGGCCTGAAAAGTGATGGTTACAATGCACTGAGAGGCAGGTCTCAAAGTCATAGTTTGCTCCTTTACACAAAAAATGGATTACTCTCAGTTATTCCAACGTCCTTTGCTCCAACACTGATTTATCACGCCCCCCCCCACCCCCAATACGCTGCACTGTGCAGCAAGCAGGCCCCCTTTCTTCTGAATCTTGGAAGTGTCATTACCTGACATGCTGGTGGATTTCATGGAGGACTGGCTGTTCTTCCGCTTTTTCTTCCCATCAGGCCACCTGCAATGGAAAGTGAGACTTTAGTGCATAGTATCCATCAGCATTGAGCATTAGAACCTGTAGTAAAACCAATAAATCATGAGAAGGCCAATGATGCCGGGCGGTGTTATTGGCTGCCTCCAGAAATGTCAACAGTAATAAGCTTCATTTCTGTTGATTTGTAGCTAAATAATATTCAAGCTGGCTAATTGAGTGACACACCACAGAAATATACCTCTTGGCCTATTCAAAGTTCAAAGCAAATTTTATTATCAAATTACATATAATTCATCATACACAACCTCAAGATTAATTTTGCTGTTGGCATACTCAACAAATCTATAGAATAGTAACTATAACACAATTAATATATGACCACCAAATAGGGCTTTTGGACAAAGGTTTGAAGTAGATATGGTTATTGATAGGGTATGGGAGAAATGGCCTTCTCAAGGTGGGTTTATGTAGGCTGAGGAGGATCTATAACTTTTATAGATTATAAAAACAGAACATTTATAATTGAAGCAAGTTACAAATTTTAAAGGTACATTAATTGTCAGTAATGCCTTTGGACCAGTCTTGCATTAATTTGGTACTTTAAGAGCAGGAGTCATTAGATTCAATAACATTATACAATGATAAAAAGGGTCCAATGACCAGGATAGAAATATCAAGTA
The DNA here is from genome assembly GCF_030028105.1 of Mobula birostris. NCBI lineage: Eukaryota > Metazoa > Chordata > Chondrichthyes > Myliobatiformes > Myliobatidae > Mobula > Mobula birostris. The sequence continues at coordinate 44,168,808 of NC_092402.1, forward strand.
TTAGAGAATGTGCATTTAAGGTGAGAGGGAGAAAGTTTAAAGGAGATATAGGAGAAGAAGATGGCGGTGCGACGGCAGCGCGCGCGGCCACTTCGCTGGTGATGTCTGTTATCTGTCAAGTAGGGGACCGTGCACAATCCTGATTTGATGGAGACAGACGTGAGAGTATGGAGGAACATCTGGAAAATTTCTGAAATGCCCGCTTCACTGCTGCTACTACTGTGTGGTAACCAGAATCTCTAGAGCAGAAGGCCCCGAAATCCTTGACTTTGCGTGTTTCAGTGGTCGGGCGAGGTCGAAGGCGCTCGGCAGAGGATGGCGCTCGGGAGGCTGTATCAGAGAGGCTGGTCGGAAGCTCGAAGTTTTCTGACAGATGGACTCAAGTGTCGGCTGTGGTCGGCTGCTTCCAAGGCATTGGCAAGTTGACGGTACCTGGAGGTTTATGGCAGGGAGTTTCTCCCTTTTGCCGCCTGCTATCGGGGACTCAGGAGTCGATCGACTCAGGGACTTTTGAGACTTTATTTACCGTTCTTCATCAAATTATGGTATTGCTTTGCACTGCTGTAACTATATGTTATAATTATGTGGTTCTGTCAGTGTTATTCTTTGGTTTGTCTTGTTTTCTGTGATATCACTCCAGAGAAACATTGTATCATTTTTTAATGCATGTATGCATTTCTAAATGACAATAAAAGAGGACTGAGTGTTCTCATAATCTAAATTTTTTTTTACATAGGAATGGTGGATGTCTGGAACCCACTGCCAGGGATGGGCTGGAAGAAAGTATAATTGTGGTGTTCAATAGGCTGTTAGATACTCATGAATATTCAGGGTTGGAGCGATATGGATCGTTTGCAGGTAGAAGAGATTTAGCTTAATTTGTCATCATGTTCTGCACAGACATTATGGGCTGAAGGGCTTGTTCCTATGCTGTAATGTTCTATGTATGAAAGCTCAAATAATATATTTTGGCTTTTTATTAAAAATAATTTTGGCAGGCTGCAATTTATGGACAGGAGGCGGCAGTGTTCTAAAAGGGATGTAACAGGAGCTATATTAATGCAAGTTGGCCAGCTAGTAAGATGCTCAGAGATTGAATGTTGTTCAGTAGAGTGGACAAAAGGCTATCATTTTAGTAGGAAGCTTTCTTGGATTGATTAGGAACCTCCTGGAATGCAAACACATTTTAAGGAAAGACTTCAAAAATAGATACTTTCACTGCACAATAGAAGTTAATCATTATATATTACTGAGCCATCTCACTGAACACCTGGAACACAAACTTTCTACTTTTTTCCCAGCTATTAAAACTCAGCCTTAATTAAGTCTTTCAGCTACCCAGGGAAAATCACATGACATTTAACTCCACTGTATATATCTCTGGACTCTACACACTTCATTGGCTGTGAATGAGTTCCTAATTTGATCTGTTTTGACAACCCTGCCGAAAGGGTTCAAACATGATTTTTTCTATGCTCTGCAGCATGAATTACTTATTCAGTGAACGGCAGAGCAGGCAGGATAAAATCAGGGTGGGAGTCCACGGGGATTAGAGCAGGAATTTAATAAATACTGAAATAAACCAGAAATCTGATGGTGCAGCACCTGCTTCTCAGACACTAACTGGGTGTCCAGACCTCCAAAGCAGCACATGCTAAAGAAAGGCTCAATGGGGCAATCATGTCTATGAAGGCAATAAAAAAAATGCATTTGGGGGAGGAAACAGCTGCTTGGGATTTTCCACATGCAATTAGGATCCTAATGTCCTGGTGCAGCCTCCAAGTGAGGCAAAGGATTGCCCTAAACACAGCCAATGTTGTACACGTAGCAGTCAACCATCCTTAAAGGAGGCTCCTACGAGGGAAACAATTTTGCACAAATTATTCATCTGACTTGGAAACTGCAGAGTCATATTTGAAAGCAATGTTTAAAGAATTTTCCCTCCAGAAAATGACTCTAACAACATGAATTACGTAGGTTGACATAATTTTTGGTCAATGTGATTGCATCGGTATGATGCAATGAAGGCGGCGGCATGCTAGAGGCTACACTTCATTAGGAGCTTGAGATTTGGTATGTCAAAGACTCTGGCACATTTCTACAGATGTACTGTGGAGAGTATTCGGATTGGTTGCATCACCACCCGGTATAGAGGTGCCAATACACAGGATTGAAAAAGCTGCAGATGGTTGTGAACTCTGCAAGTTCCATCATGGACAATAGCCTCCGCACCTTCAAGGATGTCTTCAAAAGGTGATGCCTCAAGAAGACGGCATCTACCATTAAAGACTCTCACCATCCAGAACATGCCCTCTTCCTATTACAACCCTCAAGGAGAAGGTACACGAATCTGAAGATGCACACTCAATGTTTTAGGAACAGCTTCTTCTCCTCTGCCATCAGATTTCTGAATGGCCCATGAGCCCATGAACACTACTTCATTATTTTGCTCTTTTTTGCATTACTTATTTTTACATAAATCTTATTGTAACATAGTATTTTTATGTAACTGCACTGCTGCTGCAAAACTAGAAATTTCACAACGTATAGTATGTCAGTGATAATAAACCTAATTCTGGTTTGATGTTCCGGTCCATATGTTCCCCCCCTCCCCCCCACCAATTGTCCCTGCTCTCTGCATCTTCCTGAATCACTGCCATCTTCTGAGATCACAGTATTTCTCAAGTTCCAGTCCTTTGCACTTCGCAGCACTTAAATGCTCTAGTATGATTGGCTGCCACTCTGGAACTCCCTCCTCTTATCTGCCTTGCACTGGTGCATGAGTCTAGGACTAGAGTGTATATCCTCAGGATAGACGGACGTCCCTTTAGACCAGAGATGAAGAGGAATTTCTTTACCCAGAGTTTGGTGAACCAGTGGACGGCTGTGGAAGCCAAGTCACTGGGTATATTCAAAGTAGAGATTGATAGGTTCTTGATTCATAAGGGGCATCAAATGTTATGGGGAGAAGAGATAATAAATCAGCCACGATCGAATGACAGAGCACATTCAATGAGCCGAATGGCCTAATTTTGCTCCAATGTCTTTCAGTCTTATGGTCTAAGCTTTTGGTCACCAATCTTTATATTTGCTTAAGTTTAGGTTGAGGCAAGTGAAGTCCTGTGAAATGTTATACTACATTAAGAGCTATCAAAATACAGGTTAATACTAATGAGTCAGCAACAATCATAAGAATTACATTGGAGTCAGAATGGACTGCAGATGCCGGAATCTGTGCAAGAAACTAGATGCTGGAGGCACTCAGCAGGTCAGGAGGAAAATGTCTGATGGATGCTGCCTGATCCATTGAGTTCTTCCAGCATCTAGTTTTTTGCTCCAGACTCCAGCATCTGCAGTCTCTTGTCTTTCACTGAACATATAGAAGATAATATAAAAATACAAGCAAACATAAGAAAAGTTAAACTATGAGAAAAATAACAATTTTACACTCTAATTCAACTACACCTTTCAACCTTTTTCAAAGAATTCTACAGAGATTTGTGAAAAAGATAATTTCCGGCTACTGGTATGATGAAGTTACTCAGAGCAGAGTGCAATTAAAGATTAAGGTGATCTAAAAGTTGAGCAGAGATACAATGTTTTAATTAATTGTTTCTTGATGGTGTATCAATCTGTTGGTGTGTTGGCGCGTGGCCAAGTGGTTAAGGCATTCATCTAGTGATCTGAAGGTCGCTAGTTCGAGCCTTGGCTGAGGCGGCGTGTTGTGTCCTTGAGCAAGGCACTTAACCACACATTGCTCTGCGATGACACCAAGCTATATGGGTCCTAATGCCCTTCCCTTGGACAACATCGGTGGTGTGGAGAGGGGAGACTTGCAGCATGGGCAACTTCCGGTCTTCCATACAACCTTGCCCAAGCCTGGCAACCTTCATATATCAATCTGAATTTCTGACGGAACTTTCAAATTCTGCATGAAAGATGTTGCTGCTGAGTTGCAGCAGCAGCAACAAAATTTTTTGTTAAACTTTATTTTCAACTCTGGTCACCCTGACCTTTCACACAGTTTGCTGAGCTGCTGTGGTTTGGTGTCTGCTTCGGCTCAGTGGCTGGCCTTCTTGCCTCTGAATAACACATTGTGGGTTTTATTTCTCCTCTCTGGATTGAGTCTGCAATCCCTATGGTATTGGGATGTAGAGCTGTGAACTGCTGGATGAGAAGTCAAACTACGGCTTCGCTGAGTCTATTGAGCGGTCATAAGTATTCCCTTGATAATATTCAAAGAGGAACAGTGAGTTCTGCATGGCTAGTCAGAAAAGAAAAATTAAGGACGACTTATATATTTTGTATAATTGCCTAGAAATTCAGAGGCGCCTTGTAGGATGCGTTATGGATACAAAAGTATGGGGGCCAATGACTTTCTTTTGGCTAAAGCTAATATGTTAGCCACTTCAACTGGCCTCAAGAGATAAATAGTAAAACCAATTTTCTAATTTGTACTCTTAGACCCCTTTCCTCACAGAAAACCTTTGAACAACACCTTGAGACATTCAAACCAAGCTAAGCATGTTGTAACAGCTTTTGACTCTAACTTGAACTGGTTCTGTCTACATTCCAATCTGATTTCTCTGGTTAATGAAGAACATTTTGGAGTAATGCAAGACATAGAGACCCGACTTGTGCACATGAAACTCTCATCTAACAAGATGATGACCAGATTTGATTTTTAGTGATTTTGATTAGGATAGAAATATTGAAGAGAATACCAGTGAGAACAAAAAAATTTAAGCAGGAGTATATCATTTAGCCCCTTGTGTTTACTCTTCTGTTCAAAAGGACCATGGTTGACCTTTCCCGAATGAATCCTATGTAACCCTGATTCCTTTAATATCTAAAAATACATATTGGCCACTTTATTAGGTACCCCCTATGCCTAATAAAGTGGCCACTGAGTGTATGTTCATGGCTTTTTGCTACTGTAGACCATCCACTTTAAGATTTGACGTGTTCTGTGTTCAGAGTTGCTTTTCTGCACACCACTGTTGTAACATGTGGTTATCTGAGTTACTGTCGCCTTCCTGTCAGCTTGAACCAGTCTGGCCATTCTCCTCTGAACTCTCTCATTAACAATACATTTTCACCCATAAAACTGCCGTTCACTGGATGTTTTTTTGCTTTTCACACCATTCTCTGTAAAATCTAGAGACTGTTGTACATGAAAATCCCAAGAGATCAGCAATTTTTGAGGTACTCAAACCACCCCTGCCTGGCACCAACAATCATTCCACGGTCAAAGTCACTTAGACCACATTTCTTCCCCCATTCTGATCTTTGGTCTGAACAACAACTGAACCTCTTGACCATGTCTGCATACTTTCATGCATTGAGTTTATGCATTATGGATATGATTGGCTGATTAGATATTTGCATAATAAAGTGGCCACTGAATGTATATCTCTTTCTGTTTTGAATATACTCAGTAGCTGAGCCTCAAGTGCCTCCTTGGGTAAAGAATTCCAAAGATTCACCAGACCATGGAATATTTCTTCTCAACTCAGTTCTGAATGGCCAACCAGTCAGGAGAAACATTGTCCTTGCATTTACTCTATCAAGCACCATATATATTCTAGATATTTCAATGATATCACCCTCCATCCTTCTCGAACTTTAGAGAACGTAGGCCCAGTTTGCTTACACTCTTGTCATTTGACGTCCTTCCAAACTCAGGAATCAATCTGATGAACATTTGTCGAACTCCCTCTTTTGCAAGTACCTCCTTCTTTCGGAGGAGAGACCAGACCTGTACATAGTATTCCAGCTGTAGCCTCACCATGGCCTATATAGCAAGTTGTCTTTATGAGTGTACGCAAATATTTATTTACCAGGCCCCTCTGGCCCAATAAGCCCGTGCTGTCCAATTATACCCACACGACCAATTAATCTACTAACCCGCACATCTTTGCAATGTGAGAGGAAACTCGAACACCCACACAGTCACGGGGAGAATGTACAAACTCCTACTAGACGGTGGCGATAATTGAACCTGGGTCACTGGTGCTGTAATAGTGTTATACTAACTATTACACTACTGTACTGCTTCTAAATCTGCATGAAATAAGGGCCACTATACCATCTGCTTTGCTAATTTCAGTGGTTTGCGTGTAAGGACAGTCAGGTTCAACACCATCTCTCATGTCCTTGTCCATTCAGTTAGCCCGGTTATACTCATTTAAAACCTCTCTGCACCCTTCACACAATTCACATAGCCACTAGGCCTAGTTTTGTCAGTAATCTGTATATATTATGCTTCATTCCCTCTTTTAATGCATTGATATAGATTTTGAACATGTGACATCCAAACTCGTCACAGCTTTTCAACCTGAAAGTGATCAATCCACTTTAATCCATTACCCCGAGGCCTTTTGAAAGTCCAAAGACAGCACTTCAACTGGTTTACCTTTATTATTCTGCTGTTTGCAACTTCAAAAACTCAATTAAACATGATTTCCTTTCATAAATCCATGCTGCCTTTGTCCAATCTTTTATTATTGTCTATGTACCCTGTAGTTCTAGTACTGTCTACTAATATCCAACACAAAGCAAAATTAAACACTGACACTCATCACAGAGTGTGTCCATGGACGCATCTTGTCCCCATTCTCTGATGCCAGTCAGCAGGTGTATTTTAATTCCCATTCCGACATGTTAAGATGAGGCCACCCTCAGGGTGGAGGAGCACCACCTTATATTCTGTCTGGGTAGCCTCCAGCCTGATGGCATGAACATCAATTTCTCCTTCTGGTTAACAAATCTCCCCCATCCCCATTCTATTCCCCTCTATGACCTTTTACTTCTTCTCACCTGCCTCTTACTTCCCCCGGGTCCCCTCCTCCATCCCTTTCTCCTACCAGATTCCTTCTTCTCCAGCCCTTGACCTCTCCCACCCACTTGGCTTCACCTATCACCTTCCAGCTAACTTCCTTCCTCTCCTCCCCCTTTTTATCCAGGCATCTTCCCCCTTCCTTCTCAGTCCTGCTGAAGGGTCTCAGTCTGAAGCATTGACTGTTCATTTTCATGGATGTTGCCTGACTTGCTGAGTTCCTCCAGTATCTTGTGTATGCGTTGCTTTTGGAATCTTCCCTTCAGAATTTCCTCTCTAAATTTCTCTGCCTTGAATCTGCCTCTGTCTCTCAACTCCACCCTTCCCCTCCTTCTCTCTATTACCCTCAACCTTTCTCAGTACACCTGTCTCACCCCTGCCCCTTTCCTCATTATACTGGCTATCTTCCCTCTCCATCCTCAGTCCTAATGCAGGGTATCAACACAAAATGGCAACAATTTCTTCCCCATGACCCCCCAGATACCGCTTACCTGCTGAGTTTCCCCAGCAGCTTGTTCTTTTGTTCCGATTCCAGAATCCGCAATTTCTTATTTATACCTTTTTTCGTTTTCCTACCTAAGTTGCTTGCAATTTTCTCATTGGTAAGGAACTTTGGATTGTTTTCTACTCGCAAGATGCAATATAACGTTTCTCATTGAATCCTCTGAACAAAGTTTCACTGATTCTGTCAAGTTCAAGTTTATTGTTGCCAAAGGCACACATTCACAAGGTATAAGTACTTTGAAAATTAACTTTTTGCAGCAGCATCGCAGTACACTACAAGATGAGGACAAACATAAGTTACCATAAACTTAAACTAACATATACACTCAGTGGCCACTCTGTTAGGTCAACAGTTGCTGCACTCTCACCAGCTCCCCACTTGGCCTTGGGACCCCCCCCCCCGACATCATCAATCCCTACGTCAGGCTGCTGTTTATTAATTACAGCCCTGTGCCCAACACAATCATATTCTCAGTTCTAATCCACAAGCTCCAAAACCTGAGCCTCTGTACTTCCCTCTGAAACTGGATCGTTGACTTCCACACCGGGAGACCACAGATGGGGTACAAGGGGGAGGAGGGGCATTAACAGAAGTTACAGAAGTCAATGTTCATGCCATCAGGTTAGAGGCTACCCAGACGGAGTATAAGATGTTGTTCCTCCAACCTGATTGTGGCTTCATCTTGACAGTAGAGGAGGCCGTGGATAGACATATCAGAATGGGAATGGGACCTGGAATTAAAATATGTGACCACTGGGAGATCCTGCTTTCTCTGGAGGACAGGGCATAGGTGTTCAGCGAAACGGTCTCCCAGTCTGCGCCAGGTCTCATGATCCTCTCGTATCCCTTTTGCCAATCACCTGTCCAGCTCTTAGCTCCATCCTTCCCCCTCCTGTCTTCTCCTATCATTTTCGATCTCCCCCTCCCCCTCCCCCTCCCACTTTCAAATCTCTTACTAGCTCTTCTTTCAGTTAGTCCTGAAGAAGGGTCTCGGCCTGAAACATCGACTGTACTGCTTCCTAGAGATGCTGCCTGGCTTGCTGCGTTCCCCCAGCAACTTTTATGTGTGTTTCTTGAAATTCCAGCATCTGCAGATTTCCTCGTGTTTGCGTTTTTAAGATCATTAAGATGATGATCGTCTTTGTGTTATCTTTGTGCAGACGACGCAAAGATTGGCCAAGTTATTGATAGTGTGGAAGGTTCAGGCTGCAGAGAGAGATCGATATTTTGGTGAAATGAACTGTAAAGTGGCAGGTGGAGCTTAATTCAGACTGAGATGAGGTGATGCATTTTGGGAGTACCAATGAGGCAAGGACATACACCATGAAAGGTAGGATCTTCGAGAGTCCTGAGGAAAAGAGTGATCTCAGAGTCCAAGCCCATAGATCCTTGGAGATGGCAACACAGTTTGACAATGTGGTTAGGAAGGCACATTGGATAGGTCCTTCATTAGATAGGGAACTGAATACAGAAGTTGGGAGGTAAAGACGCAGCTTTATAAAACCTTGGTCTGACCTCAACTGAAATACTACCTGCAATTCTAGTGACTAAGGTAAAGGAAGGGTATGATGGTGCTGTAGAGGGTGCAGAGGAGATTCATCAAGATGTTCAGCAGTTCAGTTATGAGGAGAAACTAAAGAAGTTTGGTCTCTTCTCCCTGGAACAGAGCAAGTTGAGGGAATATGATTAAGGTATGTAAACTTGACAGGTATAGGCTACAGGGAACTTTTACCCATATCAGTGGTAGAAAAAACTGGGGGACATAGATTTAAGGTAGAGGAAGAGATTTAGAGGGGATCTGAGGGGGACTTTCTTCATCCAGAGAGTGATAAATGGTTGAGTAGTTGAAGCTGGTTCACTGACAGCATTTTGAGTCATGAAGTTACACACACAGAACCAAGTTCTTCAGCCCGAATCATCCGCCCTGACCAAGGTGCCCTCCTGAGCTAGCCCTTTCTCTAGCATTTAAGAAGTGTGGAAATAAACACTTGAAATGCTTGGGCACAGAGGGCTATGGACAAACTGCTGGGAGATGGGGTTAATATGGAATGGTGCCCCCAGTCAGTGTGAACATGCTGGGCTAAATAGTCTGTTTCCATATGCTGTATTATTATATGATTTGATTCTATGATTCTATCCAAACAAATTTTTTATTGCCTCACTGCCCCATATCTGATGTCACACTTAGCAAGAGCCATTAATTGTAGTTAGGCAGGCACACACACCCAGTACCCTTTAAGGGTCCTGGGGACATTTTACATCAGTCATCTCTAGCCTTAGGACTAGACTGCCCATCGGGTCCAATATAGCAGTTAATCCATAAGATTAGTTGAGATGATTGCACATAACCAGGAATAATTAGAGGACATTATTCAGTCAACTTGTCACTATTATAGAAAAGAGCACAAAGCGTCCTTGAAAATTATGCAGTTAGTAAGGCATAGATGTACAACAATATCCAAGGTTTGATTTTTTAACCAGTGTAATAATGGCCCTGTAATTGACCACCGGCTTGTGGGTGACACCAAGGAAAACCCATCAGTGATCCTGTTAGGTGTGCACCTGCTGGATTTCAGTGACGGATGCACCAGGTTCAGATCTGAAACCCCTGGAGGCTATGAACAATGTCAATGCTTCTACATCGGTGATGCAGGGGCCTGCCTGGTCATCATGGACTGCAGCCATGGGCTCTAGTGAGTGAGCAACAACCACTGTTGTCGGCCGAATCAAACGGGGAGACTGAAAATCTTGTTGAATGGTGCCTCAACAACAACAACTCAACATCAGCAAAACCAAAGAGCTGGTTATTGACTACAGAAGGAGGAAACTGGAGGTCCATGAGCCACTCTTCATTAGCAGATCAAACGTGGAGAGGGCCAGTAACTTTAATTTCCTTGGCATTATCATTTCAGAGGACCTGTCCTGGGACTAGCACATAACTGCTAAAAGAAGGCAGTGCCTCTACATACTTAGGAGTTTGCACAGCTGTGGCATGTCACCTAAAACTTTGACAAACTTCTATAGATGCACAGTGGAGAGTATCCTGACTGGTTGTATCATGGGCTGGTATGAAAACACCAATGCCCAAGAATGGCAAAGCCTACATAGAGCAATGGATATAGCCCAGTCCATCACAGAAAAAGCACTCTCCAAAATTGAGCATATTTATAAGGAGTGCTGCCACAAGAAAGCAGCATCCATCATGAAGAACCCCCACCATCCTTACCCATGCTCGCTTCTCATTGCTGCCACCAGGAAGCAGGTACAGGAACCTTAGGTCCCACAACACCATGTTCACTCACCTCAACACTGAACTGATACCACAACCTATTTTCAAGGAGTCTACAAATTTTTTTCTCAATATTATTTATTTACTCATTTATTTTTGTACTTGCATATTGGTTGTTTGTCAGCCTTTGTGTAGCTTTTCATTGACTCTATTGTATTTCTCTGTTCTACTGTGAATGCCTGCAAGAAAATGAATCTCAGGGCAGTAAATGGTGACATGTTCATACTTAGATGATAAATTTACTTTGAACTTTGAAAGAGACTTGAATTTAAATTGCATTTTTCAGAACCACAGAACATCTTGAAACAATTCAAAGCCAAAGAAATGCTTTTGAAATGTGGTCTGTTTTATTATGATGGAAGGAAATTACACGCGCCAGTAACGTGATAATGTTGACGAGATAGTCTGCCTTAGGGAGATCAACATTGGTTAGAACACTAGGGATAAAACAGACATCTAAATCTTCTCTGTATGTAAAAGCAGATGTTGAAGCAGCGGAGACTACTGCCAATTTCTGTTGGGGTTACGGGACAGTGATATTCCCTCAAGTATGACGTGAGCTTCCTCTTGTGAATTTCTAGCCTGCTGTAGGCAGACTTGCAAAAAGTACAATAGAATATGGGAAAGGCACCATGTACTTCAAAGATTGATGAGACAGTAAGTCATTCGAAATGGATACCAAAGGTTCAACAGTCTGGCAATGGCAGCAATAACATTTTGTACTGAAGATCAGTTGTGAAGAATTGGCCTCCCAGTTTGTCCCAATGGCGCAGGTCATTTAATTTATGCATGAGCATGTTTCACCGTCCTATGAAAGCATGCTCTTACATTCCATCATTGTTGTTGTTGCTCCTTTCCGCGCCTTGCGGCGCATCAGGCGGTAACCTTGCCGGTTCTTTAGCACTTCTGTCTTTTTTTATTTTACGAGGCCGACACTCAACCCAGCACGGATAGAAAGCGTGCAAGGTGCCGGCCGGATTCGAACCCGGGAACACTTCCCTCGAGGTCTGGTGCATATGTCACTACACCTCTGGCTAGTTATTCCATCACTGTGCCACTCGCAAATGGTCTCTTCACAATGCAAATATGGCTTCTATTTTTAATTACATGCCAATGATGTCATCTGTAATTATCCATGTGAAGCTCTTCGTTTAATATAGTTATTTATATGTATGGAAGACAAATAATTTTCTGAAGCATAATATACAAAGACAGAGCATTTAATAGTCATAGACCATAAAAATATTGAGCAACATGATAGAATTTCGAGTTCGATATCTAATCATAAGCATATCGCTGTTTGTGGGACTGTGCTGAGCCATGTTTCCTATATTACCATAGTGACTACACTTTTAAAGTATTTCATTGGCCATAAAGTGTATTCATAAATTCTGACAGTGACGTGAAAGCCAGAAAATGAATACAAGCTGTTCCTTTATCTTTGTAGAAAGTAATTCAGCAGACAGTGCAGGCCTGTCTCTGATGATTGTCCAACAGTTTTAACCTGAAATCAGTACTTTTTCTTCCAGTTGTTGACCAACCAGGATTTACATATCATCCCATTTACTGGAAAAATCTGCAAAAGCCAAATTTGGTCACTCATTGTTTAAGGGAGAGAGAAGTGAGTTCTGCCACCGATGGGATTAAAATGAAAATAATTATGTTAGATTAGATCTGCAGTCTCTACAAGAGCCACAGAATACCCTGCAGAAGTTGGGATTTCTGCTTACTTTAACAGCGGAAGGAAGTGTGCTGCCAGTGCACTGTTAATGCATAACCTTAGAGTCGTAGAATCGTACAGCATTGAAACAGGTCATTCCGCCCAACATGTACATGTTGGGCACCCTTCCACATTAATCCCACCTTTCAGCACTTGATCCATAGCCATCTGAGCCTAAGTGATTCAAGTACTCTTCTAGACTCTTGTTCTGTCAGCAACCCACTTTTAACCTTTCCTGTAGTGTAAAATGGAAAGGGTGAGCTTCAAGTTCCTGGGTGTCAATATCTCCGAGGATCTATCCTGGGCCCAACATATTGATACATTACAAAGAAGGCACAGCAGCCCTACGCTTCATTATGAGAGATGGTTATGTCCATAAGATCAGAAGACCATAAGATATAGGAGCAGAATTACATCACTTGGCCCATTGAGTTTGCACTGCCATTTCATCGTGGCTGATCCAATTTTCCTATCAGCCCGAAACTTCTGCTTTCTCCCCATATCTCTTCACCCCGACCAATCAAGAATTTATCAACCTCTGCCTTAAATATATATAAAGACTTGGCCTCCACAATTCCACAGAGTCACCGCTCTCTGGCTAAAGAAATTCCTTATCATCTTTGTTCTAAATGGATGACCCTATTTTGAGGCTGTGTCCTCTGGTCTTAGATTCACCCACCACAGGAAACATCCTCTCCACATCCACTTTATCGAGGCTTTTCACCATTCGATAGGTTTTAAAGGGGTCACCCAGAGAATATAGGCCCAGAGCCATCAAACGCTCTTCAAATAACAAGCCAATAATAAGACCGTAAGATATAGGAGCAGAAGTAGACCATTTGGTCCATTGAGTCTGCTCCGCCATTCAATCATGGGCTGATCCAATTCTTCTTTTCTTCTTCCCTACTCCCCTGCCTTCTCCCTATACCCTTTGATACCCTGGCAAATCAAGAATCTATCTATCTCTGCCTTAAATACACCCAATGACTTGGCCTCCACAGCCGATTGTGGCAACAAATTCCACACATTTACCACCCTCTGACTAGAGTAATTTCTCCACATCTCTGTTCTAAATAGATGTCCTTCAATCCTGAAGTCATGCTCTCTTATCGTAGACTCCCCTACCATGGGAAATAACTTTGCTATTTCTAATCTGTTCAGGCCTTTTAACAATCGAAATGTTTCAATCAATCCTGGAATCATTTTTGTGAACCTCCTTTGAACCCTTTCCAGTTCCAACACATCTGTTCTAAGAGGCCCACATCTGCTCACAATACTCCAAGTGAGGCCTCACCAGGGCTTTATAAGGTCTCAACATTACATCCTTGCATATTCTAGTCCTCTTGAAAGGAATGCTAACATTGCATTTGCCTTCCTCACCACAGACACAACCTGCAAATTAACCTTTAGGGAATCCAGCACAAAGACTTCCAAGTCCCTTTGCACCTCAGTTTTTTGTATTTTCTCTCCATTTAGAAAATAGTCGACCCTTTCATTTCTTCTGCCAAAGTGCATGACATATACTTCACGACACTGTATTCCATCTGCCATTTCTTTGTCCATTCTCCTAATCTGTCTAAGTCCTTCTGTAGCCTCTCTACTTTCTCAAAGCTACCTGCACCTCCATCTATCTTCATTATCATTTGCAAATTTTGCAACAAAGCCATCAATTCCATCATCTAAATCATTGACATATAATGTAAAAAGAATCGGTCCCAACACAGACCCCTGTGGAACACCACTAGTCTCTGGCAGCCAGTCAAGAAAGGCTCCCTTTATTCCCACTCTTTGCCTCCTGCCAATCAGCCACTGCTTTATCCATGCTAGAATCTTTCCTGTAATACCATGGGCTCGTAGCTTGTTAAGCAGCCTCATGTGTGGCAACTTGTCAAAGGCCTTCTGAAAATCCAAGTACACAACATCAACCAACTCTCCTTTGTCATCTTGCTTGTTACTTCTTCAAAGAATTCCAACAGATTTGTCAGGCAAAATTTTCCTTTGAGGAAACCATGCTGACTACGGCCTATTTTATCATGTGCCTCCAAGTACCCTGAGACCTCATCCTTAATAATCGACTCACATCTTCCCAACCACTGAGGCCAGACTAACTGGCCTATAGTTTCCTTTCTTCTGCCCCTCTTCCTCCTTGACGAGTGGAATGATATTTGCAAATTTCCAGTCTTCCAAAACCATTCCAGAACCTAATGAATGAAAGATCATCACTAATGCCTCCATGATCTCTTCAGCCACCTCTTTCAGAGTTCTCAGGTGCACACCATCTGGTCCACGTGACTTATCTACCTACAGACCTTTCAGTTTTCCAAGAACCTTCTCTTTAGCTATGGTAACTTCACACACCTCATGCCCCCGACATTTGGAGCTTGCACCATACTGCTAGTGTCTTCCACAGTGAAGACTGCTGCAAAATACTTAGTCAGTTCATCTGCTATTTCATTGTCCTCCACTACTACCTCTCCAGCATCATTTTCCGGTGGTCTAATATCCACTCTAACCTCTCTTTACCACTTGGTGTCTCTGAAGAAACTTTTGGCATCCTCTTTAATATTATTGGCTTGCTTACTTTTGAATTCCATCTTTACCTTTTTAATGACTTTTTTAGTTGCCTTCTGTTGGATTTTAAAATCCTCTAACTTACTACGGATTTTTGCTCTATTATATGCCTTCTCTTTGGCTTTTATGTTGGCTTTGACTTCTCTTGTTAGCCACAGTTGTGTTATCTTTCCTTTAGAGTACTTCTTCCTCTTTGGGATGTATATACCCTGTGTCTTCTGAATTGCTTCCAGAAATTCCAGCCACTGCTGCTCTGCTGTCATCCCTGCCAGTGTTCTTTTCCAATCAATTCTGGCCAACTCTTCTCTCATTGCTCTGTAATTCCCTTTATTCCACTGTAATACTGTTACATCTGACCTTAGCTTTTCCTTCTCAAATTTCAGAGTGAATTTGATCATATTATGATCACTTTCTCCTCAGTGTTCTTTTACATTAAGCTCTCTAATCAATTCTGGTTCATTGTACAACATCCAATCCAGAATAGATGATCGTCTAGTGCGCTCAACCATGAGCTGCTCTAAAAAGCCATCTTGTAGTCACTATAGAAACTCCCCCTCCTGTAATCCAGCACCAACCTGATTTTCCCAATCTACCTGCATATTGAAGCCCCCATGACCATTTTAACATTGCTCTTTTGGTATGCACTTTCTATCTCCCAGTGTAATTTGTAGGCCACATCCTTACTACTGTTTGGGGTCTGTTTGCAACTCCCATCAGGGTCTTTTTACCCTTGCAGTTCCTTAGCTCCACCCACAATGATTCAAAACCTTCCCACCCAATGTCACCTCTTCCTAATGATTTGATTTCATTTTTTTTCCACCACAGAGCAAAGCCGCCCCCTTCTGCCTTCCTGCCTGTCCTTTTGATACAATGTGTATCCTTGGATGTTAAGCTCTCAGCTATAAACTTTCAGCCATGATTTATTGATGCCTACAACACCATACCTGCCAATCTGCAACTGTGCTGCAAGTTCATCTACCTTATTCCGTATACTGTGCGAATTCAGATACAACATCTTCAAACCTGTATTCACCCTTTTTAATTTTTTCCACCTTTTATGTTGTAACTCATCCTGTTGACTGTAATTTTGCCCCATCAACAGCCTCCCCTCACTACACATTGCCTCTGTTTACAAACCAGATACCTCATCTTCAGCACTATTATCCACCTTTCCTCTGATACTTCTTGCATTTAAATATAGGCAGCTCAGGACACTAGTTACACCATGCACAAACTTTTGATTCTTAGCTTTGTTTGAAGTCTTACCAACATCTGCCAACCCAACCTTTCCACTAACTATTCTGGTTCTTTGGATCCTGTCCCCCTGCAACTCTAGTTTAAATCCCACCGTGCAGCATTAACAAAGCTTCCTGCTAGGACCCCTCCAGTTCAGGTGTAAACTGTCCCTTTGGTACAGGTTCCACTTTCCCTGGAAGAGAGCCCAATGATCCAAAAATCTGATGCCCTTCCTCCTACACCAACTCCTTAGCCATGTGTTAAACTGTATAATCTTCCTAGTTCTGGCCTCACTAGCACATAGCACAGGTAGAAATCCCAAGATCACAATCCTGGAGGTCCTGCCCTTTAACATAGCTCCTAACTCCCTGAACTCCCTTTGCAGAACTTTATCCCTCATCTTACCCATGTCATTGGTACCTACGTGGGCCACGACTTCTGGCTGTTCTCCATCCCACTTAAGAATGCTGAGGACTCGATCCAAGGTGTCCCAGGAGGCAACATACCACCTGAGAACCTCAATCTCGCCCACAGGACCTCCTGTCCGTTCCCCTAATGAATCCTCTATCACCACAGCTCGCTTCTTCTCCCCACTTCCCTTCTGAGTCTCAGGGGCAGACTCAGTGCCAGAGACCCAACCACTGTGACTTTCCTCTGTTTGGTCACCCCCCCCCCCCCCCAAAAACAGCATCCAAAGTAACCTGTTGTTAAGGGGGATGGCCACAGGGCTACTCCTCTACACTGGCTCCTTAACCCCTTTTCCCTTCTTGACTGTCACCCAGTTTCCTGTGTCCAAACTTTGGGTGTAATCACCTCTCTATATGTCCTATCTATTACCCCCTCAGCTTCCTGAATGATCTGGAGTTCATCTATTTCCAGCTCCAACTCCTTCACGTGGAGTGTTAGAAGCTGCAGCTGGATGCACTTCTCGCAGTTGTAGTCATTAGGGACACTGCCTTCCCACATCCTGCAAGAGGGACATTCCACTATCCTGCCTGTCATCCCTACTGTCCTAGCTGAGCAGGTATAATGAAGCGAGTGAAAAAAACTTGAGCTTTTCTTTCCTTTGCTTTCTCTGAGTGGAGCCTCTCTTGGCTGAAGCCTCAAGGTCACCAGTCTGACTTTGCCCACTCAAACAACGTCCCCTGCGCTTGCCCCTGCCTCCCTTTAATTTGCTCTCACTAATCAATCCCAAATGCTGCTTGGTCGCTGCTCAAAGCTCTATTACGCTGCCGCAACCATCTCCTGCCTTTTATCCTTGTTCAGTGGACCTGACTGAAGTCCCTTCCTCTCCAACTTCTGATGTCTGGATTGGCCACTGCTCAAAGCTCTATCTGGTATGTTCACCAAAGACACTCACAAATTTCTACAGATCTACCTTGTAGAGCATTCTAACTGGCTGCATCACTGCCTGGTACGGAGGGGCCACTGCACAGGATCAAAAAATGCTGCAGAAAGTTGTAAACTCAGCCAGCTCATTAAGGGCACTTGCCTCCCCAGGATCGAGGACATCTTCAAAAGGCAATGCCTCAAAAAGGCAGCATCCATTATTAAAGAACCCCATCACCGAGGACATGCACTCTTCTCATTGCTACCATCAATTTAACACTATATATATTTCTAACTGCAATTTCTAGTTTTAAAAATTACGTGTTGCAGTATACTGTTGCAGCAAAACAAGATATTTTAAGGCATAGAGCAGTGATATTAAACCTGATTCTGATTCTGAAAATGTCATCCATTCCCTCATGATCTATCAGGAGGAATATTAGAGGAAGTCCAGAGTAGAGGAGGCTGCAACTTTTCTTATAGACCTGAGAGAAGCATTATCTTCTTCCATGATTGCACAGAGTACATTTCCACTGACCTATTCGGTCTTCAACCTCCACCTGAACTAGCGACCTGCAACTCAAGCATTGCTTAAGATCCTGAACAGAATCAGAGTTATATAGCATGGAAATATAGCAAAGGAGTTTGATGAGAGTTGCTATATTGCCGAAGACGCTAGCACATTTCTGTAGACGTATGCTGGAGAGGATTATGACTGGTTGAATCATCACCTAGTATGGAGGCTTCAATGCACAGGATTGAAAAAGGCTCAGCCAGCTCAATCATGGGCACAACCTTTCCCACCATCAAGGATGCCTTCAAAAGGCACTGTCTCAAGAAGGCAGCATCCATCATTAAGGACCCTCACCATTTTATTACTAACATCAGGAATGAGGTACAAGAGTCTGAAGAACCATGCTCAATGTTTTAGGAACAGCTTCTTCTCTTCTGCCAACAGATTTCTGATTGGCCATGAACCCAAGAACACCACCTTGCTATTCCTCTTTTGCACTATCTAACTATCTATCTACCCACTGTAAATTATAAACATGTGATTTTGCAGATGCTGGAAATCCAGAGCAACACACAAAATGCTGGAGGAACGTGTGGATAGTCAGAGGCTTTTTCCCAGGGCTGAAACAGCTAACACAAGAGGACACAGTTTCAAGGTGCTTGGAAGTAGGTACAGGAGACATCAGGGATAAGTTTTTTACGCAGAGAGTGGTGAATGCATGGAATGGGCTACCGGTGATGGTGGTGGAGGCAGATATGATAGGGTCTTTTAAGAGACTCCTGGATAGGTACACGGAGCTTAGAAAAATAGAGGGCTATGGTTAATCTGAGGTAATTTCTAAAGTTAGTACATGCTCGGCACAGAATCTTGGGCTGAAGGGCCTGTATTATGCTGTAGGTTTTCTATGTTCCTAACATCACTGGAGGGGAATAAACAGTCAACTTTTCAGGCTTAGGTGAAGTCCTGATGAAGGGTCTCAGCCCCAAACGTCAACTACTTGTTCCTCTGCCTAACATGTTAAGTTCCTCCAGCATTTTGTGCTATTGTAAATTTTGTTATTTTAATGTCCTGCACTACACCTCGATCACAAAACAACAAATTTCATGACATATGTCAGTGATTCTGATTCTGAAATAGGCCCTTCACTGCACTGAGTCAACACCCAATTGGTAGCTCTAGCAACACAAAAACTTTTATGTCAGGAAATTCAGTTGTGCAGTGATGGAGTTTAGATTGCCTTAACCAAATCACACCGGACCAAATCGTAAAACTCACTGAGATATTTCCAGCCATTCATCACCCTTACAAGCCTGTCAAAACCTTTTGCATCAGCGAGACACACATAATGGATCATTCTGTATGCAAAATTTGGACCATGCTGTCCTGAGGCACCCTCAGGAGTATGCAGTCCTGACCTTACAGCACTAATTAAGAATAGCAAGAAAGTGAGAGGAATAAAAATTGACATTTTGTGATGAAGGGTCTCAGCCCCTAGCATCGACCGTTTAGTTGTTTTCAGAGACGGTGCCCGACCTGCTGAGTTCCTCCAGCACTTTGTGTGTGTTGCTCTACAGTTCCAGCATCTGCCGAATCTCTTGTGTTTATAATTTACTCAGATCATGCTCTTCCCACTCCTTTAGCAATGGGCAGCTCCAACAACATCTCCATTCCTCTGTCTGCCTACTCCCACTCCCAAATAACCATTTCTAATCTCCTCTCCCACTCCTTATGTCTTGCTCCCAAAACTCTTCCCCTGATGCTGGGTGTGATTCCTCCCTCTCCCAGTGCTTCTGGTCAATCCTCCCAATCTCCATGGTCAATCCTCCCTTCCCTTTTCTGCACGGTTGCCTCAATCCCAACCCACCACTGTCCTTCCACATTCAGCAAGGATTTTGATTTTAACCTCACCTCATTTGCAAAGCCAGAGGAAGGGGGTCTCCCTTTCTACACAACACTGAACTTAACAGACATTGACACAGACTGTTCACCTTCCCATGCCCTCTGCTTACTACTTTGCTTCTAAGAATAACAGGTGACATGACCTAATTTCTTACATTCCACACATACACTGTGTCTGGTAATCAGTTACAAATAATATTTCAAGGGTGGTTTTATGTATTCTTTGGCTGTTGTCTGGTTTATTGCGTCTAGGCATTTAATATACTCTGTGATAGTCTATAAAAAAAAGAATGAGCTCAAACTTGGTGTGGTGGCCAATTCTTCAGAGAAATGTTAGAACCCTACATCAAAACAAAACCAGAATTATTTTGAAGACAGCCTCGGAGTTATCCTTGCGGTCTGGTGAATAAAGTTTCCTCAATCGATTATCCTACAGTCAGTTTATCTGTTCTTTATCTTGTGGTACTTATGTGCATATGGTATCTGTGGTGTTGACAACATTCTAGCAGGATTACATCTGAGATAACCCAAGGATTGAAGACGCTACAGAAATGCAAGTTGAAAGTTAATTTATTATCAAAGTATGTATATGTCACCATATACTATCCTGAGATTTGTTTTCTTGCATGCATTTACAGGAAAATAAAGAAATACAATAGAATTTATTAAAAAGTATAAGTAACAATTGAATAAGTTGGGAATTAGTACCAATTTATCATGCTGATAGAGGGACGTCTTGTAGAGGTCATAAAACCTCATTGCTTGAGGATGACATCATATCAAAACAGGCCATTATATTTCTCTTTTGCTTCAGGACCCTCCCAGTGCTGGTACGGAGGATATCTTCTAGGAAGAGATGTCAGAAAGGTCAGCAGTTTATTCTGATTCAAAGTAGATATTGTATCTTCCAAGATGCTGCCTAGATTACAGAACACATCTCCTGAGGAAAGGCTGAGTGAGCTTGGGCTTTTTCCTTTGGAGCGAAGGAAGATGAGAGGTGACTCTACATAAGTGTAGGATTATGAGAGGCATAGATGGAATGGGCAGCCAGCACAGTTCTCCCAAGGCAGCAGTGGTCTATAGCAGAGGACATCATTTTAAGGTGAATGGAGGAAAGTTTAGGGGATATGTCAGAGGTAGGTGTTTTTTTTTTCCTCCACACAGAGAGTGGTTGGTTACTGGAATGTACTGCTGGGATAGTGTCAGAAGCTGATACAATAGGGACATTTAAGAGATTCTTAGGCACAAGGATGTAAGAATAGAGGGTTGAGAGCTGTGTAGGAGGGAAGGACTCAACTGATTGTGGAGTAGGTTTACATAGGTCCATACAACATCGTGGACTGCAGTGTTCATACTGAGCTGTACTGTTTCATGTTCCATATTCTGTGTTTTCCCAGCAATGGGGACAGTTCAGGTGAGCACATTTTGGGATTGGCAGCAATGGCA
This sequence comes from Mobula birostris, assembly GCF_030028105.1. Classification (NCBI taxonomy): domain Eukaryota; kingdom Metazoa; phylum Chordata; class Chondrichthyes; order Myliobatiformes; family Myliobatidae; genus Mobula; species Mobula birostris. The sequence goes on from NC_092402.1 coordinate 44,190,155, forward strand.
GACTTCCCTCAACTATCTGAGTTACTGACCTTTCTGGCATTGGCAACATTACCAGCCACAAATTTTTGTAAGAAGGAAAGGCCTTCCCTCCGTGAACATGGTTGGAGCAGCCTATATGCCAAGTACATTTTTATTTATGTTTACTTTTTTGGTGAACTTTCTGTCTTTACATTGTTAAAGCCATAAGGACCCAGTGTAATCTTTGGTGCCTCTCCAAAGGAATCACCCCTCAGTTTGGGGACCACTATTCTAGGGTTCTCCCCAAAAACTTACTGTATGTCCCAAAGACAAGAAACAGACCGTCACTGCCTACCAGGAAGCTGTTTTGAAATCAAGGTTTACTCTGTTCTAACCTCACTTATGATGCCCTATTGCAACCACCATATTAGAGCAGCAGAACTGGAATTGGAATTCGTTTCTTATTGTCACATGTACTGAGGTACAGTGCAAAACTTGCCTTGCATTCTGTCTATACAGATCAAGCCATTACACTTGATCTGTATGGACATACTTGAAGTAGAACAAGTTACAACAATACCAGAATGCAGAATAATGTGCAATAGCTACAGCCGGTAAATAAGGTACAAGATTATAATGAGGTGCAGTACTGTTTAAAAGTCTTAGGCACATATATATGTAGCTAGGGTGCCCAAGACTTTTGCTCAGTACTGTATTTGACAACGTGAAGCAGAGTGTGAGCTTGTAAACGTGGCAGGAGCAAAAGATGTTGGGAATGGCAAGGGTGGAGTGCTGAGGGAAGGGTGTGGGACAGGTGGCAGAGAAGGAGTGCCAGGGGCGGGGAAATGGCGTGGGTGCAGAAACAGCCAGCTCTGAGACACCAGGTTAGGACATTTGATTCCAAACAGTTGGTTTATTGATCATTACAGAATGTCTCTCTGGTGTTTCCCACTCCCCTCTCTTCTCCCTTCCCCTTTTCCCAACCATGATTCCCCTCTCCCTGCCCCCTTCCCACTCTCAGACCACAATAGAGACCCATATCAGAATCAGGTTTATCATCACTCACATACGAAATGAAATTTGTTTTTTTTTGCGGCAGCAGTACAGTACATAAAATTACTACAGTACTGTGCGAATGTCTTGGGCACCCTCATTATATATATGCGCCTAAAACTTTTGCACAGAACTGTAGATTGTGAAGCCAAAAGTCCATCTTATCATACTTTGGAATCATTTAATAATTGTATAAGAGTGGGGTAGTTATGGATCCAGAAAGAATGAGATAAACATTGTCTTATAGCAGTAGGATGGAAGCTATCTTTGAGCCTGGTGGTACATGCCTTCAGGCTTTTGCATCTTCTGCCTGATGGGACAGGGCAGAAGATAGAATGTCTAGGGTGGGTGGGGTCTTTGATTATGCTGGCTGCTTTCTTTGAGGGCTTTCAAGGCCAATGTAGAGATGTCACCGGCAGCTGTAGTTCGGTGAATGTCTCTCTTGAGACCAACAGAAAGCAGTGGGATCACGTTTCATTTAAAGCACAAAATTTAGTCTGACACTCCAGTGAGGTACTGTTGGAAGTGCTGGAATCTGGATAAGTTGAAGCAAGGCTGCTCCCTCAAACAGCAATGTGATTATAAACACAAAATGCTCGAGGAACCCAGCAAGTCAGGCAGCAGCTATGGAGGGGAATAAACAGTCAAAATTTTGGGCTGAGATCATTTATCAGGACTGGAAAGGAAGGGAGCAAAAGCCAGAATAAGAAGGTAAGGGAAGGGAATGAAGGTGAGGGGCGGGGGAGGGAGGTGAAGTAAGAAGCTGGGAGATGTTAGGGGAAGAGGTAGAGGCTCTTTACTTTTAAAGGAGAAGGAATCTGATAGGAGAAGAGGGTGAAGAGGGACCATGGGAAAGAAGAAGGGCACCAAGGAGAGGTGATAGGCAAGTGAGGGGAAGAGAATGGGTAAAAGGGGAGCACAATATCACTCAGAGAGGATAGCCCGTGCAGGAGGTGGCCCTACAAGATGGCGCATCATCTAGTGAGAAATGGCAAGGACAGGAAGAGGAGGCCCAGAGTCAGCAGATAACATCCTGTGGCTGTTTCCTTCTGTTAGAAGGAAGCAAACAACCACTGAATTTATATTTAGCATGGAAAGACGAGCAGAACAGAAGGAATCAATTAGTGTACAAGCAGAGAAAGGCAACAACTTCAGAGAGGGGAAAGAAGACAATTGACTCTTCCTGGCCACAGGGCTGACAACTCCTCTCGATCCTTTCCTGGTCCATTTGCACTTAGATGTGTCCCTGAGTTAGATAGTGGATCTGTCCTGCTGAGACATTCCATGGAATGAGGCCACTGCCAAGCTAGTGACAAACACTTATACATACATTAATGCAATAAAATAGAAGGCGGATTAAGACAATTCTTACCTGCATGTCCAATGCTTTTTTTCAGTCAAGTAACCAGCAGTGAAATATCATGTAAAGCTTGCTCTCCCTCTGACCCAGCATTTTGAGTGTGGTTACAAGTATGATCCACGCTTAGGAGGTACACTCCTGCTGAAGGCACTATCTCCACTCCAACTCATTACTCCCCGGAAAGTCTGGTCGAGCCAGCGATGGAGATATCCCATTGAAAGTCAGGGCAGGGCAAGTTCAATCCAATGTTTCTTGGTAGCAGAAGGTTGTCTTATGAATCAGGTTTAGTAGAATGAAAGGTAATTTCACTGATACAAGCAAGATTTTGAATGGAATTAACAAGGCACATCCCAAGAAGCTGTTTCCTCAGGCTGCGGAGTCTAGAACTGAAGGGAATAGCTTTGGAATAAAGGATCTGCCATTGGAGATGTCAATGTGGAGACATTCCTTAGATGGATGGAATTCTTCACCACTTGAATACTCAAGGCTGATATTAGGACGATTTTAGACATCAAAGAATGCAAGGATAAGGCAGAAAAGTGGAAAAGACAGAGCATCAACCATGATGGAGAAATTCAAAGAGTCACATGGCAATCCTGTTCCTAAATCTTATGTTCCTAGAACCCTAAGCCTTCCAACCTGGGCTCAGGAAGGGATAGGACCTGAGGAGGAGAGGAAGAGAGAGAACGGTAGGCACTGATTCTGATCTTAGCTTGCTTATTAAGATGAATTGAGCCAATTTAGGGTCGCTAACGATTCAGCCCCTCAAAAAAATGTGTGAAACCACCACAGATTAGAGGTTCCAGCACAGAAAAATACACGGAGAAAGACAGCTTTGTGTAGTTACAGCTAGAATCCAACATGCAGCAGTGAGAAGCTTCTTCCACAAGCAAAAATACAATCAGGCTGCTGTCATTGTTGGAAGCCAGCCCTGCTGGACAGCTGCCAAGAATGTGAGGATGTGCTTGAGCACTGCTTTGGATCACGTAATAACACTGTCCTGCTTTTCCAGGCATTAGGGCTAAGAAGATGAAAACAATGAAACAGGCTGCAGGCAAGCCCTCGTCCTCATCTGGTGGAACTCTGCCTGCTCCAAGGCATCAAGAGCTTAAACCTCTCTCCCCTTGAAACATTTAGGACAATTGCCACAACACACAGCTTTCCGAGGAAAACATACACACTGATCTGCTGTGCTACAAATGTGCTTGTGGGTCCAAAACGAGGTCACACAGATGCTGTTTTAAAAGTCAGTTCACAGTATGTAGAGAATTCCAATGTGTACTTCCATTTCTAGTTGCTGCCTGTGCAAAGCAAGCTCTCAAACTTACAGCTGCCAATGCATTCCCAAGAAGAATTTTACTCCATTTGCTAGTGCTGTACTTTTCCTCACAAACCCATCCCTCCCTTCCAACCATGTCTATGTTACTTGTGATTACACAGAAGTGAATTTTTTTTTGTGGAAATGTTGGTGTTTGCATATTTGGTTACTTAAGCTTTGTGAGCTGTTGGCAAAGGCAGCGTAGTTCAAGAGGGGTCTGTTTTAGATCTGGATAGCCTGTAGGTTTGGCATGGTTCAAAAGTTCAAAGTAAATTTATTATCAAAGTGCTTATATGTCACCACATCACCCCCCGGGATTCACTTTTTGCAGGCATTCACAGGAGAACAAGGAAATACAATGGAATCAATGAAAAACTACACACAAAGTCTAACAAACAACCAATGTGCAAAAGACAAACTGTGCAAACACAAGAACAAAAAATAATCATACTGAGAACATGAGATGTAGAGTCCTTGAAAGCGAGCCCATAGGCTGTGTTCAGTGTTGAGGTGAGTGAAGTTATCCATGGTGGTTCAGGAGCCTGATGGTTGAAGGATAAATCCATTGGTGTTTCCATACTATACCATGTGTTTGACAAGTTAAAATGGGGCAGCATTGCTATCACAAAGTACGTTTCAGTGACCAGAATAGGAAAGGTGGAAGTGTGATTTTTCAACAGTCAGATGGCTTACTATCCCAGGACAACATATCTGTCTAGGTACACTACCTGAGGGTTATTGGCATCGCAAGACCCAAGGCATCAATGAGCAGATGAATTCTGATACGGAAATTATTTGCCAAGAAATGCAAGATAGTAATTTGCTTAGTGACAAACAACAGCGTTTGTGTACAAGAAGGGCCAGAGTCACCTCTACTTCCTGAGGAGACCGAGGTCCTTTGGAGTATGCAGGCCTCTCCTTCACATGTTCTGCCAGTCTGTTGTCTCCAGTACAATCTTCTGTGTGGTGGTGTGCTGGGGCAATGGCATCAACACGGGTGATGCCAACAGGCTCAATAAACTGATTAGAAAGGCTGGCTCTGTTATAGGAGTCAAACTGGACACACTGAGGCTGCGGTAGAACAAAGGACTCTACAGAAAATCCTGGCAATTCTGGACAATGTTTCTCACCCTCTGCATGACACCCTGGCTGAACAGAGGAGCATCTTTAGTAATAGACTAAGACAACTGTGCTGCACTAAAGAGCGCGATATGAGGGCATTCTTACCCTCGGCCATTAGGCTCTATAATGAGTCAACCTATAGCTGGGGAAGTGATGGCCCCCTCCTGTTAGGCTGTTTGAGGTAACTTATTTTTTATTCTTTCTTACTTCTCTTCTAATATTTGTATATTTGTATATCTGTGCACTTGTAATGCTACTATAATTTCCTTTGGGATCAATAAAGTATCTATCTACCCATCTAATAGTAATTGTATATGGGTTATTAACATGTGCAGTCAACAAGATGCTTGGCAGTAAAGGCAATTTTCTGTAGGTTGTTTAGAAATCTCATATGTACCAAGGGAGCTAGTTAAACATGATGAGAGTCTGGGACATTTAGTTTAGTTACAGACACTTTTGTTTAGATGAGCTATCAAATGGCTTACTCTTGTGAATTGTCTAGTTTTATGATATAAATAAATATGATTTTTGGTCTACTGCCCCGGTCATTCATCAACATTAGCATGTTTTTTCTTCCCTTGAGAGCTAATAAAAGTTCCAAAAACTTTCTGAGGATAAACTAATGGCAGGAAAAGAACTGAGACCACATTGATCTGCAGTAAGATCTTCTGCTTCACCAATGCCATTCATCAGATGAGGTTAATCAGAACTACGATCTGTTTTCTAAGGGACATCGAAAAGAAAACACACACAAAATAGCTGGAGGAACACAGCAGGTCAGGCAGGATCTATGATAAAGAATAAAGAATTGACATTTTAGGTTGGGTGTCAGCTGGAAACATTAGCTCTTTATTACTTTCCATAGATGCTGCCTAACCTGTTGAGTATCTCCAGCATTTTGTGCAAGTTACTCTGGATTTTCAACATCTGCCAAATCTCTTGTGGTTATATCTAAGATCCAAAGCCACCCATTCAGTATTTCACTGTTGAACCCACTGCCTAATATTCCCATGTCTTGGAATAACACACTTACTGTAAATCTTGGAAACACTCCTAGCATCTCTTAACACACAGAATACGCAATTGCTTCCTGCAGAACACAACAGGATTGTGGGAAACACTAGCATTGATGTTTTCAGCCCAGTAACACGTTGGTAACTTACTGACACAGTATGAATAATCTTCAGCACTTAGTTCAAATCGCACCTCAACAATTGAATGGGAAAAGGTGGCCCAGTATTCTCTCTGGCCAGTTTACTAGGTACCTAATGAAGTGGTTACTGAATGTACAGTATATTTGTGAACTTCTGCTGCGGTATCCCATCCACTTCAAGGTTTGACATGTTGTGCATTCAGAAATGCTCTTCTGCACACCACTGTTGTAACGTGCAGTTATTCGAGATACTGTCACCTTCCTGTCAGCTTAATCTAGTCTGGCCATTCCCCTCTGATCTATCTTGTTAGCAAAGCACTTTCATCCACAGAATTGTCACCCACTGAATGTTTTTTTGTTTTATGCACCATTCTCTGTAAACTCTAGAGATGTTGTATGTGAAAATCCCAGGAGATCAGCAGTTTCTAAAATACTCAAACCACCTCATCTGGCACCAACAATCATTCCACAGTCAAAGTCACTTAGATCACATTTCTTTCCCATTCTGATGTCTGGTCCAAACAACACAACAATTGAACCTCTTGATTATGTCAGAATGTTCTTATACATTGAGTTGCTGCCACATGATTGGCAGATTAGTTATTTGCATTGACAAGCAGGTGTACAGGTTTACCTCATAAAGTGGCCACTGAGTGTAGCCTGTCCCACCTGGACACCCAATGTTAATTAGGGAAGGCAATCTGAAGGCCTTACTCATCTTGCTTAGGTTAACTCCAATCACACCAATGTGGCCGATGCTTAACTGTCATCCAAAATAACCCTGTAAGCCACTCAAGCTAATCTTAATAAGTTCAAAGGATAATTGAGGCTGAGCAGCAAATGCCTGCTATCATTGAATTCTTGTGAATGAATTCAAGAAAAAGGCTAACAGTCATTCTTCCTTCAATTATGAGGGAAAATAGAAATGTCAATTAGGAAAGTACAAGTTTCTCAAGATTAATCAGAAGGTCACGTCTGACGGTCCTAACTCCTTGAGGAGGTGTTTAGGAAGGTCAGCAATGATGGTGTGCCTGATGTAGTTTGCTTATAAGTTCAGCAAGGCTTTTGAAAAATACCCATCTGGACAAAAAATGGACAAAAAATCCATGAAATTCAAGAGAGAGTGAGGCAAATTGGATCCAAGGTTCTGTTGAAAGAAGCAAAAGGGTCAACATTTGATTGTGTGATTAGAAGGTTGATACAAGTAGGATTTCACAGAACACGCTATTTTTGTCCCTTCCATTTATATGCATTACTACATTAACTTGCGTATAGGCCATGATGAAAGAGTTTTGCAGATGACTCAAAAATTGCGTGGCTGACAGCAAGATGCGAACATTTAGTCTATAGGAAGATACAAAGAGTCTGGCCAGTTGGGCAGATAAGTGGCAAAGGGAACTTAATCTTGTGTAATGTGACATGGATCAGTGCTGTTAAAGGGACAAGGGGTGTGGATACAGGACATAGAACAGGTGGGTTGGACCTTGATGCTAGAAAGGAGAGAGAAAAGGGCAAGGATTTTATTGAGGCTTGGGTTCAGTGAGCTATAGGCTGGTAGGGATAGCCAATGCCATAATGGAGCTGGGAATGGGGATGAGCTGGAGACCATGATCAACTCCGAGAAGATTTGAGGCAATGAATGGGGCTGCAGACATTAAGAGACAATGATCCCTTCTCCTGTTCCTTGTAGCAGATATTCCAATGCAAAAATATTCACAGAGGAAGCGACAGCTGATTAATAAAATGTAACAGTGATGTCCCATTAAATCACATGATTCAAGTTTTTAGTATAACATACATTGTGAGCAAATCATGAAGATGATAGATTGTGACCCCCTTGACCCAATGTCTGCCGCTAAGTAATTAAAATGAGCCATGCAGGTTGCTGACATGTGGGAAACAAAGCCCACTTTTGATAATGAGTTATGACAGGAAGTACAGTACCTGGTGAAATTTGCTGATCGACACAAGACAGGAAATGGACACATTTTAAAAATGCTGCAATGCTTTCTCTGCACAATTTACACTTTAAAAGCTGGTACAAGTGGGTCCAATTTCTAGACATTGGCGTCTTCAGATTCAGCAGTTAGGTAATTTTTTCGCCCGTCTCATTCCTTCATCTCTTGTCTTCCAATACCTCTGCAGCAATGTTGGAACCATTCCATCTGTAATTGTAAAGCTTGGCCTCTGGGTGATGCTATATCACTTATAGAGCTTTACCAGAGGCCAAGTTTTGCACTGATCTCTCCAAATGCTTTTTATTTTACAGGACTGGACCAAAACCTAATATTTTTGGCCATAATGGTAAAGCTACAAGCTGAATCATAACCATACAGTCAGAGAATGTAAATTCACCTAAGACTCCCAAGATCTATTGTTAGTTTGGCTGCGTGAATTTACACTTAAATTATGTTTTTTCTTGTGAATGCTGCTTACCTGATGCTATATTCCTGAGATGATGCAACTTTACACCTGTACTTACGCAGACAATAATAAATGCAACTTTGAAAAAGATGTTTGACTGCAACATTCATCTTTAACTCATAGAATATCTCTGGTCAAGAAATTATTTAAAGTGCCTAAACGACTACCACCCAGTGACTCTGATTCTGACATCTACCATCATGAAGTGCTTCAGGAGGCTGGTCATGGCACACATTGACTCCAGCCACCCAGACAACCTCAACCCATTGCAACTCACTCACCACTGCAACACATCTATGGCAGACACCATGTCCACGGTCCTACACTCAACTTTAGATTATCTGGACAGCAAAGACACTTATGTAAGACTACTGTTTCTTCACTATTGCTCTGCCTTCAATACTATAATTCCAAGCAAACTCACCACCAAATCCCAGACCGTGGAGGTCAATCCCTCCCTCTACAACTCGCTCCTTGACTTCCTGACTAACAGACTGCAATTAGTAAGGATAGGCAGCAACATCTCTGCCACGAATATTCTAAACACCGGTGCTCCACAAGGTTGTGTCCTCAACCCCCTGCTCTGCTCCCTGTACACTCATGACTGCTTGGCCAGATTCTGATCCATCTCCATCTACAAGTTTGTAGACAATACCATTGTGATAAGCTGAATCTCAAATAACGATGAATCCGAGAGCAGGAAGGAGACAGAGAGCCTCATGACATGATGTCATGACATCAACCTTTACTCAATGTGAGCAAAACAGAAGAGCTGGTCATTGACTTCAGGAAGGGCTGTTCTTGTCTACATCAATGGTGCTGAGGTTGAGAGGGTTGAGAGCTTCAAGTTCCCAGGAATAAACATACCAACAGCCTGCCCTGTTCCAACCACATAGACATCGTGCCAAGAAATATCATCTGCTTCCTCAGGAGCGAAAGAAATTTGGCATGTCCCTATCAACCTTCACCAATTTTTATTGATGCACCATAGAAAGCATCAAATCTGGATGCATAAGGGTTTAGTATGACAACTGGTCTGCATGTGACGATAAGAAACTGCAGAGTTGTGGACACAGATCAGCACATCACGAAAACTAGCCTAACCTCCATGGATTCTGTCTATACTTCTGCTGCCTCGGTAAAGCAGATAACATATTCAAAGACACCACCCAGCCCAGGCATTCTCTCTTCTCCCCCATCCATTGGGCAGAAGATACAACAGCCTAAGCGCACGTACCACCAGGCTCAAGGAAAGTTTTCACTCCACTCTTATAAGACTATTAAATCATTCCTTAGTACGATAAGTTGAACTCATGACCTCACTGTTTACCTCATCTTATTGTCTACCTGCACTGCACTTTCTCTGTAGCTGTTACACTTCATTCTGCATTGTTTTTGTGTTACCCTGTTCTACTCTGCACTGTGTAACAACCCAATCTGTACGAACAATTTGCAAGACAAGCTTTTCACTGCATCCCGGTACAGGTGACAATAATAAGCCAATGCCAATTGTAAAAGAGGGGAGTTTTATCATCTCATAAACACAAGAAAATCTGCAGATGCTGTAGATCCAGAGCAACACACACAAAATGCTGGAGGAACTCAGCAGGCCAGGCAGCATCTATGGAAATGAATAAACAGATAATTTCCATAGATGCTGCCTGACCAGCCGAATTCCTCCAGCATTTTGTGTATGTTGCTTTAAATTTTATCACCTTTCTTGATTGATTGGTTAATGGCTAAGGAAGATGGGTTATTGATCAGAGAAATTTAAAATTCCTTTTTGGATTCACAAACTTTTAAGACTTGCACTAAGCTAAGGTAATATCTGTGCTTGTCATAATGAGTTCAGAGATCAAAATATTGTAAGTCTGACATATTATTTTGTTGCCTTGACATAGAGTAGCCAATAAATGAATTTGTATGTGTTATGCTGACATAACATACAATTTCCAACAAGTGCCTTTGTAGGGATTGTCATTTTGTTTAATTTACTTTCTAGTAATAGCAGTGTTTACTGCCCATCCCTAAATGTCCTTGAGATAGTTGACAGGAAGTGAGCCACCTTCTGAACCGATGCCATCCTTCCTGTGAGAGTATTTGCACAGTGCCTTTAGGCAGGGAGCCCAAGGTTTATAGATACAGTGAAGGACTGGCAATTTATTTCCCAGTCAGAATACCATGTGACTTGGAGGGAAATCTGCATGTGATGTTGTCATGCATCTTTCGCCCCTGTGCTTTTAGCTGGTGTAAACTGTGGATCTGGGAGGTGCTGCCAGTGTAAGCTGGACTCCTCCACCACTGGCACTCAGCAAATGCAGCGGATTTTATAGATGGGGAAAATACTGCAGCCACTCTGAACTGACGCGGAGAGAATGAATCTGGGAGGTTCCAATCGAGTGGGCTGCTTTGATCCAAGGGGACATTGCTTTGTGGATCCAGACCTGGCTTGCCCACAGAAGGCAAAGGGTGGTTGTAGACGGGTCATATTCTGCATGGAGGTTGGTGACCAGTGGTGTGCCTCAGGGATCTGTTCTGGGACCCTTACTCTTCGTGATTTTTATAAATGACCTGGATGAGGAAGTGGAGGGATGGGTTAGTAAGTTTGCTGATGACACAAAGGTTGGAGGTGTTGTGGATAGTGTGGAGGGTTGTCAAAGGTTACAGCGGGACATTGATAGGATGCAAAACTGGGCTGAGAAGTGGCAGGTGGAATTCAACCCAGATAAGTGTGAAGTGGTTCATTTTGGTAGGTCAAATATGATGGCAGAATGTAGCATTAATGGTAAGACTCTTGGCAGTGTGGAGGATCAAAGTGATCTTGGGGTGCGTGTCCATAGGACACTCAAAGCTGCTGTGCAGGTTGACTCTGTGGTTAAGAAGGCATACGGTGCATTGGCCTTTATCAATCGTGGAATTGAATTTAGGAACCGAGAGGTAATGTTGCAGCTATATAGGACCCTGGTCAGACCCCACTTGGAGTACCGTACTGTGCACAGTTTTGGTCGCCTCACTACAGGAAGGATGTGGAAACCATAGAAAGGGTGCAGAGGAGATTTACAAGGATGTTTAAAAATACAAACATGAGGAAATCTGCAGACGCTGGAATTTCAAGCAACACACATAAAAGTTGCTGGTGAATGCAGAAGGCCAGGCTGCATCTCTAGGAAGAGGTACAGTCGACGTTTGGGGCCGAGACCCTTAGTCAGGACTAACTGAAAGAAGAGCTAGCCCTTGTACCTTTTCCTATAGATGCTGCCTGGCCTGCTGCGTACACCAGCAACTTTTATGTGTGTTGCTTATAAGTATGTTGCCTGGTTTGGGGAACATACCTTATGAGAATAGGTTGAATGAACTCGGCCTTTTCTCCTTGGAGCGACAGAGGATGATAGGTGACCTGATAGAGGTGTACAAGATGATGAGAGGCATTGATCGTGTAGGTAGTCAGAGGCTTTTTCCCAGGGCTGAAATGGCTAGCACGAGAGGGCATAGTTTTAAGGTGCTTGGAAGTAGGTACCGAGGAGATATCAGGGGTAAGTTTTTTTTACACAGAGAGTGGTGAGTGTGTGGAATGGGCTGCCGGTGACGGTGGTGGAGGCGGATGACAGGGTTGTTTAAGAGACTCCTGGATAGGTACATGGAGCTTAGAAAAACAGAGCGCTGTGGGTAACCCAAAGTAATTTCTAAGGTAAGGACATGTTCGGCACAGCTTTGTGGGCCAAAGGGCCTGTATTGTGCTGTAGGTTTTCTATGTTCCTATGAAACTTTTTATTTATTTAAAGACAGATCATAGTAACAGGCTCAATGAGACTGTGCTGACCAATTACACACGTGACCAATTAACCTACTAACCATATACATCCTTGTGGGAGGAAACCAGCGTATCTGGAGGAAACCCATGTGGTCTCCTTACAGACAGCGGAAGGAAGTGAACTCAGGTCGCTGGTGCTGTAATAGTGTTATGCTAATCATTATGCTACCGTGCTGGAGGACTGGAGAACTGGTTCCAGCTAAACTCTCCAATTTCAAGCACAAGATACTAGATAGTGAATTTTGCTGCAATTTCCCAACAGGGAAAATAGCAATAGAGAAAAATAAAATACAAATTGAGTTCAGAAAGGAAAGGAAGAGTTAACTCTGTGGGGAGATTATGAAGGTAAAGCTCCTTGAGATATTTTTGGGAGTTTTTTTTTAACCTAAATTCACAGGGAAAATCCAAAAATACCATCTAATGTGAATGAAATTTGAATTATCTGATCAATATGAATAATGACTCATGTGTTTTTCCTGATCCTTTGATGCAAATGTCCTTTTAATAAATGATCACACAAGAAATTCTTAATTACACCTTTACAAGTGTCCACATGCATACATAATTCCTATGTTTGCATACATTTTATGTAAAGGTTTCCATTGGCAATGTCCATATGCACATTTAGTCATAGCAAACAACAGCACAGAAACAGGCCCTTCAGCCCATCTAGTCCATGCTGATCTGTTTTTTCTGTCTAGCCCCACCTACCTGCTCCAGCACCATTGCCCTCCATGCCTCTCCCATCCAAGTACTTATCCAAATTTTTCTTAAGTGTTACAGTCGAACCCACATCCACCACTTCCGCTGGCAGCTCGTTCCACTCTCTCACCACCTTCTGAGTGAAGAAGTTCCCCTTCAGGTTCCCCTTAAATATTTCACCCTTATTCTATAACCTCCAGCTCCAGTCTCACCCAACCTCACAGGAAAAATCCTGTGTGTATTTACCCTATCTATACCTCTCATAATTTTGCATACCTTTAGATCTCCCCTCATTCTCCTGAGCTTCAGGGATAAAGTCCTAACAGATTTAACATTTCCCTATAACTCAGGTGTTCCAGTCCTGGCAATAATGAGCATTTCTTAGACTAATACAAATATTTAATTAACATGCAGTCCCCAACACCCTCCTGTGGTTAGAGTAGTGTCACCTCTGTAATTATGGCAGGATAATTTACTAGGCTGATTTTTATTACAATTATGGATAATGCAATTTGTAGGGGAAATACTGTATATACAAGAGATAGAACACTTAACTTTCAAAATGTAAACAAAATTACCTACTTACTCTTTACTTCTGTCTTTTCATCTCATTTCAGAATCAGAACTAGAGTGGAATCAAGCCAGTCTTGATTTTAAGGGACACACATAAAAATTGCTGGTGAACGCAGCAGGCCAGGCACATCTATAGGAAGAGGTACAGTCGTTTCGGGCCGGGACGCTGTCCTGACGATGCTGCCTGGCCTGCTGCGTTCACCAGCAATTTTTATGTGTGTTGCTTGAAATTCCAGCATCTGAAGATTTCCTCGTGTTTGATTTTAAGGGACTGCTTAAGGAAAAGATAACTGGCATATACTATGATAAATAAAAGATATGCACACTCTGTGAATACACATCTATGTACATGAGTACATATCAGAATTAGAAGCTGATTTATTATTACTGACGTACATCGTGAAATTTGTTGTTTTGTGGCAGTACAGTGCAAGAGATAAAAATTACTGCAAGTTACATAAAGAAATAAATAGTGCAAAAGATGAATAATGAGGTCATGTTCATGGACCTTTCGGAAATATGATGGAGGAAGAAGCTATTCTTAAATTGTTGAGTGTGGGTTTTTTATACTACCTCCCCGATGGTAGTAATGTGAAGAAGGAATGTCCTGGATGGTGAGGGTCATTAAAGAGGGATACTGCCTTCTTGAGGCACCGCCTCTTGAAGATGCTCTCAATAGCAGGGAGGGTTGTACCGATGCGTGTGTGTGTGCTTGTGTTTATAAACTCAGTTAAAAGTTTGTGAGCACACTAGAAGATTTTCAGAATGAATAGGAAAGCAGGCCAATACGGTTAAGGTCCAAAGGTAGGTCACCACATTGAACTTGCTCTTAGTTAAGGGAAGAACATTGATCGCAATGGTTCTTCATGGTGTGAGAAGCCATTGACAATATGAATACAAAAGCCAAAAAAGCTGCAGATGCTGAAAATTCGACAGAAGCTAAAAGTGCTGAAGATACTCGGCAGGTCTGGCAAATTGATAATCTGTCATGAGATGGAATGCTCATCGATCTGAAACGATTACTCTGTTTCTCCCTTCATACAGGCTGCCTGCCCTGCTGAGCATTCCCAGCATTTCTGCTTTTCAGAGACAGATAAGCTACATTATTCAGTTTAAGATGATGTGAGGACAAAGCTGTAAAATTGCAGTGAGACCAGAACTCTAAAGAAATTTTAGCTGATGAGTGGAGTAAAGTTTAGGAAAGCGCCCGATAAATGAAGTGCATTGATATCTGACTAAGAAACCAGGAAGGAAGGAAAGCCATAAACTTTGTCTTCTTTTCAAGAATCTGGTTAGCATGCCATTTATAGCTTATGTCCTTCTGCAGCCACCTGGATGCCAGTGCATAGCACTCAATCACTGAAGCTATTACAATAAATTTTCATTGGCATCCCTTCGGAAGTTATTTTGGAGTGTTCACTTTGTTAAGGCTAATTTAACTCTTTGGTTACTCATCTCCCTGAGGAGGTAAAATATGTTGAACTCATTATGGACTATGTTTTGTTGTTGAAAGGAATCCTGTACCTAACACTAGAATCACATTAAGATGGGTGAACCTTATTTAAGCTGTCCATTGAAAACTCTGTAAATGCAGAAAGCTCCCTTCGTCTTAGCTTAATATTTATAAGTCAAAGTCAAGTTTATTGTCATTTGCAAAGGTGCCATAAAAAACTTACAGCAGCATCACTGGGACATAGTATCAGATGCACAATATTCACCTAAACTAACATAAATTATACAAAATATATAAAAATACAAGGGGTAATTTTGGGACATGTCACTCTGTGGCTTTGTCCCCAAATGACTGACACACTACGGTGAGTGACTATTTAATTTCCAAGTCTGTCCTCTCACCATGCAGAGCTCCATGCTAGAAACACATTACCCTGATATTAGTACAGTCTAATAGATAGATACTTTATTGATCCCAAAGGAAATTACTGTGTCACAGTAGCATTAGAAGTGCACAGATATACAAATATACAAATTATTAGAAGAACAAAAGAACAAAAAATAAGCTACCTCAAAAAGTCTAACAGGAGGGAGTCATCACTTCCCTGGCTATAGGTTGACTCATTATAGAGCCTAATGGCTGAGGGTAAGAATGACCTCATATAACGCTCTTTGGAGCAGCACTGTTGTCTTTTCTATTACTGAAAGTACTCTGCTGTTCAGCCAAGGTGGCATGCAGAGGGTGAGAGACATTGTCCAGAATTGCCAGGATATTTCGTAGGGCCCTTTGCTCTACCACAGCCTCAGGAAGTAGAGGTGACTCTGGCCCTTCTTGTACACGGCCTCTGTGTTGATGCTTCACTCAAGTCTGTCATCCGGGTGCACTCCCAGGTACTTGTAGGTCCTCACCACATCCACGTCCTCACCATCAATAGTAACAGGGAGCAGTGCAGGGTTAATCTTCCTAAAGTCCATCACTATCTCCTTTGATTTACTGATGTTGAGCTGCAGGCAATTCAGCTTGCACCATTTGACAAAGTCCTCCACCTGGCTCTGTATTCATCCTCCCATCCTCCCTTTATACACCCAACGATTGCCAAGTCATCAGAGAATTTCTGCAGATGACATGACTCAGTGTTTTATCTGAAGTCTGAGGTACACAGGATAAACTGGAAGGGAGCCAATACAGTCCCCTGTGGGGTCCCAGTGCTGCTTATAGCCATGTCTGACACACAGCTCCGAAGCCGCACAAACTGTGGTCTGCCAGTCAGGTACTCCATTATCCAGGATACAATGGAAGTGCCAACCTGCATTGAACGGAGCTTCTCCCCAAGCAATGAGGGCCGTATGGTATTGAAGGCACTTGAGAAATCAAAGAACATGATCATCACAGTGCTGCCCTGCTTATCCAAATGGGAGTAGGCTCTGTTCAGCAGGTAGATGATAGCATTGTCGACTTCAACGTGCTCCGGGTGGGCAAACTGCAGATCGAGCTGATCTGACCTGGGGTCGGAGGTGAGTCAGGACCAGCCTCTCTAGGGTCTTCATGATCTGTGAGGTCAGAGCCACTGGACTGTAGTTACTCAAGACTTTCAGTTGGCCCTTCTTGGGTACTGGGACCATACATGATGTTTTCCACACAGTCAGAACCCTTTCCAGGCTGAGATTCAGATTGAAAATGTACTGGAGAACTCCACACAGCTGCTCAACACACTCCTTCAGGACCTTGGGGTTCACACCATCCGGTCCCAATGCTTTGCCATGTCTGAGTTTCCCCACACCCCTTCTCACCTGCTCAGTAGTGAAGGTGAGTCCATGATGACTGGGCAGTTGGTGGTACGTGGGGCTGGGGGAGGTGAGGATCGGGATGACAGCAGTTGGTACGTGGGGGTGTGGATGGTAGGTTCAGGGCAAGGAGGGGATGTAGACAGTGGTAGCCTGTGTTGTTCATCCACGTGTTGAACTGGAGGAGGGAGGAGGGGAGGCACTGGTGCTAAGGGAACATTGAATGCCTCGGCACCTGGGCTGGTGAGCCTTGATTACCAATGCAACACAAGCAGAACTCTGACTTCGACAGTACTGCATAGTCACTTGCAATTACACTATGAGGTGTTTTTTTTATTGTATTATTCACCTTGTGATGTTTGAGCAGGGACTTTACGTGTTCCTTTTTAGTCTCCAGGTCCAGGGATCTAAGAGACAGACTTAGTTGAAGGAGCTTGAAGTTTTAATAGTGTCAGTAGGGGTGAAATTTCTCTACCCAAGTTTTGCAAAAGAGAAATCAGGTTCATAGTGGGAAGAAAGTTCAAAGTTCAAAGTACATTAATTATCAAAGTATGTATACATTATACAACCCTGAGGTTTGTCTCCTCACAGGCAGCCACAAAACAAAGAAACCCAAAAGAATGCAAAGAAAAGGCCATCAAACACCCAGTGTGTAGAGAGAAAAAAAATTGTGCAAACAATAAAAGTAAGGAAATAGCATTCAGAACAAAAGTGTGTCCATAGACATGGAGCCCAGAGCAGCTGCAGCAGGCCACGACCTCAACCTTGGGTTGCGCAGAACTACTGTATGTTAAACAGCAGTCCTGTACAAAGGTAGATATCATACGCTGAGTGAATATTCGTTATGTCTGTGAACACTTTTTATGTCTTTGCACTGTACTTCTGCCACAAACAACAAATATCATGTCATATGCCAGTGATACTAAGTGGCCAATCTTCAGTCCATGCTAGTATCTTTCCTGTAATACCATGGGCTCTTATCTTGTTTAGCTGAACATGAGGCTGCTAAAAAGGGTGTCCTAAGATGCGGGGAGAAGGCAGGAGAATGGTGTTGAGAGGAAAAATAAATCAGCATGATCGAATGTCAGAGTGGACTCCTTAGGCTGAATGGCCTAATTCTGCTTCTATGTATTATGGTTTTATAATAAACCTGATTCTGGTATTATTTCATTTGTTTAAATGTGGAAAATAATGTCTCACAGTTTTTCTCTGATTTTCAAGAAACTCACCTGAAAGCCTTTGAAAGAAAAGCATTTCTCTGTAATGCATGTACCAAATCTCAGCAATTTACACTCCCTCAGTGTTCACCCCACATTAGTCTCTCACATCACTGCACGTCCAATCACCTTGAGACTCGGTTTAGAAATTTTTAAGACACTAAAAAAAAATAACTCATCCTAATTGGTCAAATTCATAGATAACCATTGCTGCATTGAAAATAGATGAGTAACATAATCTGTGTTCTTAAATGCATCTGTGGGAAACAGACTTAAAGGGAAATTAATTTATGACTTTGAAAAGAAGTATATAAACAGATATGTAGGTAATAGAGAGTACCCCGGTGGCTGTGCCCCTTAACAATAGGTACTCCTGTTTGAGTACTGTTGGGGGAAGACAGCTTACCCGGGGGAAGCGACAGTGGCCGTGCCTCCGGCACAGAGTCTGGCCCTGTAGCTCAGAAGGGTAGGGAAAGGAAGAGGAGGGCAGTTGTAATACGGGACTCGATAGTAAGGGGTCAGATAGGCGATTCTGTGGACGCAGTCCAGAGACCTGGATGGTAGTTTGCCTCCCTGGTGCCAGGGTCCAGGATATCTCTGATCGTGTCCAAGATATCCTGAAGTGGGAGGGTGAGGAGCCAGAGGTCGTGGTACATATAGGTACCAAAGACATAGGTAGGAAAAGGGATGAGGTCCTGAAAGGAGAATATAGGGAGCTAGGAAGGGAGTTGAGAAAAAGGACCGCAAAGGTAGTAATCTCGGGATTACTGCCTGTGCCACGCGACAGTGAGAGTAGGAATGCGATGAGGTGGAGGATAAATGCGTGGCTGAGGGATTGGAGCAGGAGGCAGGGATTCAAGTTTTTGGATCATTGGGACCTCTTTTGGCGCAGGCGTGACCTGTACAAAAAGGACGGGTTGCACTTGAATCCTAGGGGGACCAATATCCTGGCAGGGAGATTAGCGAGGGCTACTGAGGTGACTTTAAACTAGAATGGTTGGGGGGTGGGAATCAAATTAAAGAGGCTAGGCGAGAGGAGGTTAGTTCACTACAGGGGGATGGGAACCAGTGCAGAGAGACAGAGGGGGTGTAAAGTGAGGGTAGAAGCAAAAAGTAGTAAGGAGAAAAGTAAAAGTGGCAGGCCGACAAATCCAGGGCAAGCATCAAAAAGGGCCACTTTTCAACATAATTGTATAAGGGCTAAGAGAGTTGTAAAAGAGCGCCTGAAGACTTTGTGTGTCAATGCAAGGAGCATTCGTAACAAGGTGGATGAATTGAAAGTGCAGATTGTTATTAATGACTATGATATAGTTGGGATCACAGAGACATGGCTCCAGGCTGACCAGGGATGGGAGCTCAACGTTCAGGGATATTCAATATTCAAGAGGGATAGACATGAAAGAAAAGGAGGTGGGGTGGCATTGCTGGTTAAAGAGGAGATTAACGCAATAGAAAGGAAGGACATAAGCCGGGAAGATGTGGAATCGATATGGGTAGAGCTGCATAACACTAAGGGGCAGAAGACGCTGGTGGGAGTTGTGTACAGGCCACCTAACAGTAGTAGTGAGGTCGGGGATGGTATTAAACAGGAAATTAGAAATGTGTGCAATAAAGGAACAGCAGTTATAATGGGTGACTTCAATCTGCATGTAGATTGGGTGAACCAAATTGGTAAAGGTGCTGAGGAAGAGGATTTCTTGGAATGTATGCGGGATGGTTTTTTGAACCAACATGTCGAGGAACCAACTAGAGAGCAGGCTATTCTAGACTGGGTTTTGAGCAATGAGGAAGGGTTAATTAGCAATCTTGTCGTGAGAGGCCCCTTGGGTAAGAGTGACCATAATATGGTGGAATTCTTCATTAAGATGGAGAGTGACATAGTTAATTCAGAAACAAAGGTTCTGAACTTAAAGAGGGGTAACTTTGAAGGTATGAGACATGAATTAGCTAAGATAGACTGGCAAATGACACTTAAAGGATTGACGGTGGATATGCAATGGCAAGCATTTAAAAATTGCATGGATGAACTACAACAATTGTTCATCCCAGTTTGGCAAAAGAATAAATCAAGGAAGGTAGTGCACCCGTGGCTGACAAGAGCAATTAGGGATAGTATCAATTCCAAAGAAGAAGCATACCAATTAGCCAGAAAAAGTGGCTCACCTGAGGACTGGGAGAAATTCAGAGTTCAGCAGAGGAGGACAAAGGGCTTAATTAGGAAGGGGAAAAATGATTATGAGAGAAAACTGGCAGGGAACATAAAAACTGACTGTAAAAGCTTTTATAGATATGTAAAAAGGAAAAGACTGGTAAAGACAAATGTAGGTCCCCTACAGACAGAAACAGGTGAATTGATTATGGGGAGCAAGGACATGGCAGACCAATTGAATAATTACTTTGGTTCTGTCTTCACTAAGGAGGACATAAATAATCTTCCAGAAATAGTAGGGGACAGAGGGTCCAGTGAGATGGAGGAACTGAGCGAAATACATGTTAGTAGGGAAGTGGTGTTAGGTAAATTGAAGGGATTAAAGGCAGATAAATCCCCAGGGCCAGATGGTCTGCATCCCAGAGTGCTTAAGGAAGTAGCCCAAGAAATAGTGGATGCATTAGTGATAATTTTTCAAAACTCGTTAGATTCTGGACTAGTTCCTGAGGATTGGAGGGTGGCTAATGTAACCCCACTTTTTAAAAAAGGAGGGAGAGAGAAACGGGGGAATTATAGACCGGTTAGCCTAACGTCGGTGGTGGGGAAACTGCTGGAGTCAGTTATCAAAGATGTGATAACAGCACATTTGGAAAGCGGTGAAATCATCGGACAAAGTCAGCATGGACTTGTGAAAGGAAAATCATGTCTGACGAATCTCAGAATTTTTTGAGGATGTAACTAGTAGAGTGGATAGGGGAGAACCAGTGGATGTGGTATATTTGGATTTTCAAAAGGCTTTTGACAAGGTCCCACACAGGAGATTAGTGTGCAAACTTAAAGCACACGGTATTGGGGGTAAGGTATTGATGTGGATAGAGAATTGGTTAGCAGACAGGAAGCAAAGAGTGGGAATAAACGAGACCTTTTCAGAATGGCAGGCAGTGACTAGTGGGGTACCGCAAGGCTCAGTGCTGGGACCCCAGTTGTTTACAATATATATTAATGACTTGGATGAGGGAATTAAATGCAGCATCTCCAAGTTTGCGGATGACACGAAGCTGGGCAGCAGTGTTAGCTGTGGGGAGGATGCAGGGTGACTTGGATAGGTTGGGTGAGTGGGCAAATTCATGGCAGATGCAATTTAATGTGGATAAATGTGAAGTTATCCACTTTGGTGGCAAAAATAGGAAAACAGATTATTATCTGAATGGTGGCCGATTAGGAAAAGGGGAGGTGCAACGAGACCTGGGTGTCATTATACACCAGTCATTGAAAGTAGGCATGCAGGTACAGCAGGCGGTGAAAAAAGCGAATGGTATGCTGGCATTTATAGCGAGAGGATTCGAGTACAGGAGCAGGGAGGTACTACTGCAGTTGTACAAGGCCTTGGTGAGACCACACCTGGAGTATTGTGTGCAGTTTTGGTCCCCTAATCTGAGGAAAGACATCCTTGCCATAGAGAGAGTACAAAGAAGGTTCACCAGATTGATTCCTGGAATGGCAGGACTTTCATATGAAGAAAGACTGGATGAACTAGGCTTGTACTCGTTGGAATTTAGAAGATTGAGGGGGGATCTGATTGAAACGTATAAAATCCTAAAGGGATTGGACAGGCTAGATGCAGGAAGATTGTTCCCGATGTTGGGGAAGTCCAGAACGAGGGGTCACAGTTTGAGGATAAAGGCGAAGCCTTTTAGGACTGAGATTAGGAAAAACTTCTTCACACAGAGAGTGGTGAATCTGTGGAATTCTCTGCCACAGGAAACAGTTGAGGCCAGTTCATTGGCTATATTTAAGAGGGAGTTAGATATGGCCCTTGTGGCTAGGGGGATCAGAGGGTATGGAGGGAAGGCTGGTGCAGAGTTCTGAGTTGGATGATCAGCCATGATCATAATAAATGGCGGTGCAGGCTCGAAGGGCCGAATGGCCTACTCCTGCACCTATTTTCTATGTTTTCTATGTGGAAAAACACCCAGGGCAGACATCTCCAGTTGAAGAAAAGGCCTTTTTATAGTAAATTTACAGTCAGTGAAACAACTGAAATGTACTCTCTATTGTAATGCAGAGGTCAATATATATGTGACGTGATTATAAGCAAAATGCACAAAATGCGGGATGAACTCAGCAAGTCAGGCAGCATCTTTGGAGGGGAATAAACGGTCAATGTTTTGGGCCAGGACCCTTCAACAGGACTGGAAAGGAAGGTGGGGGGGGGGGAGGGGAGGGGAAGGAGTACAATTTGGCAGGTGATAAATGGGACTAGGTGAAGGGGCGGGTGGGGGTGGGTGAGGGAAGGGAGATAAAATAAGAAGCTGGAAGGTGATAGGTAGAAGAGGTAAAGGGTTGAAGAAGAAGAAATCTAATAGAAGAGGAGAGTGAAGATGGACAAAAGGGAAGAAGGATGGGAACCAGGAGGTGATGGGCAGGTGTGTATAAAAGAAGGGAAGACAGAATGGAAAAAGTGAGATGGAGGGAAGGGGGAAAATCACCGGAGTTAAGAGAAATTGATGTTCATGCCATCAGGTTTGAAGTTATAATGTGATTGTAAGCACTTAATGGCAGCAGAAGGAAGAATTTTGGCCAGGTTATTGGAAAGAATCTTCAGTAAATTAATGCCTGGAAGAATTTTAAAGCTAAATGGAGCCTCTCTCTTTTATACTTTATCCAAGGGATGGTACACTAGACAGGTGCATTGGAAAACTAACCTCGTCTATGCGCCAGGGTGAGGCTTCAAACCACATTTCGACTGAGAGATGTGAATTGTACCAGGAAGCTACAAATGAGTTAGGTCAATTGTTCCCTTCTTATAACGTATTCCTAACGATTCCAAGTTCAATGTTTCCAAATGTGACTAGGCTCAGAAATGACTGTTTTTATGCCTGTTTATAATTGTTGTAATCACTTATATACATGCAATTGTTCAGTAAATTTTCTCATAATTGTAGCACAGCTGATCCTGTATTTGCGAGAAGCTTCTCAGTTTTTCTGCAGCAGGTGTCACACCAGTTGAATCTGGCTATTTTATAGGTTAATTGTTAACACACGAAGATGCTGTCATTTCTAGTCTGAGTATGAGGTGACCATAACTTCTTTTCCTTTGTCCTTTCTCTCATTGTTTGCCTTTTGTTCTTGTAATACAATGGCTGTAACCACCAATGTTAATGCCTTATTCTTGACTTCTAAAGAACCTCTGGATCAATATCAGATCCAACAGTGATGCAAAAATTACACTGTTGCCTCATAGCTTGAGAAATCTGGGTTCGGTGATGATCCAGGAACTGTCAATGGAGAGCTTGCACATACTCCCCTTGACAGTTCTGGTTTCCACTAGGTGCTTCAGTTTACTCCCCACACCCCAACGATATGTTGATAGGTTAACAAGCTACTGTAAATGACCTCTCAGCATAAGTAAGCGCCAAGGGACTTGATGGGCATGTTGCAGGATTACAGGGAAACAAGGAAAGTGTGCTTTTGGGAGCTGGATTAAACTTGATGGCTTCTGACTGTGTCATAATGAAGTGGCAACTCCTTTGTTACTGTAATTCAGGGTTTAAGCTCTGTTAAAATTGCAGAACACTAGTGCAAATAAATCTTTAACAAGGCTGTTAGATGATGAACAGAAAACATGCTACACTTCCTTTCAAAAGACAGTTCCTACATTGGCAGGTGATCTGACAGCTTGTGAATAAACTTACTGGTTTACAGGAGTGTCAATTGAACTTTGGAACAAAAACCCAAACCCAACACACTGGGACACAGCACACTGCCTTTTCACTTTAGGCAGTCTCATTTGAACCACTTCCAAAAACCTTTTCAGACAATATCCTGCCTTCTTTGGATGTAAATTCAAATTCAATTCACGCTAATCGGAAGATCTTTCACTGCTTTAGACTGTACTAAGCCTGGGTGCAAATGAAGTTCAGATAGATGAAATAAGGTTCTCCTCTCCCTGATGGGGGAATGAATGAGTTGCTTGTTGGAACACACTGATAGCTTAATTCTTGGAATGAGGATTCTAATAGAGCCAAAAGCAAATATGATGAATGCTGTTTCTCAATGACGACAGTTCAGTGCTATCGAAAGAAGTAGTGTATTATAAAATGTGTATTCTAAAATGTGCAGTAGGGCATTATAAAATGTTTGAAATTAAGCCAAGGGACTGGGTAAAATGGAAACAAACACTGAAATTAAGGTTTAAGATGGACGAACATTTAGCTTGGTTGTTGTAAACCTTTGCTCCATTTTAAAATAGACAGTTTAGTGGCTCCATACTTGATGCAGAAACTCAAAAATATTGTGGTCATAAAATTTTCTCTGAAATTTCAGAAATTTTGAGCTGCAATTAGTACAAATATGGATTGATGAGCAGGTGAGTGAATCGGGAGCACATTTGGCCTCTATTTCATTTCTGATGCTCCTGATCAGGAACAGTGACCTGCAATTCTTGCAGCCTGTCACAACCATAAACTTCAGATGAACAAACAACAAGGAAGGGAAGGTAAACGAGGGTCCATTGTGTTGTGTGCAGCTCAATCCACTCAATTACCAGTGGTGTAAATCAGGTCTGTAAAGGGTACAGTTAGCCGGCAACTTGTTACCTTCACTTTATATATTCATTGATGTCAACTTCCCATTGGGGGAGTCAGCTAAGAAGATCTCTGCTTGGTTACTCCTTTGCAGAATCTTTAACAACAGACCTATCATTAATGGGAATAGCCTCCATTTACCCCATCCAGACTCCTTACAACTCTAATATCATCTCAATTATTCTTACTCTAAAATGCAGCCCCTCCAGTCTCCCCTTATAACTGAAATGCCTTCAGTTTGCTGCCGTTACAGAAAATTTAATGGTATTACTCAAGCTCAATTTGCATCTACCAGTTCGAGACTATGTCCTTTTATGTTACTTTTATGTTTAGTCTGAAGTAAGTTTCCGAACTGGAAGACACAAACTGTCTTATGAACTTGACACTATTTGACACACTTTACATTCCCTCTCCCATAAGGCAGAAGATACAAAAGCATGTCAGCACATACAACCATGGTCAAGAACAACTTCTATTCTGCTGTACAGCATTAGACTCTCATACGCTACAAAGTGAACTCTAGATCTCCCAACTTAGCCTGATGTGGCCCTTGCACTTTATTTATATAGCAGCACTGCACTTACTCTGTAACTGTAACACTATCTTCTATATTCTGTATTTCTTTTTAACTACCTTGACATACTTACATACAGAATGATCTGTCTGAATGGCACACAAAATAAGCTTTTCGGTGTATTGATGAACCAAATCCAATAGCAGTACCAATACAAGTTCTTGCTCTCATTCTTATAGAATGGCAGTTTCATATCACGGCACATTTAATTATAATACTTAAATAGAAAAATAGTACAATTCTTCACAGTTGAAGTTCTGTGATGCTTCCAACATCTCAGCTGGTTAATGCAACACTAGCTGAAGTCAGGGAGTTCCTAAGGTTGGAGATACTCTCTGCTAGTCAGTTGCAGCCACGGAAGTGGTATAACTTGCTTCTTGAGATGTGACAGATGCTTTACATGGTTGAACAGCCAGTCAGTATTTACTATTTAGAGTCAGAGTTACAGAGTTGCACAGTATCTAAAAAGGCCATGTTTACCAAGGTATACAATAAGTGGCCACTTCATTAGGTAAAAGAGTGGAATCTGGCGTGGTCTTCTGAGGCTGTAGCCCATCCACTTCAAGATAAGATGTGTTGTGCATTCAGAGTAACACTGTTGTAATGCATGTTTATTTGAGTTACTGTCACCTTCCTGTCAGCTTGAACCAGTCTGACCATTCTCCTCTGACCTCTCTCTTAAGAGGGCATTTTCGCCCATAGAACTGCCACTCATTAGATGTTTTTTTTTAAATTTTTCACACCGTTCGCTATAAACTCTAGAGAGCTTTGTGCATGAAAATCCCAATAGATCAGCAGTTTCTGAGATACTCAAATCACCCCATCTGGCACCAACAATCATTCCATGTTCAAAATCAACTAGATCACATTTCTTCCCCATTCTGATGTTTGATCTGAACAACAAATGAACCTCTTGACCATGTCTACATGCTTTTATGCATTGAGTTGCTGCCACATGATTGGCTGATTAGATATTTGTGTTAATAAGGTGTTCAGGTGTGCATCAAAGTGCCCATTGAGTGCACATATATTCAAGCTAATGCCATTTCTCATCACGAGGCCCATATCCGGCTAAACCTTTCCAGATGTGTAAGTCCTATGCCGAAGAATCTTCTCCAATAATTTCCCTACCACTGATGTAAGGTTCACTGGGCAATAATTTCCTGGTTAGTCCCTACTGCCCTTCCTAAACAAAGAAACAACAAACGGAGGAAATGCTGCACAAGATTTGAGATTTTGTGTTACAGGAAGATCAGCATTTTCATCATTGTTTTGACAATGGCATGATTCAGTCTTGAATGTTTATATTACAGGAGTGATTGCAAACACCATCATGTGAAGATTGCATGAAGGCACTCTCTATTTACCAGGGCTTTTTTAAAAATATGTGAGACATTAATAGTAAAAACGTGATGCCTGTGATTCTGCAGTGTCTCATCAATACATATTGCACAAGTTTAGCATCACAAGCACACTTATGTGTTCCAACTCTAAACCTGGTAACCCTCTACCTCATGTGACCTTCTAATATCATGCAGCTACTTCTCAAAATAAAACTGAACAGCAGCCATGTGGAAGCTGATGCTGTGTCTTTTGAAATGAAGGGCAGCATGTGGAGAGGAGAAAATGGGAGGGAGGGAATGATCCCAGGTCAATCTCTGGGACCCAAGTGGCAGCCCATTTAGCTGCAGCACCTCACCCTAAGAGTCCCCACTCAGGAATTACTGCTGACAATAATGAATGCTTATTATATTTGTGTTATGTTTTTGTCTTCCATAATGAATGGAAATGTCAAAACTTCTCTGTTGTACATTGTGAGTAGAGATGGGCTGGAAATTTACAAACGTGCTTCCCAGTGAAAAACTTTACCTGGCAAAAGCGTGCATCAGAAAATCAGCCATTCCTTGTGACTGGATTTTAGATCTCCAATCTTCAATCATACCCACAATTGTTTGTGCTTCTACTGGGCAGAGTAGGTAATGACCCAATATTTCTCTTTAGAACAAAAAACACTTAGAGATTTCATTAAGGTGTTCATAATGGTCACACATTGCAAGAAAAATTGTAACCAACGAACACAGATTTAAAATGAAGGTGGCAGAACCAGATTAACAAGGAATTCCTCTTTACTTGGGGGGTTGTTCTAGAAAACACTACCAAGAAATAAATTAGATTCAATGGGAACTTTCAAAAAGGAATTTGAAAAGTTCCTGAAAGAGAAGAGAGTGATGTTTCCTGTAGGGGGAAGTCTAGGACCAGAGGACACAGCCTCAGAATTAGGATGTCTCTTTAGAACAGAGATGAGGAGGAATATCTTTAGCCAGAGGGTGGCAAATCTGTGGAATCCATTGCCACACATGGCTTTGAAGGCCAAGGTTGATAGATTCTTGATTAATAAAGGAGTCAAAGGTTATGGGGAGAACGCAGAAGAGTGCAGTTAAGAGGGAAAGTAAATCAGCTATGATTGAATGATCAAGCAGACTCAATGGCCCAAATGGTCCAATTCTGCTCCTATATTTTATGGTATTATAATCTAAATAACCGTAGGACTGCAGGGAAAGAGCAAGATAATGGGATCCCTTAGATGGCTCTTTAGACAGTGCACCAGGATCAAAGTCAACTTGTTTTGACTCAGGTTTTTTTTGGTTTCTGAGGTGGTTGATGAGACAAATATGTGAATCAGATTCTTCAACAGATAGGGCAGAGGGTGCCCAATGAAGTAGGTGGGCAGGCAGTTTGTGAAGAAGTGCACTCTTTCAGTCATTCATATTGGGCTTTCATCTGCTCACAATCCATGGACACCAGGTCCTCAAAGCCCTTTATTTGGTCGAAAGGGTCATCAACAATGATTTCCAAGGGTCAGTGGAGATGTTCCATTTTCCATAAAGGTTTTGAGAATGTCCTTGAATTCTTTTTTTCTCTGTTGGTCTAGTAATCTCACCACCTGCAAAAGTTCAAAAAAGACTATCCATGTCAGAAGTCTGGTGTTATACATAGAAATGGTGTGGCCTGTCCAATGAAACTGATTGAGTGTAGCTAAGGCTGCAAAGGCTGCAATACTGCAACATTGGCCTATATCTCAATGATTTTGATGACGAAAGCTGCAGATAATCCAAAGATAGGTGGAGAGGCAGGTAGTGATGAAGAAGCAGAGAGGCTGCAGAAGGACTTAGATTAGGAAAATGGGCAAAATGGTAGCAGATGGAATACACTGTCGGTAAGTGTATGATCATGCACTTTGGTAACAGGAATAAAAGACTAGACTATTTTCTAAACAGGGAGAAAGTTCAAAAATCAGAGGTGCAAAGTGATTTGGGAGTCCTCGTGCAGGATTCCCTAAATGTTAATTTACAGATTGAATTGGTAGTGAGGAAGGTAAATGGAATGTTAACATCCATTTCAAGAGGACTAGAATATAAAAGCAAGTATGTAATGCTGAGGCTGCATAAGGTACTGGTGAGGCCTCGCTTGGAGTATTGTGAGCAGTTTTGGGCCCCTTATTTAAGAAAGGATGTGCTGATATTGGAGAGGGTTAAAAGGAGGTTCACAAATACGATTCCAGGAATGAAAGGGTTATCATGAGCAGTGATTGAAGGCTCTGGGCCTGTACTCACAGGAATTTAGAAGAATGGGGGGGGTGGGAGCTCATGTGAAGATGTTTCCTTTGGTGGTGGAGTCTAAGACCAGAGGGAACAGCCTCAAAACAGAGGAATGCCAATTTAGAACAGAGATGAGGAGGAATTTCTTTAGTCAGAGGGTGGTAAATCTGTGGAATTCATTGCCACAGACGGTTGTGGAGGCCAGGTCACTGGGTGTATTTAAGGTGCAGATTGATAGGTTCTTGATTAGTCAGGGTGTGAAAGGTTATGGGAAGAAGGCAAGAGAATGAGGGGGTTAAGAGGGAAATAGATCAGCCATGATGAAAGCAGAATGGATGGGCCAAGTGGCCTAATTCTGATCCTATGTCTTACAGTAAGAGAGCATGGATGTTTGGATCTATTGGATGTAAAGGAGCTGTTGCTGGTGGTACCTTTCCTGTGCCTTGAGGTGCCTGCTTTTGTTAGTCCAAGCTTCAGATGGGGCAGCACAGTAGCATAGTGGTTGGCATAATGATTTGCATTGCCAACTGTACTATCGGGGTTCAATTCCCGCTGCTGTCTGTAGAAGTTTGTTTGTTATCCCCGTGAGCGTGTGGATTTCCTGGGTGCTCCAGTTTCCTCCTACATATGGATTAAGGTTAGTAAGTTGTGGGTGTGCTATGTTGGAGCCAGAACCATGGCGACAGTTGCGGCTGCCCGTGCCCCCCCACCCCAAGCACATCTTGGACTATGTTGGCCATTGATGCAAACAATGCATTTCACTGTATTCTTGATGTTTCAATCTACATGTGATAAATAAAGCTAATCTTCAAAGAAGGATACGCGAGAGCAGGGATCTACCTGCTAGACCATGAGTTTTGTGCTAGGACATAATTTAAAGATGATTGGAGGGAAGTGCAGGAGGAACGTCAGAGGCAGGACTTTTTTTTAGGTGTGTGGAACAAACTACCAAGAATGGCGGTAGAGGCAGATTCATTAAGGACGTTTAAGAAACTCTTGGATAGGCACATGGATGAAAGAAAAATGGAAGGCTATGTGGGAGGGAAAGATTAGATTGATCTTAGAGTTGGTTAAAAGATTGCAATGCCATTGTGGGCTGAAGGGCCTGTAACGTGCTGTAATGTTCTACAGAAATACTGATAGCTCCCAAGGCATTGTTGGTTTTCAATTGGGATATGGCTCTCTCAGCTTTTCATTGAATAACACAAACAGGAGTGTTTCAAAATGTTGGTGCAGGAGGCAAAGCAACACTTGCAGGCTGCCCCCACCACAGATTTGGACTGTGTTGGTCATTGATGCAAACAATACATTTCACTGTATATTTCAATTTACATGTGACAAGTAAAGCCAATACTGTCCTGTGTAATATAGATCCATATCATTAACACAGGTTATTTGATCATTCTCACACTATATACAAAAGTCTGCTACATTTTATACATAGCAGCAAAGACTGCACTTTGAGTACTTTGGTGTAATGCACATCGAGCATCCTAAATTTGTGAAGTCCTCTTTACTTCAATAATTCCACTTAATATCAGAATACCAACTGAAATTCTTGTTCCTTTCAGGCATCCACGAAAACAGAAGCATACTCAAAAAATGAGTGACAGTAAAATGTTAGAACCCCAAAGTCCCCTTCTCCCCTTCCCACGTACAAGCATGATCTGAAGTACAACAAAAACTAATCATTTACCCGACAATTCGACATGCCACAGGCATCTATTACTTCCTTCTATTTTCAAGGATTCTAGGACACATGCTTGGGATTTTTTAAAACTTCCAACACAATTGGAACAGAAGTATTTTTTGTGCAATATGACCAGTGTTGCTAAACGGTAGAGATTATGGTTTTGCCGGCTTGTTCCAGAACCGAATGGCTTAAGGGAAGCAATTGTTCTGGAACCTGGCAGTGCAAGACCCCAGGCTTCAGTACCTCCCGCCCATGGTCGATGAGAAGACGGCATGGCCTGTATGGTGGGGATCTTTGATGATGGATTTGCCTTCTTGAGCCAGCGCCTTATGTAAATATTACCCATGGTGGGAAGGCCTGTTTTGTATTGGCCGTCGCTAAAGTTGGTATTGCCGACCGCATGTGTGCATCAACAATAAAGCAGGAATTTGTGATAGCTGTACAGATAATCGCATTCTCCTCCATTCATTATGGGCAGGGCTAAAGCTGCTGTGAAAGACCCCGGGGAATTCCTCAACCGATCAGGAGGGAATAAACAACGGGTTTCCAATACAATGCACAACTGTTCTGTTTATTTTCCAGTGAAAGAGCTGTTCTTAATTAGTTATTAACAGCATCAATGTCATTAATTGATTGTTGTGGCTGCTGATAATTCCCTTATGCACCGCGGTAAACTGACAGCTGGGACAAAATGTTTCAAATTTATTTTCATCGACTGGTTCGTTGCTACGTTGAAACGCCACTTTGATTCAATTCCCGGAACTCGATCCTTTCTCATTGTTTACTTCATTCACAGAATTTGGATTCCCAGCAAATGCAGCTTTTTATTTTTTTTGTCCGTGTTGACTCTACTGTTCCGAAAGAATGTCGGAGAGAGGCCCTGTTCGGGGATCTGGGCGGAGGAGAAAAATGGAGAGAAGCCGGAGCGCAGGACTCGATATTATCCACGCTAGAGGTCGGGTGGAATTGGCGAGGGTGAATTCGACTGACTCGGGGTTTATGCCGCTTCAGATAGGGTAAATGACCGCTAACATCTCTCTTGACCTAAATTCAATTCCGCTGCTTTGCGCTGCTGGTCAGCACCCACGTGAAAGAAAGAGTGACCTCATTAGGTGGGTGAGGTCTCACCCGTACAGCAAAGTTTTAATCAGAGGATTATTACAAAATCACATTTCACATTAATATGCCAGGGAAGTGCAGTGCTGCACTGTTAGTTACTGCAACCAGGTTTCAAGGCACTCCAGTTCAACAGAACCAGCCCTCACCTGAAGTATCTCTGTGCACCACCCTAGGTAGAATATAAGACAATACCGCACAGGAACAGGCCATTCGGCCCACAATGTTGTGCCGACCAGTTAAATTAATCATCAAATGGCCAACTAAACTAATCCCCTCTGTCTGCACAATGTCCATATCCTTCCATTTTCCTCACATCAAAGTGCCTATCCAAATGTCTCTTAAAAGTCCCTGATGTATCTGCCTCTACCACCAGCACATTCCAGACACCCACCACTCCCTGTATAAAAAAAACTTGCCCCTCACATCTTCTTTGAACTTACCCCTCTCACCTTTGATATTCGACATTTCAATCCAGGGAAAAAGATACTGTCTGTCTACTCTATCTGTGCCTCTAATAATCTTATAAACCTCTCTCAGGTCTCCCTTCAGTCTTTGGCTTTCCAGAGAACCTGGGTTTGTCCAAACTCTCGTTATAGCACCTGCCCTCTAATCAAGTCAGCATCCTGGTAAACCTCTTCATCTTGCTCTCCAAAGCCTCAACATCGTTCCTATAAAGGGTTGACCAGGACTGTATGCAATACTCCAGATGCAGCCTGGTAGAGTTTATATAGATAACTTCCTGACTTTTGAACTGAGTGCCTCCACCAATAAGGACAAGCATGCCAACTGAGGTCTCCGTTGGACAGAATTGACTATGGATATTGCATCTTTTTTGTCACATATGCAAGCCTGGGCAGTATGATATGGAGAGCAAGTCATTGCCCATGTAGCAGGCTCCCCATCTCCACGCAACTGATGGGCCCAAAGGAACAGCAGCAGAGACCGGTACAGTTTGGTACCAGCAGTGTCGCAGGAGTTGCCAGTCAGCATTGAACTCAATGTCGGACTGCCTTAGAGACTCCAGCTTTGGATTTTTCCCTCAGGGTTTACTCCTGAAGCCTTCCCCATAAGTGGGTATAGCTGCAAGTCAGCAGAGCTTTGAAATCAGAGTTTTCCTTCTCATAGATGAGCTGCTAACCAGCTGACAAGCCCCATCTGCCCAAACTGATCAGTTTTAAGGCACCAGTTACCTGCCTTTGTCCCTTCTCCTCTCAGTAGAAGCAGTTCTGCTGGGCTTAGTAGCTAAGCCACACGTGAAGGCCAGGAGCTGGACTTGGTTGTCAGGGGCTATTTGAGACTCAGACCACTGGGGGCATTTAATAGGTAGTGGGAGCTTGTTCCCATCGCCACTCCCAGCTATAACAACCTTAAGGAACAAGCCTGCCATATGTGCCTTCTTACCCACCCTATCAACCTGTGCAGTCACTTTCAGGGAAAAATTACAAACATTAAAAAGATACTCAGGCAATTACATGGATAGGAAAGGTTTAGAGGATATGGGCCATATACAGACAAATAGTCACACTGCACTTGGAGTATTGTGAGCTGTTTTGGGCCTCTTATCTACAAAAGGATGTCCTGGCATTGGAAATGTTCCAGAGGAGGTTCTCAAAAATAATCCTTGGAATTTAAAGGGTTAATGTATGAGGAGTGTTTGATGGTTCTGGGTCTGTACTCATTGAAATTTAGAGTTGGAAGAATAAGGGAGGATTTCATTGAAACCTATCGAAAATTGATGCTGAGAAGGCTTTTGATTGGGTTGAATGGAATTATTTATTTAGAACCTTAGAAAAATTTAATTTTGGGCCCGATTTCATTCAATGGATTAAATTACTTTATCTATTTCCCTCTGCTCGGGTTCTTACTAATTTTCAGAATTCCAAACCATTTAAACTTCAATGTGGAACTAGACAAGGCTGTCCCTTGAGCCCTTTGAGCTCTTTGATCTGCCTTGAGAACCCTTAGCCATTGCTTTTCGAGAATCTAGTGATATCACCAGTGTTTTAAGGAGAGGTGTTACCCACAAAATTTCACTCTATGCTGATGACCTATTGCTTTTTATTTCTAATGTCGAGACTTCGTTACCTCCTGTGCTTTCTTTGCTCTCCTGTTTTAGTAAATTTTCAGGATATAAACTGAATTTACATAAGAGTGAACTTTTTCCTTTGAATAATTTGGTATCAATTAATACTAACCTTCCTTTTGAAATTGTAAGAAATCAATTTACCTATTTGGGTGTAACAATTACTAAGAATTATAAACACCTACTTAAAGAAAATTTTCTTACCCTACTGAATTATGTTAGAAGGGCACTATCGCCGTTAGTTGGCTGAATTAATTCTATTAAAATGAATATCTTATCTAAATTTATATACCTTTTCCAGGCCTTACCCATTTTCATTCCTAAATCTTTTTTTGATTCTCTTGATTCTATTCTATCTTCTTATATATGGAAAAATAAACATTCTCAATTAAATAAAGTTCATCTTCAAAAAGCTAAAAAGAATGGAGGTTTAGCTTTACCCAATTTTAGGTTTTATTACTGGGTAGTCAATATATGAAATCTTACGTTTTGGTCATATTATATTAACCGTGAGGACTATCCGGTATGGGTCGCTCTAGAAGCTAACTCTGTTAATAAATTTTCTATCATTTCTCTTCTTGGATCCTCACTTCCTTTATCTTTAAGTAAATTAACTAACAATTTGGTAGTTAAACATACTTTGAGGATCTGAGTACAATTTGGAAACTATTTTGGTATATTGAGATTTTCTCTTTCTAGTCCCACTTTTTCTAATTATTTTTTTAAACCGTCTATGACCGATCTTGTTTTTAAAGAATGGGATAGATTGGGTATTAAGTGATTACGGGATTTGTTTGTTGGAGGAAGTCTCTTTTCGTTTGAGCAACTGTCAGCTAAGTATGGCTTACTTTTTTCAATATCTACAAATTAGAGACTTCCTGTGATCTCAATTACATACATTTCCTAAAAGTCCCGATATGAACTTATTAGATGTAATTTCTAATTTGAAATCTTTTCATAATGGTTCAATATCCAATATTTATGGCATGTTGCTAGGAATGAGAAATGCTCCTTTAGACAAAATTAAGAATCTCTGGGAACAAGATTTACAGACATCAATTTCTGAGGAAACTTGGAATGAAATTTTTAAGTTGGTTAACACTTCATTGTTATGTGCCCGCCACTCACTCCTACAATTTAAAGTGGTCCATAGGGCCCACATGACCAAGGATAAGCTATCTCGTTTTTATTCGGATATATCTCCCTTTTGTGATAGATGTATCAATGGAGAAGCTTCACTAATTCATATGTCTTGGATATTGCCCGAGTCTTGAAAAATACTGGAAGGAAGTATTTCAAATTTTCTCTGTACTTTTCAAAGTAAATTTCAAGTCTAACCCTTTGACTGCCTTATTTGGTATTGTTGGAGGAAAAGATATTATTCTGGAGACACCTGATTTGCACATTTTGACTTTTATTTCTCTTATAGCTAGGAGGGAGCTCTTGTTTAAATGGAAGGATATTGTTCCGTCTACTCACGCTCAATGGTTACGTGATGTTATGTCATGCTTAAATTTAGAGAAGATCCGTTGTTCAACTTCTGAATCTAGTCAAAACTTTGACACATTGTGGGGACCATTTTTTTAAACTATTTTCAAAATCTTTGATTTGTTGTTAAAGTACAGATGTTGGCTAATAACATATTTCAGTATATGATAAGGGGTTTTTTTCCTTCTTTACCAAGCAGCTTCGATCTTGGTAGTGGGTTTATATATTTTTTATAATAATAAAATTATCATATTTCAATATTATGATTTAATTTAATTTACATGAATATAGAGTAATGAGGTTGCAAGTGTGATTCAAATATGTATTGGTATTATTTTATCTTTTTTTGACTTATATACTTCTTGCACTCTGTATTCTTTTATGTAGAAATTAACAATAAAAATATTGAAAAAGAAAATTGAAAGCATAAATAGAGTGGATATGGAGAGGATGTTTCCTTTCGTGGGTGAATCTAGGATCAGAGGGCACAGCTTCAGAATAGAAGGACACTCCTTTAGAACAGAGATAAGGTGGATTTTTTTTCACCAGAGAGTGGTGAATCTGTAGAATTCTTTGCCACAGACTGCTGTGAAGGTATATTTAAAGCAGAGGTTGGTAGGTTGATGGACAATTATCAATGTTCACAGACTATGAACAAATAGAAAAAAAAACATGCACCTGATCACTTGTAGCACAGAATAATAAGGACAAACGAAAATATGTTGAGTGAATTACTGTTTTCTGAACAATATTTGTGAAATTAAGAAACAATTATTTTATCTGAAAAAATTATTGGGGATTCTGGAGAAGAAAATAACATTCCTGAATGTTATTGTTGCCTGTGAACATTATTCCACTCCAGTATTTAATCTACTCAGAGGAAATAAAAGCATATAATCTACAGAAACTCACAGTTTAAAAGGAAATTTATTATTGAAGTATGTATATATCACTGAATACTAGCTTGTGATTCATTTTCTTGCAGGCATTCACAGTACAAAGAAGTACAATAAAACGACTGCACACAAAGACTGACAAACTGTGCAAATACAAAAAGAAACAAATAATCATCATACTAATAATAAGTAAATGAATAATACTGAGAACATGAGTTGTAGGGTCCTTGAAAGTGAGTCCCTAGGCTGTGTTCAGTGATCAGTTCATTGTTGAGGTCAGTGAAGTTGTCCACGCCGGTTCAGGAACCTAATGGTTGAAGGGAAATAACTTTAGACGATGTAGTCCTCCAGCGCTACATGGGAGGATTTCTGAGCTTGTCTCCATAACAGGATTTGGCCCACAATTTTCTAATTCAGGGAGAGGAAGTAGTCAAATGAGGCAAGGCTGAATGAAGGGTCCTGAAGCTATGTGATATCAGTATAGTAACTACTGCTTCCATTTTTTTTAAACAGTCCATTGATCTGTTTAATTAGGTCAACCAGATACATTTTTGTTAAAAGTATTTGTTTACACAACAGCATTTCTTCTGATAATTTTACAGACGTATGACGTTGTGATATCTCCTCACAAACATCTATTGTTATTTCCATTTATATCTGATTTGCAAAATTGATTATCTATCAACCCCCTCTGCAGCTAAACTGTAGCCAAAGCCTTCCAACAATATTTCTTCAAACTGCAAACAAGCAAATGCAGTCCTAATATTAGCTAAATATTTGACTGCTTGACTATGAGCTTTATTTGGCAGATACACAGTTTAGTGTTCTAATAGATCAGATTCAGGAGTATGTACTCTCATCACACTGGCTCCAATGATATAATTGCTATTTTTATTTTGGCTCAAGGATAATAGCAAATAAATGCCAGTTTAAAAAAAATTATCTAAGCAAGGAACTGGTAGGTATGAAAGAAAAAGCTTTTAATATCTAAGAAAGTGACATGATTTGCTCATGACTATGTGCGTTTGAAAAATGTGTAGCTCAAAGTGAGATGAATTTATTGTTGTAATATATACAAGGCATTGATCACAAGTTTCCTGTCTCAATGGGACGCCATACTGGTTAGCACAATGCTATTACAGCTCAGGGTGTTCCGGAGTATAGAGTTCAATTCCAGCATCGTCTGTAAGAAGTTTGTGCGTTTTCCCCATGAACTGCGTAGGTTTCATCCGGGAGGTCCGGTTTCCTCCCACAGCCCAAAGATGTACCGGTTAGTTGGTTAATTGGACATTATAACTTGTCCTGTGTTAAATAGATGGGTTGCTAAGCAACGCAGCTGGAAGGTTGGGCTGGAAGGGTCTGCTCTGCATTGTATCTCGAAACAAAAAAAAATGATCTTGCAGTTACTTACCAAAGCTGACTCTGGTAAATTCACAGCCCAAAATTACATATTCAGAGAGAACACTCTACCCATACTAAATTGTGATTTGAGTCATTGTGTGCAAGAGATAGCACTATGGTGGGTGAATGTGTTGCAGCTGGAGAAATATACAGAACACAGGACAGGGTATGGGTTGCAGGGCCACAATGTAATTAAACTATATTTACCATGTGCAACACCAAACTTCACAACAGAGCAGATTGTTACATCCCTTGTGTCACACAAGTCCAATTACTCCTCCAGCCCATAAATCAGCACAATACTAATTATACTACAGGAATAAACAAGATGCAGGAAAAGCCACTAACAAAACTCTCAGCAACGGCAACAGCTTTGTAGTTAAGTTACATCCAAAGCTGCAATATTAAACAAAATATGACATAGAATTGCATTATATTGGGACAGTAAACAGAAACTTCGTCAACAAGAAGAAACCGTTGGATCTTATATAACGTGCAGCAACTCAAAAAGTTCAGCTGGTGTTTTCAGTCTCGAGTGAGAAAATTGTGAATTCAGGTAACACACCAGAGAATAAGACATTTATTCCTGAGCACACTCTTATGCAGACCAGAATCCAAAACACTGTCTTACAGATGCAGTGCTAAACTGACTGGAGCTATACTTAGCCTCTCAGTCATAAGTATAAAGCGAGTAGAGCACAGAGCTAAGCACACAGTCTTGTGGTGCACTTACTGGCTTGTTGTCGTGGCCAATATTAATCCCTCAATCAACACCACTAAGAAACACTTAACATTAATCATTATTGCAGTACTGATTGTAGAAGCTTGCTGAGTTTGTTTGAAGATGACGAATTTCTGCAGTTATAACTCATTCAGCTACCGCAGTGCTATCTCCTGTGCAGAGTGACTCAGTTCACAATTGTATGTCTGATGAGGATAGGTTGAGCGAGCTAGGGCTTTTCTCTTCGGGGCAAAGGAGGATGAGAAGTGACTTGATAGAGGTGTACAAAATGATAAGAGGCACAGATAGAGCAGGCAGTCCGCACCTTTTTCCCAGGTTGGAAATGCCTAATACAAAGGCACATAGTTTAAGTTGTTTAGAGGACAGTACAGGGGGATATCAGAGGTAGGTTTTTAACACAGAGAGTGGGGGGTGTGTGGAACATGTTGTCAGTGGTGGTGGTAGAGACAAATACATTAGGGACATTTAAGAGACTCTTAGATATATGGATGAAAGAAAAATGGAGTGCTATGTGGCAGGGAAGCATTAGATTGATCTTGGAGTAGGTTAAAGGGTCGGCACAACATCATGGGCCAAAGGGCCTGTACTGTTCTGTTCTATGTTCTACGGTCTATGTAAGACATGACTAGGTGTCATGCACTTTGGCATGATCCAAGATTGTAGCAACTGTTTCACAACTGTATGCTTCCAGGCCATCATAATTAACTTTTTAAACTCATTGCAACCTTTTCTGACCAATTGGCTCTTCAGCTGACAGCACTGGACTCAGCCTGGCTTGATGTTAATGTTTACATTGCATTTTCATAACATTAGATCATGGGGGATCTGAATGAAACCTCCCGAATATTGAAGGACCTAGATAGAGTGGACATGGTTGGACAAGAAGGCACAGGCTTAGAATACAACGACACCCCTTTACAACAGAGATGAGGAGCAATTTCTTTAGCCAGAGTGTGATAAATCTGTGGAAATCATTGCCACAAATGCCCGTGGAGGCCAAGCCATTGGGTATATTTAAAATGGAGGTTGATAAGTTCTTGATTAGTAAGAACATCAAAGGTTATGTCGAGAAGGCAAGGTTGAGGGGGAAAATAAATCAGCCGTGATTGAATGGTGGAGTAGACTCAATGGGCCAAATGGCCTAACTCTGCTCCTTTGTCTTAAGATCTTAGTAGGCTTATAATGGATTGTTGGCATGTTATTTTAATTTGGAGCGTTTCTCAAGGAAGGCAGCCTTAAGCTTAATAGCTAGGGGATCCCAAAAAATTATACAAGAACCATTGTTTGCATTGCTTCAACTAGACATAATGGACCAAATCACATAATTCTGCTCCTGTCTTATGGTCTTGAATGTTCAACAAACCCTGCACTGTATTAGGTGTATCATGATATAGAAGGTGGGATTGTATTTTGTAATTTTAACCCATTGGGGTGGTAGTCTGAAGGAGGTGCAAACGAAGGAAAGTCAAGGCAGGTGTTCAAACATGCAGGGATATTTAAGGATATAGGGCAACTTTATTTTTGCGCAAGGTTCACATGTGGAATAATTCAAATGTGTGCAAGCCATAGGGCATTGCGAATGGTGCACACTGTATCAGCAGAGAGAATTGTAAATCTTGGCTATTGTTGAGGGGCTCCTTGGGCTAGTGACAAAATTGGAACCCACAGGAAGGAGCATCAACTGACACGCAGGCAAGAGAGCTTTCTGTGCGGGGGTTTTGAAGGGGCTTTGGGAGTTGGAATGTGGTGAGGATGTGTCAGATGCTGGGGATGCCTATGCCCAAGTGTGGGGAAAGGTTACAACCAGCCTCAGATTGCCTTAAAGATTGTACCTACCTTGGCATTGTAGAAGGTTGGGCACAATCTCATGTCTTCAGCAAGGTCTGAACCCACCTTTGGGTGTTAGGTGGGGTTTTTTGGACTCAACCTCAAGTATCATCAAGTGGCAGGGAAGGGTTTAGACCTACATTTGGGTGAGGGCAAGGTTGGGCCCATCTTTAGTGGTTGGGGAAGATTTGGCCCCAATCTCAGGTTGTGGGAAAGGATGTGTCCATCTCTGAAGGCTAGGTAAGGCTTTGAACCCACTCTTGTATGATCGGGAAGTGGTTAGACCCACTATCTAGTAACAGGGAGTTGGGTTCATCTTTGGGTTAGAACATAGAACATAGAATAGTACAGCACAGTACAGGCCCTTCGGCCCACAATGTTGTGCTGACCCTCAAACCCTGCCTCCCATATAAGCCCCCACCTTAGATTCCTCCATATACCTGTCTAGTAGTCTCTTAAACTTCACTACTGTATCTGCCTCCACCACTGACTCAGGCAGTGCATTCCACGCACCAACCACTCTCTGAGTAAAAAAACCTTCCTCTAATATCCCCCTTGAACTTCCCACCCCTTACCTTAAAGCTATGTCCTCTTGTATTGAGCAGTGGTGCCCTGGGGAAGAGGCGCTGGCTATCCACTCTATCTATTCCTCTTATTATCTTGTACACCTCCATCATGTCTCCTCTCATCCTCCTTCTCTCCAAAGAGTAAAGCCCTAGCTCCCTTAATCTCTGATCATAATGCATACTTTCTAAACCAGGCAGCATCCTGGTAAATCTCCTCTGTACCCTTTCCAATGCTTCCACATCCTTCCTATAGTGAGGTGACCAGAACTGGACACAGTACTCCAAGTGTGGCCTAACCAGAGTTTTATAGAGCTGCATCATTACATCGCGACTCTTAAACTCTATCCCTCGACTTATGAAAGCTAACACCCCATAAGCTTTCTTAACTACCCTATCCACCTGTGAGGCAACTTTCAGGGATCTGTGGACATGTACCCCGAGATCCCTCTGCTCCTCCACACTACCAAGTATCCTGCCATTTACTTTGTACTCTGCCTTGGAG
The DNA here is from genome assembly GCF_030028105.1 of Mobula birostris. Classification (NCBI taxonomy): domain Eukaryota; kingdom Metazoa; phylum Chordata; class Chondrichthyes; order Myliobatiformes; family Myliobatidae; genus Mobula; species Mobula birostris. The sequence goes on from NC_092402.1 coordinate 44,231,308, forward strand.
TTTGTCCTTCTAAAGTGTACCACCTCACACTTCTCCGGGTTGAACTCCATCTGCCACTTCTCAGCCCACTTCTGCATCCTATCAATGTCTCTCTGCAATCTTTGACAATCCTCTACAATATCTACAACACCACCAACCTTTGTGTCGCCTGCAAACTTGCCAACCCACCCTTCTACCCCCACATCCAGGTCATTAATAAAAATCACGAAAAGTAGAGGTCCCAGAACAGATCCTTGTGGGACACCACTAGTCACAATCCTTCAATCTGAATGTACTCCCTCCACCACCACCCTCTGCCTTCTGCAGGCAAGCCAATTCTGAATCCACCTGGCCAAACTTCCCTGGATCCCATGCCTTCTAACTTTCTGAATAAGCCTACCGTGTGGAACCTTGTCAGATGCCTTACTAAAATCCATATAGATCACATCCACTGCACTACCCTCATCTATATGCCTGGTCACCTCCTCAAAGAACTCTATCAGGCTTGTTAGACACGATCTGCCCTTCACAAAGCCATGCTGACTGTCCCTGATCAGACCCTGATTCTCTAAATGCCTACAGATCCTATCTCTAAGAATCTTTTCCAACAGCTTTCCCACCACAGACGTAAGGCTCACTGGTCTATAACTACCCGGACTATCCCTACTACCTTTTTTGAACAAGGGAACAACATTCGCCTCCCTCCAATCCTCCGGTACCATTCCCGTGGACAACGAGGACATAAAGATCCTAGCCAGGGGCTCAGCAATCTCTTCTCTCACCTCGTGGAGCGGCCTGGGGAATATTCCGTCAGGCCCCGGGGACTTATCTGTCCTAATGTATTTTAACAACTCCAACACCTCCTCTCCCTTAATATCAACATTCTCCAGAACATCAACCTCACTCATATTGTCCTCACCATCACCAAGTTTCCTCTCATTGGTGAATACCGAAGAGAAGTATTCATTGAGGGCCTCGCTCACTTCCACAGCCTCCAGGCACATCTTCCCACCTTTATCTCTAATCGGTCCTACCTTCACTCCTGTCATCCTTTTTTTCTTCACATAATTGAAGAATGCCTTGGGGTTTTCCTTTACCCTACTCGCCAAGGCCTTCTCATGCCCCCTTCTTGCTCTTCTCAGCCCCTCCTTAAGCTCCTTTCTTGCTTCCCTATATTCCTCAATAGCCCCATCTGATCCTTGCTTCCTAAACCTCATGTATGCTGCCTTCTTCCACCTGACTAGATTTTCCACCTCACTTGTCACCCATGGTTCCTTCACCCTACCATTCTTTATCTTCCTCACCGGGACAAATTTATCCCTTACATCCTGCAAGAGATCTCTAAACATCGACCACATGTCCATAGTACATTTCCCTGCAAAAACATCATCCCAATTCACACCCGCAAGTTCTAGCCTTATAGCCTCATAATTTGTCTTTCCCCAATTAAAAATTTTCCTGTCCTCTTTGATTCTATCCTTTTCCATGATAATTATAAAGGCCAGGGAGCGGTGGTCACTGTCCCCCAGATGCTCACCCACTGAGAGATCTGTGACCTGACCCGGTTCATTACCTAGTACTAGATCTAGTATGGCATTCCCCCTGGTCGGCCTGTCCACATACTGTGACAGGAATCCATCCTGGACACACTTAACAAATTCTGCCCCCTCTAAACCCTTGGAACTAATCAGGTGCGAATCAATATCAGGGAAGTTAAAGTCACCCATGATAACAACCCTGTTATTTTTGCACCTTTCCAAAATCTGCCTCCCAATCTGCTCCGCTATATCTTTGCTGCTACCAGGGGGCCTATAGAATACCCCCAGTAGAGTAACTGCTCCCTTCCTATTCCTGACTTCCACCCATATTGACTCAAAAGAGGATCCTGCTACATTACCCACCCTTTCTGTAGCTGTAATAGTATCCCTGACCAGTAATGCCACCCCTCCTCCCCTTTTTCCGCCCTCTCTATCCCTTTTAAAGCACTGAAATCCAGGAATATTGAGAATCCATTCCTGCTTTGGTGCCAGCCAAATTTCTGTAATGGCCACTACATCATAATTCCATGTATGTATCCAAGCTCTCAGTTCATCACCTTTGTTCCTAATGCTTCTTGCATTGAGGTACACACATTTCAGCCCTTCTACCTTACTGTCTTTACACTGTTTATTCTGCTTCTCTTTCCTCAAAGCCTCTCTATATGTTAGATCTGGCTTTACTCCATGCACTTCTTTCACTGCTCTATCGCTCTGGGTCCCATCCCCCTCGCAAATTAGTTTAAACCCTCCCGAACCACGCTAGCAAACCTACCTGCAAGGATATTGCTCCCCCTCGAGTTCAGGTGCAACCCATCCAATCTGTACAGGTCCCACCTTCCCCAGAAGAGATCCCAATGATCTAAAAATCTAAAACCCTGCTCCCTGCACCAACTCCTCAGCCACGCATTCAACTGCCATCTCCTCCAATTCCTACCATCACTGTCACTTAGCACTGGCAGCAATCCTGAGAACGTCACCCTTGAGGTCCTGTTCTTCAGCCTTCTGCCTAATTCCCAAAACTCACACTTCAGGACCTCATCCCTCTTCCTGCCTATGTCGTTGGTCCCAACATGTATCACAACTTCTGGTTGCTTTCCCTCTCATACCAGGATGTCGTGCACCCGGTCAGAGACATCCCGGACCCTGGCACCCGGGAGGCAACAAACCATGCGGGTGTCCTTCTCACGTCCACAAAATCTCCTGTGTGTTCCCCTGACTATAGAGTCTCCAATGACGACAGCTCTCCTCTTCTCCGTCCCACCCTTCTGCACCACCGGGTCAGACTTGTAGGGAAGGCTGTACCCGGCCTCAGATGGTGGAGAAGGCTGGGCCCATTCTAAGGTGGTGGGAAAGATTGGTCCCACCCTTAGGTGTTGGAATATAATGTACCCACCTTCAGGTGATGGAGAAGGTGGAACAGACAAGAAGTGCTAGAAGTCTAGATCCACCTTAGAAAACTCATACCCATCTTTGGGTAGTAGTGGAGTACACCCTTGGGTGGTTGTTTCTGATTTTGTGGTGGTGATGGGGTACAGATCGACTGGCTGTGAGCAGGGAAGTCCTCCGCCTCCCACAGCAAATGAATTGATGACGACATTGACCCACAGGGTTATGAATGCTTGTGATTCGGCAACAGGGTGTGGGGTGGAAGGGACAACCTAGTAAGCCTGGACCATTGTTAACATAAGCTAAAGCAGGAACCAGCTTTCCATTCAAGGCCTGGCTTGTTATGAATGACTGGTACCATTTGTTCGGAACACTAAACAATGATGCCAAGGATGGACAGCACAGTGTTACAGGATGTTAGTGCAGATGCCTGGAGTTTTTGCACATCAAATGCAGGCTTTTGGGGTGAAATTGCAGAAGAGTACTCTGCACAGAGTGAGGACCTAATTGTGTTCAGTGACAGGGTCTTGATAAAAGATAAAAGTCTTTCTGCTCCATATGAAACAAAAATCAGCCTCTGATTTTACCCCAAGGATCCCTTCAAGAACATTACCTGGAGCGTAGAAGAATGAGTGGAGATTTGACAGAGGTATACAAAATTATGTGTGGTATAAATAGGGTAAATGCAAGCAGGCTTTTTCCACTGAGGTTGGGTGAGACCAGAACTAGAGGTCATGGGTTAAGGGTAAAAGGTGAAATGTTTCAGATCATGAAGGAAATTTCCTCACTCAGAGGGTGGTGAGAGCTTGGAATGAGCTGCCAGCAGAAGTGGTGAATGTGGGGTTGATTTCAACATTTAAGGGAAATTTTGATAAGTACATGGAGGGGAGGGGTATGGAGGGCTATAGTCCGGGTGCTGGTTGATAGGACTAGGCAGAATAATATTTCAGCATGGACTAGATGGGCCGAAGAGCCTAGTTCTGTGTTGTCGTGTTCTATGACTCTATAACTTTATGTCTTACAGTACAGAACAAGTTTTCAGTGAAAGAATTCGGACTGGTGTTTGCAGTCGGTTCCTCTCCCTTTCGTTGTCCCGTTCCTTCTCTCCGACATCCCGAAATGCACTTAGCTCTCTGGCATAGTCACCTGCAACCTTAGATCTACTGCGGGAAAGGAGCTTCCGAGTTTCCCGTTGGATTTCTGGGCGATACTAATAATCGCTTCCCTCCTCCATTTGTGTACATTCTGTCAAACCTCCCACGTTATTAATGTATGGACATTAAAATATCAGGGCCGATGTGTATTACCTTTCTGAATCTTCTTTGCATCTTCTCCAAAGCTACTAATTCCTACAAATTTATCTCTAGTTAAAAGTACTAATCAGTGTGTATAGTGACATTGTCTCTGATACAGTATTCAGTTCCTGGATAGCAACAGAAACGAATTTCAGAAGTAGCTACCATACAGCTCGGCCTGCGATGAAGTTCTAGGTGATAATTGTTAATAGCTGGGCGGAAAAAAACTGCATTCGAAGCTCAAAGTATTGACTCTTCAAGGTTTGATATACGTTCGATACTTATTAATTTTGACTGTATAGAAAATAAACCCTCGAGTTTATGCATGGACTCATTAATGCCCATCACCATCTTCAGTGATTTGATTCTTTGCAATCTCAATTCTTGCTTCAACATCTTAATTATTATATTTTAAGTGATCTCATATTTCTTGCCAAATAGCTCACATTTATTTGTGCTGAAACTAATCTGTCAACTTCAGCAACAAGGTTTGGGTTAGATTTCAAATTTTAAAAAAAAAAGAACCTGGTTTAAATGCGAGGAATTGTGAGGACAAGGCAAACAAAAATAAAGACTTGGATTTATGAAGAAGTCCTTCAGATCGGTCAGATACACTGCAAAGGATTTTACACAGGAGATATTTTACATACAACAAATGGCTTCGAAGAGCTGCCGCTGGGTATTCGCTCTCGCAGTTTATGCAAGAGACTACACAAACAGCAAACACTGTTACAAGTCAATCCGTTAGTCAAGGTAGGTTCGCGCCAGAATAAAAGGCTCATTTCAAATAACATATCAACTCAAACATAATTTATTTTTTTAAACGTTTGATTCGTATGATGCTTTTCCTAAATAATCTTTACTATTTTTACTTAATCAAATTGAAATTAAATCAAATCAGCGGCCGGGGAGCAAGCTCAGACATATTTCCATACGTGGCACAGCCAACAAACACACAGCAGCTTGACTGGACTCCACTTACTTACTGAAATAACCCATTGCAGCTTCCTTGATAACCCGCCAACATTGGCTTTCTGTGTGCTGTTTACACTGACTCCTGACAGCACCGCAGTCAACACTCCAAGTGCATTAAAGTCAAAACATGGTACGTCTCACTTCACACGCATGTCCGTAACTTATTTCTCATTTTCCCCCCTCGTGCAAATGCGGGCACTATTGCACATGAACGAACAGGTGGAGACACTTCCTCCAAGTATAAGCCCACCTCTTAACGTGCGGCAGTAACATCAGTTGTTACTCAAGATCAAAGCCAACTAAATCCTTTAACTGGAAGTTAGCACAGATGTAGTCCCTCCTCCTCCTCCCTGCAGCTTACTGCGTGAGTGATTTATGTTGGCACATCAGCACAGTGCAAAAAAGGCACTGATTAATGATTCAGAATAGCCTCCAATCCAGTCTGGTCCAATACTGGCAACTGGTAAAACAGCAGCTTCCAGACCTGACAACCTCTCTCTCTCACCTCTCTGACGTGGTGTAAGCACAGCCTGTCTCAAACACTGGTGAGGCAACAAAATACGGGGCACAGGAAGATTCCTCTAGGTCCCTGCTTCAGTTACCCCATCACTGACAATCACACAGAAGTTATCACAAATGGTCAGTCAGGGTATTTGTAGTACTGTTAGGAGGGTGTGGGGCTCTATCTGCCTGCTACTGTTTGAAAATTTCCATTTTCCTTCTTGCAAGGGTATAATATACAAAGCTAACAATCAATTCGTAGGCCTAAGGTAACCAAAATACTGCCTCACACATCTAACAACAAGGGTTTGATTCTGACACTCTGTGCTGTCTGTGTGTGGAGTTTGCATTTGCACATTCTCTCTACGACTGCTCTGGTTTCCTCCCAGGTCCCAAAGATGCATGAATTAGTAAGTATTTGAGTCATTGCAAATTGCTCCTCATGTGTGTAGGTGAATGGTAGAATCTTGGGGGAGGGGGAAACTTCCAATAGTTGGAGAGTCTAGGACCAGAGGGCAAGCCCTCAGAATAGAAGGACATCCCTCTGGAACAGAGATTTCTAGAACAGGAATTTCTTTAGCCAGAGGGTGTTTGAATCTGAGGAATTCATTGCCACAGAAGGTTGTGGAGGCCAAGTCACTGGGTAGATTTAGAGAGGAGCTTGCTAGGTTCTTGATTAGTAAGTGCATCAAAAGTTATGGGGAAATGGCAGGAGTATGGGTACGAAAGAAAAATTAAACCATGATCAAATGGCGGAGCAGACTCAATAGGCTGAATGGGCCAATTCTGCTCCTTTGTTTTAAGATCTTGTGGAGATAATGGTAACGTGAGGCACAAGTCCATAGCTCCCTGAAAGTGGCAACGCCCAAGTGGATAGGATGGTAAAGTACGCAGACAGCGCCATTGCCTTCATCGGTCGGGGGATTGAGTGTAAGAGTTTGGAAGTCAAGTTGTAGCTGTATAAAACTTTGGTTAGGTCATAGTTGGAATATTGTATGCAGTTCTGGTTGCTGCATCATAGGAAGGATGCAGAGGCTCTGAAAAGGATGCAGAAGAGGTTCACCAAGATGTTGCCTGGATTGGAGAGCAGTTGCTGTAAGAAGAGGTTACACAAATTTGGATTGTTAAATCTGAAGCACTGGAAGCTAAGGGGTGACCTGATAAAAGTATATAAAATTACAAAAGGCAAATATAAGGTAAATGGAATCTTTTTCCCAGGGTATAAATGTCAGAAGGGGAAGATTTAAAGGAGATTTACGAGGCGTTTTGTTTTTACACAGAGACTGGTTGGTGCCTGAAACAAGCTGCATGGGTAGGTGGTGGAAGCAGATATGCCAGCAATGTTTTAAGATGCATTTAGATATTCAAAGAGATGGCAGCGAATGGAGGGATATGGACTATGTGCAGGCAGATAGGATTAGTTTAGATTGACATCATGGTCAGCATAGACATGCCAGGCTAACAGGCTGATGACACTCTATGCTCTATAGTAATAAAATGAGATTATATTTGGATTGGTGTACATGGGTGCTCAGTGGACTGGGCTGAAAGGCCTGGATACATGCTGTATGAATCTATGACAGCCTGTGTTTCAAACCTGGGACATCAATGTAGGATACAGTATCCATGGCAGAAGTAAAAATGCTTTCTACTTTGATACAATTCTCATTTACTAATTACTTCTAGTTAATTGTCAAAGAAATTACATATGAAAGAAAATAATTTGATTAACATCATAAGCTAATAATTTTCATTTTATGAAGCTTTTTCTTTCTTGTGGACTTTAATGGATCACAGCCAGATAAGCTGATATTACATTACTACAATTACTGCTGTGTTGTCAGAGGAGAGAAGCTTAGGGTTCTTAGTTTGCGAAAAACTAGCTGAAATTCTAAAACTTTTATTCAAATTTACACTACATTGAGAGTTTAAGACAAAATAGTTATATTTGTGTACCTGACAAAGAGGTACAAATTTGACCCACACTACAGATTATCCCTGATAGTTAACATAGATTTCAAGATTTAATTATACTGAGGGACAGAGTAGGCAGATAGAAAGTCCTTCCTCATTCTAATCTTTAGAATAAAATCTTAATTTGAGGAGTGATAAAAGGCAGAATTTTTAAAAATCTAACAAACTGTGTGTCTAATAGCTTCAAAATGCAAACATTTTTATTAATAGTAACTGTGAGATACTGTACAAAAAAAGAGCCAAGCAAAAGACAGGATGCACACTCTGTCTAATTTGAGTTAGAAAGGCTTAATTTATATGAAAAGCTTAACATATTACCTGCTTTTCACCCATATTTTGACAACAAATATCAATATTTCAATTATAATATTCATGTGCATGAACACAGGATGATGCAGACAATGGGACAGCAGGCAGAAAGCATTAAATTTGCGGAGCTCTCTTAGAAAGTCACACACTAGTGTTGTGCGTAATCCCATCATCACCAATGCTGTGCGCAGAGATAGAAATTATACTTGGAGTATATGTGAAGGATTATAAAGGTCACTTGCACTTACAGTTTTCAACAAATTATGGACATTGAATTTGATGCCCTAAGGAGCCATAAAAGGATTGCATATTAGACTGAATCTGATGCTCTCAGCCTCTGCGACTTAATATTCTTTATATTCTCTCTTGATGAGCATGAACACTTGCCTAGAACTTCACATCATCCAAAACACTCAGCACAATAGAATCCAATTTTAATTTCATCCAGAGTAAATTGTGTTAGTGGATGTGACATATTCCTGGCACCAGACATGCACCTAATAAGGCCATTATTCACAAAGGGTCCATTTCTCTCCATATCAAGGTTCTAATTTACAACTGTCACTTTCGGTAGAAAAAGGTTTGAAGGAAGGACTGGTTTGCTGTTTTTCTCACTATTTGAAAGAACTCTGTGATGATATCAAGAGATTGAAACCGGGCTGCCTCAGAACTAACTGTTGCCTGCTCAAACCCTTTTCCGATGTACCACAAAACTACACTCAGTGGCCACTTTATTAGGTACACCTGTACACCTGCTCGTTAATGCAAATATTCCTAATTAGCCAATCATGTGGCAGCAATTCAATGCATAAAAACATACAGACATAGTCAAGAGGCTCAGTGTTGTTCAGGCCAACCATCAGAATGGGGAAGGAATGTGATCAAAGTGATTTTGATCATGGAATGAGTGTTGTTACCAGATGGGGTGGTTAGAGTATCTCAGAAGCTTCTGATCTCTTGGGATTTCCATGCACATGTTTTCAGAGAAGGGTGCGAGAAACAAAAATATCCAGTGAGCGGCAGTTCTGTGGGTGAAAATGCCTTGTTAATGAGAGAGGTCAGAGGAGAATGGCCAGATTGGTTCAAGCTGACAGGAAGGCGGTAATAACCACTCGTTACAACAGTGATGTGCAGAAGAGCATCTTTGAATGTATAAGTGGATGGGCTACAGCAGCAGACAAACAGACACTCACTGGCCACTTTATCAGGTACAGGAGGTACCTAATAAAGTGGGCACTAACTGTACCTTTAAGTATTTCCTCCGGCACTTACCTACTGTGATATTCATACAATTGGTTCTCCAGAGGTTACATTTTTGGAGGCGTTAGTATGAACACATTTGGCCACTCTAGATGGGTTGGGGACCTTGGAGTAGGAGGCAAAGACATGCTCATTAGTGAGCAGCTTCCTCCCGGAGAGTCTTCAGTGACATTGACTCACTAATAAACAATATATTTGCAAAATATACAAACAATTTAGTTACAGAGATCTCAATCACGTCTGTTTCATTTCCTAAATTTTTGCTCCCACTCCCTCTCCTCATAGCCTGGCTGGAGTTCCTTCTGCCCTCACCTTCCATCAGCCAGCTTTCACATTCAATGCATCATCCTCCATAATTTCTTACACCTTCAACATTATACCACCAGCAAACAGATTTGCCCTTCCCTCTCCTTGAAGAAATCCAAATGGACCATTCCTCAATGACTCACTGACCCATTTTTCCATTTCCACCGTTATCTATTCTCTTTTGTATAGCATCTTCCTATGTAACTGCAGGGGATGCAATATCTGCCCTTCCCATGATCCAGGGGCCAAACACTCTTTCTATGTGAAGTTGCGATTCACTTCATCCAGTTTAGTGTGCTGCATCAGTGCTCACAATGTGGTCTCTACATTGGATAAACCAAGCACAGATTTTTTTTTGCAGAACATCTCCATTCAGTCTCAAGGCTGACCTTCAATTTCCATTTATCTGTAACATCCCATGCCCACTCTAGCTTATATGTCTTTAGCCACTTCCACTATTCCAACAAAGCTCCTTGAAGTTTCTGTGGGCCACAGAAAGGGGAAGTCATGGGAGCACACACCAGTCCTCACTGAGGGGTCAGCAGTGAAAAAGGGTGAGCAGTTTCATGTTCCTGTGTGTTAACATCTCTGAAGATCTATCTTGTGCCTAACACATTGAAACAATTACAAAGAAGTCACACCAGCAGCTATATTTCATTAGGAGATTCAGATGATTTGGTTATGTCACCAAAGACTCTATCAAATTTATATAGATGTGATGTGAAGAGCATTCTAACTGGTTACATCACCATCTGGTATGGAGGGGATCAATGAACAGGATTGGAAAAAGCTACAGGGGGTTGTAAACTCAGCCAGCTCCATCAGGGGCACTAGCCTCCCCACCATCAAGGACATCTTCAAAAGGTGATACCTCAAAAAAGCAACATCCATCATTAAGTGCCTCCACCACCGAGGACATGCCCTTTTCTTATTACTACCATCAGAGAGGAGGTGTAGAAGTCATTCAGTGTTTTAGAAACACCTTCTTCCCCTCCACCATCAGATTTCTGAATGGACAATGAATCCATGAATGTTACCTCACTATTTCTGCATTATTTACTTAACAATTTAATGTATTTCTTATTGAAATTTTTAGTATATTTTATGTATTACACTGTACTGCTGCCATAAAACAAGAAATTTCACAACGTATGTTAGCGATAATAAACCTGATTCTGATTCTCAACATACATATGAGGAACAGTACCTTCATCTCCTGTTTGGCATGTTAGTCTTCAGGATTCAACAATTTCAGGATGACCAGCCTTCCCTTTTACTGCCTAGTTCTAATGAAAAATCATTAATATGTCACATTAACACGAGGAATTCTGCAGATGCTGGAATTTCAAGCAACACACACCAAAGTTGCTGGTGAATGCAGCAGGCCAGGCAGCATCTCTAGGAAGAGGTACAGTCGACGTTTCGGGCCAAGTCCTGACGAAGGGTCTCGGCCCAAAACGTCGACTGTACCTCTTCCTAGAGATGCTGCCTGGCCTGCTGCGTTCACCAGCAACTTTGAATTATGTCACATTAACTGTTTTTCTCTCTTCATAGATACTACCCAAACTGCTGAATATCTACGTCATTCTCTTTTATCACAGATTTTTAGCAACTGTTGTGTTTTGCACTTCCCATTTCCAGCAATTTTTGTTCTCTTCCATCTCCTTCTCCTCAGAGAAATCAGCTGTGATGAACAATCCTTCACCTCCTTCCCTAAGTTAGCATTGTCATCACTTGTGTCGTTCAGTCTCTCTTAGTCTCCATCTTGTGCAGATTCTCTCTTTGCTCTCTCCCCCATGATTCCTTCAGTGCAACTGAACATGTTTCTGGTTCAGGTAGAAGTTTAAATAACCTGAAGCATTAACTCTGTTTCTCTCTTTACTTGCCTGACCTGCTGGTTTGTAACAATGTTTGTGTTTGTGTCATGCGTTTTGCAGGCTCAGGTTTTCCAAGACTTGTCATTGGGGCTGGAGCCTCCAGAGTCATAACTGCCAGTGTAAACCAAATGACATTGTCCTCTACAATTGTTACCGCCAACACAGTGCACCAATAAACATGCGGTAGCGCCCAATTGACACGTAATTATTCTACATATCCTCACAAACTAATCACAGAAATACTGTATTACAATTGTTTTCAGCGGTCTGCTGCTGGAGGTGAAAATTGTTTCTGCACGGCTCCATCGAATGATGATTCACACATCTGCTGGTGCAGCTGGAGACACTTTCTCCCATGAGCCTGGCAGGACTCCATTTGCAGACAAGACCTCCAACTGGAATGCATCTTATTGACCAGGATTTCCATGAACCTAGAAGTTATCTTTCTCCCTCTCTCTCCCCACCCCCTGCAGCCTTTTTAGTGTAAGGTGCTGTGGGGCTGCACAGTAGCATAGTGGTTAGCATAATGCTTTACAGCACCAGCGACCCAGGCTTGATCTGTGTAAGGAATTTGTACCTTGTTTTGTGACTGTGTGGATTTCCTCTGGGTGCTCTGGTTTTCTCCCCCATTCCAAAGATGTATATATAGGGTTAGGGTTAGTGAATTGTGGGCAGGCTACGTTAGCGCCAGAAGCATGGTGACTCTTGTGGGCTTTCCCCAGCACTATCCTTGCTGATTTGATTTGTTGCAAACAATGTATTTTGCTGTATGTTTCAAAGTACATGTGACAAATAAAGCCAATCCCTAATCTCTAAACACTCTTTCCCCCAAGGCAGCTGCTATGTGACTGCCTTAGGGTGTGCGACTTTAAGGCTGATATGCCTCTCAGTTTGCTGTACAGCAAGAGGTAGAAAACATTGTTAATTGAATCTGGACCCATTGGGAAGTGCACTGGTCTTGTTTCAGTGCATCCTTAAGGCTGCACTGTCCAAATGCATTGGAATAACCTAACCTGTTCTAGACTTCACTTGGCCAAATTCAGGATTTTTCTGGTGGGCAATAAAAAGAATGACAGTTTAGCCTACTGATAAAAGGTCCAATCCAATTCTAATATATATAAAGGCAGAACATCTCAAATATGTGAGTAACATCATAGAAGAGCTGGAAACACAAGGGATGATGCTGAAATCTGGAGCAACAGCCAAATGCTGGAGGGACTCAGCAGGTCAGATGGAGGGAAATGTAGTGTCAACATTTTATGTCAGGTCCCTTCCTGCAGCTTTTTGCATGCTCAGCATGGAAGGTCTGTCATATTTTAACGCCCGATACACAGTAAATATGGAGTACGAGTAACACTGGGCATCACAATGGATGTATTGCAAAAGCGGGAGGAGAGAGAAGCAGCACACCTGCGTGTGTGCAGCCCTCCGGTGAAAAATGATATCGTATCTGTTAAATAGGGGCCGTGGACAATTCCGATTTGATGGAGAATGGACGTGAAAGCACAGAGGAACATCTGGAGAAATTTCTGAAATGCTCGTTTCGCTGCTGTCGTTACTGTGTGGTTGGGAATCTTTCGGAGGGTAGGCCTCAAAGTCCCCGGCCTTGCCTGCTTTTGGCGACCGAGAAGGAGGTCGAATCGTTCGGACAGAGATGGCGCTCAGTACTCGGTGTCGGACAGCTGATCAGAGCTCGAAGTTTTCGGATGACTCAGAGTCGGATTGTGGTCGGCATGGCAGGGAGAGTTTTTCTTCCTTCTCCCGTCTGCATGAGATGTGGGACATTTGAGAGACTTTGAACTTTACTGTGCTCATGGACTTCTTCATCAAGTTATGGTATTGTGCACTGTTGTAACTATATGTTATAATTATGTGGTTTTTGTTAGTTTTTTTTAGTCTTGGTCTGTCCTGTGTTTTGTGATATCACACCGGAGGAAATAATGTATCATTTCTTAATGCATGCATTACTAAATGACAATAAAAGAGGACTGCGTGACTTCATAATCTAAAAGTAGGATGGATTCCATTGTCTCTTCAGTTCAGACAAGTCAAAAAATTGAGGGTTATTATCCAGTTGATGAGCATCTTGATACAGTCATTGTCTTTCTGGTTTACTCCATTTTTTGTTTGTTAAAAGTCAAAAAATTTGACCAAACAGCCACCTGGTACCAATTTCTACTCTATCCAACAAGCTCTAAGTAAGATGTGAGGAACCATATTCATAATTAAAAGTATCCAAGAGAAGAAATAAACCATGCAACCTGTTCCAAACACTTGAGCATGCCAGAAGAATAAAATGCCTGGAGCATTCTTAGGAAAGGAATTAATTTCAAATGGAACAAGTCTGAAAATAGTAACTAAATACAAGCAGACAGGATACTTGAGACAGTCAGAAAAGAAAGCATCAAGAGTCCAGAGGTGGTGGCGCCAGTGCGCATGCGTATGGATTAGACGTGTTTGGTCAGTGCTCCTCTCCGAGGCCTCGATAAAATTACTATTATACCGCGTTTTATTCATTCATAGGCCAACAGTGTATGTCTAAACTAAGTGTCTGGAAAAGTTTGACAATGCCGAAGGCAAATAAAGCCAAGACCGCCGACTGCCAAACTACCGAAGTTAGTGTTAACAACGGGTCAGTAAAGAACTTCTCCGCGTCTGAGATACCGCCGGATAAAACTTGCGCCATGTGCAAGGAATTAGGTCAGGAGATTTCTGAGTAAGTTCTGCGTGGCACTAATGACCGCTTTGATGTTTTTGAGACCAAGTTTGAGGCGCTTGTGGCCTCCCAGGCTGACTTACAAGCCCGTGTGGCTAATCAAGAACTAACCACCAGTGACCTTGAAACACGCGTGCAAGAGCTTGAAGTTAAGTATTCAGAGCTAATGAGACAAAATAGCCAGCTTGAAGCTGAAGTGCATGACTTAGAGGCTCGTTCCCGGAGACATAACATTAAGATTGTAGGGATACAAGAGGGCGAGGAGGATGGTAAACCTACTGAATTTGTTTCCAGACTGATTCCCAAGTTGCTTGGGGAAGAGCATTTTCCGTATCCAGTTAAAGTCGATCCTGCACATCGCTCTCTCTATCCAAAGCCGGCTACCGGTGGTAAACCGCGCACCATCTTGGCACGTATCCATCACTTTCAAGTGAAAGAGCTGATCCTGCACCGCAGCAGACTACAACGCGTGGAGTACAAGGGAAACAAGGTCTTGATCTTCCCGGACTATACTAAAGAGGTGATGACTCAACGTCGTGCCTTTCGTGATGTACTGCAAACTCTGCGTGATGGAGGAATCAAGCACACCCTGCGGTGTCCGGCTAGGCTCTATATTTACCATCAAGATGGAAGAGCACCTAAAGTATGTGACGACCCGATAGAAGCAGCACAATTCTTGGAAAGGAATAATGCATGAAAAAGGGAGTAGATATATTGACACTGTTTATTCAGCTTATATTTGTGCCGGTTTCCATGTCAGGATATGGGGAGGGACTTGCTTGTTATATGTAGTTTTGCAATGCTGTATGCCGCACTGGGATTTAATTGCACAGAATGTTCTAAATATTTTTGTTATTATAAGGGTTAAATTTGAGTTGGTGTCATGAATGTTCAGCTTCAGGTGTGGACATTGGATAACTCTCCCCAGCCCGAATAGCATTTGTTTAACGGTATTATATAACTTGTGCTATAAATTTTCTCAGAGAGGGGGTTTGTGATAATTGTGTAATGTTAGTTACCTGCCCAGCAGCTCCCTTTGGGATGGAAATGGGGAACTATGTGTCTGGTTTAGGGAGACACGAAGGGGGTGGGTTAGGGTGTGTGTTTTTGTTTATAGCTCAGACATGTTTTTTTTGTGTATGTTGTGTTCTTATGAGGCTGCCAATTATTTTGCATTGTTTACTATGCTTGTGGTCAACTCTAATAATCTCTTTTTTATTCTCATATGCAGAGGCCTTGCGGTAGAACACAGCTGGGGGGTAAAGATATTACAATAGTCTCGTGGAATGTTAAAGGCCTTGGTCATGTTGTTAAGAGGGATAAGGTTTTTCGACTTCTCAAATTTCCATCTGCAGATGTGATTTTTCTACAGGAAACCCATATCAAAGTAACTGAGCAACGCAGATTGAGGTCTAGCTGGATATCGCAGGTTTACCAGTCACCATTTACTTCTAATGCCCGTGGTGTGGCTATCCTCTTTAGGAAAAATATTCCATTTCAACTCACTTCCATGACCACAGATCTTCTCGGCAGGTTTCTTGTGACCTCTGGCACCATTAATTCGTTTCCGCTAACCTTCCTTAATATTTATGGTCCAAACACAGACGAACCAAAATTTTTAAGGAAAGTTTTTGATTTACTTCTGGATGCCAGTAATTCAAATATAATAATCGGCAGTGACTTGAATTGCTACCTGGACCCATATCTAAATAGATTGTCCTCCTGCCTGCCCTCAAATATGGTGTCAGTACAGGTCCTAAATAATTTGATTAGATCTAGGAATTTAGTAGATATTTGGTGAGTTCAACATCCCACCGACAAGGACTATCCTTATTATTCTCATGTTCACAAATCTTATAGTAGAATAGACTATTTTTTGGTTGACTCTCATTTAATATCTCGTGTTACCAATACAAAATATCATAATAGATTAATTTCTGACCATAGCCCCTTGACAATGTCCCTAAATCTCTTCCTTTCCAAATGAATCTATTCCTGGTGTTTTAACCCCTCCTTAATCACTGATAAGAAATTTATAGAATATATCACCACCAGATTAAAAGATTTTATAGAAATTAACGATAACAGCGAGGTGTCAGATTCCACACTCTGGAAGACATTAAAAGTTGTAATTCGTGGTATATAATTTCATATGAATCTGCTGCTAAGAGGGAGAGAGAAGGGCGATTGTTAGAGATTGAGAATACTCTCCTAACCCTCGAAGCGACATGCCAGGCTTCGAAATCCTCTGAAGATTATAATAAAATAATGAAGCTTAAATATGAGTACAATTGTATCTTGGGTAGTCAAATAAATAACCTCCTCTTAAAATTAAGGCAAAAGCATTTCAAAATGGGGGACAAGCCTGAGGGGCTCCTGGTGTGGCAGCTCAGGGGCGCCCAGGCCCTAAGGTCAATTCACTGCATTAGATCGAGGGCAGGTACCCTGTTAACTAACCCCAAGGAGATAAATGACTGTTTTAAAGAATTTTACAGCAAACTCTGCACCTCTAAATGCAATGCCACTCAATCTGATTTGAATGACTTCTTTGATTCTTTTGTAATGCTGAAACTTAGTGACGCTGCTAAGGAGGATTTAGAATCTGACTTCACATTGGAAGAAATAATTTCTGCCATTAAGTCATTAACGTCCGGCAAAGCTGCTGGACCAGATGGATTTGGCTGTGAATTTTATAAGAAATTCTGTGATATCCTTGCCCCACTTCTCCTCAGAATGATATCTTGCTCTAAGAGAGAGAAAGCCTTGCCTAGGACATTGTACGAGGCTAACATTTCCCTCATTTTAAAGAAAGGTAAGGAGGAAACAGACCCGGCCAGCTATAGGCCCATTGCACTCCAGAATTTCGATAGAAAGGTAATTACTAAAATGCTGGCTAACCGACTAAATAGGCATTTGTCATCTATCATTCATCCTGATCAGCCAGGATTTATCCCGGGTAGGTTCTTCTTTTCCAATGTCAGATGCCTCCTTAATACTATCTACACTGATCATGTGAAAGCTAGTGGGCAGCAATTTTATCCCTTGATGCACAGAAGGCTTTTGACCAGATTGAGTGGTCTTACATGTTTGAGTCACAGTACAGGTTTGGGTTCGGGGAGTTATTTGTATCTTGGGTAAAACTGTTATACGCCGGCCCAATGTGTTCTATTATAACTAATGGTGACAAGTCAGCTCTGTTTCCCCTACACCGTTCAGTCCAGCAGGGGTGCCCTCTCTCGCCGGCCCTTTCTGCCGTCGCGGTAGAGCCCCGTGCCTTAAAAATAAGAAGTCACCCAATTATTCTGGGTTTGAAAGTGGGAGGTATTGAAACACTTATTAGTTTATATGCTGACAATGTGATACTCTACTTACAAAACTCAGAAAAGTCAGTCCCTCTTCTTCTAGATTTAATCACCTCTTTTGGCAGACTATCGGCATACTCAATCAATTGGACAAAAAGTGACTTTGTGCCCCTCTCCAACAACTACACGTGGGGTTTTTTGGGAAGTGTCCCATTCAAGGTAGTTAAAGTTCACTTTACTTATCTTGGCTTGACAATCCCCAAAGATCCTAAATTAATATTCAAATTAAACTTTGCGGAGTTTATTTCAAAACTTAAACAGAATATAGAAAGTTGGAAAACCCTACCTCTGTCCATGATTGGTTGTATAAATTCAATTAAAATGGTTTCCCTTCCTAGGTTTCTCTATCTTTGTCAAAATCTCCCCATTTTTCTTACATCAGCCTTGTTTAAAGAGTTGGACTCCATAATATTGTCTTATATCTGGAATTATAAGAGTCACAGGATTTCGAAAATTCATTTACAAAAGCCCAAATCTGAAGGAGGGCTGGGATTACCTGTATTCAGACACTATTATTGGGCTGTCAACGCTAGGGCTTTAATGTTTTGGCAACAGGGGGCTCCGGATAACCTAGCCCCTGGGGCTCTGTTGTGGCTATGTATGGAGTCTAACTCTGTTGTCAATTCCTCCCTGCCAGCCATGCTGTTCTCCGAGTTAGAGAGGCCTGGGACTTCAAAAAGTTTGAGTTTTGTTTTGAAAAATTCTGTCAGAACTCTAAATCAGATTAGGAGCATTCTGAATTTACCAGAGACCTCTGTACAAACACCAATCTGTTTCAATCACTCCTTTCTACCCTCATGGTCAGATAAAACCTATCATACTTGGAGGGAGAAGGACCTAGTTTCTAATGAAGACCTGTACATAGAGGGATGGTTTGCAACATTTAGTCTGCTGAAAGAGAAATTTGAGCTGCCTCATTCGCACTTTTTTCGTTATTTGCAAATTAGACACTGCATTCAATCTAAAATTTGTAATTTTGAAATCCTTCCAGGGAAACATATATTTTTTGATATTTTAAAGAACCCTCCTGACTTCAGGCATCTCATTTCTAAGTTTGTATGTTTGTTTGATAATTGCACTGTAGCATCTACTGTGAAGATTAGAGACACCTGGAGAGAGGAGTTGGGCATTGAATTATCTGAAGCTGCCTGGAATAAGTGTTTGTCTACGATACAGGCTTGCTTTGTTAACAGCAGGCACCAACTGATCCAGTTTAAAGTTGTCCACCATCTCCATTACCCTAAGCTTAGATTGCACAGGATTTACCCTTCTGTCTCGCTAATGTGTGATAGATGCCAAGGGACGGAAGCCACGTTGTCACACACCTTTTGGTTTTGCCCATTACTGACTGGATTTTGGTCCAAAATATTCGACTGGTACTCAAAGGCCTATAAAAGATCCTTCCCCTTGGAAGCTGGTCTCGCTATATTTGGCTGCTCGCAATCTACTATTTGTTTCCCTGCAGCCATACAACAGTCTCTGATGCTGGGGATGATTGTTGCCAAAAGACTTAACCTGAGGGAATGGAAGTCACCTTCTCCTCCTTCCTTTCGGAGATGGATGGCTGATATGATCTCAGTCATACAGATGGAGAAACTTAGGTTCTTGAGAACCAATTCAATTAAAAAATTTTCGGCTATCTGGGATCCATTTCTCGCCTACCTGGACGAGGCCGGGGGCGGATGAGCAATTTCCCCCCAGCTGATTTCTCACGACCCTCATTTGAGATTTAATGTTTAGTATTTTTGAGCACTTTGTACAATAGGCATCCCTCTAATGTTATGTCTTTTTTTTTGCTTATTTCATTTTTACACATGTCTGAGCTGGTATGTTTTTGTTGATTTTATTTTTATTTTGAAAATTTTGAAAATAAGGTACTTAAAAAAAGAGTGCAGAGGTAGTGAGAGACACATTTTGCCATTCATTTCAGGCTCCATACAAGTTTCCACTGTACTATACAATTTGCAGGAGTCTTGTAAAACAAATTGTTCCCTGTTTGTTGATAAGTGCGATTGTCCTTGGTCATTCCAATGTCTGCACTTGTTAAATTAGTTTTCCTTTTGAAGATACATCTGCTTATATTCCATGATAAAAACTAGTAACTTTAATAACAGCAACACATCCCATTTCCATAGCATCTTAACTAAAATAATCCCTCTCCAAGGTGGCTCGGAGAAACATTAGAAAAGGACGAGACCATGATTTGAAAACAAAGCTTGAATCTTAAAATCGGGATATTGGTTAAACATGAGCGACCGGCGGTCAGTAGTCTTTCTGCATTTTCCCTGTAGCTATTGCATTTTATTCTGCATCCCTTTACTGTTTTGCCTTATACTACCCCAAATGCACTGTGTAATACCTTGATCTAATCTTGATTTAATCTTGAGATGTACAAGATGTTAAGCTTGATTTAATCTTGAGATGTACAAGATGTTAAGAGGCATAAATCGAAAAGACAGCCAGAGACATTTTCCCAGGGTGGAAATGGCTAATGCAAAGAGACGTAACTTTAAGGTGTTGGGAGGAAAGTATGGGAGAGTGTGAGAGGTAGGCTTTTTTTTACACAGAGATTGGTAGATGTATGGATTGCACTGCCAGGGGTGGTGGTAGAGGCAGATACATAGGGTCATTTAAAATACTCTTAGACAGGCACATGGACGAAGAAAAAAAATAGAGGGCTGTGTGGGAGGGAAAAGTTAGGTTGGACTTGGAATACTTTAAAGTTTCAGCCCAACATTGTGGCCCAAGCAGCTTGTATTGTGTTCTTTGTTCAATTAATAGTATGCAAGACCAGCTTTCCACTGTACCTTGAAATTAAACCAATTCCAATCCCAATTCATGGGTGTGGTGAATAGATGGAGCTTAGTGCAAAATGGGGCTGAGGCAGCTGGGTCAGGTTGACAGAGGGTAAAATGAGAAAGGCTGATTAGGGGACCTTAGAAGGCAACAAAGCTGTGTAATGAGGGATAAATAATGCCCAAGATGCAAGCAGACACAGATCCTTTCTCACAGACAAAAGAATTAAAAACATAAACAGGTTATTACAGACACGAAGCACAGATAATGTAAAATTCTATGAGCATTAAACATGTCAGTTTTGATTATGTAGAGCAGATTAATGCTGAATATACAGATGAGTGGGGAAGATGGGGGTAGGACACAATTTAAGGAGAGTTAAAGGTAATTCACTAATTATTATTTACTGATCGACTTTGTGAAGAGAAACATCCAGCTGCTTCCACAACTCATACAAATACCTTACAAAAATGTCATCAGCTTACCATCCTGAGTGTATGCATAAAGTACAAATATGCAGACAGAAGTGGACTCTGCCCAATACATCAATACCCAGATTCACTGTCACCATCGCTGGGACCTACGAGAGGCACTGCCTCAAGAAGGCAACACCATCATCAAAGATCCCATCGTTCACGTCATACCATTTTCTCTGAGTTACCATTAGGCAGGAAGTACAGAAGCCTGAAGTCTCACACCACCAGATTCAAGCACAGTTACTTACAGTTACAGTTACTTCCCTTCAACTATCACAGTCACAGTTACAGTTACTTCCCTTCAACTATCTGGCTCTTGAACAATTGGCATAACCCAAATCACTATAGAGTGTTGGCGCATGGCCAAGTGGTTAAGGCGTCGGTCTAGTGATCTGAAGGTCGCTAGTTTGAGCCTCAGCTGAGGCAGCGTGTTGTGTCCTTGAGCAAGGCACTTAACCACACATTGCTCTGCGACGACACCAGTGCCAAGCTGTATCGGCCCTAGTGCCCTTCCCTTGGACAACATTGGTGGCATGGAGAGGGGAGCTGCTGGTCTTCCATACAACCTTGCCCAGGCCTGCGCCCTGGAAACCTTCCAAGGCGCAAATCCATGGTCTTATGAGACTAACGGATGCCTATTATTAATCACTATAGTTTAACAACACGATGACGACTTTGATCACTTCCACTGAAATGGACTTTGACTTTGTCTTTTGTCAAATTTGTGCACAATTTACATTTATAGTTTTCTTCTGACTGCTGTTAATCCGATGCTATGTGCCTGTGATGCTTCACAAGTAAGTTTTACATTGTACCTGTGCATATGACAATAAACTCGACTTTGACTTTGTATTTAAAAAGGCTTGCACCACATAACCTCCATTGCCAAAACCACCAATTGGAGTTATTTGAAAGCATTTCAAATGTGTATGAAAATTAAAAAAATACCCAGCAAGTGTAGGAAATCTGAAGTAAAAACATAAAATTCTTAAAATAAATAAGAGGTCAGGCAGTATCCCTGGAAAGTGAAACAGGGTTAATGTTTCAGTTCAAAGATCCTTAATTAGATCTGGAAAAGTGAGGAAACAAGATTGATTCAAATTGCAGAGAGCGTGGACAAGAGAGAAAGGGACAAAGTGGGAAGGCTAGGATTTTGTTTATGGAATCTTGTGGTTGATGGATTAATAAGGGGGGAAGGAGAGAAAGAGAGGAGGAGGGACAAGGAGCGAGGGAAGAAGTAGAGAGTATAAATAAAACAAATAGGCATGTAAAAGCTGTGAAATGCCTGATCTGTTCGATGTTCTATGAAACATAAGCACCCAGAAGAATCCAATGCAATCCCAGGAAAACACACACAGCACTAGGAGTCAGGATTGAGCCTGAGTGGCTCTGTAACTGTAACACTCTATTCTGCATTCTGTTCTTCTATTCTCGGTGTTATGTATGGAATGATCTGTCTGGGTAGCAATGCAAGCAAACAGCTTTTCAATGTATCTTGGAACATGTGACAATAACAAGACAATAAAGTATTGTCTCATGCACAACTTCTAACTCCCCCAGATTCACCCACCAGTTGCAAACGTTTGGGGGTGGTGGAGGGTAATTTAAGTGGAAAACTCACCTAAAAACCAGATTGTCTTTGGTATGAGGTGACAGTGTCTGGAGTAAACCCATGTGGTTGAAGGAAAACATACAAACTCCATGCAGATAGATGGAGTTCAGGACAGAGGTCAGGATGTACCTGGGTCTTTAGAGTTATAGAGTCATAGAACATTACAGCACAGAAACAGGCCCTTCAACCTATTTAGTCTCATTTTTCCAGTTCTGATGAAGTCTTTGACTGAATCTTTAGTTCTGTTTCTCATTCCACAGGCGCTGCTTGGCCTACTGAGTTCTTCCAGTTAATTCAGCTTTAACTTCAAAAGTACTTAGTTGCCTGTGGCATGCTCTGGATCACTCTGAAGAAACTGAGAAAAAAAGAAAGCTACATAAATTGAGACATTTCCAAGCTTTTGTACTGGAAGGAAAATGTGACGCGCAAGTCTAAAAGTGAAGGTGCACAACAGATGCTACACTGACCTTGACTGAGCTGTGAGTCCTGTACTTAACTTTGCAGATTGTCTGAGTGAATTGACCTCAGCAGAAATGTGTTCCTCTCCATCCTGTCATCAGCAGCAACTCTACAATTAGCGCCATTTCAACATTGAGGTTCCTGGGCATTGTTATTTTGCATAACCTCATCCATATCTCTTTCATTTAAAAGAAGGCTTGGCAGAGGACGTACTTCTTGTGGCAGTTGGTAAAATCCCATCTTCCCCAGCACATACTGGTGCAATTCTACACTGCCATCATACAGAGCATCCTCACGTCAGCCATTACTGTCTGGTTTGGTATAGCATCCTCTCACAGTGTGTGAAAACGACAGTGACCTGTCAGGGCAGCAGGTCATTAGCTGCAGTCTTCCATCACTGCAGAAATTGTACGTGAGCAGGACGAAGATGCATTGCGGACACTACCTACCCTACAAACTGCCTTTTCCAAAAGCTCCCTTCTGGAAAGTGCTATAGGGCTATTAGAGCAAAAACATAATGCCATCTTAAAAGTTTCTTCCCTCAGGCAGTTAATCTGATCAACCATTCTAGTCAGCCCACCCCACCCCCTCTGTCTATTGCCCAGTCATTGCACTGCACTGTAAACTCTTTAATCCACTTTTTATAATCCTGTTTACATTATAAATACATGATGGTATTTATGTATTTATGAACATTTATTCCATATCTATACTTTAACCTCTATTTTTAATATAATTCTTTATTCTTTATAAATGTTGAATGTTGTTCTTGTTGCATGTCACGCCAGCACACCACGGCAAATTCCTAATGCATGTAAATGTATATGGCAAATAAAGCTAATCTTTGATCCTTGATCTCAGTCATGGCAGTATTTAGTTTGTTTGCTGCCAGGGTTCCTGGATCTAGTTGCAATGATACAGTGGCTGTTGGAACGTGGTTCTCTGTATGGTTTTTGAGTAAAGGTAAAGTTCAGTGTGGTTAATCCCAAATTCCTCCCCGACCGGCTAATACCCTATTGGCTAAACACAAATGTGAAGAGTATGGTGAGATAGGGATCAGACAGTCCTAAACTACATGTTCAGGAGGGAGAAAGCTGAGTTGAACAAAAATCCACTGAGATTTTGAAGAACATGATTTGTGGCAGCTGACCATGGAATACAGAACTTATCCTACAACCATATTAACCAAGTAACAAAATACTTAGAGGATTAAATTGTGGTCACATTATCATGGAATCATTCTCCTATCCCATGGCCACTTGCCAAATATGCTGTTGACTGCACAGCCATGTTCCATCAAACAGCAAAGCTGCTCACATGATAACCCGGTGAACTCAGCCTCTCAGTAGTTTGTTGGTGAGCCTCTGGTACCTGACTCAAGGAGCCATTCTTCACATGCAAGTATAGTCAATCAACTTCTTGACGAACCAACTATTTGACCATAGATTGGCTTCACTGCTTAGCTCAATACTGTCCTTATTCACAAAAGTACTCTTCACAAAAATGGTAACATAAGCCCTGGCACATTTCCTCCCTCTCCCCACACCAGGAATGCCCAGACTGTTGAGGTCTTTCCAGCTGTAAAGTATCTGAACAGTTGAGTGAACTGAGGTTAAATACCAACATGGTCTAGTTGGGCTGAGCTGCCCATATCAGTTCTCTAACTGCATTGCACTTCTATGCAATCTTACCACAATATCACTGGTGAAACATTGGATGATGAATTTATCTTTTAGTTCGTTGTTTCTGTACAGGAAGGTAAAACGAGACACAATGTTGATAGGCAAAGATAGGATCAGGCTTCAGACTTCACTTCATCTCCTCCCCAAAAATCCTACATTGTGCCACACTCAATGGTAATGTTTCCACTTGCGTATTTTTCCATCAAGGTAATGTTTGCCTCACAGTGCTGTAAGCCTGCCTTCCGTGTACTTTGCTCGTTTTTTCCTTTCACTTGATCCTCCCACAGAGCCCAAACAGTCTCTGCTAAACCTTTTCTGCTCCTGTACACAAGATTACCCTCTACAAACACCTTAATGAATATTGTAAATAAATCAATCAAGGACGTACAAATTTCAGAAACCTGCCATTGTTTATCTTGGACGGGTATCCTAACCATCTGATCCCCAAGGCAATAAATCCTTATGAAACTTAGTGCCTGATTGTGGCCAACTGTAAATGTACAGCTTTATTTCCAATAAATAATCAAGGGCTTTGACATATTAAACTTGTGCCCTGTTTGTCAATTAGAAACGGCTTTCTGCATTCAAGTATCCACCGTGAGCGTCTGCTGGTTAATCGGATTGTATCAAACTCCAGCCAGCAGCTGCTGAGCTCATTTTTACATGGAAAACAGAACAGGCAATGGGCTTCATTCAGCTGATGTGTGTAATTAGCTCCAAATGATCCCACTGGGCACAGGATGCCCTTCAGTGATACAAGAAAGGCACAAGGTTGTTCATTTTAAACCTGCATGAGCAGGTATGAAATTTAAAATTGCTATCAATACACAGAGGGTCCTTCAGCCACTGAAGGAGAATCTTCACACATCAAAGTTGCTGGTGAACACAGCAGGCCAGGCAGCATCTCTAGGAAGAGGTACAGTCGACGTTTCAGGCCGAGACCCTTCGTCAGGACGAAGGAGAAGCTTACTTCAGTGGGATTCTAAGCGCTGATGAAGGCCACATCCAAATAATAATCTAATTATTTGGTTGAAGATTGCTAAATCTCCAGGATTCTCCATGATACCCTAGGTCATTAATACAGGATGCTGGCAGGAAAATCATAGAAAGGGGGTTATTTTTTATTTCCTATAATTAAGGGTACCAAATATTTGGAAATGGGAGAGAACTTAGCTATTTAGCTGACAGTTTTCCCAATTAGGTCCCAATTGATTGTTGGAAGATGGTTTGGCATAGAATAGATGTATCAGGCAACCACTGGGCAGGGCAAATAGTGGCTGGATACTCTCTATTTATTATTGGACACTACGTCAGCTGTGAATGGCTGGATTGAGCATTTTCTAATGTTTCTGCCTCTGTTTTCCAGCATCCACAAATTTTCTTTTAAATAAAAGCTGACAAGATGAATTTTAACTTCTCGAGAGTTTGCAAAGACAGTTTTCCACTGGGCCTTGTTGCCATTCATTTTCTGGCCAAAGCAGTAGTACCATTGGCTGCCACCCTGAGGCAAGTCATCTTCTGCCCATGATGTACTGGGTCTGGATTACAATGTTTTGGTGGGCTGATGGGTGTCGAGGGACCAACAGCATCTTTGAGAGACCTGGAGGTTCGCCACTGCGCAACCCGAATTGGAAAGGAAAGTATAGAGCACACCTTAAATGTTCTGATCTTCTATAGAGTTGCTTCATTCTGGTGCTAAAACCACAGAGCTTCAAACCCTGGGCTGAGTTAGAGATGTGGGTACAATTGATGGCCTACAATTCCACTTAGTACACACACCTTCAATTGATTTAGTGCTCACCAAAATGGACGCCAAGCTCTTAGTCCATTATCTCAAAAGTTACGAACCCTCAAGAGTGCATCCCAGTACTTAAAGAAGATGAAAGTTTCTGCTCCTGTCAATGTTTCATGTAGTGAGCTATGGACCACCACTACTCATTGATTGATTTTTTTCCCCCTCAGCTCTCTCTAGTCTGACCAATAAACTACAGTAGAACTTAGAACATTGCAGCATAGGAATGAGCCTCTTGGCACATGTTATCTGTGCCAAAGAAGATGCCAAATTAAATTTTGTTTGCCTGCAAGTGATCTCTATCCCACCATTCCCTACATAATTATGTGTCTATCTAAAAGCCTCTTAAACACTCTTACCGTGTCTGTTTCCATGACAGCCTCTTCCAGACGCATACTTCTCTGTGTAAAAAACCTGCCTTGCACATCTCCTTTGAACTTTCTCCTCTTGTCTTAAAATACATCTCCTCCTGTCCCTGACATTCCTACCCCAGGGAAAAGATTCTATCTACCCTGTCATAATTTTATAAAATTCTATCACGTCTCCCCTCAGCCTTCAGTGCTCCAGAGAAGTTACTAGTGGAGTGCCGCAGGGATTGGTGCTGGGTCCATTGTTGTTTGTCATCTACGTCAGTGATCTGGATGATAATGTGGTAAACTGGATCGGCAAATTTGTGGGTGACACCAGGATTAGGAGTGTAGCGGACAAGTATCAATGCTTGTAGCAGGAACTTGATCAGCTGGAAAAATATGCTGAAAAATGGCAGATGGAATTTAATGCTCTCAAGTGCGAGGAGTTGCAGTTCGGGAGGACAGACCAGGGCAGGATTTACATGTTGAGTGGTAGGGCACTGAGGAGTGCAGCAGAACAGAGGGATCTGGGAATACAGATCCATAACACATTGAAAGTGGTGGCACAGGTAGATAGGGTCGTAAAAAGAGCTTTTGGCACATTGGCCTTCATAAATCAGAGTATCGAGTACAGGAGTTAGGATGTTATGCTGAAATTGCATAAGATGTTGCTGAAGTCTAATTTGGAGAAATGTGTGCCATTCTGGTCACCTACCTTTTATATATTATAGGCATCCATTAGTCTCATGAGACCATGGATTTGCGCCTTGGAAAGTCTCCAGGGTTCAGGCCTGGGCAAGGTTGTATGGAAGACCGGCAGATGCCCATGCTGCAAGTCTCCCCTCTCCACACCACCGATGTTGTCCAAGGGAAGGGCATTAGGACCCATACAGCTTGGCACCGGTGTCGTTGCAGGGCACTGTGTGGTTAAGTGCCTTGCTCAAAGAGCCACACGCTACCACAGCCGAGGCTCAAACTAGCGACCTTCAAATCACTAGACGAACGCCTTAACCATTTGGCCACGTGCCAACACTACCTACAGGAAAGATATCAATAAGATTGAAAGAGTGCAGAGAAAACTTACAAGGATGTTGCCAGGACTTGAGCACCTGAGTTACAGGAAAAGTTTGAATAGGTTAGAACTTTATTCCCTGGAGCGTAGGAGAATGAGGAGAGATTTGATAGAGGTATACAAAATTATGAGGGGTAAAGATAGGGTAAATGCAAGCAGGCTTTTTACACTGAGGTTGGGTGAGACTAAAACTAGAGATCATATTAATTCATCCTCTATATGTGCTAAGCATGCAGTGATACAGTTTAAAGTAGTGCACAGGGCTCATATGTCCAAAGATAAATTATCTTGTTATTACTCTTATATAAATCCTATTTGTGATAGATGTCATTCCGAGATAGCTTCTTTAACTCACATGTTTTGGTCATGTCCTTTGTTGAAAAAATATTGGGAAGACATCTTTGATATTATTTCAATGGTTTTGAATATAGACTTACAACCTCGCCCAATTACTGCTATTTTTGGGCTACCAATGATAGAATTAAATCATTTAACCTCTTCAGCTCGTCAGATGATTGCATTTCTTACTTTAATGGCTAGAAGATCCATTTTGCTGAATTGGAAAGAGATTAACCCCCTACTATATTTCACTGGTTCTCACAAACTCTGTTGTGTTTAATTTTGTAAAAAATTAGAAGTGTGGTTTATGATCCTTCCATTAAATTCGAAAAGACTTGGAGGCCATTTATTCAGCATTTTCATATGATGTGATTTGACCATTTCTAAACTTATTTTACTTCTCTGTAATATTGGTTAAGAGGAACAGAGTCGCCGATACTGAGGTTTTTCATTTTTCCCATTTTTTGTGATGTTAATACAGCCCAGGTAATTTTTTTAGTTTAGTTAATTAATTCTGTTTAGATTAGTTTTTTTGGGGGGGAGGGTTATTTTTTTTTCCTTTTTCATGATTTTTGTCTAGTTATTTCTCTTTGTTTTGTATTATTCATTGATATCCTTTATGATTGGGAGTTTTGTCTATCATTTCTTTAGTTTTATAACTACTCATGTTAATTATAACAATGTATTCCCAATAACTTTGTACTACTACTATGTTATGTTTATATTTTGTGAAACTAATAAAAAGATTGAAAAAGAAAAGAAAAAGAGATCATAGGTTAAGGGTGAAAGGTGAAATATTGAAGGGGAACATGAGGGGGCACTTCTTCACTCAGAGAACAGTGTGAGCATGAAAGGTGTTGCCAGCGTAAGTGGTGGATGCAGGTTTAATTTCAATATCTATGCAAAGTTTGGAAAAGTACATAGTTGGGAGTGGTATAGAGGACTATGGTCCAGGTGTGGGTCGATGGGACTAGGCAGAATAATAGTTCAGTATAGACTAGGTGGGCCGAAGGCCCTGTTTCTCTCCAACAGTGCTCAATGAAGCTAAGACTCTATAGGTTTGTTCAACCTTTCCTCATGGCTGATACTCTCTAATCCAGGCAGCATCCTTGTCAAGCTCCTCTGTGCCATTTCCAAAACATCCACATCTTTCCTGTAATGGGGTGACCAGAATTGTGCAGAATATTCCAAGTGCGAGCTAACCAAAATTTTATATAGTTTTTCAAATCTATGGCTCCTCCCTCCCAGTCACTGCTAAGGACACTGGTCATTCCTGTTTATTCTTTCCACGATCCTTATCATTTTAAACCACTGTCTAATTTTTGCCAGAAATGTACACTTAAAACATGCATCCATATTTATGTAAGCTGAATATTATTTGCATATTGATAAGTTTATATCTGATTACCATTGATACCTTAAGATTGATCAGACAAGACTGAAATTCACAGAATCACAAAATGTCATGCTAAGAAAAACAATAAATCAGTGTGTATTTCCCAGCATGGATCAGAATTAATATGAGAGCATTAAGACCATGGTGTTTGCATAACTTAGAGGAACTCTGATTTTATTTATCAACGGTGTAAATCCCTGCCCAGTCCTTTGGGAATAGTTTCTCCAGTGCATCTCATGTGAGTGATGGGATGCCAAGTTGGCAACCAATGATTCTCCCAAAGTGATGTGCTGCCATTTATCAAAGCAGTCAGCGTAACTGCCAAGATTAATTGCAGGATTCTTAGCTTATGTGGAGAAATAGAGGGGTCTTGGAGTTTGCATCCATAGATCCCTTAGCGTTGCTGTGCGTTGATAGGGTAGTTAAGAATGCATATGGTATTTTGGCCTTCAATAGTCAGTAGATTGAGATCAAAAGCCACAAGGAATTTTACAGCTCTATAAACCCTGGTTAGACCACACTAGTGTTCAGTACTAGTGACCTCATTATAGGAAGGATGTGGGAGCTTTAAAGAGGCTGCAGAGGAAATTTACCAGGATTCTGCCTGGAGTAGAGGGCATGTCTTTTGAGGATAGGTTGAACAAGCTAGGGGTTTTCTCTTCGGAGCAAAGGAGGATGAACAGTGACTTGATAGAAGTCTACAAGATGATAAGAGGCATAGATTGAGCAGACAGCCAGAGACATTTTCCCAGGGTGGAAGTGGCCAGTACAAGGGGGCATGACTTGAAGGTGATTTGAGGAATGTCCAGGGGAATGTCAGAGGTAAGTTCTTTACACAGAGACTGGTATGCCCTGCCAGAGTGGTGGTAGAAGCAGATACATTGGGGCGTTTAAGAAACTCTTAGATAGGCACATAGATGATAGAAAAATGGAGGGCTATGTAGGATAGAAGGGTTAGACTGTTCTTAGAGTAAGTTAAAAGGTCAATGGAGCATTGTACTATATTGTGCTATAATGTTCAATGTTCTATGAAGGCCAATTGCTTAGAAGCCAATTGCAATGGAAAATATAATGATGCAGGGCCAAACCATTCAGTTTCATAGCTCTTATTGTGAAAGGTCTTTCACTTGCCTTTACAAAACTCGGATCACATTGCTTGCATACAGACACCATCCCAAAGTCTTAACAATGAAAGTCTAGCCTGGCATGCCAGTAGAATACAGAGGGAGTGCTACTTGGTGCCATCTTCACATTAGATGTTTAAATGAGACTCCATCGGCAGTAATTATTGTCATATTAGCACATTACCGTTTTAAAATATAGAGAACATAGAACATGACAGCACAGTACAGGCCCTTTGGCCCATGATGCTATGCCAACCTTTTAACCTGCTCTACCCTCCTACATAGCCCTCCATGTTTCTATTATCCATGTGCCTATCTAAAAGTTTCTTAAATGCCTCTGATGTATCTGCCTCTACCACCGCGCCTGGCAGGGCATTCCATGTACCTGCCACTCTCTGTGTAAATAAATTACCTCTGACGTCCCCTAGACCTTTCTCCAATCACTTTAAAATTATGCCTCCTTGTATTTTTAAGAATACTATAAATAGTCCTGAGCATGCCCAGTATCTTGGGGGTGATAATAAAGAAAACGTTGT
This sequence comes from Mobula birostris, assembly GCF_030028105.1. Classification (NCBI taxonomy): domain Eukaryota; kingdom Metazoa; phylum Chordata; class Chondrichthyes; order Myliobatiformes; family Myliobatidae; genus Mobula; species Mobula birostris. Next base: position 44,262,420 of record NC_092402.1, read on the forward strand.
TCTCCAAGCTGCGGCAGTGAGCTTGTTTAATTAATCACGTACATCAAAGGCTTGCAGGATGCAATTTACACAAGCTATTCTCTTTGCGGGTGGCAGGGTGGAGATGCATCTCTACCAAAGGAGGCGTAAGGCACTTCTTCCCTCTGCTAGTCTACAGGTCACCCTTGGGCAAGGTGTAACACCTGCTTACACCACCCCCCCCCCACCACGGTCAGGGTCATGTGAAGCCATGGGAGCAGCTGGTGATTGGTTATATGAGCAGCTGATGCATATCACAAATCCCAGTTATGCAACCACTGATACCAGGCAGACAATCTCTGAAGAGGGTCACCCATCTTATAAAGACACTGCTCAGAAGGAGGTAATGGCAAACTACTTCTGTAGAAAAATTTGCCAAGAACAATCATGATCATGGAACGACCATGATCACCTACATCATATGACACGGCACATAATCATGACGATGATGACTCTCTTTGACGTAGAGCATGCTATAGCATGGTTTGAAGGAGGCCAGGTAGATTAACCCTGGTCTATATTTCATTTATTTAACCTTTTGGAATCCAGGCATCTTGAGCAAGGTGGGTATTAACTGCTTATCTCTGATTCTGAAGGTAGTGGTGAGCTGCTATCTTCATCTGTTATAGCCTTCCAAAATTTGCTTATCTATTCACTTATTTATGGATGCACCACAGTAATGGGTTCTACCAGCCCAATGAGCCTATATTGCCCAATTACACCCATGTGACCAATTGATCTACTAGCCCATATGTCTTTGGAATGTGCGAAGAAACCTTAGCACAAACAGGAAACCCACATGGTCACGTGGAGAACTTACAAACTCCTGACAGAGAGCAGTGGGTCGCTGTCACTATAATAACGTTTCACTAACTGCTACATGACCATGCTATCCCCCCGTCCATTTATCGGCCTTTGCATAATGTCAGAACACAGTAAAATGTAAAATGGGAAAATGGGGTGAGTGCGGATGTTTGGAAATGGAGGAGATGTGGGTGAGAGCAACATCAATGATGGAGGAAGGAAAACTCATTCTTTAAAGAATGGGGACATCTCAGGGAAAGCCGTGTCCTGGGAACAGATGTGGCAGAGACAAAGGAACTGAGAAAAGGGAATAGCACTTTTACAGGAGACAGGGTGGGAAGAAGTACACTCAAGGTAGCCGTGGGAATTGCTAGATTTATAAAAGGTATTGGTAGACAGTTAGCCTCCAGAGATGGAGATGGAGAGATCGTGAAAGGAGAGAGAGGTGTCAGAAGTAGACAAAGTGAATTAAGGGCAGGGTGGAAGTTGGAAGCAAAATCGTTGAAATTGCCAAACTCAGCAAGGATGTATGAAGCAGGACCAATGTAGCGAAGGAAGAGTTGAGGAGCATTACCAGGGAAGGCTTGGAACATAGACTGTTCTATATAGGCAACAAAAAGTTAAGCATAGGTGGGGCCCATGTGGGTGCCAATGGCTATACCTCTAGTCTTGAGAAAGTGGGAAGAGTTGACGGAGAAGTTGTTGAGGGTTTATGTTACCTTTGCAACAGTGCAGCCTGCAGGAGATTGTTGGATACAAATTTGCCACTGTCCTACATACATCAAGCTAGTGATTAAGAACTTACTTCTTGGACTACTTATGAATATCTCTGTATAAATGTAAAACAAAAAGAAAGTTATGAGTTTTTATAGTCTTTTGAAACACTCAAGTGCTTTATAGCTGATTAAGATTCCTTGAGTTGTAGCAGTTAGGGTCAGTAGACCATAAGACTATAAGACCTGGGAGCAGAATTATGCCATTCGGACCATCAAATCTGCTCCACCATTCCACCTTGTCTGATATATTAATCCCCTCAATCCCACTGTCCTGCCTTCACCCCATAACCTTTGACACACTTACTAATCCAGAATCTATCAACCTCCACTTTAGATATACCCAAATGACTTGGCCCCTCCACAGCTGTCCATGCAATGAATTCCACAGATTCACTGACCTCTGTTTAAAGAAATTCCTCCTCACCTCTGTTCTAAAGGGATGTCCGTATATTCTGAGGCTGTGCCCTCAGGTCCCAGACTCACCCACTATCAGAAACATCCTCTCCATATCCACTCCATCTAGGGTGAAAGTGGATTTTTATTTTTACCTTTTTCTTCCAACTGATAGAGATCTTTAATGAATGGACCAAATGCATTTCAATACATTACACATCTTAAACCATCATCTGAAGTTAAAATTATCCACTAGTACCTTTAAACCTTTAAAATATTTTATACACCTCTTGACTTATAACTTACCTATCCTCATCCATCTCACACAAAAGAGTGATTTGTGCAGAAATTACTCAACTGATTTTTTATTAATTCAACTAATTCAAATAATTAACATTTTGACCTTCTTCAATGTTGTAAATATATATTTTAAGCTTCCCACTGCAAATAGACAACAAAATCACTATGTTAACAGATTTCCAGGTCTGCGCAGGCAGGCTCCTCCCAGTCTCCACCCAGCTAACAGCAGTCTCCTGCCACTTGTTTCCAACTCGTCACCTGCAGCTTATTTAAACCCAGCTCTCATCCACAATCCTTGTTACTCATACAAACTGGTCAGCTTCAACCAGTTGCTCCTTGCCTTCAATTACCCTGCTGCCTTGTTGCATTAAATATCTGTTCTCTCTTGTTTTGTAGGCCCTCGTGGCTTGTTATTTTGCAGTTTATTGTTAAAGTTATCACTCACTGCTAAATCATCTCCGCTGCTCTGCGTTTGGATCTAGCCTCTTCTACATTTCCTGACACAGACTACGCACTTACATTGTGAACAGCTTTAGGATTAGATGATTCTGCACCAAAAACTTGCTCTAAATGGATGAAGCTGGCTTGGATAATGTTCAGATTAAAATAAATACAGCAGTGAGCTGATGAGGGTGCATTCTATTCAAAACAGCTAGATCCCTCAAAACTAAACAGCAAGGCTTTCACGAGAACATAAATGTCAACTGAATTCAAAATACTGAAATGTCAGAAAATGCGAAAGCTGTGCTCCTCCAGCCCCAAACTCAACTTATTAGTTGGATCCTCAAGGAAAATCAATCTTTGACAGATGTCCCTCAAACAGTTTTAATGCCACTTTCAGGTAATAACATTGTTTTCCTTTTTACAGTTTCTGATTTAGATTCCAATTAGGAATGAGCGTGTACATTATTTCCTTCATATTGGGAGCTCAGTAGGCTGTTTAGTATGAATTGGTGTTCGCCACCGTTAATTCTTGAACAAATTATCTGAAAACATTGCTGTTTGTGGGACCATGTTGTACAAAAATTGGCTGCCATATTCATTCATATAAAAGCTTTAAGCAAAGCATTTCTGAAGTTCTGAAATGTGTTAGGCATCCAGGGTATGTGAAAGATTCCACTTAGTTTTTTTTCTCTCTTAAAGCAAAATGCATCATAGTAATTTTTCAGAGCTACTTTAATGCACCTCCCAAACTACCATGCTGAAGGGCCAGATAGGTACAAACAAAAGAATGCCATTATTTGCAAGTGACACTTGCAGGTGGCTCTCAGCATATCCTTGGGTTGTGTTGGTTGTTAATACAAATGACACATTTCACTGTATGTTTTGAAGTAAATGTGATAAATGCACTCAGTAGGCACTTTATTAGGTACTGCATCTCCTGTACCTAATTAAGTGGCCTCTGAGTGCACATTCGTGGTCTTCTGCTGCTCTGGCAGATGCTCTTCTGCACACAACTGTTGCAACATGTGTTTATTTGAGTTACTATCATCTTCCTGTCAGCTTGAACCAGTCTGGCTATTCTCCCCTGGCCTCTCTCTTCGCTTACAGAACTCCTGCTCATTGGATTTTTTTTTTGTTTCTTGCACCATTCTCTGTGAACTCTAGAGACTTGTGTGTGAAAATTGCAGGAGATCATCAGTTTCTGGGATACTCAAACCACTCTATCTGGCACCAACAATCATTCTGCAGTCAAAGTCACTTTGATCACACTTCTTCCACGTTATGGTGTTTGTTCTGAACAATAACTGAACCTCTTGACCGTGTCTGCATGGTTTTATGCATTGAGTTGCTGCCACCTGATTGGCTGATTAGATGTATGCATTAATAAGCAGGTTACAGGCATACCTAATAAAGTGGCCACCGAGTGTATATCAATCTGAGACTGAAGTGTCCTCTGTGTTATGTACTGCCCTGACTTGTAAGTATATCGATATTCTTTCACTCTCACTGGGTCTGAGTTCCGAAACTCAATGGCCCACAACAAAATGGGAGGCACAAGAGACTTCAGATGCTGGAGGAACTTAGCAGGTCAACATCTATGGAGGGAAATGGATAGATGATGTTTTTGGGTCAAGACCCTTCATCTTTACCAAAAAGGCCAATATGGTTCAAGAAGGTAGGCAGCTATCATCTTCTTGTGCAACAAAGGAATGTAAGAATGCTGTCTTTGGAAAGGATAATTATTAAAAATAAGCCTAGTTCAGATAATCTGTAGGAATTGAATGGAATTTCAGAGACATTCCTTATTTGTAAAGCATAACTTTGTACTGAATAAATCCATTTAGCTGCCTAGCAGCCTACAAGTTGCTTCAGGCATTTGATTCCCTAACTTTCCAATGTAAGATCAGTGCTTTCTAGAGATCTTTGATAGGTAAGCAACCAAAAAGAAGTTCCTTTCCCACAGTTATCCTTTCTGGTTGGATGCTGGTTACCGGTGGTGTTCCACAGGGGTCTGCGTTTGGACCGCTTTTTTTTACGAAATATGTCAATGATTTGGATGATGAAATTGATGACTATATGGCCATGTTTGCGAATGATACAAAGACAGCTGGAGCAACAGGTTGTGTTGAGGAAGTAGAGAGGCTACAGAAGGAGTTAGACAGATTAGCAGAATGGGCAAAGAAGTGGCAGATGGAATACAGTGTTGGGAAGTGTGTGGCCATGCACTTTGGTAGAAGAAACAAAAGTATAGGCTATTTTCTAAATGGTGAGAAAATTGAAAAGTCAGAGGTGTAAAGGGACTTGGGAGTGCTGTGCAGGATTTCCTGAAGGTTAATTTGCAGGTTGAGTCTGTGGTGAGGAAGACAAATGCAATGTTAGCATTCATTTCAAGAGGACTAGAATATAAAAGCAAAGATGTAATGTCGAGACTTTATAAAGCACTGGTGAGGCCTCACCTGGAGCATTGTGAGCAGTTTTGGGTCCCTTATTGAACAAACGATGTGCTGACATTGGAGAGGGTTCAAAGGAGCTTCGTGAAACTGATACCAGGATTGAAAGGCTTGTCATATGAGAAGTGTTCAATGGCTCTGGGCCTGTACTCAATGGAATTCAGAGGAATGAGGGCTGACCTCATCGAAATCTATCGAATGGTGAAAAGCATTGATAGAGTGGCTATGGAGAGGATGTTTCTTATGGTGGGAGAGTTTAAGACCAGAGGGCATAGCCTCAGAATAGAATTCCTTCTAGAATGGAGATGAGGAGAAATTTCTTTTGCCAGAGAGTGGTGAATCTGTGAAATTCGTTGTCACAGGTGACTGTGGAGGCCAAGTCATTGGGTATATTTAAGGCTCATAAAGGGATACGAGGTGAAGGCTGGAGATCAGGGCTGAGAGGGTAGATGGATCAGCCATGATGAAATGGCAGGGAAGACTCAGTGGGCCAAATGGCTTAATTCTGCTCCTATATCTTATGTTCTTTGACCTCTTCCCACCCTGTCTCCTGTAAAAATGCTATTTCCTTTTCTCAGTTCCTTCATCTCTGCCGCATCTGTTGCCAGGACATCGCTTTCCTTTCCAGGACATCAAAGATAGACAGATAGATAGAGAGATACTTTATTGACCCCAAAGGAAATTACTGTGTCACAGTAGCATTACAAGGGCACAGATATACAAATATTAGAAGAGAAGTAAGAAAGAATAAGTAACAGTCTAACGGGGGGGGGGGGGGGGGTAATCACTTCCCTGGCTATAGGTTGACTCATTATAGAGCCTAATGGCCGAGGGTAAGAATGATCTCGTATAGCGCTCTTTGGAGCAGTACAGTTATCTTAGTCTATTACTAAAAGAATGTCTGTGTTCAGCCAAGGTGGCATGCAGAGGGTGAGAGACATTCTCCAGAATTGCCAGGATATTCCGTAGGGTCCGTTGTTCTACCACAGCCTCAGGAAGTAGAGGTGACTCTGGCCCTTCTTGTACACGGCCTCTGTGTTGATGCTTCACTCAAGTCTGTCATCCAGGTGCACCCCCAGGTACTTGTAGGTCCTCACCACATCCACATCCTCACCATCAATAGTAACAGGGAGCAGTGCAGGCTTAGTCCTCCTAAAGTCCATCACCATCTCCTTTGTCTTACTGATGTTGAGCTGCTGATGATTCAGCTTGCACCATTTGACAAAGTCCTCCACCTGGCTCTGTATTCATCCTCCATCCTCCCTTTATACACCCAACTATTGCCAAGTCATCAGAGAATTTCTGCAGATGACATGACTCAGTGTTGTATCTAAAATCTGAGTTATACAGAGTAAATAGGAAGGGAGCCAATACAGTCTCTTGTGGGGCCCCAGTGCTGCTTATAGCCGTGTCTGACACACAGCTCTGAAGTTGCACAAACTGTGGTCTGCCAGTCAGGTAGTCCATTACCCAGGATACAATGGAAGTGCCAACCTGCATTGAATGGAGCTATTCCCCCAGCAATGAGGGCTATATGGTATTGAAGGCACTTGAGAAATCAAAAAACATGATCGTCACAGTGCTGTCCTGTTTATCCAAATGGGAGTAGGCTCTGTTCAGCAGATGACAGCATTGTCGACTTCAACGTGCTCCGGTGGGCAAACCGCAGGGGATCAAGGGCTGACCAGCCAGGACCAGCCTCTCTAGGGTCTTCATGATGTGTGAGGTCAGGGCCACTGGACTGTAGTCATTCAAGACTTTCAGTTGGCCCTTCTTGGGTACTGAGACCACACATGATGTTTTCCACATGGCTGGCACCCTTTCCAGGCTGAGACTCAGATTGAAAATGCACTGGAGAATTCCACACAGCTGCTCAGCACACTCTTTCAGGACCCTGGGGTTCACACCATCGGGTCCCAATGCTTTGCCATGTCTGAATTTCCCCAGAGCCCTTCTCACCTGCTCAGTAGTGAAGAATAGATGTCCCCCTTCTTCAAAGAATGGAGCTTCACTTTCTCCATCATTGATGATGCCCTCACCTGCATCTCCTCCATTTCCCGAAAATCCACACTCAGCTCATCTTCCCGCTGCCTTAACAGTGGTAGAGTTCCTCTTGTTCTCACCTACCACCCTAGCAGCCTCTGCATCCAACACATCATCCTCCGCAACTTCCACCATCTCCAAATGGATACCACCACTAAACATATCTTTACCTCCCTCCCTCTCTCCGCTTTCTGAAGGGATTGCTCTCTCCGTGATTCCTTTGATCATTTATCCCTCCCCACTAATTTCCCTCCTTGCACTTATCCTTGTAAGTGGTCTAAGTGCTACACGTGCCCATTCACCTCCTCCCTCACCTCCATTCAGGGCCTCAAACAGTCCTTCCAGGTGTGACAACACTTCACCTATGAATCTGCTGGGGTCGTCTACTGTGTCCAATGCTCCCGATTTGGCCTCCTCTATATCGGTGAGGCCCATCGTAAATTGGGGGAAGCATTTCGTTGAGCACCTCCACCCTATCTGCCGAAAGCATAACTTCCAGATGGCAAAACATTTTAATTTTGATTCCTATTCCTGTTCTAACATGTCAGTCCATGGCCTCCTCTTGTGCCAAGATGAGGCCACCCTCAGGGTGGAGGAGCAACACCTTATATTCCATCTAGGTAGCCTGCAACCTGATGGCATGAAAAATCAATTTCTCCTTCTGGTAAAAAAAAAATTCTCTCCCTCTCCCCTCTTCTTCTATTTCCCACTCTGGCCTCTTACATCTTCTCACCTGCCCATCACCTCCCCCTGGGTCCCCTCTTCCTCCCCTTTCTCTTATGGTCCACCCTCCCTTCCTATCAGATGCCTTTCTCTCCAGCCCTTGACCTTTTCTACCCACCTGGCTTCACCTATCACCTCCCATCTAGCCTCTTTCCCCTCCCCCCACCTTTTTATTCTCATGTCTTCTCCCTTCCTTCTCAGTCCCGATGAAGGATCTTGACCTGAAAAGTTGACTGTTTATTCATTTCCATAGATGCTGCCTGACCTGCTGAGTTCCTCCAGCAATTTTGTGTGTGTTGCTTTGGATTTCCAGCATCTGCTGACTGTTTGTGTTTGTGAATGGAAGCTTGTGTAGTTCGGTCATAATTATAATTGGAGTGAGGCAGTAAAATTCTACCTCATCAATCATAGGACAGCAAGCGGACTAAAGCTACACAGCTTTCCAGTTTATCTGATGTTTATGGCTTTTTTCAATGGAAGACAGGCAGATACTTGAATGAGGTAATCCAGAAATAGGGGATGGAATACATCAGACAAGTGGTCTAAATCTGCAGTATTGTGAGCGTGGATTGCTTGTGAACTAAAGTAATGTAAACATTTTGATTTGTTTTACACTATGCAATCAGACTGCTTAATATTTCATTTTGTGTTTTTTTATTTTAGAGGTAAAGTGCAGAATAGGCCCTTCCAGCCCTTTAAGCCCTGTTGCTCGGCAACCCTCGACAACCCGATTTAGTCTGAACCTGATGATGAGACAATTTACAATGACCAATTAACCTACACGGTATGTCTTTCGATCCTCTAGTAAGAAACAGGAGCACCCAGGGAAAACCCATGTATTCCATGGGGTGAGTGTACAGAGACACCTTACAGAGGACGGCGGGATTGAACTCCGATGCCCTGAGCTGTAATAGTGGCGCGCTAACCGCAAAACCTCCATGGCACCCCCATATTCTCATACTTAATATATTCAGTGTTTTATTTGAGCTCTGAAGTTCTGCAGCAAGGGAACAAGATCAAGACCAGCCTCTTAAGTATGAGTTCTGTTCATAATGAGAAAGCAGAAGAGAAATCCTGTAGCATAACTTAAGTCGATCATGCAGAAGCACACAGAAAATAACATTTCCTCATTATAACCCGCTGCTGACATGTAGCTGGTTCAATATGAAACATTTTACAGACCACTACATAACTGTATCACGTGCATCCAAGAGTGAAGAAAAGCAAGGATGTGATGCTGAGGCTTTATAGGGCATTGGTCAGACTGCACCTGGAATATTGTGAGCAGTTTTGGGCACCTTATTGAATTGAAGGATATGCTGGCATTGGAGAGGATCCGGAGGGGGTTCACAACAATGATCCTGGGAATGAAAGGGTTAATGTATGAGGAGCATTTGATGGCTCTGGGCCTGTACTCACTGGAGTTTAGAAGAATGAGGATTGGTTGGGTGGGGGGGGTGGTGATTTCATTGAAACCTATCGAATATTGAAAGACCTAGATAGAGTGTATGTGGAGAGGATGTTTCCTGTAGTGGGGGAGTGTAGGACCTGAGGACACAGCCTCAGAATAGAATGACGTTCCTTTCCAACAGAAATGAGGAGGAATTTCTTTAGCCAGAGGGTGGTCATTGCCGCAGATGGCTGTGGAGGACAAGTCATTGGGTGTATTAAAGTGGAGGTTGATAGGTTCTTTATTAATGAGGGTGGCAAACGTTACGGGGAGAAGGCAGGAGAATGGGGTCGAGAGGGATAATAAGTCAGCCATGATGGAATGACAGAGCAGACTCAGTAGGCGGAATGGCCTAATTCTGCTCCTATGTTTTATGGTCTTATGAATATCTACCCGCATGCGTCTGACTTAAGCATTCCAGTGAATAGCATTCTTGTCACTTGAGGAATCACATTCAGGAAGAACAAGTTGGTATCCTGGCATCATTCACACTGCTAACGATAAACCATGACTCTCAGCTCAGCATGCACACCAGATAATGGACTTGAGGAATCAGAGGTCACGGCCCTAATCTCTGAAAAAGCAAATGATTTCGCATGAATAAAAAATGTTGCAAGCATTGATTTATCAAAATATAATAAGCTGGAGCAGGTACCTTCACATACTCAAACTAATCAGGACTCTCATCCTTTGGGAATCAATGTTGGTCTCAACTCCCCTCCCCCATTGAAATGTCACTGATTTCAAGTAAAATGCTGAAAAGTTTCTTAAAACTGTCATTGTCCAGCTTGATTACATTGCTACAAAATATAAATTTTTAAATGATTGTTCTTTTGCCAATTTCACGGTCAAATGCATTACTATATTTTAAACTCTGTTAAATCCACTGCAATTCAGCCTGATCATCTATTAAAATTCCTGAAGTGAATTGTGATTATAGTGCATTTTCAAATGGATAATTACTATTTACTGGACAACTTCAAGGCAGGTATACAAAAAGACTGATTTCTCCAACTTCAGATAATTTCTCCCCCTCTCCCTTCTCTCTATTTCCATTCCCCATTCTGGTTCCCCTCACACCGTTCTTTTCCTCACTTGCCTATCACTTCCCTCTTGTGCCTCTCCTCCTACTCTTTCTCCAATGGTCCACTCTCCTCTCCTATCAGATTCTTTCTTCTTCAGCCCTTTGTCTTTTTCCCCATATCACCCTCCCAGCTTCTTCCTTCACACCCCCCACCCTACCCACCCACTTTCCCCCCTCACCTAATTTTGCCTATCACCTGCCAGCTTGTATTCCTGCCCCTCCCCTCAGCTTCTTACTTTGGCTTCTTCTCTCCTGCTTTCTCATCCTGATAAAGTGTCTTGCCCCAAAACATCGACTGTTTATTTCCCTCCACAGATGCTGCCTGACCTGCTGAGTTCCTCGGGCATTTTGTGTGCGTTGATCAGGGTTTTCAGCAGCTGCGGTATCACTTGTGTTGGCCATAGAGCAGCTGAAACGTGGCAAGGCAGCGGGAGTTGATGGAATCCCACCTGAGATTTGGAAGCATGGGGGCCCAGCGTTACACATCAAACTCCAGGAGTTCTTTGTTTGCTGCTGGGAACAAGGTAAGCGACCACAGGACCTCCATGATGCAGTCATCATCGCCCTGTATAAGAACAAGGGGGAAAAGTCCGACTGCTCCAACTACTGGGGGATAGCTCTTCTCTCTATCACAGGAAAAATCCTCGCAAGAGTACTCCTGAACAGACTGGTGCCCATCATTACAGAAGAACACCTCCCAGAGAGCCAATGTGGCTTCAGAGCCAACAGGAGCACCACCGACATGATATTTGTTCTCAGGCAGCTCCAAGAGAAATGTAGGGAACAGAACAAAGGATTGTACGTGACATTTGTCGACCTTACCAAAGCGTTCGACACCGTGAGCAGGGAAGGTCTGTGGCAAATCATGGAACGACTAGGATACCCCCCAAAGTTCCTCAGCATGGTCATCCAGCTACATGAGGATCAGCGTGGCCAAGTCAGACACAACAATGACCTCTCAGAACCCTTCCCAATAGGCAACGGAATAAAGCAAGGCTGTGTCCTCGCGCTGACTCTCTTCACCATCTTCTTCAGCATGATGCTCGAAAGGGCCACAGAAGACCTTGATGACGAAGACAGTGTCTACATCCAATACCACACTGATGGCAGCCTGTTCAACCTGAGGCGACCACAGTTCCACACCAAGACACTGGAGCAACTCATCCGAGAGCTACTCTTCGCCGACGATGCTGCCCTTATTGTCCACACAGAGACAGCCCTGCAGCGTATAACATCCAGCTTCGCAGAGGCTGCCGAGCTCTTCGGACTGGAAGTCAGCTTGAAGAAGACAGAAGTTCTCCATCAGCCCGCACCTCAGGAAGATTACCACCTTCCCCGCATCACCATCGGTGAGGTAGAGCTGAAGACAGTCCACCAGTTCAGCTGCCTGGGGTGCACCATCTCGTCAGATGCGAAGATCGACAAAGAGATTGACAACAGACTGGCAAAGACAAACAGTACATTCGGTAGGCTGTACAAAAGAGTCTGGAACAACAAGCATTTGAAGAAAGGCACAAAGATCAGTGTGTACTGAGCCGTTGTCCTGACCACCTTGCTGTACGGCTCCGAGTCGTGGGTCACCTACCGTCACCACCTATGACTCCTTGAGTGTTTCCACCAGCGCTGCCTCCACACCATCCTCAACATCCACTGGAGTGACTTTGTCACCAACATCGAAGTCCTCGAACAGGCAGAGGTCACCAGCATCGAGGCCATGCTGTTGAAGACGCAGCTGCGCTGGTCAGGGCATGTCTCCAGGATGGAGGATCATCGCCTGCCCAAGATTGTGCTGTATGGCGAACTCTTCACTAGCCACCATGACAGAGGGCACCGAAGAAGAGGTACAAGGACTCTCTGGAGAAATCCCTTGGTGCCTGTCACATTGATCATCGCCAGTGGTCTAATCTAGCCTCCGATCGTGAGGCCTGGTGACACACCATTCACCAGTCTGTCTCCTCCTCCGAGAACGCACGCAGGGTTGGCATTGAGGACAAAAGGAGAAGGAGGAAGAACTGTGACACAGCAACACCAAACCCAGAACAGAATTTCCCTTGCAGCCACTGTGGCCGGGCCTGCCTGTCCTGTATTGGCCTAGTCAGCCACCAGCCAGCCTGCAGCAGATGTGGGCAGCCCCCTTCCTAAATCTTCATTCCCGAAGCCAAGCCATGAATGAATGAACTTAGGTATACAAAAATGCACAGAAAATAACACCTCCCAGCTAGTGTCTTGATGATATACAGCTAGATCAGTATATATGAACAAATATATGACTGATACTGAATAAACCTTCACTATATCAAATGGGATTAAATAAAATGTATTCAATGCACAATTTGATGTTTAAAAAACCTGACGTGATTCACAGTACATCTGGCCATGCTAAATCATGCCAAAGAAATCTAAGGTTCGGTGTCATCGATGTGAAATTATACAAACGGGACGTTTGTGCAAAAATACATAGCAGAATTTGCATTAAGGAAATCAATTAATGTGTTAGCTTGTTAAATTCACCAACATAATGTTTAAGGATCATAGGTTGCTACAGTGGTGATACGGATTCAGTCTCAGCAAGTTTACATGAGTGTTTGACATAATTCCACAGTGTCCTCAGAATTTTTGCATTTAACATGCTGTGGTGAATGGAACAAAGCAGCAGTACTGAAACTGTAGTTCCTTGCCTCAGGGTACCTTCCAACACCAGGCATCACAATAGCCTCCTGTCAAATGGAGACTTGTGATTTTTAAAGTTCAAGATTCAAGATTGTTTAATGTCATTTTCAGTACACAAGTGTAAAGGAGAACAAAATAATTGCAGCTCCGGATCCGATGCAGCACAAAAAGAAACAGTCAGATAAAAAACACAAAAAATACATAAGATAGTTTATATACTGAGATTGATTGTATGTCTGTAAAGTGACGCTAGGCGCAGGAGTGTCTGTACATAAGGTGACTGCCAGGAAATGTTAAAGTAGTGGTGGTTAGGGAGTGTGGAGGGGTGGGTTAGTGGGTGGAAATGTTGATCAGCCTTACTGCTCGGGGGCAGTAACTGTTTATGAGTCTGGTGGTCCTGGCGTGGATGTTGTGTTGCCTCTTCCCTGATGAGAGTGGGACAAACAGTCCATGACCAGGGTGGGTGGGATCCTTCATGATATTGTTGGCCTTTTCCTGGCACTTTTCTCTATGTACAGTACCGTATTTCTCAACGTGGACAGCAGAGTGAGTTTGTAAAACCGGTGGGAGCAAAGGATGTTGGGAATGGTGAGGGCTGTGGGAGAGGTGTGACAGAGAAGGTGTGCCAGGGGTGTGGTGTGGAGCGGGTGTAGATTCACCCAGCCCTGAGACACCAGGCAAGGTCATTTTATGCCAAACAACTGGTTTATTGATCATTACAGAATGTCTCTCTGGTGCTTCCCACTTCCTCCCCTCTCCCTCCCCCTTTTTCCAACCAAGAAAGGGGGTATGGGCAGGGGACTTGAGAGGCAAACCTCAAAAACATGGCGAGCTGTGGATTCCTGATATATAGAAAGGCTTATATGGACACAAGACTGGAATCTGAAGCTTTAGGAATCTTGCTCTTTTGATTCTGACTATCCCCTCCCACTCTTGCCTCTTTGAGAACCATCTTAAAGCTGATATATTAATCCAATGTGCTGCCATGGGGAGGGATGATTCGTTAATTCATTTCAAATGCAGATCTCTTACCTTCCCACATCCTCCTTTTGCAGAGTTGGTAGGTTGCTGGATTTGTGTTCCATTCAGGGCTGTTCCATTCACTGTCACTTACGAGCAGGAGTGTATCCACAGTCAGGATGCTGCATACATTCTTCTTGCTTTCGGAAACGACCCTTGTCTTAGTCTTGTAGATGAATCCAATTGACAGGTCTTAACAGAGCCCAGATAGCGCCATGCATAGAGAAGCCCTTCAAAGATATAAATGTGAATGTTACCTGAAACAGTTTATTCCAGCTGCACAGATCCCCATTTGCTGCTTTGCATACCCCGATTGCTTTATATACCCCTGTTCCTTTGCAGTATATTCTCTTCTCAATGGTGGTGTCTTGTATAAATTCATGTCAACAAACTTCACTTGTGACAGAGTACTGAATAGCCACACAGCGGAAATAATCCAATGTATTTTGCTTTGATCCACGTGAGTCATGTGTACTCCCCATAGTCGCACAAAGAAAACATGTCCTAAGGTTATGATGTTACAGAAAGACCAAATTGAAATGCGCCATGTATTGCTGTGTTGCTGTGCTGAGATTTGTACAAGAAAAGGCTTTATTCAACAGTAAGGGGAAAATGCACTGTAATACATCTGTTTTTCTCATCCTTCTTCCAGAGGGCTTCCAGAGTTTTATCTAATTTTATTTTTTTTATTTATTTAGAGCTACAGCATGGTAACAGGCTCTTCTGGCCTAACGAACCCACACCACCCAATTGCACTCATGTGACCAATTAACCGGCTAACCCATACTTCCTTAGAACGTGGAAGGAAACTGAAATGCCTGGAGGTAACATGCAGTCACTGGGACAGCGTACAAATTCTTTACACATAGCGGTGAGAATTGAACCCAGGTCGCTGGTGCTGGCGCTGTAACAGCATTATGCCAACTGCTACGTACTATAATAATTCTATGATTCCAATTTCTGTGTTTTTATCAGATCCCTCCCACCTCTCCCGAATTTGCTGCCTTTCCCTCAATCATTAACTTTTTTGGATTTCCACAGCCTGAGTGGATGAGTTGATGGTCAATCTTCAGGGGTTGATATAATAGACTCTCCTTACGTCTCCTTTGGCCATAAAGGAAAGTGCTCAATCCCAATGGTATTCTGAGACCGCGATAGGAAAGGACAATTCTGCCCAAGTTCTGCCTCCATCACAAAATTTATCCAGGGTTGAGCAAGTCAGAACAATTTTTTCCAGACTGTGATTAACTTTCAGTTTTGAAACATTTGACCCTGAAGAACCTTGAAGTGAAAAAGTCTCCATCAATCCAGTACCTCTTCCAGCTGTGCTTCATTACTCTGCTATGAATTCCATTCAATTATTTAAGCTCCCCACAAAAAGCTTAGTGATTTTGATTTCCAAAACTCTTCTTATTCCAAACAAATATGGCCTTACCCTGATCTTGTTTTTTTTTGTTTTGCAAATAAAGTTATTTTATTTTGGGCCCTGCAGATCAAGTTCCCATATCTATAAAAGCTGCCTGCACAGAGCAACTATTTGATTGCTCTGATGTGTTCATTTGTGTGCCAGGGCCCTTAATAAGTTGTTGCAGGGGCAAAGCTAAATATAACCTCAGACATTTAAATTAAATATGAAACTTTACATGCAGCCTATACATGTGCCACAGGTTATAATTAACATTAGTAATAGGGAAGTGAGCACTCTAACCCACAAGCTCATGTGTTAGTCACAGATAGTTCTTACTTTAGAGTAACTCCAGAAGTGCAATATTAACTGTAGGCTTAGGGCTTTTTTTGTCATTCCATTGCACAGTTAACAAGCAAAATAGATTGATGGCCATAAAAGTTGAAAAAAAAGGAGCAGGCCATCCAGCCCTACAAAACTGCCCTAGCATTCATCCATTCTATCTTTGCCCCATCCGTAACAGGCGAGATCTACCCTGGTGGCCAACTACTTTAATTCCACCGCTCATTCCCATTTGACCTGCCGGTCCACGGCATCCATTACTGCCCCAATGAGGCCAGTCCCAGGGTGGAGGAGCAACACTTCATATTCTGTCTGGATAGCCTCCAACCTGACGGCATGAACATCGATTTCTCTAACTTCTGGTAATTTGTCCCCCTTCCCCTTCTCTTTTTTACCATTCACTATTCTGGCTCCCCTCCTACCCCCTCACCTCACCTGCCTATTAACTCCCTCTGGTGAACTCCTCCTTCCCTTTCTCTCATGGTCCATTCTCCTTTCCTTTCAGATTTCTTCATCAGCACTTTACCTTTTTCACTTAACACCTCTCAGCTTCTCACTTCATCCCCTCTCCCCCCACACCTGCTACCTTGTACTTCTTCCCCTCTCCCACCTTTTTATTCTGGCCTTTTCCCCGTCCTTTCCAGTCTTGATGAAGGGTCTCAATCTGAAACCCAGTAATGTTGACTGTTTATTCATTTCCATGGATGCTGCCTGACCTGCTGAGTTCCTCCAGCATTTTGTGTGTGTTGCTCTAGATTTTCAACATCAATGGAATCTCTTGTTGGTGTGTGTTACCAGCATTCGTCCTAACCTACTACCTCAGTGATTCCTAAACTATCCTCATATCACTCAATCCCCTAATATCCAGAAATCCATCAATCTCTATTCCGAATGAACACAACGAGTGAACATCCACGACAAGCTGGAATGGAGAGAATGCCAAGGGTCTGCTACCTTCCAAGTGAAGAAAATTTTCATATTCTCAGTCTAGTCATCAAAGTACCTAATGACACTAATCCTATTTTCCAGCATTTAGACTGTTGTTCTCTAAGACTTGGCATTTCAAGTACTTAATGCCTCTTACATGTTGCGACAGTAACTTACTTGAAGCATGCTCTCAGTCAGTACCCACAAATTCAAGCACCCTTCTTAACTCCGCTTTCAATCACCCACCTTTTACCTTAAGCCAGTATCTCCTGGTTATAGGTTCTTGTG
Source organism: Mobula birostris (assembly GCF_030028105.1). Lineage (NCBI taxonomy): Eukaryota > Metazoa > Chordata > Chondrichthyes > Myliobatiformes > Myliobatidae > Mobula > Mobula birostris. Next base: position 44,279,557 of record NC_092402.1, read on the forward strand.
CCAAGAGGAAATGTTTCTCATTATCTATTCTATCCATGCCCCATATAACTTTGTACACCTCAGACAGGTTTCCCCTCAGTCTTCCAAGCAAACCAAACTCAGCCTCTTGTTGTAGCTCCATCTCAGCTGAATGTCCCCAGCACCCTCTCCAGTGCAATCACATCCTTCCTAGCGTGTGGTGGCTAGAGCTGGACAGACTCCTTCAGCTGTGCCTGAGTTAATCCTTCATATAGTTGTAGTCCTGACCCAGTGTGGATAACTTCACTCAGCACAATGCTGAACTGACTCTGAAACCTACTGACTCATTTTCAAGGGCTCTACCTGCAACTCGTGTTCTCTGTCTATTATTTACTTCTTAAAAAAATATTTGCAAAATTTGTCTTCTTTTGCACATTGGTTGCTTGTCAGTCTTTGTTTATGTATAGTTTTTTCATAATTGTAGTTATTTATTGCTCTGTAAATGCTTGTAAGAAAATGAATCTCAAGGTAGTAAGTGGTGACATATACGTAGTTCAATAATAACTTTACTTTGACCTTTGAGCACAACATCCCTGCGCCAAAGTTCTCTACCCCAGCCAATGAAGGCAAGTAACCTACATGGGTACTTAACCCCCTTTTCCTCCTACTACACTGCGTGATTTTGTATTGTTATTTATTTTACTTACTACTATTCCAACTTCGATTTCCTGCCTTGCTTCTTCCTTTCCTTAATTCTTCTTGAGATCTCCATTTTCTCGTCAAGCTGGTTTAAACCCTTGCCCACAGGATACTGGTCTCGACAGTGCTACAGTAAAACTTACCTGATTTGCACACATCTAATTTGCAATAGAAATAGTTCCAATTCCAGTTGCACCATTGCTCTGGCCATGCATTCACCTACTTGATCCTCCTGTTTCTGAATTTATTGGCCTTGGCATTGGGAATTATCCTGAGATCAATATAGCTGAAGTCCTGCTTTGTAACCTCTTTCCTTGCTTGCTAAACCCAGTTACTGGAATTGCAGAGCTAAAGGACTAAGATGGAGCTAGTTTAGCTTTAAAAGCAAGATAATATTGGTGCATATTATGCAACAGTATTCCTGAGTCTCCACCTGCATGGCTGACAGTAGTAAAAACTGAGAGAGAGCCATTGGTATGATAAAGGAAGACCGAGACCAAAATTGGTTTCTGGAATGTATAAACCATGTACAACACTGGCAAACTAGCACAAACAATTGCTGAAATGTGTTGTTACAGCCTATGGGTGTCAGTGAAAGTAGATCGACAGGATCTGGCACACTAAAGGCAGCAACTGGTGAAACAGTTTTATGCTCAGGAAGGGAGAATGGTCAGCATCATGATGGTGTAGCTGTCATTTTGAAGAAAGGCATTGACAGTGGGCTGTTGAGAGGCAGGCTGAAAGGGAAGCAAGTGAATATGACTGTGATCCAGTGCTGTGCTCCAAAGAATGAAAGTGACATTGAAGAAAAGGGCATTTTCTAAGAACAGCTGCAATTGGAGGTAGGGTTAATACCATGCCATGACATAATCATCGTGATTAGAGATCTAAGCACCAAAGTGGGAAATAACAACTCACACTTCACTCGGGTAATGGGTACACATGGATGTAGAACGATGGTGAAAGACTGGTGGAATTCTGTGCTATGAACAAATTGGTCATACAGTAGGAGGGATCCTTTTCTTACACTGTGAAATCTACAAATTGACATGGTGCTCACCCAACGGACACAATAAGAATCAGGTTGACCATTTAATGATTAATGGTATGTGGAGACGATCCTTGCACGATGTAAAGGTGAAGGGAGGAGTAAATACAGGAAGTAATCATCACCTTGTTGTAGCAGTGATGAAACTCAAGCTGAGAAGCACTGGCGCCAGAACACAAAAAACAAAGAAGTTTATATGTTGAAAAGCTCAAAGACACCAGTGTGAGATCTGCCTTCACCATTCAGCTTCAGAACAGATTTCAGGCCTTGCAAGACCTTGACGAGGATATGTCAGTAGATAAGATCGACACAATATGGAAATGGATCACCCCAGTTTTCAAGGAGACCACAGACGCTTGTCTGAGATACAGAGCTGGAAAGAAGAAGAACAAATGGGTACACCAGGATACATAGACAGCCTCAGAAGAAAGACGGAAAATTAAGAAGGAAGCGCTAGATGCAAAGTCAACATGATTTAAGGTGAAATTTCAACTAGCATACACTGAAGCTAGCAAGAAAGTGAAGAGACTTGTAAGAAATGATAAGAGACTATATATGGAAAACCTTACAATGCAGGCTGAAGAAGCAGCCAAGCGTGGTGGCCAGGGAAATATGTACAAGGTTTCAAAATTGGTATGCGGAAAGTTCCAGGCCAGGTCTAGTGGTCCTGCAACTTCCAATTAATTTTTGCTCTATTATACGCTCTCTCTTTTGCTTTTATGTTGTTTTCACTTCCTTTGTCAGCCACGGTTGTGTCATCCTGCCATTAGAATACTACTTCTTCTATCCTACGTCTTCCGAATTTCTCCCAGAAACTCCAGCCATTGCTGTTCTGCCGTCATCCCTGCTAGTGTTCCCTTCCAATCAACTTTAGCCAGCTCCTCTGTCATGCCTCTACTATTGTCCTTACTCCACTGTAATAATGATATATCTGACTTTAGCTTCTTCTGCTCAAATTGCTTGGTGAAGTCTATCATATTATCATCAATGCCTCCTAAGGGTTCCTTTACCTTAAGCTCCCTAGTCAAATCTGGTTCATTATACAACACCCAATCCAGAATAGCCTCTCCTCTAGTGGGATCAACCACAAGCTGTTCTAAAAAGCCATCTTGTAGGCATTCTACAAATTCTCCCCCTTGGGATCCTGCACCAACCTGATCTTCCCAATCTACCTGTATATTGAAATCCCCCATGACTATCATAACATTGCCGTTCTGACATGCATTTTCTACCTCTAATTGTAATTTGTAGCCCACATCCTAGCTACTGGTCGGATGCCTGCATATAACTCCCATCAGGGTCTTTTTACCCTTGCACATTCTTAACTCTACCCACAAGGATTCTAAACCTTCCAATCCCGTGTCACCTCTTTCTAAGGATTTAATTTCATTTTTTACCAACAGGGCTGCACACCCCTTCCGCCTACCTGTCTGACTTTTCGATACAATGTGATTCCTTTGATGTTAAGCTCCCAACTAAGGTCTTCTTTCAGCCAGGATTCAGTGATGTCCACAACATCATACCCACCAATCTCGACTGTGTTACAAGATCATTTACCTTATTCTCCATACAGCATGCATTCAAATATAACATCTTCAGTCATGTATTCATCACCCTTTTCGATTTTGGCCCCCCTTTCAACTTCATCTCATCCCACTGACTGTAATTTTGCTCAATCATCTGCCTGTCCTTCCTGACAGCCTCACTGCACACTGCATCTAGTTGTATAGCAACTGCCCCATCCTCAGCCCTATCACTCTGGTTCCCATCCCTTTGTCAAATTAGAGTAAACTGTCCCTAACAGCTCTAGAGCCCTCAGGTTCAGGTGTAACCCATCCCTTTTGTACAGATCATATGCTTTCCAGAAGAGATCCCAATGAACCAGAAATCTGAAGCCCTGCCCTCTGCATCAGTTCCTCAGCCGTGCATTCATCTGCTAAATCATCCTATTTTTACCCTCACTTGTGCATGGCACAGGTAGCAATCCAGAGATTACTATGCTGGAATTCTTGCTTTTCAGCTTTCTATCTAACTCCCTAAATACTCTCATCAGGGCCTCTTCCCCTTCCTACCTATGCCATTGATGCCAATCTGTACCAAGACTTCTGGCTGCACACCCTCCATTTTCAGAATCCAATGGACCCGATCCAAGATGTTCCTGACCCTTGCACTTGGGAAGCATCATACCATCCTGGGTGTCTCTTTCACGTTCAAAGAATCTCGTGTCCGCTCCTCTAAATAAGGAATCCCCTAACACTACTGCAGTCTTTTTCTCTCCCCACTGCTTGTGAGCCACAGTGCCAGATACTTGCTCGCTCTGACTACCCTCCGCTAGGTCGTCCCCCCTCAACACTATCCAAAGCGCTATACTTGTTATTAAGGGGAACAACCACAGGGCTACTCTGCACTGGCTGCCCATTTCCTTTCCCTCTCCTGACGGTCACCCAGGTACTTGCCGCCTGCAACTCAGGGGTGACTACACCCTCTGTAGCTCCCATCTATCATCTCCTCAGTTTCTCTTAGGAGCCAAAGGTTATTGAGCTGCAGCTCCAGTTTTTTAACAAGCTCTCTGAGGAGAGGCGGCTGGTGTGGCTATCCGGGAGGCTGGTGGTCTCCCAGAATTCCCACATCTCACACACAGAACATAAGAGAGCCCCTGGAGCCATTCTCACTGCACTAACAGACAAAGGATAAAGAAGCAGAAACAGCTGTTGAGACAAAGCTTGCCCACTCTAACACTGGCCCACTCACTCAATGGCCACTCCATTTGTCCCTACCTTATTTTTATTAACTGTTGCGAAAGAATCACAATTCAATTGAGCCGCTGGAAAAAGCCAAAAGCGCGCGAATGTCCCTTTTTAAATCTCTTGCCCCAACCTTCCTGTAGCCTCGTCTCTCGATTTGATTGGGCCACAGGGAAAAACAATTGTGGACTTTGAAAAGGCTTTTGATAACATCCACAGGGAGAGTCTCTGGCAAACTCCTGGATCATATGGGATCCCCTTCCAAAACTGTCCAGCTCATCCAAAGTTTCTATGCTAGCTTCACTTGCATAGTTGGTGGCAGCAGCTTGAGCTTTGAAGTTGAGACAGGAGCCTGGCAAAGCAGTGTGATGTCGCTGATATTGTTTAATCTGGTGATTGACTGGGCTAAGAGGCAAACAATGAAAGATAAATAGAGAAGCATTAGGTGGGCTCTTTTCTCTACTTTAGAAGACCTTGACTTTGCAGCTGACCTTGCATTCCTATCACAAACACACCAGCACATGCAGGAGAAAACTCAGCACCTGTGGACCCTTGATGGACAAGTTTGGCTCAGAGTCATCCAGAGAAAGACTGAGACCATGACCCTCAATGTAGAGTCTCCTTCTCATGTTAAGGCATATAGCGCTGACTTACCCCGCACCAGCAGATTCAGCTACCTGGGAAGCATCATTCGGCAGGATGGAGGGACCAAGAATAACATCCAGTGCAGACTCAACAAAACGAGCAATGTCTTCAGAACAACAAGCAACATATGTAGATCAATCAAGTAGAGCGTCCACACCAAGGTGAAGCTGTAGCAGAGCTGTGTTCTGTCCACACTCTTGTACAGGTCAGAATACTGGCACATGACAGCGAGCGACCTTGCCAATCGGTTGTCATTTCACACTATGAGCCTCCTTATCTTCTGGCCAAGAATGATCTCCAACCACAGCCTAGTCCTTCAGTGTCATCAAGAGGACATGGCTACAATCATCATGAGGAAGTGCTGGTGATGAGAAGAGAGGCCAAGTCCATCATCAGTAGCACATTTCACTGGACCCCAGAAGGGCGGAGGAAACATGGGAGACCAAAGACAACTTGGTGCTGTAACACAGAGGCAGAAAAGAGGACCCTGAACCGCACCTGTGGTACAATAGAGAAGATGGCCATGGACGGACAGAGATGGAGGACCTTCATTGCTTCCCTAAATGCCAGTGGCATAACGGGCAATAAGTAAGTAATATTGTTGTGAGTTTATCAAAATGTAGATTGCCTAATGTGGCCATTAATATCTCGGATAGTCAGTCCTAGAATGTATGTCGATCTAGAGAAAAATTGGTATTCATAATAAAAACCTTGACTGAATAGACACTTGTTAATTTTGGACACTACCCACCCAGCAAACCTTTCCTAAAGTTCCCATCTGGAGAGTGCTAAAACTTCATGCCATTTTAGTAACTTCTGCTCCCACAAAACTATTGAAAGAGAGTGATATTCCATCAAATTTCTCTTCTGTCCTTACTTCTCTAAAACTGAGCAACAGCGAATGCATAAACTATGTTCTACATCATACATACCATGTAACCATGCACTGTAATAGAGACAGTTGCTAAGATCCTTGAGAATGGCATATGACCAAACAAGGTTAAGAACAAGGCATACTTCTTCAAGGAATTCCATCTGGACACAGTGCCTTTCAAGTTGGTAGGCATGAGGGTGGAAAAAGTCTTCTACTAATTGGGAATTTGTAAGAGCAACTCAAAAATTAGACCTGGATTTTATGCCCAGAACAATGAGCTTGAAGAAAACTACCCATAATGATCTGTCTCCCTGTGTGTCATTACTTCCCTTTCCTGAAGTGTTTAGCTTAAGGGTACTGTTGAACAGTTAAGCCACATTTAAGAATTCTCACAGATGGCAAACCAAGAGACAAAAAAGCCCCCATTTTAAATTAACTTTTAAAATAGGTTACAAAATGGGGAGAGGAGAAGATGGTGGTGCGACGCAGCGCGCGGCCGCTCTGGTGGTGATGTCTGTTATCTGTCAAGCAGGATGCCGTGCACAATCCTGATTTGATGGAGGCAGATGTGAGAGAACGGAGGAACATCTGGTGAAACTTCTGAAATGCTTGTGTCACTGCCGCTGCTCCTGTGTGATCCGAAATCTCCAGAGGGGAAGGCCCCGAATCCTCGGCTTTGCTTGTTGCTTGGCGGCCAGGGCGGAGTCGAAGCGCTCGGCAGAGATGGTGCTTGGTGTCAGAGGGCTGGTCGGAGGCTCAAAGTTTTCGGACGGACTCAGAGTCGGCTGTGGTCGTGTGCTTCCAGGATGCTGCATCGGCAAGTTTGCGGTGCTGGAGGTTCATGGCAGGGAGGGTTTTTCCCTTCTACCGTCTGTGTGAGATGTTGGGGCTATCGGGACTTTGAGACTTTTTTTGCTGTGCCCATGGTCTGCTCTTATCAAATTACGGTATTGCTTTTCACTGTTGTAACTATATGCTATAATTATGTGGTTTTTGTCAGTTTTAGTCTTGGTCTGTCCTGTGTTTCTGTGATATCATACTGGAGGAACATTGTATCATTTTTTTAATGCATGCATTTCTAAATGACAATAAACGAGGACTGAGTGTCCTCATAATCCAATCTAAAAAAACTCAAAATAAAGATTGAAAAATTCATATACGTCTAAGAGACGAGCTGAAATATATACAGTAAATAAGCTTTCTCAAAAGGTAAAAAGGAATTATTTTTAAATTAATTGTATTTTGAAATAGTTTATTGAGGGAATTGTAATGCACATGTGATTATAATTAACATACACAAATTGCTGGAGAAACTCAGCAAGTGAGACTGCATCTATGGAGCGGAATAAACAGTTGACCTTTTGAGCCTAGACCTTTCAGTGGAACCAATGAAAATCAGTTGATTGTCAACAAGGTATGTTGCTCAAGATTTCCAGCATCTGCAGAATCTCTTGTGTTTATATACATGATTAATATGATTTACAAATTAGTCCTGCCATAAATTATTATAATTGACATTATTTAATTTGATTTTCCTTGATTTCCTTGGAGAAGGCTTCCAAAAAATGCAGTCTGTAGGTGAGAGTCAAATGACAGTCACTGACTTGTGAATTGCCCCATTAAACTACACATGTACAGAATCACTTTCAGCTCAATGGGGAAATGCTGCAAATCCCATAAGACCATTAAGATACTAGGCATGCACTAGATTTCCATTTCACATTCTATAGAATGCTGGCCCTGTAGCCTCTTGGATGCATTTACTCCATAGCCAGCGGACTATAAAATTGAACCAACTTAAAACCCTAAATTTCACAAACATTAATTTATTAGATACTAATTTGTTGAAATTTAGACTCCTGACATTTTGGAAAACCAGGTCAATACATACATATTTCGAAGTCTAAAGTTTAACGATGTAGAAACGTTTGGAACCACAGTAATCCTGAATGCATCACTTTGTGGTAATTTAAATGTCGTCATTTCTTTTCCTTATCCCAACTTTGCTGCCACAGCGATCAAGTAGACTTTTTGATTATGGCTTTCACCTCCTCTACATATACATCCTTAATTTTAAGTGATTGCTGGGCTAGAACTGAACTTCCTGACCGGGTCTGCATGCTTTCTATGCATTGAGTTGCTGCCATATGATTGGATGATTAGATATTTGCATGAACGAGCAAGTGTACAGGTGTACCTAATAAAGTGGCCACTGAGTACATTTTCTCTTCCAATCCCATTCCCCTGCCTTCTCCATGTAATCTTTGACACCCTTATTAATCAAGAACATGTCAACCGCCACTTTAAATATACCCAATTACTTGGCCTCTACAGCCATCTGTGACAATGAATTCAAAAGACTAACTACCCTGTGGCTAAAGAAATTACTCTTCATTTGTGTTCTGAAGGGACATCCTTCTATTCTGAGGCTGTACCCTTTATTCCTGGATTCTCCCATTATTGAAACATCCTTTCCACATCCGCTTTATCTAGGCCTTTCCAAATTTCTTGGTGTTCACCTGGCGGAGAATCTCACCTGGTCCCTCAACACCAGCTCCATAGCAAAGAAAGCCCAACAGCGTCTCTACTTTCTGCGAAGGCTGAGAGAAGTCCATCTCCCACCACCCCATCCTCACCACATTCTACAGAGGTTGTATTGAGAGCATCCTGAGCAGCTGCATCACTGCCTGGTTCGGAAATTGCACCATCTCGGATCACAAGACCCTGCAGCTGATAGTGAGGTCAGCTGAGAAGATCATCGGGGTCTCTCTTCCTGCCATCACAGACATTTACACCACACGCTGCATCCACAAAGCAAAACAGCATTATGAAGGACCCCACACACCCCTCATACAAACTCTTCTCCCTCCTGCCATCTGGCAAAAGGCACCAAAGCATTCAGGCTCTCACGACCAGACTATGTAACAGTTTCTTCCCCCAAGCCATCAGACTCCTCAATACCCAGAGCCTGGACTGACACCAACCTACTGCCCTCTACTGTGCCTATTGTCTTGTTTATTATTTATTGTAGTGCCTGCACTGTTTTGTGCGCTTTATGCAGTCCTGGGTAGGTCTGTAGTCTAGTGTAGTTTTTGTGTTGTTTTACGTAGTTCAGTGTAGTTTTTGTATTGTTTCATGTAGCACCATGGTCCTGAAAAACGTTGTCTCGTTTTTACTGTGTACTGTACCAGCAGTTATGGTTGAAATGACAATAAAAAGTGAGTTAACTTGATTTGGTAGACAATAAGGTGCCATTATGGCCATTATGAGGTAGATTGTGAGGTTAAAAGCCCACCTTTCTGTACTAGGGTACTGAACTTATAACAGTGGGATAGAAGCTGTACTTCAGCCTGATGGCATGCGCTTTTAGGCTTTTGTACTTTCTGCCCAATAGGAGAGGAGACAAGGGGGAATGTCTGGGATGGGTGGAGACTTTGATTACGTTGGCAACTTCACTGGGGCAGTGAGAAATGTAGACAGAGTCCATTGAGGGGAGTCTGGTTTCCAAGACGTGCTGAGCTGTGTCCACAACTCTCTGCAGTTTTATGCAAAGTGTGAGTTGTGTACTCCAGATGTTGCTGCCAGATTTCCTCCACTATAAATGAATGCTGAGAACCTCAAAGTTCTAAATGCAGAGCGACGACCCGCTGCAGGAACTCAGCAGGTCAAGCAGTTTCTGTCAATGTTCTGAGTTGAAACCCTGAATCAGGACAAATTACAATGATTACAAATGCAGGTCTGGTATCAAATTCACACACCTGTAAAAATAGATCTGCATTAGCTCACATGTATATTTAGGTCTACAGGCAAGCCAGCATTCAGAATCTCCAACATATAAGTACTCAGAACAGGCGTAAAAGCAGAATACATGGGACATTCAGAATCCTTTATCCCCAGGTGAAGGAAAACAGCACAATATTACCATTTAGCCTAACTCCATCTTGTAATTTCTGTTAGAACTAACTCAAAATGTATAATATAATGTGTAAAAGACTGTAATAAAAAGGAAGATTATATTAAAGGTAAGATTTTTTTTAAAATTTAGAGATACAGGATAGTAACAGGCCCTTCTGATCCAATGACCCCACACCACCCAATTACACCCATGTGACCAATGAACCTACTAACCCCTACGTCTTTGGAATGTGGGAGGAAACTGGAGCACCTGGAGGAAACCCACATGGTCACAGGTAGAACATACAAACACCTTACAGGCAGCAGTGGGAATTAAACCCGGTTTGCTGGCGCTGCAATAGCATTACACTAACCACTATGCTACTGTGCAGCCCTGTCTATGTTTCTAGATGTTCTTCTTTCTATCTGTTTCTGAAAGTTGAACGTCTTGGGCAGTATTTTGAAAATAGCTACACATATCAATTGGACAGGATTCAAATAGATAGCTTACTGCTCTTCATCCTCTCAAAACCAGCTTCACCTTGAAAGAATCCTTCAATTATTAAAAATCACACACGCCCACTATGCAATTTCCATACCTGCATCATTCATCAGTTCCACATCTATACCATATATACATGTATGTCTGATCCTTTACACAGATCTAGATTCTGATTAGATGAAGGAACATTCTGTTCTGGTGAATGTCAGAAGTTCAATATGTAGTACAATAAAATGATTGCCAGCCAGTGGATGGGCATCTATGATAAGAGGTGTAGTCAGATCTAGCAGTTACAATAAAGCATTTCCATCCCTTTCAACATCCCTTTGAAGTAGTATGTTCTCTCTGTCTCTCTCCCTCTCTCTCTGTCTGTCTCTCTCTCTCTCTCTCTCTGTCTGTCTGTCTGTCTCTCTCTCTCTGTTCACATGTTCACACGATCTGGTTGAATTAATGATTCACTCAAGCATTTTTGTTTTGTTTTCGAACTCATTGACTTTAGATTAACACAGATGCCCATATGCTTGCTGTCATAATCAGTCTAATGTCAGAATCAGATTTATCATCACTGACTCAAATTACAGTACATAAAATTACTATAAACTATACAGTATAAACAAATAGTGCAAAAGGATGGAACAATGAGGTAGCATTCACAGACCATTCAGAAATCTGATGGCAGAGGGGTAGAAGCTGTTTTGAAATCATTAAGTGTGGGTCTTCAGGCTCCTGTACCTCATCCCTGAGGTTGTAGTGTAAAGAGGGCATGTCCTCAGTGATGAATGCAACCTTGTTGAGGCATCTCCTCTTGAAGATGTCTTTGATGGTGGGGAAGATTGTGTCTGTGATGGAACTGGCTGAGTATACAACCTTCTGGTCAAACCAGGGCAGGATGTACACAGTGAATGACAACTGAACAGGGAGACCTCGGGGTACAAGAATATAGCTCCCTCAAAGTGGTAACTGAGGTGGGCAAGGTGGTGAAGAAGGTGTATGCCGTGCCTGCTACATCAGCTGAGGCATTAAACATAAGAATTGGGACATCATGTTACAGTTGTACAAAACACTGGTTAGACCACACCTGGACTATTGTTACACTAAAAGAAAAATACGATAAAGCTAGAGAGGGTGCAGAAAAGATTCACAGGGATACTGCCTGGATCAGGGACTGAATAGGTTGGGACAGAGCACTCAAAATACTGAAGGAACTCATCTGATCATGCAGCATCTATGGAGGGAGGTAAATGGCCCAGTAGATGCTTCCTGACCTGCTGAGTTCCTCCAGTGTTTTGAGTGTACTGCCCAGGCTTTCCAGCACCTGCAGAATCTCTTGTGATATTGGATAGACTGGGACTGTTTTCCCTGGAGTACAGGAAGCTGAGAAGTGTCACAATGGAGGTATTTAAAATTATGAGAAGCATAAACAGAATAGATAGCTAGAATCTAATTCCCATGATAGGGGTTTCTATGAGTAGAAGACATATGTTTAAGGTGGTGTAAAGTGGATTTGAGGGGTAAATTTATCACATAAATAATAGTTGATATCTGGAATGAGCTGGTGGAACTAGGAACAGAAACAAAATTGATAAGGTACTGTATCTGAACATGTAACCGAATCAGCAAGGCATTGACGGATAGAGAATTAATGCAGGAAAGTGGGATTAATATATGATTGGCATTGTCCAAGAGCTTGGTCTATGCTGTACAACTCTTTGACTCTAGTAAACCTAATGGACAACAGTGGAAAACAGAGGTAGTCACATCTCACACAGGAGAAGAAAATCTGTCTTTCAAACTGAAGCTAGAGTCTTTAGGGAGCTATTGTTCTGCAGTAATTGGCGGACTCAGACTAATGAAGACTGATCGTCTTAGAATAAAATTCCACAGCACCGCTCTGCCAACTACTGCTACCAAACCACCTCTGTCTCGCTCTTGTTGAAGTAGTTGTAGCATGTCAAATGACGTATCATTTCCAGGATATCTGATATGAATACATTCTGTGGCTAAAAAGACAGAGCAGAAAGGAAGCACAAGGTTTACACAGCAACACATGCAAAACGTTGGAGGAACTCAGCAGGTCAGGGAGTATCAATGAAGAGCAATAAACAGTTGATGTTTCAGGCGGAGACCCCTTGTCCAAGTCCTGATGAAGGGTCTCAGCCCCAAATGTCAACTGTTCATTCCCCTCTATCCCTGCTGCCTGACCTGCTGAGTTCCTCCAGTATTTTGTGTGTGTTTCTCTGGATTTCCAGCATCTGCATAATCTCTTGTGTTTACAAGGTCCACATATTGGCATCAGACATTCACGAAGTACGTCTGCATCCTGACTTAACTAACTGCATGTGGATACAGAGAATTATATCAAAGGACAAAACTTCTGACTGTAAATAGAAGTTATGTCCAAGAATAGGCATCTCACTCTGCCTGAGATTGTGAACGTGACCAACACCTTGTGTCTTTGTCCTACTAGGCCTGTCAAGGCAATTGGTAGTGTAGGGGGTTTGAAAGGATTGAACCATTTCAGAACTAACTTCAGAGTAAAAACAGATATAGAATGTACGAAGACTTGTGGATTCATTCTTAGATTGCCTGAAGATAATCATTGGATCAGTTTGGTCTCAGAACACATTGAATCTTGAATCCTTCTCAAAGACGTCCTGAAATGTTCCCTTGATAACTCCTTCTAATCCAAAGAGATAAGTCTTTTCCAGCAGTATACAAAACACCACTCAAAAGGGATTTTTCAAAGTTCAAAGTAAATATATGTCACCATATAGTACCCTGAGATTCATTTTCTTGTGGGCATTCACAGTAAATACAAAGAAACATAATAGAATCAATGAAAAACCATACATAGCAGGACAAGTAAACAAGCAATATGCAAAATACAACAAACTGTGCAAATACAAAAAGCAAACAAAAACTAAATAAATAAGCAATAAATATTGGGAACATGAGATGAAAGGTCCTTGAAAGTGAGTCCATAGGTTGTGGGAACAGTTTAGCAAGGGGTGAGTGAAGTTATCCCCTCTGATTCAAGAGCCTGATGGTTGAAGGGTAATAACTGTTCATGAACCTGGTGATGTGGGTCCTGAGGCTCCTGTACCTTCTTCCTGTAGGCAGCATTGAGAATAGAGCATGTCCTGGATGATGGGGATCCCAGATGATAGATGCACTTTCCTGCCACAGTGCTTCTTGTAGATGCGCTCAATGGTGGGGAGGGCTTTACCTACGATGGACTGAGCTTTTCCAATCAAGGGCATTGATGAATCCGTACCAGGCCATGATGCAACTGGTCAATATACTCTCCACCACACATTTATAGAAGTTTGTCAAAGTTTTAGATGACATACTGAATCTTTGCAAACTTCTATAGAAGTAGAAGTGCTCTTGTGCTTTCTTCATAATTGCATTTACGTGCTGGACCCTGGATGGGCCCTATGAAATATCACTGAGGAATATAATGTTGCTGACCCTATCCACCTCTGATCCTCTGATGAGGACTGGCTCATGCACCTCTGGTTTCCTACTCCACAAGTCAATAATCAGCTCCTGGGTCTTGCTGACATTGAGTAAGAGGTTGTTGTTGTGGCACCACTCAGCCAGATTTTCAATCTCCCTCCTATATCCTGATTCGTCACCACCTTTTATTCAGCAAACAACAGTGGTGTCACCAACAAGCTTGAATATGGCACTGGAGTTGTGCTTAGCCACACAGTCATGAGTGTAAAGCGAGTAGAGCAGGGGGCTAAGCACACAGCCTTGTGGTGCCCCTGTGCTGATGGAGATTGTGGAGATGTTGTTGACAATCCGAACTGACTGGGGTCTGCAAGAGAGGAAATTGAGGATCTAGTTGCGCAAGGAAATATTGAGACTAAAGTCTTGGAGCTTATTGATTAGTTTTGAAGGGATGATATTATTGAATGCCGAGTGTAAAGCGGGTCTTGATATATGCATCTTCATTGTCCAGATGTTCCAGAGTTGAGTGAAGAACCAATAAAATGGCATCTGTTATGGTCCTGTTGTGATGGTAGGCAAATTGGAGTGGATCCAACACTTCTCAAGCAGGAGTTGATGTGTTTCATCACCAACCTCTCAAAGCACTTTATTACAGTGGATGTAAGTGCTACTGGATGATAATCATTAAGGCAGGTCACTATGTTCTTTTTAGGCACTGGTATAGTGAAGCCTGCTTGAAGCAGGTGGGTACCTCAGACTGCCAAAGCGGCAGGTGAAAGATGTCAGTGAACACTCCAGCCAGTTGATTAGCACGGGTCTTCAGCACTTGTCCATGTACTCCGTCTGGGCCAGATGCTTTCTGTGGGTTCACCCTCCTGAAGGATGCTCTCACATTGGCCTCAGAGACTGTTATTACAGGGTCAGCGGGGGCTGTGAGAGTTTGTGAAGGTGCCTCCATGTTTTGTGGGTCAAAGTAAGCACAGAAGGCATTGAGCTCATCAGGAATTGAAAACTTGTTGTCATGTATGTCACTTGGCTTCACTTTGTAGGAAGTGATAGCATTCAACCTCTGTCTGAGGTGTCGTGCATCACCATAACCATTGCTCTTTGATCAATTAGAGGCCTTAACAAACTGCTTGACCAATAAATATTGGAAACTCCACAATTTTATTTAGTCCTTGTGATAAACTTAATTTTGATGTATGTCATGATCCCATAGGGAATGTAGGTTGCATGCAAGAACCAAGACAGTATGTCTATGTCCCCAGAATCAGGTTGTTGGAAGCAATTGTAACCATTACCTCCTACAAATGAAGCCTGGAATTAAAGCTGACCTTATTCAAATTGCTACAATCCTCACAGGGCTTGGCAGGATAGATGTTGGGATGCTTTCACCAGTGGGGGATCCTTGAACAAAAGAACATACAGTAACCACAAGATAAGTGACTGGTCATTTAAAATTGAGGTACACAGAAATTTCTCTTTGCAGGGCTGTGGTGAATCCTTGGAATTCTCTGGGCTGGAGGGTGATGAAGTTAGATTATTAGAAGTCCAGATGAAGTTTATGAGAATGATCCTGGGAATGAAAGGGTTAATATATGAGAAGTGTTTGATGGCTCTGGGCCTGTACTCGTTGGGGTTTAGAAGAATGAAGGGGGAACCTCATTGAAATCTATCGAATATTGAAAGGCCTAGACTGAGTGGATGTGGAGAGGATGTTTCCTATAGCGGGGGAGTCTAGAACAGAGGGCACAGACTCAGAATAGAAGATGAGGAGGAAGTTTTTTAGTCAGAGGGTGGTGAATCTGTGGAATTCATTGCCACAGATGGTTGCAGAGCCCAAGTCCTTGGGTATATTTAAAGCGGAGGTTATAGGTTCTTGATTAGTAAGGGCATCAAAAGTTATGTGGAAAAGACAAGAGAATGGAATTGAGAGGGATAATATATCAGCCATGACGGCATGGCAGAGCAGACTCGATGGGCCAAATGGCCTAATTCTGCTTCTATGTTTTATTAAGCTTTGGTTAGGATGAAAATTTATAGCTTTCCATCCCACACAGAGAAGAAAGTAAAGAAATACAAGCTTATTTTAAAATCCACATATGTTGGTGTTGATAGAACAGAGGGTTATATGAGCCAAAAGGCATTTTAGAGCCAGCTCATAAATTGTGAAGTGAATTCATTACATTTTTGAGTTTTTTTATAAAAGTACCTATCCCATAATAGAGCTGGAGTATCTATGTAGCCCATGGGATTGAAAACTGATGTTGAAGGTCAAAGGAGATCCCTTTTCTCCTTTGACTCTTAGCCTTTCCACTACCTCTGTGGCATTACCCCAACTTTCTCAACTGATTGGTGACTTCACAGACAGAGAATGTACTTAGGAGAACTAGAACTGTTTACAGGGGTAACACAGACAAAATGCTGGAGGAACTCAGC
The DNA here is from genome assembly GCF_030028105.1 of Mobula birostris. Taxonomy (NCBI): domain Eukaryota; kingdom Metazoa; phylum Chordata; class Chondrichthyes; order Myliobatiformes; family Myliobatidae; genus Mobula; species Mobula birostris. Next base: position 44,295,816 of record NC_092402.1, read on the forward strand.
AGGTCAGGCAGCAACTATGGAGAGGAATAAACAGTCAGTGTTTCAGACCCAGACCCTTCATTTGGACTGTTTACAGGCTCTGCAGAATCTCTAAGAAGAGGCACAGTCGACGTTTCCTGACGAAGGGTCTCGGCCCGAAACGTCGACTGCACCTCTTCCTAGAGATGCTGCTTGGCCTGCTGCGTTCACCAGCAACTTTGATGTGTGTTGCTTGAATTTCCAGCGTCTGCAGATTTCCTCGTGTTTGCGTGTTTACAGGCTCTTGCAGCTCTGTTGTTTTCAGCACATTGTGAGAGACGGGTGAAGTAAATTGTGAAGCAATGCCAGTCATTTCATTAACATATGCAAATATCACAGATATAAGGTCTCGATGTTGTCTTTTGATGTATAATTTAAATTTGAAAATCTCCCAGACAGCCAACTCACAGAGGAGAGTTTTGCAATTGGATGGTGATTTTAAACAACCATCTTAGTGGTTTTCTGATCTTTGCTGATGACGAACAAGGCACTTATTTATAGGAGTCTGATCCAAACCTCTTGCATTTCAGCTTAAGCTACCCCAGGAGGCCAAAAGGTGAGAGTCTGTAGATGTAAATATAAATGGAATTAAAAGCAGTGCTTTTAGTTAAAAACACAAACTAAGGCTAGCTATGGATTTACAATTCTGGATATGTACTCTATATATGAGGAACTATTTTATTCCTCCTTTGATATCAAGTCATATCTGTGGTGTAAATTGTATTAACCAGTTTTATCGATCACCAACTGTTATATGGGACTGGTAAATGATTCCGTGAAATGCTATTGTCTTGGGTGACGTGAGTGGTGTGTGTAAACTGCAAGGTGAAGTGGGATTAAGATGATTAGTAAATCATTGACTGGCCTGGAGTCGATAGGCTGAATGGTCTCGTGTTGTAACATTTGATGATTCTACAGCCGACAGCCCAAAGTGGCCTCGGTGAGTTCTGCTCTGAGATCTTGGTACTGAACCTTGCTCAGAATGATGGCATAAAACTCTCTGATACAACCAAGGTGGAATGTTAGGCACTATAGCTCACTGCATATTCCTGAGGTTACACCGAAATCGGCCCTGGACAAGAGGTTGTTTCTCTCCAGTTCCTATTGAGTATGAGGCCATTGCACAAGGCAATTCATAACTTGCAAATCATTGACATTATTCTTACAGTCCATATTCAATGACTGACTGCATGTCCCATTGATGCACCTTGGCAATTCTACATGGGAAAATAGTATATCATCTGAGGGGAATCTTTACTCAGACACTAACTTGAGATGTGTATCTGTGATTACGGAAGGAATGATATTCTAAATAATGGAGCAGATCAAGAGAACCTAAATTTGCAGCTGACCAAAATCTCACCAGTAACTCTGCTTTTCCATGACAGAGATCTTTGCTGAGACTGGGGAAAATTCAGCCCAAATATTTTCTACAGAATCCTCAAAAGATATTCAAAATGGTATCCAAGCAAGGGTTATTCCTAGACACAAGAGACTGCAGATGCTGGAAGTCCAGAGTAATACACAAGATGCTGGAGCAACTCAGCACGTCAGGCAGCATCCTTGGATATTAATACACAGTGGATGTTTCAGGCTGAGGCCTTTCTTCAGGACTGAGAAGAAGCCAGAATAAAAAGATGGGAGGAGGGGAGGGGAAGGAGGATAACTAGAAGGCGATAGGTGAAGCCAGGTGGGTGGAAAAGGTAAAGGACTGGAGAAGAAGGAATCTGATAAGAGAAATGAGTGGACCACAGGAGAAGGGAAAGGGGAAGGGGCATCAAGGGGAGGTGATGAGTAAGAGGCCAGAGTGGGGAACAGAAGTGGGAAGGGGGTGGAAGAAAATACCGAAAGGAGAAACCGATGTTGATGCCGCCAGGTTGGAGACTATCTAGACGGAATATGAGGTGTTGCTCCTCCAACCTGAGAGTGCCCTCATCATGGCAAAGGAGGGGGCCATGGACCAACATATTAGAATGAGAACTGGGGAATTCCACTATTGGCGGATGGAGCGGTGGTGCTCGATGACGCGGTCCCCCGATTTGCGTTGGGTCTCACCAATACAGGGGAGGCCGCATCGGGAGCACCGGATACAGTAGACGACCCCAACGTACTCGCAAGTGAAGTGTTGCCTCACCTGGAAGGACTGTTTGGTGCTCTGAATGGAGGTGAGGGGGGAGGTGAATGTGCAGGTGTAGTATTTAGGCCGCTTGCAGAGATACATGCCAGGAGGGAGATTAGTGGGGAGGGACGAATGGATAAGAGAATCATGAAGAGAGCTATCACTATTCTTATAGAAACATAGAAAATAGGTGCAGGAGTAGGCCATTCGGCCCTTTGAGCCTGCACCGCCATTTATTATGATCATGGCTGATCACCCAACTCAGAACCCTGTACCAGCCTTCCCTCCATACCCCCTGATACCCGTAGCCACAAAGGCCATATCTAACTCCCTCTTAAATATCGCCAATGAACTGGCCTCAACTGTTTCCTGTGGCAGAGAATTCCACAGATTCACCACTCTCTGTGTGAAGAAGTTTTTCCTAACCTCGGTCCTAAAAGGCTTCCCCTTTATCCTCAAACTGTGACCCCTCGTTCTGGACTTCCCCAACATCGGGAACAATCTTCCTGCATCTAGCCTGTCCAATCCCTTTAGGATTTTATACGTTTCAATCAGATCCCCCCTCAATCTTCTGAATTCCAACGAGTACAAGCCCAGTTCATCCAGTCTTTCATCATATGAAAGTCCTGCCATCCCAGGAATCAATCTGGTGGACCTTCTTTGTACTCTCTCTACGGCAAGGATGTCTTTCCTCAGATTAGGGGACCAAAACTGCACACAATACTCCAGGTGTGGTCTCACCAAGGCCTTGTACAACTGCAGTAGTACCTCCCTGCTCCTGTACTCGAATCCTCTCGCTATAAATGCCAGCATACCATTCGCCTTTTTCACCGCCTGCTGTACCTGCATGCCCACTTTCAATGACTGGTGTGTATAATGACACCCAGGTCTCGTTGCACCTCCCCTTTTCCTAATCGGCCACCATTCAGATAATAATCTGTTTTCCTATTTTTGCCACCAAAGTGGATAACTTCACATTTATCCACATTAAATTGCATCTGCCATGAATTTGCCCACTCACCCAACCTATCCAAGTCACCCTGCATCCTCTTAGCATCCTCCTCACAGCTAACACTGCCACCCAGCTTCGTGTCATCCGCAAACTTGGAGATGCTGCATTTAATTCCCTCATCCAAGTCATTAATATATATTGTAAACAACTGGGGTCCCAGCACTGAGCCTTGCGGTACCCAACTAGTCACTGCCTGCCATTCTGAAAAGGTCCCGTTTATTCCCACTCTTTGCTTCCTGTCTGCTAACCAATTCTCTATCCACATCAATACCTTACCCCCAATACCATGTGCTTTAAGTTTGCACACTAATCTCCTGTGTGGGACCTTGTCAAAAGCCTTTTGAAAATCCAACTATACCACATCCACTGGTTCTCCCCTATCCACTCTACTAGTTACATCATTCTTGATGCTGTTAAGCCAGAATAACTCCTAAATCTAAACACATGGTATGTTAGCCTCTGTGTTGTGAAATGGGGTAAAATGAATTTTTATGCAGAGTTTCCTAAATCTCTAAATTGATAGCCCTGCAAGTTATAAGGACTGAACACTTGAATCATTGCTTTAAAGAAAATAGTTTTATTTTACTGGACTGGGAAGATGTGAGAGTTGGAAGTATTAGAGGCTCCTGGGTTTAACCATAGATCCCAAGCTTGGGGTAGATCAAGGGAAGAAGCATTGTTGGGTTTGGATGCTCAGAAGGTTGCAAGGTAATTAAGGGTTTACTTTGCAAAGATCACAATCTACAGAAGCGAATGAAGTCTACATTTCCCTTTCGATGATCAACAATCTCAAAAGGATATTGGATGGCCACTTGTAGTGAATTAACTAAGAGAAAGGTTATGCAACAGAAAGCCAGTGTGAACTTAATGGCTTGAATGGATTTCCTTTGCTGTGACTGTATGATATCAACTCCCTCAAATGGTTCTATTGAATATGAGGCATATGAGAGAGAGAATAGATAACAGGGAAATAAGTGGGAGAATAGGACTGATAGGATTGCTCAGAGAGCCAGCATAGCCTTGATGGGCTACATGGCCTGTATGGCAAGAAATACGAAATATGAAAACTACAATGCCAAATTTTACACTCTTGTGCAAAAGGTAGCAGTCAGCCTGAAGAAGGGAAAACACAACAAAGGGCAATTTCCTAAAAAAGCATTAAATTATTTTAGCTAAACAAAAAAGATTTTAACTAAATAAACTTCAGCTGCACAAAATGCCTCATGATGGCATTTTATTGCTTGATCCTAAAATGGGGCCTCCAGTAAATTTTCTCTGGATCACGCAGCAAGCCACAGTAACAGAATGGGTGCTTGGCAGGAAGAAACTTCACTCCCCCTTTAGGGCTGCCTAGCTGTGAACAACTGCAACCTGTGTGTAGCTCCTCATGTCCCCTTAGCTTTTTACCCATCCTGCGCCTCTCTCTGGCCACCACCCAGGTCTGGCTGTGTTGCCAGGTACTGTGTAATGGCAGCCAAGTCTGCACATTATCGATTTAGCCAGGCTTCATTTGCATAGCTAAGACAACACCCACGGGGACAGGATAAGAGAAACACTTTGGATGAGGTGGGGTGCAGTGATGAGGAGTAGGGATGCAGGTGGTTGGGAGCAGCCTATGGAAAAAGTGACCAAAGAAAGATACAGGTCAGATCGCTTCTTGAGTTGGCAGGGTTTCAACTGGCTCAATTAGGAACAAATTTAGAAATACTGTTTCTGAAAATATTTTTGTTGAAAAGAGACAGAGTTTCTTCTCCCTGTTTACCATCATTCTCACTTTTCTTTGAAGGCGTGTTCCAGTCACCCTATTGGCAGGGGCGGGTCTTTTTCCTGCAGCGGTGGCCATCTTGCTCATTTGCTGGATATGAGTTCAAATCTCACTCTAGACCTGAATGTGTGATGCAGGCTGATCCTGCAATCTGGGAGTGCTGCATTGTAGTAGATGCTGCACTGTTTGTAGATGCTGTGATTGTATCTGCTTCAAAATCACTGCACATAGTTTGACAGCATGTCCAATATGAGGCTATAACGAAGCATCTCCTCTTAACTAAGCAGCAGCGAGTATATTTTATCACTGACACAAGAGCTAAATTATTAAAGGTTGCATGTTGGAAGAGACCGTGATCCCTTCGCTGTATCACAATTCGGGGGGGCGGCATGGTTCGAAGGGCTCGGTGCTGTTAACACTAAATAAAAAAAATAAAACATCGACAATTCATTTCCTCCCAAAGATGCTGCTCGGCCCACTGATTTCCTCCAGGAGATTGTGTTTTGCATCTAAAAAGCCATGGTTGATGTACAGAATCTTGGTAGGTGAGTATCAGTGTGGACCAGGTATGGCAGGACATATGTACCAGTGGACATGGACAGGTTTAGAGATGGTCCTATAATAAGCTCCTGGCCGACATCTCAAGCACATAGAGAGACTATGTCTCAGGAAGTGTACAAGGATTCAGCACTGAACACTATATCCAACCGTGGTTTAAAGCAAGTCACTTTCTTATCTGCAGAATTGGTTTATTATTTTTAAATGTACCAAGATGCAGTAAAAAAACATTTTTGTTTGGGTGCTATTGAGACAGATCTTTCCATGGATAAGTATGCTAAAGTAGTGAAAAAAAATGCAGAATATACATAATACAGAATATCTTCTCACAGGGATAAGGTCTACACAAGGAATGTTTTCACAAAGTTGTCATTACTGGGATCTTTGATTTTTTATGTATCTCTTATAACTTATTGTAATTTTTAAAGTATTGCAATGTATTGCTGCTGCAAAACAACATATTTCAACAAAGAGGTAGTCACGGAAGGCAGAGAAACAGCTACAGGATGGCTTCGAGTCCGTGGACTGGGCCATGTTCAAGGACTCATCTGTGGATCTGAATGAAAACACCATGGTTATCACAGACTTCATTACAACAGTTATAGATGAATATATTCCCAAAAAATCATTCAGACTCTTCCCTAACCAGAAACCCTGGATGAACTATGAGATCAGCAATCTGCTGAGGGCCAGATTTGAGGCATTCAAGTTTGGTGACCAAGAAAGTTATGATTGCCAGAAAGCCAACTCATGGTGAAGTGGCTATTCTGGACTAAACTTGAATCAGTGAAGGATGCTCAACAGCTGTGGCAACACTTGAATGCTATCACCCCTTACAAAATGATATCAAGCGACATAGGCAACAACAGGGCTTCCTTCCAGATATTCCTTTCAGTGCCTTTTATGCTCACTTTGTCTGTCTCTTTTCAACAAAAATATTTTCAGAAGCAATATTTCTAAATTTGTTCTTAGTTGAGCCAGTTGTCTCCTACAGCAACCTTCTGCTGATGACCCTGTGATTTCAGTCTTCGAGGCCGAAGTGAGAGCATCCTTCAGGAGGGTGAACCCACCAAAAATATCTGGCCCAGACAGGGTACCTAGTAAAGTACTAAAGGCCTGTGCTGATCAACTGACTGGAGTGCTCACTGAGATGTTTAACCTTTTGTTTCAGCAGTCTGAGGTAACCGCCTACTTCAAGCAGGCTTCAATGATACCTCTGTCTAAGAAGAGCGTAGTAACTATCGTCCAGTAGCACTTACATCGATTCACTGTGCTGAAGTGCTTTTTGAGAGCTTGGTGATGAAACATATCAATTCCAGCCTCAGAAGCAACTTGCATCTGCTCCAATTTGCCTACCAGCACAACAGATCCACAGTGGATGCCATTTCATTGGCTCTTCACTCAACCCTGTTACATCTGGATAGCAAAGATGCATATATCAGGATGTTCTTTATTGACTACACCTCAGCATTTAATACTATCTTCCCCTCAAAACTAATCAATAAGCCTAAAGATCTTGGCCTCAATATCTCCTTGTGCAATTGGATCCTCAATTTCCCTACCTGTAGACCCCAGTCAGTTCAAATGGGCAACAATATCTCCACCACAATCTCCATCAGCACAGGGGCACCACAAGGCTGTGTGCTTAGTCCCCTGCTCTACTCACTTTACACTCATGACTGTGTGGCTAAGCACAGCTCCAATGCTATATTTGAGCTTGCTGGTGACACCACTGTCATTGGCTGAATCAAAGGTGATGACGAATCAGCATACAGGAGGGAGATTGAAAATCTGGCTGAATGGTGTCACAACAACCTCTTACTCAATATCAGCAAGATCCAGGAGCTGATATTTGACTTCAGGAGGTGGAAACCAGAGGTGCATGAGCCAGTACCCATCAGAGGATCAGAGGTGGTGAGGGTCAGTGTTATTTCAGAGAACCCGCCCTGGGCCCAGCAGGTAAACACAATTATGAAAAAAGCACAACAGTGTCTCTACTTAGAAGTTCATGAAGATTTGGCATGGCAACTAAAACTTTGATGAACTTCTATAGATGTGTGGTGGAGAGTATATAGACTGACTGTATCACAGTCTGGTATGGAAACACCACTGCCCTTGAACAGAAAAGCCTACAAAATGTGGTGGATACAGATCAGTTCATCACGGGTAAATCCCTCCCTACCATTGAGCACATCTACACGAAATGCTGTCACAGGAAAGCAGCATCCCTCCTCAGGGACCCCACCACCCAGGCCACGCTCTCTTCTTGCTGCTGCCATCAGGAAGGAGGTACAGGAGCCTCAGGACTCACACCACCAGGTTCAGGAACAGTTATTACCACCCAACCATCAGGCTCTTGAACCACAGGGGATAACTTCACTGTCCCCATCATTGAAATATTCCCACAACCTATGGACTCACGTTCAAAGACTCTTCATCTCATGTTCTCGATAATTATTGCTTGTTTATTAATTATTTCTTTTTTTCTTTTGCACTTGCACAGTTTGTGCTTTTTTTGCACATTGGTTGTCCACCCTATTCATTAATTCTATTGTGATTATTGGATTTACTGAGTATGCCCACAAGGAAATGAATCTTAGGGTGACATATTTGTACTGTGATGAGAAATTTACTTTGAACTTTGATTCTGTATGTCAGTGATAATAAGCCTGGTTCTGATTCTGATTCTCAAGAAGCCTGGAATACAAGTTGCATGAGTGGCTGTCATGGTCCACATCGCCCCCACTCCTGAATTCCAAGCTTCAGAACAACACCAGTCCACAACTGCTGATACCTTACGTTTTTCTCTTCACTGTTACATTAGGGAGGTAATTAACTTTCTTCATTCCATAAAGAGGAGACCTCACCCACTTGTCCTCGTTCCACAGGAGCAGACAGGCTGATGCTGAGGTTTGCTGCTGTATTCCAAGCTTCTGGAAAGTGCCAATACTGCACCCGCTTTGAGAGGCAAGAACTACTTTATTCAAAACTCAATCCACTCCACTAAGAGTTTCTAACACGGCAGCTAAGCAAAGCTATAAAGCTGCCACACCACATCCGGGAACTTAATGGACACCATGGTAGAATTGCTGTAAATGCGGTATGACTGTCTGCAATTGCCTGGCAGTGTTCTGTGGTGTTCATCAGCCTGCTTCTCTTACGTTGTTATGGTCTCCTGCACCCTGCGTAATTTGCGCATTTGGCTACTGCATAGGACGAAGGGCTTAGCAGCAGCTGAGATATTAGTCAGTGTTGTCAATCACACCAGGAGGTTCCAGAGGAAAAGGAGATGAGAGGGAGAAGCCAGCTGATCCACACCTCAATAACAGGAACCCTTTTTCAAACTTTGCTGAAAGGAACACTTTTCTGAGGTGTTGTGAGGCAGTGCTAGACTTTAGAAAGTTTCCCAAAAGCCTCATACACACACTCATCTTCAAATCATTCACACACGTGAAGAGTCATTTGAAGATGATAAAGATTAGCTTTATTTGTTACATGTACATCAAAATATTGAATACCGTGAAATGCATCATTTGCATCCAATGACCAACAAAGTCCAAGGATTGTGCTGGGGACAGCCCGCAAGTGTCACCATGCTTCCAACGCCAACATATCATACCCACAACTCACTCACCCTAACCTATATGACTTTGGAAGGTGGGAGGAAACTGGAGTGTCCAGAGGAAACCCACATGGTCACAGGGAGAACATACAAAATCCTGACAGACAGTGGAGGGAACTGACTCCTGATCACTGGTGCTATAAATAACTGCTACACCACTGTGCTGATCTGAAGTCATACAGGATCTTCAGACAGTGATAAACAATCAAGCCCTGGTTCCTTACACTACAACTAAAAACAATTTCTAGGAAGTTACCTATCTTAAAATGGGGATAGCTTTTCCCTCTCATAACAAGCAAGCTGAAACAACCAGTTTCAATCAGATGTCGCAACAAGGGCTTTGTCGGAACTATGGAATAAAGTGGACCATTGGTATTTAGAACCTTGTTAACATTTACAATATATTCCTCACTGTCAACATTGCTTTTATTCGACAATCTTAATGGCCATTGTATCCTGAAATAATCCCAGAGGTTGAAGCAGCTCTTCGACATTACAGGTGCTCTTCATATGACCCACTTACAAACACTTCAAGTGAAGTGCACAAATGGATACATAAGGTTAGAACAATTACAAAGTACCAACGCTAATCAAAGAGGGTACAACAGTGCTTCATAATCTCCTCATGATCTACTTGGAAGCTTCAAATGTTTCAATTGATCATGACGTACAGGTCATCCCTGGATTAAGAATGCCCAATTCAGTCACCCAAGTAATATGGATGAGCTGTCATATTATTGAGGTCCAATTTACATACAGCATACCTGCAGAGCAAGTTTCCTCTCGCTCGGCACTTCTAGTAATTGTTCTTCCTTATCGTTTTTATATGCTTTTGATACCATTCGTTACAGTACTGTGGAGTTTGGATCACAATATCAAATGATTTTTGTGCATTTTCTGATCTACAGACAAACCTGACCCCGTAACAAAGAGAACCCTTTCATTATCTTGAGAGAGCCTCTATGCTCAGCTGTTTCATGGTCTCACTTGATATCTCCAACACAGCAGCCCATTTAACAATTACAAATCTAAAATCATGTCCTAGTGCTCACATTAAGTGCCTGCAGGTTAAAAAAGCACATGATATTAGAGCTGTGAACTGATAAGATTCAAGAAAATGTATTTATCATTATCCATTGTGATTTTTCAATGACAGACAGTTCTCAAGCATTAGGGGATGAGGTATGGAATGTCCTTTTGATGTTTGGCATCTGTCAGCATCATGACTGATTTGACATCATTCGTGTATCTTAAAACAGATCGCAACTCATCGACTATAGAGGCCAGACTTGTTCTGGCATTTCTCTGTACAGTTTCTCAAGAAACCCTCCTTTAATTCTATCACCATCAGCATGAGTCCAATATTATTGGTTACATAAAAAACACTAAGCTGTAAGTGAACCCAGCAACAGCAAGCTGCCTTTGATGTCAGGCTCCTAAATATAGTCTGGGTAACTCCATGTGCCCTCCTGACATGGTATACTAGATTGCCCACACAGTCTCCTCCTTCCAGTAGTCTTATGAAAGTTATCTGAGGAATGGACAAATATCATCCCTTCTTCATAAAGGAAGAAAAAACTCATTCTGTGCTTTGAAGTGACTTGCACAAACACTTCAATGTACTCAGCTAAGATATCTTGGTTGGGTAGGTGTATGGCAAGTCACAGGTTGTGATGAGTCATCTTGATCAATTTTGCAAGACCGCAATACTAATGCAACTCCGAACAGTAATTTCCTTCTCAACCTCTTGCCAGCCCTGGTGCAGGCTTTTGGCCTGAAACATAGACAATTCCTTCTCCCACAAACCCCCACGGATGCTGCTCGGCCTGCTGAGTTACTCCAGCAGATTGTTTGTTGCTCCAGCTTCCAGAATTCGCGGTCCCTTGTGTCTTCTCTCACCAGTTTTGCCTGCAGATCATCATGGAGGATCTCTGTAGGCCTCAGTGCACAGTTCCTTTCTCTTGCAGGTGATATGGTTGGCTTATCTTTGAGTCTCCTGAGTAAATCTAGGCACACATTCCCCGGACAGGAATCACTGGTTTTAAAGCATGCATTGCCCTTCAGTGACTGCAGGAATGCTGTTGCTGTTTTGTATTATGTGGTAGGTGTACAAGGGTATGATGATGAGGGCTAAGAGCTGGCACTGCAGGAGATTCAATTAGTGCTTTACAGTAATACCCTTTGCTTCTGGAACAGTAGACTGATACACACGCAACCACAGCTGTATTGTTCTTTCAAAGTCATGTTTCAGAAAAATTCACCTCAGGCAATGTAACCACACATTCTACGTCCATGAGTTTGAGGTGAAATGCAGGATTACTCACTTTTGATTACAAGTCTATTTGCTAAGCTTGAAAAGCACATATTACTTGAAGTCACAAATGTGTATTTTCTGATCTTCCAATAGGAACAATGAGTTCAAGGTGTCTTTTATTAGACTGGTGTGATAGATTTAATGTGGTAGCTCAAATGCATCCAGGAGGTGGCAGCCTTGAGCCCTTCTACAGAGTCTATGTAATCCATTGAAAAACAAAATGTTGCTTGCTTTACCCAGATTTATCTTTGATTAATACACTTTCCTAAAACAAACAGTTCTTAAGTTATTTAAGTAATTTTATTTTATTTAGCAATACAGCACAGTTATAAGCCCTTCCAGCCCAACAAACCCACACTGCCCAATTATGCCAATGTGACCAAAAAACCTAATGAATATGCCTTTGGAATGTGGGAGCACACGTAAGAAACCATAGAGTCACAGTGAGAACATACAACCTCCTAACAGACAGGAGCCGGGAATTGAAACTGGGTCTCTGGTTCTGTAATAGTGTTACGCTGTAACAGCTACATTACTGTGCTGCCCCAAGACAAGAGTATTACACTTAATTGACAAGAGTACATTTTTACCCACTAAATGTGCATAAATACAAAGCTAGAAAGCAGCAAGAATAAATTAATTTTCCATATAGGTGACACAATCCCAAAATATTAATAAGAAGCTTGCAAGAAGTGAAGTTGTACTCAGAGCAAGTAGAAGATTTCCTCACAACTTGAACAGGGAGAAATTCTTGATTCTTCATTCCCAAGAAAGCCTAATTATTCCTCATTACCTACAAAGCATATTGACATCCTGAAGCCTTTCACAACCTCAGGGTGTCAGCAACAAGATAGTTTTGAAACACAGATACTGCAGTGAAGTGAGAACTGTGGCAGCCAATGTTGACATAGCATGGTTCCAACAAAATTGGGACATGAGACCATAATCTTCTGGCATAAGAACCATAAGACAATGGAGCAGAATTCGGCCAATTGGCCCATCAAGTCTGCTCCTCCATTCCATCATGGTTGATTTATAATTCCTCTTAACCCCATTCTTCTGCCTTCTCTTGGTAACCTTTGATGCACTGACAAACCAAGAACCTATCAAGCTCTACTTTAAATATACTCAATGACTTGAACTCCACAGCCATCTGTGGCAGTGAACTGCACAGATTCACCACCCTCTGGTCCTAGACTCACCCACCACGGGAAACACCTTTTCCACACCCACTCATCTAGGCCTTTCAATATTTGTTAAATTTCAATGGGATCCCCACTCATTCTTCTAAATTCCAGTGAGTAAAAGCCCAGAGCCATCACATGCACCTCATATGTTATCTCTTTCACTCCTGAAAGCATTCTCATGAACCTCCTCTTGACCCTCTCCAATGCCAACACATCCTTTCTTAGGCAAGGGGCCCAAAACTGCTCACAATACACCAAATGCAGTCTGACCAATGCCTTATAAAGTCTCAGCATCAGACCGTTGTTGTTATATGCTAGTCCTTTTGAAATGAACTTCAACATTGCATTTGCCTTCCTTACCACTGATTCAACTTGCAAGTTAGCCTTTAGCGATTCCTGCATGAGGACTCCCTTTGCACCTCTGATTTTTGAATTTTCTTCCTGTTTAGAAAATAGTCTGTGCCTTTATTCCTTCTACCAAAGTGCATGGCCATATATTTCCTTACAATATTTTCATCTGCCACTTCTTTGTCCATTCTCCTAATCTGTCCAGGTCTTTCTGCAGGCTCCCTGCTTCCTCGGCACTATCTGCCCCTCAGCCTAACTTTGTATCATCTGCAAACTTGGCTACAAAGCCATCAATTCTGTCATCCAAATCATTGACATATAACGTGAAAATATGCGATCCCAATACCAACCCCTGCAGAACACCACTACTCTCTGGCAGCCAACCAGAATAGGCGCCCTTTATTCTTTGCCTCCCGACAGTCAGCTAATCTTCTATCCATGCTAGTATAATTCCTGTAATACCATGAGCTCTTATCTTGTTAAGCAGCCTCATATGCAGCACCTTGTCAAATGCCTTCTGAAAACCCAAGTACACAACATCCACCAATTCTCCTTTGTCAATCCTGCCTGTTATTTCCTCAAAGAGCTCCAACAGATTTGTCAGGCGAGATTTTCTCTATATTGACTTTGACCTACTTTATCATACACCTCCAAGTACCCCAAAACCTCATCCTTAATAATGGACTTCAAATCTTCCCAACCACTGAAGTCAGGCTAACGGCCTATAATTTCCTTTCTTTTACTTCCCTCCCTTTCTAAGGAGTGGAGTGACAGTTGCAATTTTCCAGTCCTCTGGAACCATTCCAGAATGCAGTGATTCTTGAAAGATCATTACTAATGTCTTCAAAATCACTTCAGCTACCTCTTTCAGATCTCTGGGGTGTAGTTCATCTGATCCAGATGACTAATCTACCTTCAGATCTTTCAGCTTCCCAAGCACCTTCTCCTTAGTAATAGCAACTACACTCCCTCCTGCCCCTGACACTCTCGAATTTCTGGCATATTGCTAGTGTCTTTCATTCTGACGATTGATGCAAAATACTTATTAAGTTCATTTGCCATTCCTTTGTTCCCCCATTATTACGTACCTCTCTGGCTTCATTTTCCAGTGGTCCAGCATCCACTTTTCCTTCTCTTTTATCCTTTATACAGTTTATTTGAAAAAATCTTTGGTATCCTCTTTAATATTATTGGCCAGCTTACCTTCACATTTCACTTTTTCTCTCCTCATTGAACTTTACTGTGCTCACGGACTTCTTTATCAAGTTATGGTATTGTTACACTGTTTGTAACTATATGTTATAATTATGTGGTTTTGTCAGTATTTTCAGTCTTGGTTTGTCCTGTGTTTTGTGATATCGGAGGAAATAATGTATCATTTCTTAATGCATGCATTACTAAACGACAATAAAAGAGGACTACGTGTCTTCATAATCATGGATTTTTAGTTGCCTTCTATTGGTTTTTCAAAACTTCCCAATCCTCTAACTTCCCACTAATTTTTGCTATATTATATGTCATTTCTTTTGCTTTTATGCTGTCTTTGACTTCCTTTGTCAGACACAGTTGCTTCTTCCTCACTTAAGAATAGCTCTTCATCATTGGGATGTATCTATCCTGCACCTTCTGAATTGTTCCCAGAACTCCAGCCACTGCTTTTCTGCCATCATCCCTGATAGTGCCCTGCCCAATCAACTTTGGCCAGCTTCTCTCTCATGCCTCTGTAATTCCATTTACTTCAACTGTGATGTACAACTGCCAGAAAACAACATGTTTCACAGCATATGCCAATGATATTAAACCCGATTCTGATTCTGAATATCAAAGCAACCCTATAAAACACAGTGTACAAGTAATTGTTATTTACATGAACCGATTGTATGTACATAAAGTGACACTAGGCGATGTGTATGTAGTGGTAGTGGGGGGGGGGGTGTGGAAGGGTTAATAGGTGGAAGTGTTGATCAGCCTGATAGCCTGGGGGAGATAATAGTTTTTAAGTCTAGTGATCCTGATGTGAATGCTCTGTAGCCTCTTTCCAGATGGGAGTGGGACAAAGAGTCCATATGGTGGGTAGGATCCTTCATGGTATTGCTGGCCTTTTTCCGGCATCCTTCTGTATGTATGTCCTTGCTGGCTCTTAATCCCAATCTTCCACTGAAGAACTCTCACATTGTTCTCACCTCCTACTGGATGATCCCAATCTCATTATTTTCAATCATAAATCTGTCAATATTTCCTAGGTGTTGACAGGTCCCCTTTACAGTATCTAACGCAGCAAGTGCCAACCTTCCTACAGGAAGACAGGGCCACCACAGCTAAGGGTATACCAGTACATTTGAAGGGTGGTTTTGTATTTTTTAAGAAAGGCTTTCCTCCTTATTGCTTGCAGAACTACAGTAAATCAAAGCCACATGACATGCACCACCTAGCAGAAAGAAAAGTCAGGTTACTGAGACTGAAGGCTATTGGGTGTTATAACAATGGAAGTTTAGCAAGTCACCGTACAAACATTAAGGCCCAAGACAAGTGTGCCAAGCCTTTACAGAAACAGTTCCAAACTAATTGCATTACCTGATGTCTCCTCAGAAGCTTGAATTCTTTGGTTGTTCTATCTATTTGATGGCTCTGGGCCTGTACTCGCTGGAGTTTAAAAGAATTGGGGGGGATCTCATTGAAAAGTATTGACTATGGAAACACCTAGATACAGTGGATATGGAGAGGATGTTTTCTATAGTGGGGGAGTGTAGGACCAGCAGGCACAGCCTCAGAATGGAAGGGATAGATAGATGTCCCTTTAGAGCAGAGATGGGGAGGAATTTCTTTAGCCAGAGGGTGGCGAATCTGTGGAATTTATTGTCACAGACAGCTGTGGAGGTACATTTAAAGTTGGGAGGTTCTTGATTAGTCAAGGTGTCAAAGGGTACGGGGAGAAGGCAGGAGAATGGGGCTGAGGGGAATAATAAATCAACCATGATGGAATGGTGGAGTAGACTCAATGGGCTGAATGGCCTAATTCTGCTCCCATGTCTAATGGTCTTAATAAATACAATCATACAACATGCTGCTCTTTCTGTGGTACTGTCTCAGAAGGCCAGGGAAGTGGGGCTGAGTTAATTAGCCTCTCAATCTCCTGCCATTGAATTTTGGAACTAAGTTCATAAGCATGTGGCCTTAAACTCAGAGGGAAAGAATCACGTCAAGAGGAAAGTTATTTGGTCCCCTCAGCCCACACTGTTGTTCAGTGAGCTGACGGTAAATCTGTAGCCAAATTCCAAATGCACATCTTTATCCAGCATTCCTTTGTGTGTGGCAAATTAAATCCAAGTAAACTCAGATTCACAATTAAGAAGTAACATAGGCATAGCATACTACAGCACAGGACAGGCCCTTTGGCCCACGATTTTGTACCAGCTTTTTAATCTACTCTAAGGTTAATCTAACCCTTCCCTCCTACATAGCCCTCCACTTCGCTATCATCCGTGTGTCTACCTAAGAGCTTCTTAAGTGCCCCTAATGTAACTGCTTCTACCCCCATTCCTGGCAGCGTGTTCCACACACCCACCAGTCTCTGCGTACAAGTTTAATAAACACAAGAGATTCTGCAGATGCTGGAAATCCAGAGCAACACATGCAAAATGCTGGAGGAACACACATCAAAGTTGCTGGTGAATGCAGCAGGCCAGGCAGCATCTATAGGAAGAGGTACAGTCGACGTTTCAGGCCGAGACCCTTCGTCAGGACTAACTGAAGGAAGAGCTAGTAAGAGATTTGAAAGTGGGAGGGGGAGGGGAGATCCAAAATGATGGGAGAAGACAGGAGGGGGAGGGATGGAGCCAAGAGCTGGACAGGTGATTGGCAAAGGGGATATGAGAGGATCATGGGACAGGAGGCCCAGGGAGAAAGACAAGGGGGGGGGGTAAACCCAGAGGATGGGCAAGGGGTATATTCAGAGGGACAGAGGGAGAAAAAGGAGAGTGAGAGAAAATGTGTGTATAAAAATAAATAACGGATGGGGTATGAGGGGGAGGTGGGGCATTAGCGGAAGTTAGAGAAGTCAATGTTCATGCCATCAGGGTGGAGGCTACCCAGACGGAATATAAGGTGTTGTTCCTCCAACTTGAGTGTGGCTTCATCTTTACAGTAGAGGAGGCCGTGGATAGACATGTCAGAATGGGAATGGGACGTGGAATTAAAATGTGTGGCCACTGGGAGATCTGCTTTCTCTGGCGGGCAGAGCATAGATGTTCAGCAAAGCGGTCTCCCAGTCTGCGTCGGGTCTCGTCAATATATAAAAGGCCACATAGGGAGCACCGGACGCAGTATATCACCCCAGCTGACTCACAGGTGAAGTGTCGCCTCACCTGGAAGGACTGTCTGGGGCCCTGAATGGTGGTAAGGGAGGAAGTAATCAGTTCCCCTCTACCACCACTCTGCTCCGTCTAGCGGAATTAGTCCTTACTCTTAATAATTTCTCCTTTGGCTCCTCCCACTTCCTCCAAACTAAAGGTGTAGCCATGGGCACCCGTATGGGTCCTAGCTATGCCTGCCTTTTTGTTGGCTTTGTGGAACAATCTATGTTCCGTACCTATTCTGGTATCTGTCCCCCACTTTACCTTCGCTACATCGACGATTGCATTGGTGCTGCTTCCTGCACGCATGCTGAGCTCATTGACTTTATTAACTTTGCCTCCAACTTTCACCCTGCCCTCAAGTTTACCTGGTCCATTTCCGAAACCACCCTCCCCCTTCTAGATCTTTCTGTCTCTATCTCTGGAGACAGCTTATCCACTGATGTCTACCATAAGCCTACTGACTCTCACAGCTATCTGGACTATTCCTCCTCTCACCCTGTTTCTTGCAAAAATGCCATCCCCTTCTCGCAATTCCTCCGTCTCCGCCGCATCTGCTCTCAGGATGAGGCTTTTCATTCTAGGACGAGGGAGATGTCCTCCTTTTTTAAAGAAAGGGGCTTCCCTTCCTTCACCATCAACTCTGCTCTCAAACGCATCTCCTCCATTTCACGCACATCTGCTCTCACTCCATCCTCCCGCCACCCCACTAGGAATAGGGTTCCCCTGGTCCTCACCTACCACCCCACCAGCCTCCGGGTCCAACATATTATTCTCCGTAACTTCCACCACCTCCAACGGGATCCAACCACTAAGCACATCTTTCCCTCCCCTCCTTTTCTGCTTTCTGCAGGGATTGCTCCCTACGCGACTCCCTTGTCCATTCGTCCCCCCCATCCCTCCCCACTGATCTCCCTCCTGGCACTTATCCTTGTAAGCGGAACAAGTGCTACACATGCCCTTACACTTCCTCCCTTACCACCATTCAGGGCCCCAGACAGTCCTTCCAGGTGAGGTGACACTTCACCTGTGAGTCGGCTGGGGTGATATACTGCGTCCGGTGCTCCCGATTGGCCTTCCATATATCGGCGAGACCCGACGCAGACTGGGAGATCGTTTTGCTGAACACCTACGCTCTGTCCGCCAGAGAAAGCAGGATCTCCCAGTGGCCACACATTTTAATTCCACGTCCCATTCCCATTCTGACATGCCTATCCACGGCCTCCTCTACTGTAAAGATGAAGCCACACTCAGGTTGGAGGAACAACACCTTATATTCCGTCTGGGTAGCCTCCAACCTGATGATGAATATTGACTTCTCTAACTTCCGCTAATGCCCCACCTCCCCCTCGTACCCCACCCGTTATTTATTTTTATACACACATTCTTCCTCTCACTCTCCTTTTTCTCCCTCTGTCCCTCTCACTATACCCCTTGCCCATTGTCTGGGTTCCCCCCCCCCCCGTCTTTCTTCCCGGACCTCCTGTCCCATAATCCTCTCGTATCCCTTTTGCCAATCACCTGTCCAGCTCTTGGCCCCATCCCTCCACCTCCTGTCTTCTCCTATCATTTTGGATCTCCCCCTCCCCCTCCCACTTTCAAATCTCTTACTAGCTCTTCCTTCAGTTAGTCCTGACAAAGGGTCTCGGCCTGAAACGTCGACTGCACCTCTTCCTAGAGATGCTGCCTAGCCTGCTGCGTTCACCAGCAACTTTGATGTATGTTGCTTGAATTTCCAGCATCTGCAGAATTCCTGTTGTTTGCGTTTTAAAATGCTGGAGGAACTCAGCAGGTCCGGCAGCATCTGTGGCGAGGAATAAACAGTCTATGTTTTTATCTGAGACAATTCATCAGGACTAAATTTAACTGTTATTTGGAGAACAGTTTCTAATTTTCACCATGTTTTAAATGGAAAATACGTTTCTAATTTCACTTCTGAAAGATTTGGCTTCAATTTTTAAACTCTGCTCCCTGTCCCTAGGCTTTCCCAGCCAGTACTAATTACTTCTCTCTAACTATTACATTACTTTCCTGTGATAATGTGCACTCTGGTCTTCAACAGCTGCGCTCTGCGTGTGGTGGTGGGGTGGATGTGACCAAATATTGTGTGTGTTTAATACATAATTCTAACAATGAGAAGGCAGAACATTGTTACTCAAATCTCATTGTGGTCAGAACCAGCCCTGGGGGAACGACTACACAAAGCAAAGAGTGTACCCTGTCCTTGGAGTGTAATGATGTACACAAGTAATTAATGGAAGAGTTTGTATAGTGGGGTAACCGATTATTTGCAAATGAATTACTTGACATGCAGAAAGCATGTTAATGCCTGTGGATTTGGGTACTGAGTATATTGCTGTGTAGCAGCAAATGTAAACCCCTGAGGTCAACTGGGTTGTCTTTTT
This sequence comes from Mobula birostris, assembly GCF_030028105.1. Classification (NCBI taxonomy): domain Eukaryota; kingdom Metazoa; phylum Chordata; class Chondrichthyes; order Myliobatiformes; family Myliobatidae; genus Mobula; species Mobula birostris. The sequence goes on from NC_092402.1 coordinate 44,315,516, forward strand.
CTCTGCTCTGAGTCAAAGTGAAGTGGGCTCAAATCTCACTCCAGAGTCTTCCTGCTTGTCAGGTAGAGGGTCCTGTCGCCACTGAGTTCCAAAGTAACAGCTGTACCAAAACAGTGACTTTGTTTCTCTCGCCATGGATGTTCCCAGATCTGCTGGATACTTCCTGCATTTTCTATTTTACTTAAGATCTCCAACATCTGCAATAGTTTATTTGTGGATTGGTGCCTTTAGGATCAGATGTCAAGGAGCTCATTAAGAGATGGGCCAGGAACTCACCTTTTTGTCCTACTTTCAAAAACGTTCATAATGCCACCTTTTCTCCTCCACCTTCCTTCTCTCAAGGCCTGAAATAAATCCACATTCCTTAATCTGACATTGTTGGTAATACTGGCAAGGCTGACGAATCCGAAAGATACACCCATGTGGTCACTTTATTGGATACCTTCTCTACCAAATAAAGTGGCCACTGAGTGTATGTTCGTGGTCTTCTGCTGTTGTGGCCCATCCACTTCAAGGTTCGAAGTGTTGTGCATTCAGAGATGCTCTTCTGCACACCACTCTTATAACACGTAGTTATTTCAGTTACCATTGCCTTCCTGTCAGCTTGAACCTCTGACCTCTCTCATTAACAAGGCATTTTTGCTCACAAGGCTGCTGCTCACTGGATGTTTCTTTGTTTTTTGCACCATTCTCTGTAAGTTCTAGAGGCTGGTGTGCCTGAAGATTTTAGGAAATCAGCAGTTTTTGAGATACTCAAACCACCCCGTCAAGCACCAACAATCATTCCACGGTCAATGTCACTTAGATCACATTTTATCCCCATTCTGATGTTTGACCTGAACAACAATTGAATCTCTGCATGCTTTAATGCATTGAGTCGCTGCCACATAATTGGTTCATTTAACAGGCAGGTGTCCAGGTCTACCTAATAAAGCGGCCACTGATTTAGCCTTATTGGAGTCTTGTGCAGGAAAGACAAGTTGGATCAAGTTGGACAACAATCTGGCATCCTTAATGGTCAGTTTACTTGACTCCAGTCCACGAATGATTGGTTTAATTTAATTCAACTTCCCATCGTGGCATTGGAATTTAATACAGGAAAGTGTGAGGTGTTGCAAACACTGTGCACAGCAGGGCACTGAGAAGCACAGAAGAAGAAAGGGATCTGGGAGTGTCAATCCATAATTCCTTGAAGTGGTGTCACAGGTAGATAGAGTCGTAAAGAGAGCTTTAGGCCCATTGTTCTTCATAGATCAAAGTACTGAGTACAGGAGTTGGGATGCTATGTTGGAGCTGTATTTGATACTGGTGAGGCCACTTTGGGGTATTGTGAGCAGTTCTGGTCATCTACCTACAGGAAAGATTGATACCTACAATTGAAAAAGTACGGAGAAAATTCACAAGGATGTTGCCGGGACTTGAGGACCTCAGTTATAGGGGAAGGTTGAATAGGTTAGGATAAAGTTTACAAGAATGTTGCTGGTACTTGAGGACCTGAGTTATAGGGAAAGATTAGTAACTTATTCTCTGGAGCATCAAAGAATGAGGGAGATCTTATAGATATATACAAAATTATGTGGGGTATCTGAGGCTTCTGTTGGTCAGGGTCAACCATGGATTTTGCATCCTAGCTGTCTAGATACGCAAGGCAGGTGAGTACGATATAGAGAGCAAGCTACTGTCCATGTAGCTAGCTCCCCCTGTCCACGCACCTGGTGCACCCAAAGGAACGGCAGAGACTGATACAGTTCGGCACCAGCAGTGTCACAGGAGATGCCAGTTCAGCATTGAACTCAACATAGGACTGCCATAGGGACTCCAGCTCTGGATTTTTCCTTCAGGATTTACTCCTGAAACCTTCCCTGCGAGTGGGTATAGCCACAAGGCAGCGGAGGTTTGAGATCAGAGTTTTCTTTCTCCAAGATGAGCTGCCAACCAAGGCTAACAAGCCCCACCTTCCTGAAGCAACTGGGCCTAAGGCATAAGTAACCCGCCTTTGCCCCTTCTCCTGTCAGTAGAAACAGTTCTGCCGGGCTTAGTAGCTAAGCCACATGTGAAGGCCAGAAGCTGGACTTGGTTGTTAGAGGCTATTTGAGATGCATGCCATTGGAGCATTTAATAGGCAGTAGGAGCTTGTCCCCATTACCAGCCCCGGCTATAACAACCATAAGGGGTATAGATGGGGTAAATACATGCAAGCTTTTCCCCCTGAGGTTGTGTGAGATTAGAACTAGAGGTCATATGTTAAAGATGAAAGATGAAATATTTAAGGGGAGTCTGAGGGGGAACTTCTTCACTCAGAAAATGGCACACGCGTGGAACATTTAGCAGCAGAAGTGGTGGATGAGGGTTCAATTTCAACATTCAAGCAAAGTTTGGTTAACTATATGGATGAGAGAAACTTGGAAGGCTATGGCCTGCGGGTAGATGAGACTCGACAGAAAAACACTTTGGCATGGACTGGATCTACTGAAGGGCCTTTTTTTCTGTGCTTTAGTGCTCCATGACTCTAACACTGCAAGTGAGTGATGGCAGCAGTGGGTGCAGTCACCGTTGTTCTTTTCCCACCCTCTTTATAACAATGGAAGTTAGATGGAGGCTACAATGACCTTGTCACTAGTTCCCCACCTGGGACGGATTCAGGACCCCCTGCCATATGCTGCTGTGAGCTCTTTGTATAAGAAAGTTTTAGCAGTCATAAATCTCCCACTTTAATTCTCACTGAAACACAAACTGCAAATCCCGGAAAATCTAACATGACAGTAGAAAATATTGGAAACCCCTGCAAGCCAGGCAGCATCTATGGAAATGGAAATAAAGTTAATTTTTCAAGTTAATGATCTTTCTAATTGAGAATTGCCACGAAGAGCAAATTTAAAATTGGGAATTAGGAGTATTAATTAATGAAATTAATTTATAGTCTGCTCCTGCTCCTATCACAGCTTGATTCCCAGCTGTAGTACTGCAAACCTGTGCACTTGAACTGAACATACAATGAGTGAGCAAGTGATGTTTTGGGCCAAGACCCTTCTTCGGGGCTGGAGCAGACCTGATGAAGGGTCTTGGCCCAAAATGTTGACTGATTATTCCTCTTCATCAATGCTGCCCGACCTGCTGAGTTCCTCCAGCATTTTGTGTGTGTTACTCTGGATCTGCAACATCTGCAGAATCTCTTGTGCTTATGCTTTTTGCCAAGATGTTTCTGTATAATGTTCCACACCACACAACTTATACAACCTCAACATAACGTCCAAAGTCCTGTATTCAATGCTCTGATTAATGAAGGCCAATGTGCCAAAAGTTCTCTTTATGAAACTATCTACCTGTAACGCATTTTCAAGGTTTTATGGTCCTGTATTCCCAGATCCCTTTGCTCTACCACACACCTTGTTACCCTACTATTCACTGTGTAAGTCCTATCAAGGTTCGTCCTCCCAAAGTGCAACACCTCACACTTGTCTGCATTAAATTCCATCTGCCATTTTCCAGACAATTTTTTCAGCTGATCCAGATGCTTTGATAGCCTTCCTCACTGTCCACTATGCCCCCAATCCTGGTGTCATCCACAAGTTTGCTGATCCAACTTGCACTTTGGACAGACAAAGGTCTTTGTAGTTGTGAGACATGATAGGACATTACCGTGAGAGCTCCTGAAGACAATGTCTTTTGTCTAACCATCTTCAGCTATTTTATCAATGACCTCCTTCCATCAGAAGGTTAGAAGTGGGATGTTTGCACAATGTTCACTTGCATTTTCAACTCCTCAGTAAGTGAGGCACTCCATGTCTGCATACAACAAGACCTAGACAACATTCAGGCACGAGCTGATAAGTGGCAAGTAATACTCTTGTCACAAAAATATTAGGCGATAACCGTCTCCAACAAAAGAAAATCTATCACCTACCCTAGCCATCCAATGGAATCCTATTAGTGCGTCCCTCACCATCAATATCCTGGACATCTCTGGCGGCCAGACGCTGAAATGGTCCAGTTGGATAAATATTGTGGCTGCAAAATAGGTCTGAGGCTAAGTATGCCATGCTGAATGACACACGTCCTCTCAGCTCAAGGCTTTCCACCATCTACAAGGCACAAGGTCGGGGTATGATGGAATACTCTCCACTTCCCTAAAGCAATGCACCTCTAACAATTCACAAGATTCTTATTATCACCCAGAATAAAGGGGCCCACATGGTATGCATCCTAAATAATTATTACCTCCACCACCGGCACATACCATCTACAAAATGCACTGCGGTTACTGAACCTGGTGCTAATTAAGCCTGCCACCACAACAGACCACAATCTCACTGGCTCTCCACTCAGCCTGGGCAACAGCAATACCTACATAACACAACTGTTAATAAAGCTCAGTTCAGTCAGATTACAGCTCAGTCAACACCACCATCGTCTCAGTACAGATCAATACGCTTCAAAAACCTGGAGCTCTGTACCTTCCTCTGCAACTGGATCCTTGACTTGCTCATCAGATGACGGCAGTCAGTGTGGATGGGTTATAACACCTCCTTCTCACTAACAATCAACACCGCAGCACCTCAGGAATGTGTGCTTAGCCTACTGCCCTGTGTAACCGAGCCTACTCCCAAACCAGACAGAAAGAGTGTGGAACTCTCCCCATCCACATGTTCGTTTCCATGTTCCACACCATTCTGACTTGGAACTACATCACTGCTCCTTCATCATCACTGGGTTTAAACCCTGATACACCCAGCCTAGCAGGGCCATAATCGGAAAGACTGCAATGGCTCATTACACGGGTAATTAGGGGAGAGTAATAAATGCCAACCTTGCCGGCAAGATTCAGGTCTGGAAAAGGAATGAAAGAAAAGTCTTATGTTTCAAGAAAAGTGTTCAGCACATCTCAAAATCACATGTTATGTTATTCAGTACTGCTGAAATCAAGGGAACTGGTATTGTGGAAAAGTTGTCTAACAGGCAGTTTTGGAAGACTTCCAAGGACTCTCTGTACTGGGAGTGTAGAAATGAGGTTTCAGCCAACTTGCAATTACAGATAAAGTGCATGAATAAAACTTCAAAACAATAATTAGAAGGCAGATTTTTTTGAATGTAATATGCCTCAGGCCTGTTGCTAGAAGCACTTTATGTGGATATGGGCTGCTCAGTTTTATCTTAATACGGTGTAACATTACACAGTGGCCTCTTTCCACCCAAGTTCATAAACCACAATGATAGATTTTTCTGTTCTTTTTCTTTCCTCCGTGTGGGAGTCTAGTGTCTCCTTAAAAACACCTCTTCAGTACGAATACACTCAGTGGCCACTTTATTAGGTACACCTATACACCTGCTCATCAATGCAAATATCTAAACAGCTAATCAGGGCCAATCTCGTACAGTCAGATTTGGGAACAGCTTCTTTCCAACTGTGATAAGACTGCTGAACGGATCCTGACCCAGATCTGGGCCGTACCCTCCAAATATCCGGACCTCCCTCTCGGTTTTTTTTTGCACTACCTTACTTTCTCTTTTCTATTTTCTATTTATGATTTATAATTTAAATTTTTAATATTTGCTATGGACTTGTACTCCAGGGAGCACGAAGAGCATAATCAAATATCGCTGTGATGATTGTATGCTCTAGTATCAATTGTCTGGCGACAATAAAGTATAAAATATAAAATATAAAAAAAATGTGGCAGCAACTCCATGCATGAAAGCATACAGACATGGTCAAAAGGTCCAGTTGTTGTTCAGACCAGATGTCAGAATGGGGAAGAATGTGATTTAAGTGACTTTGACTGTGGAATAATTGTTGGTGCCAGACAGGGTGGTTTGAGTATCTCAGAAATTGAGATTTTCACGCACAACAATTGCTAGAGTTTAAAGGGAATGGTGTGAAAAACACAAAACATCCAGCGAGTAGCAGTTCTGTGGGTGAAAATGCCTTGTTAATGTGAGAGGTTGGAGGAGAATGGCCAGACTGATTGAAGTTGACAGGAAGGCAACAGTAACTCAAATAAACCACATGTTACAACAGTGGTGTGCAGAGGAACATCTTTGAATGCACAACATGCCAAACCTTCTAGTGAATAGGCTACAGCAGCAGAAGACCACGAACATACACTCAGTGGCCACTTTACTGGGTATAGGAGGTACCTAATAAAGTGGCCACTGAGTGTAAGTTTGCACTTAATTCCATTTTTTCTAAGCAGAAGAGTGAAACTAACATGTTCCTGGCATCAGTGAGAGTGTATTGCAGGGGTTCCCATCATGGGGTCCACGGACCCCTTGCTTAATGGCATTGGTTCACAGCATAATAAAGGTTGGGAATCCCTGGAGTATTGCAACAAGGTGTTTGTTGAGATTTCTACAAGTTGTACCTAAAGATCACGTAAAAAATCTTACCAAATCTTTACAGTTCACAGTAAAAGCCATACAGTACTCATAGTGTTATACAACACGACAACAGGCCCTTCAGCCCAAATCAACCATGCTGACCAAGATGGCCCATTTGCCTGCAGTTGGCCCATGTGCTTCCAAACCTTCCCTATCCAAGTATCTGTTTAAAAAAAAATCCCTCTCCCTCCTATTCCCCACTTTGCCCTCCTTCCTCTTCTCACCTGCCTGTCACCTTCCCCAGGCCCCCTCTTCCTTCCCTTTCTTCTATGGTCCACTCTCCTCTCCTCTGCACCCATCAGACTCCTACATTTCAGGGAATAAAAGCACTGGTCTATCAAATTTCTGCTTGCAAATCAAGCCCTCCAGTCCTGGTAGCATTCCTGTGAATCTGAAGTATATCTCTCCAAAACGTTCTATACCACTTCTACTGTGACCAACCCCATGCACAAATACATGATGAACTGTGGCCAGCACGGTGGTTCGGGTAATACCATTACAGATGGCAGCAGCACTAACTCGGGTTCAATACAGGAGTTTGTACATTCTCTCCACGACCCCTCCAGCTTCCTCCCACATTCCAAAGACATATGGGTTCGTTGGTTAACTGGTCACATGGTTGTAATTGGGCAATGCGGGCTTGTTGGCTGGAGGGGCCGTGAGATAACGGGCTGTATCTCTAAACAAATTACTCCCGAGCTCTTGCGAATTGAAAATAAAGATCAGAGATGAGAATTGAGCAGCAAAAGTTGCAAAACTCCATCCATTCTCCTCTTCCTCTTACCTGCTGGTGCTGATAGCCACTGGGGTAAATATTTATACGGGTCTCAGTGTAAGGATTCGCTGCAACTTTAAGAGGGTTCTTCCAAAACAGATTGTTTTACAGCCCGACCTAGCTTTCGTATCATGAGGTTCACATGTATACACTTTCCACCATGTATCACTTGCAAAGATCACAGTAATCCTCATGGCATCTGGGAACCCTGTTATCTCTGTCTTGGAAGCCGCCATCAGAACATCCTTCAAGGAGGTGAGCCCTCACAAGATGTCAGACCCTGATGGTGTACCTGGCAAGGTACTGAAAACCTGTGTCAACCAACTGGCAGGAGTGTTCAAGGTCATCTTCAGTCTCTCATTGAAGAAATTGGAGGTTCTCACCTACCTGTTTCAAATGGGCATCAATCATACTGGTGCCCAAGAAGAACAGGGTGAGCTTCCTCAATAACTATCACCCAGTAGCATTCATGTCTACTGTGATGAAGTGCTTTGTGAAGTTGGTCATGCCCAGAATTAATTCCTGCCTGAGCAAGGACCTGGGCCTGCTGCAGTTTGCCTATCACCACCACAGGTCTACATCAGACACAATTTCATTGGCTCTTCACTTAGCCTTGGGCCACCTGGACAACAGCAATACCTACATCAGGCTGCTGTGTATTGCTTACAGCTCAGCGTTCAACACCGCCTTCCTCTCAGTACTAATCAACAAGCTTCATAAACCTGGGCCTCTGTACTTCCCTCTGCAACTGGATCCTTGACTTCCTTACTGGGAGACCACAGTCAGAGCAGATTGGAAATAATATCTTCTTCTCTCTGACAATCAACATAGGCACACCTCAGGTATGTGTGCTTAGCCACTGCTCTACTCTTTCTACACCTCTGACTGCATAGCTAGGCACAGCTCAAATACCATCTAAAAATTTGCACATGACACCACTGTTGTTGGCATACAGGACTGAGGTAAGTCAATTGATTGAGTGGTGTTGCAACAAAATCCTTACACTCAACATCAGCAAGACCAAGGAAGTGATTGTGGACTTCAAGAAGGGGATGTCAGGGGAACACACACACATCAGTCCTCATCGAGGGGTCTGCAGTGGAAAGGGTGAACAGCTTTAAGTTCCTGAGCACCAACACCTCAGAAGATCGATCCTGGGTCCAGCGTACAAATTGATGCAATCATGAAGAAATCATGTTCACAGCAATACTTCAATAGGAATTGGAGGAGATTGGTCACCAAATTTTATTACCAAAAACTCTATCAAATTTCTGCAGATGCACTGTGGAGAGAATTCTGACATGCCTCTTTATTATTACCATCAGGCGGGATGTACAGGAGCCTGAAAATGCACTCTCAACATTTTAGGAACATTTTCTGTCCCCTCCGCCATCAGATTTCTAAATGGTCCATGAACCCATGAACACTACCTCACTATTCCTCTTTTAGACTATTTATTTTTATTGTAACTTAAAATTTTTATGTATGCACTGCACTGCTGCTACAAAAGCAACAAATTTCACACCATATGTCAGTGACAATAAATCTAATTCTGATATTGGTACATGTGGAGCTGAAGAATTAACATGATCCCTCAAAGCTTGCAGTTTGCAATCCCTGACACCAGATGGCAGACAACAACAAGGCTGAACCAAGTACAGGAATGAGCTGCACAAACTATTATTGGCCACTTGCATTCTTTCACTGTTTGTGAAAACACTTCAGCATGCGACATGAGACTAATGAAGTGATTACCAGTGCTTCTAGTGTTGCCATGTGGTATTAAGCTCCCACTGCCAACTGAGTCTTAATTCTCACCAAGGAGGAAGGAAAAGGACCAAATGTAGTGTGGTGCTTCTTAATAAATCTCACTGTAATTACTGGCTAGAAGTGCAAGTGAGCATTGTAGCAGCCTGAGTCCTTGCTTCACCACAAATATGGCCTTCTCAAATATAAATGGTTCTTTATAGGTGGTATATATAAGCAATTAAAAATCATGACATTCAGAAATGAGATTTTGGAAGTAAAAATCTGAGCTTAAAGTCTCAAGGCCACTGCGAATCTCAAAAGAAAGATTGCCAGATTTTCTAGTGAAGTTATTCAGGGTTAAGAACTAAGAACTGGGTGGTGGTGATGAGGTGGAGCTAAGAAAGAGGTAATCATGATCTAATTGGTGGACCAACACTGAAGAGCTGAATGGCTACCTCCAACTGATCAAGATCTAGAAAATCAATACTTTTTCACATCCACACATCTTTGCTGATAAACCCATGAAGTTCTTGGTTCTGGGTTTCTTCCATTCCTACCCTGTTGGATATACTCTTTCTGTTTATAGTTACTCGTTGACAGAATCTGAATCAGATTCATTATCACTTACATATGTCGAGAAATTTGTTGTTTTGTGGCAGCAGTACAGTGCAATATATAAAATATATGATAAATTACAATAAAATATTTATGGAGGAGGGGAAGAAGCTGTTCCTAAAACATTTTATTTATTTATTGGTACACAGCATGGAATCGGCCCTTCTAGGGCTTCAAAGCTGCGACTTGACTTCTTTGTGACTTGCACTTCTTCCAACTTGCTCCACATCTCTTGTTCTACGAGCTTAAAGTCAGGAGAGTGGGATTCAAGTGCAAATCCAAAAAATCAAAGCTTGTTGACTTCATTAACTTTGCCTCCAACTTTCACCCTGCCCTCAAGTTTACCTGGTCCATTTCCGACACCTCCCTCCCCTTTCTTGATCTTTCTGTCTCTATCTCTGGAGACAGCTTATCTACTGATGTCTACTATAAGCCTACAGACTATCACAGCTACCTGAACTATTCCTATTCTCACCCTGTCTCTTGCAAAAATGCCATCCCCTTCTCGCAATTCCTCCATCTCTGCCGCATCTGCTCTCAGTATGAGGCTTTTCATTCCAGGACGAAGGAGGTGTCCTCCTTTTTTAAAGAAAGGGGCTTCCCTTCCTCCACCATCAACTCTGCTCTCAAACGCATCTCCCCCATTTCACGCACATCTGCTCTCACCCCATCCTCCCGCCACCCCACTAGGAATAAGGTTCCCCTGGTCCTCACCTACCACCCCACCAGCCTCCAGGTCCAACATATAATTCTCCGTAACTTCCGCCACCTCCAACGGGATCCCACCACTAAGCACATCTTTCCCTCCCTCCCTTTTCTGCTTTCTGCAGGGATTGCTCCCTACGCGACTCCCTTGTCCATTCGTCCCCCCCATCCCTCCCCACTGATCTCCCTCCTGGCACTTATCTGTGTAAGCGGAACAAGTGCTACACATGCCCTTACACTTCCTCCCTTACCACCATTCAGGGCCCCAGACAGTCCTTCCAGGTGAGGCGACACTTCACCTGTGAGTCGGCTGGGGTGATATACTGTGTCCGGTGCTCCCGATGCGGCCTTTTATATACTGGCGAGACCCGACGCAGGCTGGGAGACCGTTTCACTGAACACCTACGCTCTGTCCGCCAGAGAAAGCAGGATCTCCCAGTGGTCACACATTTTAATTCCACGTCCCATTCCCAGTCTGACATGTCTATCCACGGCCTCCTCTACTGTAAAGATGAAGCCACACTCAGGTTGGAGGAACAACACCTTATATTCCGTCTGGGTAGCCTCCAACCTGATGGCATGAACATTGACCTCAAACTTCCGCTAATGCCCCACCTCCTGTCCCATGATCCTCTCGTATCCTCTTTTGCCTATCACCTGTCCAGCTCTTGGCTCCATCCCTCCCCCTCCTGTCTTCTCCTATCACTTTGGATCTCCCCCTCCCCCTCCAACTTTCAAATCCCTTACTCACTCTTCCTTCAGTTTGTCCTGACGAAGTGTCTCGGCCTGAAACGTCGACTGTACCTCTTCCTAGAGATGCTGCCTGGCCTGCTGCGTTCACCAGCAAGTTTTATGTGTGTTAATCAAACAGGGACAGCAGCTTTTGAAATTTGAAGAAAATGTGGAATCTGCTTTTATCTCAGAGTAAGTGTGACAGAGGAAGTGTTTATTTTGGCTCCCTTGTGTTCATGGATCATTATTCAAGCACTGAGTTAAACCAGGCAATCATCTCAGCCAATTTTGGCAATGAAACCTGATAAACTCCACTTAGTTTTGTTTATCTTCACAAGTAACAGAAGTTATAAGGGGGATGAGGAGAACAGCAGTTCACAGGCCAGGACATAAACAGCCTCAGTTAGCCTTTTGGTTCAAAGTCTTTCAGAAATAATTAGGAAATCTTAGCTATGAAACTCTATCAGAGGGATCATTATGTAGGAGTGTATTGTTAAGCTGCTAATTACAGGACAATACGAGCAGTCCAACTACACATTTGATTCTTAAACAGGCAAAATGATGATTGGCAACAGTACAACACAAAGTCATAGAATATGAATAAGAATGGCTTTGCAAATCCTAGCAAAATCTCTTGCTGACTAACAATGTTAAATCTATTTTTTACAGGGACACTCAGCATTCTGGATTGACTTTATAGCTCAGAAATACTCTCAGAGCAAGTGATCGTCGATCCCTGGATTCTGGAATGCCTCCATGTCATAACCTTATATACAACACCATTGAATGTGCCCTTTTGCTTTAAAGTTATTAATAGAATAGTACAGCACAGTACAGGCCCTTCGGCCCACAATATTGTGCCGACCCTCAGACCCTGCCTCCCATATAACCCCCCACCTTAAATTCCTCCATATACCTGTTTAGTAGTCTCTTAAACTTCATTAGTGTATCTGCCTCCACCACTGACTCAGGCAGTGCGTTCCACACGCCAACCACTCTCTGAGTTAAAAATCTTCCTCTAATATCCCCCTTGAACTTCCCACCCCTTACCTTAAAGCCATGTCCTCTTGTATTGAGCAGTGGTGCCCTGGGGAAGAGGCGCTGGCTATCCACTCTATCTATTCCTCTTATTATCTTGTACACCTCTATCATGTCTCCTCTCATCCTCCTTCTCTCCAAAGAGTACAGTCCTAGCTCCCTTAATCTCTGATCATAATGCATACTCTCTAAACTATTCATTTAGAGCATGTGGTGTCACTGGCTTGATTTGATTATTTGGAGGGGATTTTTAAGTCACTGCATGAACCTGATACTGCGTTCCGTTTGCTGCTTTCCATCACTGAAGTCTGTGTAAGGCTGCATTTACACTCAGTGGCCACTTTATTAGGTACACCTACTTGTTAATGCAAATATCATGTGGCAGCAACTCAATGCATAAAAGCATGCAGACATGGTCAAGAGGTTCAGTTGCTGTTCAAACCAAACATTAGAATGGGAAAGGAATGTGATCTAAGTGACTGACCGTGGAATGATTGTTGGTACCAGACAGGGTGGTTTGAGTATCTCAGAAACTGCTGATCTCTTTGGAATTTCTCACACAATAGTGTCTAAAGTTTACAGAGAATGGTGCAAAAACATAAAAACTAACATTGAGTGAACAGCACTGTGTCAGTGACAGTAAATCTGGTCAAAGAGCTAGGTTTCAATGGGCCTCTCCTCAGAAGAGGAGGCAGAGGGATAGCCATGCCAGTGGAGAGAATTCCACAGCAGATGAAGGCATTCAGTGGTACAGTGCTTAAGACCTGAGGACAGGAAAAGTAAAGAGAAGGTAGAGCTGGTGGCTGTCACAGGATTAAGAAAGGAGTGGGTGGGGAATGAATTATTAAAATATGCTGGGATTAATAGGTTTTAAAAAGTGCTAATTGTAAAACTGAGTAGTCGGAGTGGAAACCAGAGTTGCTTTTCCTGTTTAGTGGGTAGAGGCACAGGAAGAGACAAAGGAAATACAGAGCAAGCTGTGAAAAGACAGCAATAAAAAACATGGTCAGAAACTCAGTGAGTCAGGCAGCACTTGAGCAGGGAAATGGACTGTTGACTGTTCAGTTCGAGACCCTTCATCTACAAGTTATGATATGACAGCAAAGGTTCTGGAGAATTATATTTTGTTCTTTTCTCCTCTACAGGAGTCAATAACTTTATCTGTTATTCCCCCGCCACCAACATTTACTGGGATCTGTGCCCAGGGACCAACTCGCACTGACATTCCATTCTTCCAGCTGAATTTCACTGGGTTTCATTTCCCTGACGCTGACTCTCATTGGGTTTGGTATCACGTGCCCATGACTCCCACTAGATTCACTTCCCCCAGCACTGACTCTCACAGTGGTTCCAGTTCTCTGGAATTGGGAATTCTCGCACTGGGAATTCTTATGGCAGATTCTTGTTGGGCTTGGTTCACCAGCACAAACACCAAGTGCCTAGTCCTTCCATCTTGTAATCAAATGGTATGTGACTGAAGCTGTAAACCGCAAGCTGTTGTTGCTCTCTTGGAGGGTGTAATGCGAGGGAGGTTCCCTCTGCAAACAGAGCTTTGTTAGTGCTCAAACTTTGCCTTTTTTTGCTGTTTCTCAGACACTTTCATTCCCTCTCTACTTTAACCCGCTGTTGTCATCTTTCTCTAGATGCTTCCAGTTACTTTCCATCAATAAGAACATTAGGATTCGGGGCACAAGTACACTAATCAGCCTCTAAGGCCAAGCTCATATTCTGAGGATCATGGCTAATTTTTTAACTTATCACTATTTTCCTGTCTAATCCCCTCACCATTTGTTTTTTTTGGGGGTGGTACAGTGGCATAGCACTGAAACAGAACATACAGCACAGCACAGGCCCTTCAGCCCATAACGTTGCGCTACCTTTGAACCTACTCGAATATCAATCTAACCTTTCCCTCCTACATAGCCCTCCATTTTTCTATCATCCATGTGCCTATCTAAGAGTTTCTTTTATGGCTGTCAGTAACTTGTAACCCAGATGTCTTTGAACATTAATATTACCCAATCTCTCACCACTTAAAAAATATTCATTGTTTCTTCTTGTTCTACCAAAGTGAATAACCTTCATTCTTTACACGCTGCAATCCACCTACCATTTTGCTGCTCATACCCTTAGCTTAGCCAATTTTTCCTGAAGCCCCTTTGCTTCCTCAATGTTACTCACATTCCCACTTAGTTTCATGTCGTCTGCAAGCCTGAAATGTTACATTTAGTTTCCTCAGCCAAATCATTGATGTAAATTATGAAAGATCATAGCCTAAGTGTTGATTGTTATGGTACCCCACTAGCCACAGCCTGCCAACTTGAGAAAGACCCATTTCTTCCTGTTCTTTATTTTCTATCTGATTAGCAAATGCCCATAAACTCCATGCTAGTGCACTCAATTCCAGGTGTTCTAACCTTAGACATAAGATATAAGAGCAGAATTAGGCCATTGTTCATCAATGTCAAGTTCATCAAAAACCTTCCAACAATCCAAAGCACCACAGCCACTGGTTCTATCCACTAGGTTCCACCTCAATAGATTAGTCAAACTCGATTGCCCTTTCATAAATCTCTATTGACTCTGTTCAAACATTATTATTTTCTTGGATGTCACATCCTTTATTATAAATGTCAGCAATTTTTCAACAACTGACACTGGACTAATAGGTTGGTAGTTTCCTGTTTCTACTCTTGCACCTTTCTGAAATAGTGCAGTCAACTTCCTACATTTCAATTTTCAGAAACTAATCCAGAATTCATCAAATTTTGAAAGATGATAACAAGAATATCCACTATCTACATTACAACCTCCCTCAAAATTCTGAAACGTAGACCATCACATCCTTGGATTTATCAGGACCATTAGCATCTTTAGTCAAACTTCCTTACTAATAATGTTTATTTTTACTTCTTCATCTGAACTCGGCCTTCATTTACCAGTAGTTCTGAGGCTCTGTGTTTCTTTGAAGATAGACAACGTACTTATTTAATTCCTCTTCCATTTTCTCATTACTCATTATAATTGCTCCCATCTCTGCAAGGAACCCACATTTCACCACACTAATCTTTTCTTTTTGACTACTCTTTTTCCTGCTACTTTCCTCTGATCACATTGGCAGTACATAGAGTAGAAGCTTCCATTAAAAGATGACATTAATTCAAAACTCAGGCCATGGGGATGATTACACTGCTGGTTTTTTGCAGTCTATTTCATGTTTGTTGTTTGACACTACCCAACCTACAAACTGCCTTTTCCTAAAGCTCCTTTCTAAAAAGCACTATAGGGCTATTAAAACAAAAACTACGCCATCCTAAAAATGTCTTGCTCTACACAATTAATCTGATCAACCATTTTAGTTAGCTGCCTCCCCACCCACTCTACCTGTTACCTCAGTCACTGCACTGCACTGTAAACACTTTAAACCACTTTTTACAATGTCCTCTGCTAACATTGTAAATACATGTTGGTATTGATGAATTCATACACATTTTATTCCATATCTGCACTTTAACCTCTGAATTTGCTTTTATATAACGCTTCATTCTTTATAATTGTTGAATGTTATTGTTTGTTTTTTTTTGTTGTTGCATGTTGTGCCCAGACGAATACACCACAACAAATTCCTAATACTTGTAAATGTATATATGAATAAATTTGTTCCTTGATCCTTGTTTACTTTCATATACTGTACACTCCCTTTTTAAAAATTAATTTCTTGGTCAAGGAGTCAGAGTTATATAGCAAGACCCAGCTTGCCCATGCCATCCAAGATGTCTAACAAAGCTAGTCCTACTTGCTTGCATTTGGCCCAGATCCTTCCAAATCTTTCTATCCATGTACCTATCTAAATATCTTTTAAATATCATAACTGTACCTGCTCTGGCAGCTCATCACCCTCTGTGCAAAAATGCTTCCACTCAGCTCTCTTCACTCTCCACTCTCCCCATCTTATTTTAAACCTCAGCCCTCTAGTTCTGCACTTTGTCCTTTGTTGAACTCTTAAACCCCAGTCCTCAATGTTAATGTTTTATTTGTCATTCTTACAAGCTTTTTCTTCAGATTGAATGTCACCTACTGTAATCCATATTTGAACCAATTGATGAGCCCTTGAACCTTAAAGGAATTTTTATGACATGAGAAATTCTACTCATATCCTTTGAACAGCCATCCTCTTCTTTTGGTCTCAAGACTGCATTGCACTGGAGGACATGCCTTTAAGGTGAGAGGGGGTAAGTTTAAAGAGTGGCAAGGTTTTTTTTACATACAGGGTGGTTGACGCCTGGAATAGGTTACTCGGGGTGGTGGTTGAAGCAAATATACCGATGGTATTTAAGAGGCTGTTAAGATGGACACGTAAGTATACAGCGAATGGGGATATGGCAAGAAAGAGGTATAATTTAATTTGGCATTGTGTTCAGCTCAGGAATCGTAGGCCAAGGAGTCTGTTCCTCAGCTGTAAAGTTCTATGCTCTATGTCCTATATAACGGGGATGAGATTATTATCTGTATTTGTGGTGGGGAAGTGGGGCAGGTTGGCAACCTTCAGCTATTGACTCATAGTGCAACAAAACAGCTGCTGGTTGTATTCCACTGTGCACATTGGATACCAAATGTGTGGGGGCTAAGTCCAGAGGGAGACAAGTATTCTCAATGTAGGGTTAATGCTGGCGACCAAAGATAATTTTTTCCTTCAGGGCTTGGGTGGGGGCTAAAATTACATTTGTCAGTCATACAGAGGGGAGCGGCATAGAGAATATGGCAGGAGCCAACAAGAGGTGTCCAGAGAAGGCAGTGGAGAGTTGGGAAGGCGAGGACAGAGATGAATTGATGCGGGACAGGGTGGGCTGGTTGGAGAATGCACTCCAAAACCATCAGAAGGAGCCAAGAGAAGAATCTCTAATCTGTCATGATTGATTTGGGAGTGAAGGATACTAAACACATGCAACTTACTCAGTTTATAAACCTGACTTTGGCCCCTGAAGTTGTGGAATCTGACTTTTCATTTCCTGAAAGGATTCCACAGGGAAACCAAGCATGAAGTTTGAGCCACAGAAATGGATTTTAACTTGAAGGCACATTCTGGAAATATAACTTTCTTGAAAAGAAAGCTGCAAACCAGCTTAAAATTGTTTTCTGTGGGGTTTTTTTGCTTCAGCTACCTTGTTGTGGGAGCAATGAGGAAGTGTATGTGGGTGGTGGTTATTTCTATAACACAAGGATAGAGCTGGGCTTTGAGAATAAAAGGACTGGGGTGAGGGAGGCCATGCTGAAGTAGCATTGCTTGCAAGAGATTGGGGATTCTGTCGTGAGTGGTTAGGGTCCCAATTGTAAAAGGGGATTCAATTAGTGGCAACGAGCAGGAGACACAGTATGCTAACCGCTGAGGTCAGGGGGATGCTGGTGAGGAACATGGGTGAGTGGCAGTTAGTACTGTTTGGTGGCGGATTCAGTAGTGGTCAAGGTGGCAGTTCAAAGGTTCAATTATGTGATGGGCTTTGGGGCAGTGGGCAGATCTGTGATGAAGAGGGAAAGCAGATGATATTTAGACTGTATCTGTTGGAAGAATACATAGAGTTAATGTCTTGGCTCAACAATTCTTCATGACAACTGGAAAAATGAGAAAACAAACGTGTGTTAAAATGCATCGAGGAGGGATGGAAAGAACAAAGGGAAAATGGGATAGGCTGAAGATGACAGTCCAACATCAAATATAAGACAGTACACTGTTACTGGCAACACCCTTAACAGTGGCGAAGAGCAGACGGATCTTGGGGTCCAAAATTACAGCTCCCTGAAAGTGGCTGCATAGGTTGATTAGTTGAGGAATTGAGTTCAAAAGTCAGGAAGTCATGTTGCACCTTCATTAAACTCCAGTTAGGCCACATCTGGAGTATTACATTCATTTCTGGTTGCCCCATTATAGGAAGGATGCTCAAAGTTCAAAGTAAATTTATTATCAAAGTACACACTGTCTATGTCACCATATACAACCTTGTGATTTATTTTCTTACAGGCATTCAGAGTAGAACAAAAAATCTCAATAGAATCATTGAAAATCTACACACACACACAAAGACCGACAAACAACCAATATGCAAAAGAAGACAATCTGTGCAAATAAAAAAATAAAAAATATATACTGTATATTTGAGAACTGAGAACTTAAGTTTTACGATCCTTGAAGGTGAGTCCATAGGTTGTGTTTAGTGATCAGTTCAGTGTTGAGGTGAGTGAAGTTATCTCTGCTGGTTCAGGAGCCTGATGGTTGAAGGGTAATAACTGTCCCTGAACTTGATGGCGTGGATTCTAAGGCTCCTGTTCCTCTTTTTTTGATGGCAGCAGCAAGAAGAAAGCATGGTCTGAATTGGTGGGAGTTCTGGTTGGTGGATGCTGCTTTCTTGTGGAAGCAATCCTTGTAGGTGTGCTCAGTGGTGGAGAGGGCTTTGCCTGTGATGGACTGGGCTCCAATCCACCACTTCTTGTGGGGCTTTGGAGAGGGTGCAGAAGAGGTTTACCAGGATGTTGTCTGGATTGGAGGGCATGAGCTATAATGAGAGGTTGGGCAAACTCGGGTTGTTTTCTCATCTCTTTTAAATGTTTCCTCCTCTCACCTTACATGCTTGTTCTCTAGTACTTGACAGTTCTGCCTGGAAGAAAGATTCTGTCTACGTTATGTTCCACAGTTTTATAAACTTCTATCAGGACTCTCCTCACTTCCGACACTGTATAGAAAACAACCCAAGTTTGTTCAGACTCTCTTTATAACTTAAACCCTCTAATCCAGGAAGTATCTTGGCAAACATCTTTTGTTCCCTTTCCAACACCTCTACATCCTTCTTTTAATGGGGAGACCAGAATTATACAAGTTGAAGTGCAGCCTAACCAAAGTTTTATATAGTTGCAACATGACTTACTGATTCTTATGCTCCGTGCCCCAATCAATGAAGGCAAGGATGTCATCTATACACTTCCCTAACCACTCTATCTACTTGACAAACTTTGACAACCTTCCATAGATGCACAGTGGAGAGTATATTGACTGGTTGCATCATGGTTGGGTATGGAAACACTAGTGCCCACGAATGGAACAGCCCACAAAAAGTAGTGGATACGGCCCAGTCCATCACAGGAAAAGCCCTCCCCACCATTCAGCACATCTACAAGGAGCTCTGCCACAAGAAAGCAGCATCTGTCAACAAGGACCCCACCATCCAGGCCATGCTCTCCTCTAACTACTACCATCAGGCAGGAGGTACAGAAGCCTCAAGCCACCAGGTTCAAGAACAGTTGTTATCCTACAACCATCAGACTCCTGAACCAGTGCGGATACCTTCACTCACCACAATTCTGAACTGATTGTACAATGTGCAGACTTACTTCAGGGGACTCTTTGTAACTCATGTTCTCAGTATTATTTTTTGCATACATTGTCTTCTTTTGCAGATTGGTTATTTGTGAGCCCTTTTTAATGCATAGCCTTTCATAAATTCTGTTGTATTTATTCCCAGTAAATGCCTGCAATAAATTAATCTCAAGATAGCATATGGTAACATATAAGTACTTTGATAATAAATGTACTTTGACTTTGACTTTACCTTGTGCAGCCACTTTCAGGGAGCTATGGACTTGAATCCCAAGATCCTGCTGTACATTGTTTCTTATTGTTCGTTGTAGAAAAATACTGGATATAAGAAAAGCTGCCTGAGCAGTAATTGGTGTAAACTATCAAGAATTCATCTAATTAGATTGCGAGCCTACTCTCAGGTCAGTGTGGAGATTCCAGTGGTTACTATATGTTATTCACAATTATCTTAGCAAAGAACAAAAGGCTTGCAATAATCAAAACCCGCTGTCTTCTGCAACAGTTAGGGA
This sequence comes from Mobula birostris, assembly GCF_030028105.1. Classification (NCBI taxonomy): domain Eukaryota; kingdom Metazoa; phylum Chordata; class Chondrichthyes; order Myliobatiformes; family Myliobatidae; genus Mobula; species Mobula birostris. The sequence goes on from NC_092402.1 coordinate 44,335,380, forward strand.
AGTTCTCCAATTGGCAATCTTGCAGGCCCAGAGAGGCAAGGCTCAGTTTTAGCTTCCTGAGTTAACTGATCTAGCTGGGGGGAAGCTTATGTCAAAGTACTAAAGTTAGCCTCCGCTTCTTCACTTAGGGGAGACCAATCATCTGGAGGTGCCATTCTGCCCAGCAGCTGTTGCTGGGGGTTCAAATAGAGTCATTGAACACTACAGCACAGAAACAGGTCCCTCAGTCCACCAAATCCATGCCAAATTATTAATCTGCATAGTCCCATCAATCCACACCCAGATCTCTATACCTCTCCCATCCATGTACCTATCCAAATTTATCTTAAATGTTGAAATCAAACCCATATTCACCACTTTCGCTGGCAGCTCGTCCCACACTCTCACCCCACCCCCTTGAGTGAAGAAGCTCCTCCTCATGTTTCTCTTAAACATTTCAACTTTCACTCTTAACCCATGACCTCCAGTTGTAGTCTCACTCAACTTCTGTGGAAACATCTACTCTGTTAGCCTGCTAACAACTACCCTACCTACACCCCTCATAATTATGTACACCACTATCAAATCTTCCCTCATCCAAGGAAATGTGTGGAAAATCACAGGAGCACAGAACCAGGTATTTCCTCTGACCATTAAGTAACCTGTCAAGACAATTTGCCAAGCTGTAAGTTTGAAAACCAGCTTTAATTCTTTATTCTACTCATGCTTTGACCTTGCTATTGTTGGTTTCCCACACTATTCCAGTGAAGCTTGGCATAGAACACAGAACAGCCTACGATGTCCTGCCAACCTTACAACTTACTCCAAGATCAATCTAACCCTTTCATCCTACCTTGTCCCAAACAGAAAAGTCCTAACTCGCTCAAGCTATCCTCATAAAATATGCGTTCTAACCTAGGCAACATCTGGTAAATCTCTTTTGCACCCTCTCCAAAGCTTCCACATCTTTCCTATAATAATGAGGTGACCAGAAACAAACACACTACTCAAGTATGTAGTAATCAGAATTTTATAGAGCTAGAACGTTACTTTGTGGCTTTTAAATTCAATACCCCAAGTCTTAAAAGCCAACACACCATATGTCTTCCTAACCACTTTATCAATTTGTAATGTGGACCCCTGCTCCTACCAACTTCTATAAATACTGCCATTAACTCTGTATTCTGCCCTCAAGTTCACCTTCCAAAGTGTATTAGTTCACACATTTCTGGATTGCACTCCATCTACCACTTCTCAACCTAGCTCTGCATCCTATCAATGTCTGTTGAATGACAACCTTCTACACTATCCACAGCACCACCAACCTTCACGTTACCTACAAACTTACTAACCCACCTTTCCACTTCCTCATCTAAGTCATTTACAAAAATCACAAAGAGCAGAGGTCCCAGAACAGTTCCCCGTTGAACACCACTGTTCGCTGACCTCCAGGCAGAATACCGTACATTTCATATACTACCACCCTCTGCCTTCTATGGGTGAGCCAAAACTCTACCATTTTATTGTCTTTTAATCCCACCCACACTCCACTGTATCACAGACTTTCCCTTTTGTCCGATCATCCCACACTTAGAACTTTGACCTCGCTATTGTTAGTTTCCCATATTATTCCCACATTAAGCCAATCTGTAATATTTTGCAGTTCTGTTGGAAGGCACTGACCTGAAATGTCGGTTCTGTTCCTCTCTCCAGAATGCTGTCAGACTGGCTCCCTTTATTTTGGGTTTACAACATCTTCAGTACTTTACTCCCGACTCCAAGTAGCCGTCACTCAGCAAAGCAGAGAATGTCAGGAATCAACATGGCAGAATGCTATAAGGAACAAATGCAGAGGGAAAATGACTTTGAAAAACTAGCATTAGAAAACGTACAAACCAAATCAACTTGGTTAGCTGTCTGTTACACTACGCACTAAAGGGAGTCAGCTTAACTTTGTGTTCTGAAAGAAACGCATAAATATGGAAATCTTGTTGGCAAACTTTGACGAGGAATAAAAATACAGCATGAGACAATTAGAAAGCAGTAACCAATAGAGCTGCTACAGAATAATTTCTCAAAAAAACGACATACAAAAACCAATATAAGCCCCTTCAGTGCCCCTTTAGAACCCATTGCGTCATCTGCTGCATGTGGGCTAGCTTTCTGCAAGGATTCTGCAGCTGGCTGTTAAGAGGCAGAGGAAAGCTGCCATGGACGGCACTGTAAATTCCATCCTTGCTGGCAAGGTTGCAGTTGGCTATTCGTCATGTGGTAAGTCACAGAAATACACTACATTAGTTGGGTTCCTTCTATGCTTTCGCTCAAATTATATCTCCTCTCCATGTTTTGCACCAATCCTCAATTAAAGTCTTAAAAAAGGACTAGAAACGTTTATATAGCATATTTCACAAACTTCAGAAAGGCCAAAGCATTTTATACCCACTAAAGTACAAAGAAGCCTTTTTTGTCTGGTTCCTCAAAAAGCAACCAATTAAAACTACAACCTCTGTGCTGGCATAGGCTAAGTTATGCTCTTCTCAGAAACTGTACAGCCTGTCCCAAGGTTAAGAATGCCTGACTCCTGGACACCCCCTATATGAAAATGGTTCCATGATATTATTAAATTCAGAAGTCCAATATATGTACATAAATTTGTTTCTACAAGAAACAAAATTAGTATAGAAACATAGAAAACCTACAGCACAATACAGGCCCTTCAGACCACAAAGTTGTGCCGAACATGTCCCTACCTTAGAAATTACTAGGCTTACCCATAGTCCTCTATTTTTCTAAGCTCCATGTACCTATCCAAAAGTCTCTTAAAAGACCCTATCGTATCTACCTCCACCACTGTTGCCGGCAGCCCATTCCACGCACTCACCACTCTCTGTGTAAAAACTTACCCCGACATCTCCTCTGTACCTGCTCCCCAGCACCATAAACCTGTGCCCTCTTCTGGCAACCATTTCAGCCCTAGGAAAAAGCCTCTGACTATCCACACGATCAATGCCTCTCATCATCTTATACACCTCTATCAGGTCACCTCTCATCCTCCGTCACTCCAAGGAGAAAAGGCCGTTAACTCAACCTGTTTTCATAAGGCATGCCCCCCAATCCAGACAACATCCTTGTAAATCTCCTCTGCACCCTTTCTATGGTTTCCACATCCTTCCTGTAGTGAGGCAACCAGAATTGAGCACAGTACTCCCAAGTGGGGTCTGACCAAGGTCGTATATAGCTGCAACATTACATATACTCTCCTTCTCCTCTTCTAGTAATTGTCTTTCTTATTAATCTTATGTAACTTTGATGCTAATACTGTGCAAGTGTGGTTACTTTATCAAGTGATTGTTGTGTATTTTGGAATTGGTTTATTAATGTCACATTTACCAAGATACAGTGAAAAGTTTTTTTTTGTCTGCCTGCCATCCAGGCAGATCATTCCACGCACTTAAGTGTACATTGCGGACTGTCTCTTTGTCATGGTGGAGAACCTTGTGAGTTCCTGAGATCCCAAGAGCGATGGCATCTGGAGTTTGGCCTCTGGTGCTTAGCTCCTGGTAGGGTCACCCATGGCGGTAAGGCCAAGGGGGAGATTCGAGATAAACAGGCCTCAATGGTGGAGCAGGCGGAAGATGATTAGACATCACAATGGCTGTCAAGCTGGAGAAAGGCTGCAGAAGTGAAGGGTCTCCATTTTGCTACTGGACTCTGGTCCAGATCTGTTAAGGACTGTGTGGTGGCTGCCTGTGCATCAACCTTCCCACATTAAACTAATTAATGAGGCCTCCGCAACCATGACTCAGCTAACGGACTTGTTTCAGCCAGGAGCCCGGCCCTCCGGGATTAAGTGTCGGTTTCGGGGCCTGACCCAATCGACAGCCCGGGCCCCTGGAAGCTGGAAGTGGCAGCGGAGCCTCCCCTGTCACTTGGCCCGACCCAGAGCGCCCGACGACGTGACCCACCGATCAATCCCCACAGGACACGTCCACCAACCTCAAAGAGCTGACAACAACACACTGCATCAATGGAAACCTGGAGAGATGCACTACTTACCGAAGAAGCGTGGGAAAAGAGATTGAAGCTGAGGGGCTTCGGGGTCCCTATGCCCACCATCCTACTAGCTAATGTGCAAGCCATAGAGAACAAGGTGGATGATCTTAAAGGGAGACTTACCTACTACAGGGAGATGCAGAACTGCTGTGTATTCTGTTTCACCGAAACCTGGCTCTCCCCTGCCACACCAGACTGTGCCATCTGACCAGAGAGATTTTCGATCCATCGGATGGACCGCACGGCGTCTTCAGGCAAGACGAGGGGAGGTGGTGTCTGCCTACTGATCAACACTGCATGGTGCTCGGACACAGTGGCACTGACAAGCTCCTGCAGCCCAGACCTGGAACACCTGTCAGTGAAGTGTCGTCCCTACTATCTGCCACGGGAATTCACCTCGGTCATACTGACAGTGGTCTACATTCCCCCCCAGGAGGACGTGGAGCGTGCTCTGAACATACTGTATGCCAACATCAGTGAACTTGAGACCAGGTATCCTGAGGCTTTGCTCATTTCAGCCAGGGACTTTAACCAGGCCAACCTCAGAAAGGCGCTGCCAAAGTTTTACCAACATGTCTCCTGCTCCACTAGAGGCCCGAATATACTTGACCACTGCTACACAGCAGTCAAGGATGCCTACTGTTCCGTCCCATGACCTCACTTCGGAAAATCAGACCATTAGGCCGTACTCCTCCTCCCGGCTTACAAACAGAAACTGAAGCGGGAGGTCACGGTGTCAAAAGTGGTGCTGCTTTGGACGGAGGAAACAGATGAGGTGCTCCGTGACTGCTTTGAATCGGTGGACTGGTTAGTATTCAAGGACTCGGCAGCTAACCTCGATGAGTATGCCTCAGCTGTCACAGACTTTATGTGGAAATGCATGGAGGACTGTGCGTCTCGCAAGACGATCCGGGTATTCCCTAACCGGAAACGTTTGATGAATTATGAGGTCAAGTCCCTTTTAAAGGCTAGAGCTGCGGCTTTTAGGTCCGGGGATACCAGTCGCTACACGGAATCCAGGCGTGAACTCCAGAAAGCCATTAAGGGCGCCAAGAGGCAATATCGAGCCAAGTTGTAAGCCCAGGCTAACCAGAGGGATGCCGGTAGACTATGCCAGGGTCTAAATGAGATCACTGGGCGCAAAGAAAAGGCTGGGAATATCAATAACTGTGGGGCTTCTCTTCCTGACGAACTTAACGTATTCTACGCAAGATTCGAACAGAAGAGGAGCGACCCACTCCCTCCGGATGAACCAGACCTGGTGGCATCGAGATTCACCGTCACCAAGGAGGATGTCAGAAGGGCCTTCCTGACGATAAATCCAAGGAAGGTGACAAGCCCAAATGGCGTCCCAGGACGGGTTCTCCGGGTCTGTGCAAGCAAGCTAGCTGGAGTGTTTGCTGACATCTTCAACTGCTCCTTGCTTCAGTCTAAGATCCCCTCGTGTTTTAAGAAGGCAACGATAATCCCAGTGCCGAAGAAGAGCAAGGTGGCATGCCTGAATGACAATCAACCTGTGGCTCTGTCATCAATTGCTATGAAGTGCTTTGAGCGATTGGTTATGGCACACATCAACCACAGCCTACCGGTCAACCTTAAGGCTTTGCAATTCGCCTACGGGAGCAACAGGTCAATGGCAGATGCCATCTCTCTGGCCCTACATTCCTCCTTAGAACACCTGGAGAATAAAGACGCATACGTAAGGCTCCTTTTCATTGACTACAGCTCTGCCTTTAATACCATCATTCCAAATAAACTGATTCCTAAGCTCCGGAACCTGGGCCTTAGCACTCAGATCTGCAGCAGGATCTTCAACTTCCTCACAGACAGGACCCAGGCTGTAAAAATAGGGGACAAGCTCTCCTCTACAATCACTCTGAGCACCGGTGTCCTACAAGGCTGTGTACTCAGCCCCCTGCTGTATTCACTGTTCACCCATGATTGTGTAGCCAAGTATCCATCGAACTCAATATATAAGTTTGCTGATGACACCACAATTGTAGGCCGTATCTCGGGTAATGATGAGTTTGGGTACAGAGAGGAAATTAAGAACCTGGTGGCATGGTGTGAAGACAATAACCTATCCCTCAACGTCAGCAAGACGAAGGAATTGGTTGTTGACTTCAGAAGGAGTAGTGGACCGCACGACCCAATTTACATCGGTGGTGTGCAAGTGGAACAGGTCAAAAGCTTTAAGTTCCTCGGGGTCAATATCACAAATGACCTGACTTGGTCCAACCAAGCAGAGTCCACTGCCAAGAAGGCCCACCAGCACCTTTACTTCCTGAGAAAACTAAAGAAATTTGGCCTGTCCCCTAAAACCCTCACTAATTTTTATAGATGCACCGTAGAAAGCATTCTTCTAGGGTGCATCACAACCTGGTATGGAAGTTGTCCTGTCCAAGACTGGAAGAAGCTGCAGAAGATCGTGAACACGGCGCAGCACATCACACAAACCAATCTTCCATCCGTGGACTCACTTTACACCGCACGCTGTCGGAGCAGTGCTGCCAGGATAATCAAGGACACGACCCACCCAGCCAATGCACTTTTTGTCCCCCTTCCCTCCGGGAGAAGGCTCAGGAGCTTGAAGACTCGTACGGCCAGATTTGGGAACAGCTTCTTTCCAACTGTGATAAGACTGCTGGACGGATCCTGACCCGGATCTGGGCCGTACCCTCCAAATATCCAGACCGGCCTCTTGGACTTTTTGCACTACCGTACTTTACCTTTTCTATTTTCTATTTATGATATATAATTTAAATTTTTACTATTTATTATTGATTTGTACTCCAGGGAGTGCGTAGCGCAGAATCAAATATCGCTGTGATGATTGTACACTCTAGTATCAATTGTTTGGCGACAATAAAGTAAAGTAATACACAGGCATTCTCCATTAAGGGAATCCACCCAAACATCCTGATTATGTGTGTAAGTGGGTTTCTTTTTTTTATTTCACTGTGTAGTCTAATTAAAATGGCTTCTTTGTTATGTTATAATTTAAAGGGCTTCTTTGTTATGTTAACTGCTGAGAAAGTCCTCCCGCTAGTAGTTTGTTTTGGATTATCTATTGATAAGAGGACGAATGAACCAATTGGGACAGTTGTTATGCTTTTGGTGTGTCTGTAAGATATTGTATGCATAGGGTTTTGGGGCAGAAGGCGGGAGAGAGAGAGAGAGAGACAGAGGATGGACCAGGTGCTGTGAGTCCACTAACGGGGTTGGACCCCGAGCGGGGCATTCAGCGAGGAGAGGAGATGGAGACGGACTCATGTGGAGCGTCTGGTCGACCACCGTTGTTGGTCCCAGGCGGCCGGTCGAGGTGATCCGAGGGGTCGCCGGGTGAAGAAGAAGGTCCTGAGCTCCAACTGTTTGTGCATGAAGAGATTGAACTTTGATAAGTGTGGCGCCTTTTATTTTACTTTTATATTTTATTTTCTATTAATTATATAGTTCCAGTAATATCTATAAATTATAAATCATTTAATTGTATCAGGTGTATTGTCTGTTATTTGGGCGGGGTGGGGTACATCATACAGCATCCACACAAACTGATTCCCCAGTTTGGCGGGGTCGAGGGCTGTTTCCCTAGACGACAGCGAGCCGAGCGACCCTCAGGCTGGCCGGGGGGCTACATGTGGATCCCAAATCAGCATTTACAGATGACTGAGGACCCACCAATACACACGTCCTTTGGAGAACATCATATTCGACTCAAGAGATTGCACTACTAACACTACATTGAGGTAGTAGAAAGGAAAAATCAAAATGCACAATATTGTGTTATAGTTATAGAGAAAGCGCAGTGCAGGTAACCAAGTAAACTACAAGGGTCATGACGAGGTTGATTGGGAAATCAAGAATTTATCTTTAGCGTATAAGAGGTACATTCAAGAGTCTGATAATAGTGAGATAGAAGCTGTCTTTGAGCGTTTATAAGTACTTCCCAACCTACAGACAAAATCTTTATTTGGACATCTGTAAAAACAGAACGTGTCCATGAACTGTTCAGTCTGAATTGGTATCATGAGCCAGAGTCAACTACATACTCTTTAGCAACTGGCTCAAATGGACCTCCATCCCCTTCAACGTCAGGTCTGACTACCTGAAGGTGCCAAGGACCTGGTTCAGAGTGGCCAAACTCTGTATCGAAACTTGTCTGGAGCGGATGGTAAGACTATCAAAAATTCAGACTGTGTGAGAGCACCCCCTCTCAATAACTGGCACGAACCTGGTTATCAGGCGTGAAGTGCTCTCACTGCTGCTGTATTTGGCATATGCGTCATCCGTCCACTCCTCCTCCCAGAATAATTCACATGGTCACGGGGGAGAACGTACAAACTCCTTACAGACAGCGGTGGGGTTTGAACCCAGGTGACTGGAACTGTAAAGTGTTATGCTAACAGGTATGCTACCATGCCACCCGTGAAGTACTGCTGCGCTGAAGTATGCACTGAAGCTTGGTGCAGCCAATGCAGTAGCTTTGTGGCAGAGAAGCTCCTATCTCAAGTCCTTCAACCACTGGACATTGAGAGGCTGGGTCCAATGTGGGGGCCCCATAAATATCCACAGTTTGCATCACCCCAGAGAGCCATATGTGTGGCAATGATGGTCAGTGCATGAAGTGGTGCTAACAGTACTAATGTATCGAACCAATGACATTGTGAATGTATACACTGAACTACACTATGAATGTAAACGGCCATGTACTGTTTTTCTTCTGTACTAGTATATGTATTTTTTATTATGAATAAAGTTTATTTTTGAAACAGAAGAAAGTTCCAGTGCCTTAGTTGCTTCCTAAAGCACCAAAAGGAATTCTGAAACACAAGAGATCCTACAGATGTTGAAAATCTTGAGCAACATACACAAAATGCTGGAGGAACTTGGCAGCACCTATGGAGGGGAGAAATGTTTGATGTTTCGGGCTGAGAGCCTTCATCAATAGGGATTCACTGTTCAAACCCTGCTTTCATAAAGTGTATATTTTCTGTTAATCTCCACCTTGCCTCCATTTTTTCATTTTTTCTAAACAAATCTTATTACTTATTTAGAAATAAAGCATGGCAATAAGTCCTTCCGGTCCAATGAGCCTGCTCCACCCAATTACACCCATGTGACTAATTCAGACATCCCACCTCTCCCGGAAGTTCCGGGAGTCTCCCACATATCGATAGTGGCTCCCTGACGCCCGGAGATTATATACAATATCCCGGAAATAGATTTTTTGAGAGGGAGAGCGAGCATCCTAATTGGTCTCTCTTCGCGCACGATATGAGTCAGCTGCACCTTTCCTCATTCCCTGTCACGCACTGTTGAATTTTAACGCACGCAAGGTCATCAGTGACTCAAGACATGCAAAGGAATGGGTCCGTGACCCATTTGTGAGTGTCCCAGGTGAATCATCCATGTCAGCGCGGGAAGAAGATCAACTCCTCGAGCTTGCAAATGACGACGGGCTGAAAAGTATCTTTGACATAACATCTCTGCTGGCATTCTGGATCAAAGTCAAGGCTGAATATCCTGAGATAGCCACAAAAGCACTGAAAACATTGCTTCCATTTCCAACATATTTCTGCGAAGTGGAGTTTTCTGCAATGAATGCAACGAAAACTAAATTGTGGAATAGACTGGACATAAGAAACCCCCTTCGAGTATCGCTGTCTCCCATCACCCCTCAATAGGACCGTGTTGTTGCAGGAAAACAAGCCCAGGGCTCCCACTGATTCAGCGATGTTGGTGTGTTGCAATGACTTTATATGTTCATACGAGGAAAATATTCGCTGTGTGTTTAATATCCAAACGTTACTTAAAATGTTATGATGCTATTGACTTATAAGTGATATAATTCAGTAGTTCCCAACCTCCGGACCGCGAAGAATACAGCGGTGGTCGGAATGCACCCAGCACATCTTTAAGAAAAAAGCCGAAATAAACAAGCTAATTAATTAGGTGCCGCCCGGCACGTAAATGTCGGCCCAGATCAGAGGCAATTGCCCATTGCGTTGTCTCTGATCTGGGCTGACATTTATGTGCCGGGCACCTAATTAATTAGCTTGTTTATTTCGGCTTTTTTCTTAAAGATGTGCTGGGTGCATTCTGGCTACCGCTGTACCGCTGCATTTTTCGCGGCCCGGAGGTTTGGGACCACTGTTATAATTGACTTATCACTACATTCATGCGAGGAAAATATGCACCGTGTGTTTAATATTAAATTCGTTAGATAAACCCCTTCAGAATCGAAATTGAGTGTACTAGTCACTTACAAGTGACTTATAGTTGACTTATCACCTATTTTCCGGTCACATTTAACAACCCCCACCCCCCCCACCCCCCGGGTCGGCCGGTCCGCAAGAATATTGTCAATATTAAACCGGTCTTGTTGGAAAAAAGGTTGGGGACCCCCTGATTTAAACTAGCTGGCTAGCTGCCAAGGAGCTATGCTATTGATGTCCTACATGATGAGACCAAATTCTCTGTAGACCTGCTTAAAGTTGTAATAGAATAAACATGATAATATAATATAAGTACATATTTTAATGTCACATTTGCCGCATATACCCAACTTGGTTTACAGATTCGACAAAATCACTAAACAAAGTATTACATACACACTTGGAGGTCGACGGGGGGGGGAACGGGAGGGGATATGGGGTTGCTGCGGGGGTGTTACCTCCCTGAAATGAGTTTTTGCAGGGTGGGATGTCTGCTAATTAGCCTACTGACTCATATGTCATCTGATAAATAGCCCTTCATTTCTCTATCATCCATGTGCCACGCATCTTTCAAAGTTCAAAAGTAAATTTATTATCAAAGTATGTATATATCACCATATACAACCTTGAGATTCATTTTCTTGTGGGCATACTCTGTAAACCCAAGAATCATAATAGAATCAATAAAAACCACACCCAACAGGGCAGGCAAACGAACAATGCGCAAAAGACAACAAACAATGCACCTTTATGTATTAATTCATATTTGTGAAATAGCATTTCCAAAAATGATGTAACGGCCTTCATAGTGCATTGTATTTGACCTAGTACCTTCAGCTTGTCTCACGATCAATTGTATTTTCTGTCAGCGGAGATGATGGCATCCCCACTGTAGGTCTGACACATTAAGCTGCTGCTGACAATATTCTTTTCTCCAGCATTTGTACCTTGAAACTTTGCTGTTTCTTGCTAGCCCCAGCAATAACTATGCAAGGCTGGTCCTGCTGTATCTGAATCATTTTCAAGGTTAACCAGACTTCCTTTGTGCAGATGCCTGTTGGATAAATTCCCTCCCCATGCAAGGTTGCATTGAACTGCTTTGTGTAGTTGTCTGCATATGATCATGCTTGCCTTTGCTCTACACCTTTCCTTCTAACAAGTAAAATGCTGCCTCCTTAACATCTAATTCCCATTGCATCTGAAGTAATCACTTTTTTCATGTGTGGAACTTTTGTCCTGCCTTCTGAATATGAACTACAGTCAGTTTCGTGCCTGATGATTGAAATCCCTTGGCAGCTTTAATGCATTACTATCAAGTTTGCAATTTTGCAAATCAGGTCAAACTTAAGACTTTGCATGTCCAAAAAGTTTTGATGCCGTCTCTTCATTGTTTAAGCAACATGTACCTGTATTCCACAGTGCAAGCTTAAAAATTCATCTAAGTTACAATGCGTGAACAATTTTTTTCCAATAACTGCTTTCCCTTGTCCTTAATTCTCCATGCTTAATTTATAACTCTGCTATTTTAAGTGGCTGTGGATTAAAATCTTCATCAAATTTCGGCACTGCCTCTGAATAGAATATCTTTGGCTTTCTGTGGGACGACTGGATTGGTAGATGTGGGATAAGTCTCAGCCCCAATTTCAGTAGAACGAGAATCAGAATCAGAATCAGGTTTATTATCACTGGCATATGTCGTGAAATTCGTTGCTTTGCAGTAGAAGTACAGTGTAATACATAATAAAACTACAAATTACAGTAAGAAATATATACAGTAAATATTGGAGTAGTGTTTATGAATGGGCCATGAACTCGTGGGTTCATGGCCTATTCATAAACACTACTCCAATATTTTTGCTCTCTTTTGATCTTTGCATTCTTTTGGTAGGCATACACAGTGCCTCTGCATGTTCAGCATAATCCCAGCAACACACAAAAAATGCTGGAGGAACTCAGCAGGCCAGGCAGCATCTATGGAAAAAATTACAGTCGACGTTTCAGGCCAAAACCCTTCCAAATTCAACATAATCCTCTTCTTCAAGAATATTGTCCTTTCCATCCTCTGCTTGTACACAATTTGCCTATTTGCACTTGAACCAATCCCACCCCAAACGATGATGCTGTTACAGTCAGGGCTTATCGACCCTCTGCTCATTTGTCTCATGTGCTTAGTTGTTCCACTGTCAGTGTTTCCCACTGTGGAACAGACAACCATTGTCTTTTTCAACAGCTACCATGTACAAAGATTTACTAACTCTCTGTATATGTAGGTGTTGATGCTCGAAACATATTTTTCTCCCTGACTCTTGAGTTATAGAGTCACGGAGCACTACAACACAGAAACAGGCTCTTCAGCCCATCTAGTCCTTGCCGAATTGTTATGTCACCTCGTCCCATTGACCTGCACCTGGACCATAGTCCTCTCTACCCCTCTCATCCATGTACTTACCCAAACTTCTTAAATGTTGCAATTTAACCCACATCCACTTGCGCTGCAGCTCATTTCACACTCGCACCAGCCTCTGAGTGAAGAGGTTCTGCTTAAATATTTCATCATTCACCCTTAATCTATGACCTCTAGTTTGAGTCTCGCCCAACCTCAGTGGAAAAAGCCTTCCTGCATTTACCCTATATCTACCCCTCATAATTTTGTATACCTCTATCAAACATCTCCTCGTTCTCCAACATGTGAGGGAAAAAGTTCTAACCTATGCACCCTTTCACTATACTCCAGTCCTCAAGTCCTGAATGTTTGAAAAAAACAACATAGACCGTAGAACAGTAGACCGCAGTACAGGATGTTGTGCCAACCTTCTAACCTACTCTAAGATCAATCTAACCCTTCCCTCAAATATAACCCCCCTATTTTACTTTTGTCTATGTGCCTATCTAAGTCTATGTCCCTAATGTACCTGCCCCTACGGCCACCCCTGGAAGCACGTTGCATGCACACACCATCTAACAGCTCCCCCCTACATCTTTTGCACTAAGGAGATGCCATATGCCAATCAATATTAGGGCAGTTGAAGTCATCCATGAAAATAACCCTGTTATTTCTGCACCTTTTCAAATTCTCAAAATCTACCTCCCAATCTACTCCTCAGTGTTTTTGTTGCTATGGGGGGGGGGTCTATAGAATACTCCCAATGGAATGATTTCTCCCTTACTGCTACTGACTTACACCCACGTGTAGACAATCTCGTCACGATGTTCTCCCTTTCTGCAGCTGTTATACTATCCGTCCCCCACCACTCTTACCTCAATCTGTTCCTTTTTTAAACACCTAAACCCCAGAACATCTAGCAGCCACTCTTGCCCTTGTAACAGCCAAATCTTCACAATGGCCAGATCATAGTTCCATGCACTGATCAATGCCCTAAGTTCATCACTAAGTTCCTGATACTTCCTGTGTTAAAATAGACACACTTCAACCCATCCAAATGACTGCAATTATGCTCTATTTACTGTCTACCCTTCCTCCCATTCTCTCTACAATCTGCATCTACCGTTACACCAACTGCCCCATCCTCTTATCACTCTAGTTCCCATCCACCTGACAAACAAATTTAAACCCTCCCCAACAACTCCAGCAAACCTGTCCGTAAACCCATGAGACATCAAAGCAGAATTAGGCTACTCAGCCCATTCTCCAACATTCCATCATGGCTGATTTATTATCCCTCTCAACACCGTTCACCTGCCTTCTCCCCGTAACCTTTAATGCCCTGACTAATCAAGAACCTATCAACCTCTGCTTTAAATATCCTCAATGACTTGGCCTCCACAGCCATCTGAGCCAATGAATCCCACAGATTAACTACCATCTGGCTAAAGAAATTCCTTCTCATCTCTGTTCTAAATGACATCCCTCTATTCTGAAGCTGTGCCCTCTGGTCCTAGACAGGAAACATCTTCTTCACATCCACTCTATCCAGGCCTTTCATTATTCGCTAAGTTTCAATGAGGTCCCTCCTCATTCTTCTAAACTCCAGTGGTGCACATCCAGAGCCATCAAACACTCTTCACACCTTAACCCTTTCATTTCTGGAATCATTCTCATGGACGACCTCTTGACCCTCTCCAATGTCGGCACATCTTTTCTTAGATAAGGGGCCCAAAACGGTTCACAATATTCCAAGTGCGGTCTGACCAATGCCTTATAAAGCCTCAGTGTTACAGAAGTGTACAAAAGTCTTAGGCACATATATATACTTTGGGTATATACACAGTGATGTATTTGTCAACGTGGAGTAGAGAGTGAGTTTGTAAATCTGGCGGGAGCAAAGGATGTTGGGAATGGTGAGGGTAGAGCGCAGTGGGAGGAGTGTGAGACAGCTGGCAAAGAAGGAGTGCCAGGGGTGGGGCGGGGCGCGGCACGGGTGCAGACACACCCAGCCCTGAGACACCAGGCAAGGTAATTTGATTCCAAACAATTGGTTTATTGATCATTACAGAATGTCTCTCTGGTGCTTCCCACTTCCTTCCCTCTCCCTTCCCCTTATCCCAACCATGATTCCCCTCTCCCTGCCCCCTTCTGAACCTCAGTTCACAATAGAGACCCATATCAGAATCAGATTTATCATCACTCACGTATGTCATTAGTTTCTTTTTGAGGCAGCAGTGTAGTGCAATACCTGAAATTACTACAGTATTGTGCAAAAGTCTCAGGCATCCTAGCTATAAATATGTGCCTGAGACTTTTGCACAGTACTTTATACCCCTGTTTTCATATTCTAGTCCTCTTGAAATGAATGCTAACATTGCATTTACCTTCCTCACCACAGACTCAACCTGCAAGTTAACCTTTAGGGAATCCTGCACAAGGTCTCCCAAGCCCCTTTGCACCTCAGATTTTTGAATTTTCTCTGTTTGGAAAATAGTCTATACTTTTATTCCTTCTACCAAAGTGCATGAGCATGCACATTCCCACACTATATTCCATCCCCCATCCTCCCAGTCTGTCCAAGTCCTTCTTCAGTCTCCCTGCTTCCTCAACACTACCTGCCCCTCCACCTATCTTTGCATCATCCGCAAACTTGGCCACAAAGCCATCTGTTCCATCACCCAAATCATTAACATATAACGTGAAAGGACGTGGTTCCAACACTGAACCCTGTGGCCAACCAGAAGAGACCCTCTTTATTCCCACTCCTTGCCTCCTGTCAATCAGTCAATCTTCTATCCTTGCTATATTCTTTCCGGTAATACCATGGGCTCTTAACTTGTTAAGCATACTCGTGTGGAGAACCTTGTCAAAGGCCTTCTGAAAATCCAAGTAAACAATATCCACTGACGTTCTTCGTCTATTCTGCCTGTTATTTCCTCAAATAATTCCAACAGATTTGTCAGGCAAAATTTCCTCTGAAGAAAACCATGCTGACCTTGGCCTATTTTATCACGTGCCTCCAAGTACCCCAAAACCTCATCCTTAGTAAAGTGCTTCAATATCTTCCCGACCACTGAAGTCAGGGTAACTGGTCTATAATTTCATTTCATCTGTCTCCTTCCCTTCTTAAAAAAGTGGAGTGACATTTGCAAATTTCCAGTTCTCTGGAACTATTCCAGAATCTCGTGATTCTTGAAAGACCAGTTGACTTATCTACCTTCAGACCTTTCAGCTTCCCAAGCACCGTCTCCTTAGTAACAGCAATTACATTCGCTCCTGCCCCCTGACACTCTTGAATTTCTGGCATACTGCTAGTGTCTTCCACTGTGAAGACAGACACAAAACACTTATTAAATTTGCCTGCCATTTTTTTGTCATTCACTGGAAAATGATGCTGAAGTACTCTTGCCTCTCTTTTACTCCTTGTATATCTGCTAAACATTTGGTATCCTCTTCTTTAATTATTGGCTGGCTGACCTTCATATTTCGTCATTTCTCTCCTTATGTTTTTTTTAATTGTCTCCTGTTGGTTTTTAAAAGCTTCCCAATCTTCTAACTTCCTACTATTTTTTCCATATTACAGTATATGCCCTCTTTTTTGCTTTTATGCTGTTTCTGATTTCCCTCATCAGCCATGGTTGGTTCATCCTCCCATTAGAATGTACCTTCATCTTCGGGATGTATCTATCCTCCGCTTTCCAAATTGCTCCCAGAAATTCCAGCCATTGCTGTCCTGCCATCATCCCCTTACAATCACCTTTGGCCAGCTCTCCTCTTATACCTCTGTAATTCTCTTTACTCCACTGTAATGCTGATATATCTGTCTTTAGATTGTCCCTCGCAATCTGCAGGGTGAATTCTATCATATTATGATCACTGCACCCCTAAAGGTTCCTTCACCTTAAGCTTCCTAATCAAATCTGGTTCATTACACAAGAGCCAATCCAGAATTGCCTTCCCTCTAGTGGGTTCAACCACAAGCTGCTCTAAAAAGCTATCTTGTAGACATTCTACATATTCCTTCTCTTGGGATCATCGCACTTTTTACATGCCTTTTTTTATCTCCCACTGTAATTTGTATCCCACATCCTGGCTACAGTTCAGAGGTCTGTATATAACTCCCATCAGGGATTTTTTACCCTTGCAATTTCTTAACTCTACTCACAAGGATTCTATATCTTCTGATCTTATGTCACCTCTTTCTGAGGATTAGATTTCATTTTTTACCAACAAAGCCACCCCACCCTTTCTGCCTACCCGCCTGTCCTTTTGATACAACATGTATCCTTGGATGTTAAGCTCCCAACTATGATCTTTTTTCAGCCACAACTAACTGATGCCCACAATGTGATACCTGCCAATCTCTAACTACACTATAAAATCATCTTCTGTATTCTGCATGCATTCAAATGTAACATCTTCAGTCCTGTATTCATCACCCCTTTTGATTTTGATCCTTTGTTGCACTTCAACTCATCCCACTGACCGCAATTTTGTCCTTTCATCTGCCTGACCTTCCTCACAGTCTCACTATACACTGCATCTACTTGCATACCACACTGCAGCCCAAAGGATATTGGTCCCTCTCAACTTCAGGTGTAACACATCCCTTTTATGCAGGGCGTACCTTCCCCAGAAGAGATCCCCATGATTAACAAACCAGAAATCCTGCTCCCTGCATCTATTCTTCAACCATGCATTCATCTGCCAAATCATCTTAATCTTCTGCTCACATGCAGATATGCAGAGATTACTGCACTGGAGGTCCTATTTTTAAACTTCCTACCAAGCTCCCAATATTCTCTTTTCAGGACCTCATCGCCTCTCCTACCTATCTCGAGGTTTGTAGTCGGTGCTGTCTATCAGCAATAATAAGCAGGAGCTTTAGAGCATTTATATAAAACCACTGTTATTTTCTGAAGCTGATACACATCGGTTGTCATGACTATCCTTGTAAGCAATTGTAGTGTATTTGGAGACACGAGAGATTACAGAATGGTGACGAGGATGCATACAGGAATGAGATTGATCATCTGGTTGAGTGATGTCACAACAACAACCTTGCACTCAACTCCAGTAAGACCAAGTAAATAATTGTAGACTTCAGGAAGGAGAAGTCAGGAACATACAGCAGTCCTTATCGAGAGGTCAACAGTGGGTGAGCAGCTTCAAGTTCCTAGGTATCAACATCTCTGAATATCTATCCTGGGCACAACATATTGATGGCGTGACCAAAGAAGGCATGCTGGCTACATTTCATTTGGAGTTTGAAGAGGTTTGATATGTCATCAAAGACTGCAACAAAGTTCTACAGATACACCGTGGAGAGCATTCCGACTGGTTGCATCACTGCCTGGTATAGTGATAGTAAACCAAGTCGCTTCATTTTTGCCATCGATCTAACAGCCATCAACTCGTTGCACTGCCTCTCTGAATTATCATGATTCGCATCATCTTCATCAATGATTTAGCACATGACAAAATAAATCCCGCGTCCTGCCTGAGGCCCATGCTCACAGTTTTGCAAACAGGATCTCAGAAGTAACGGAGATGCCCATGGCTATATAGATCAGCGTGATAATAGATCACTTGTCCCAACTACTGCCCATTCCTAACCAAAGGCTCCACACTCTCCTTCACGCTCTCTCACTGTGCTTCAGTTGACAGCTGGATATAGAATAAGCACACAGCAACTCACCCATAAAGTGATGCCAATAACTTTGTCAGGATATTGTGGGATATTTATGACCCATTCACCATACCTGTGGTTTTTTAACAACTGTCGTCCTGTGCTGCAATGTGATTGTGTGCTTTGGATGCTGTTTCATGGATAAGCAGAAATATATCATCAGAGAGGTATGGGGACATGACTAACATATCCAACCATAAAGCAAACAATTAATTCTAAAATGATGCTCATTTTGGGGCCCTTTTTCTGAAATCTAGGTCAAACAGCAAATTAGAAGGACTGAATTTACTGGAAAACTAAACATTGCTTTACTTATATAACAACTATTCAGTAACCCTCTTCCATTTGGCAGCTGCTGATTGTGAGAGATTTGTTCGAGCAGACTGTTTGGCAACCACACAGTGCAAAGATTGAAAAGCAAACTTGTTAGCGGAGAGAGGGGTTTAGGACTCTTGAAAGCTTTTCAGCTATTTAATTCTGAATAGAAATTAGCGTCTTTATTATTTCTTTTTCTCTGAGCCTCTCTTTTATTAGTTCCATTCAGCTTATATCAAGCTTTTGATTTTCTCCCCCCCCCAAAAATTTAGGAACATTTTTGTACTTGTTTTCTTTTCCACTCTTGCCCTCTTGTCAGCCCTCTTTACTGGAGCTGCTGGCTATTTCTGCATGTTTCACATGGAACTGGGTTCCTTTTAATCTAACACCACATCAGATGGGGTCCTAGTATTTATAATGTGAGTTGGAAATGTTAACTGTATTACCTAGTATTCACAGTACAGAGACAGGCTTTTTAGAATATGAAATATCAAGCCAATGAATAATTGTTGTTACATCCGA
This sequence comes from Mobula birostris, assembly GCF_030028105.1. NCBI lineage: Eukaryota > Metazoa > Chordata > Chondrichthyes > Myliobatiformes > Myliobatidae > Mobula > Mobula birostris. The sequence continues at coordinate 44,354,539 of NC_092402.1, forward strand.
AAATGCAAAACACGAAGTCAGAAATGGCATGAACAATGGGTTTCAAATCAACCTGCGTTGGATTGAAATAATAAATCAAAACATTTCTTCATGGTAAAATAAACAAGAGCTGGAGAGTTGCAGCGAGGCCCCGTTTGTATTTATGCTCCATATAAGATTTTTTTTCATTCTCTGCTTTATCTGAATCTATCAATATCTCTTTTTATTCTTCTCCCAAGAAGAGCATAAAACAGTAGAAGATAGAGGTCTCATGGTTCCTTATGTCTGCTCTGCCATTCCGTAAGATCATAGCTGGATCTGATCTGCCATTAGCCCATTCTACAATTATCCTTTTTTCCCATATCGACCAAAAATTTATCGATCTCATTCTCAAGTATATTCAATGATTCAACTTCTACAGATCTCTGGGGTAGAGAATTTTAAGGTTCACAATCTTATTGAGAAAGAAAACTTCTCCTAATCTTTAATATGTAGCCACTTTTACTGAAAGATAGAACATAGCACAGTACAGACCATTCAGCCCACAGTTGTGCCGATCTTTAAGTCTACTCGAAGATCAATCTAACCCTTCCCTCCCACATAGCCCTTCATTCTTCATTCACCGATGTGCCTAAGAGTTTCTTAAATGTCCCCAATGTTTCTGCCTCTACCAGCACCCCTGGTGGCATGTTCCACACATCCTCGACCTTTTGTGTAAAAAAACCTTCCTCTGACATCCTACCCTACACTTTCCAACCACTTTACAATTATACCCTCTCATATTAGCAATTTCCACCCTGGGAGAAAGTCTATGGCTGTCCATTCTGTCTGCCTCTTATCATCTTATGCACCTCTATCAAGTCACCTCTCATCCTCCTTGAGAAAAGTCCTAGCTAATCCAGGCAGCATCCTGGTACCCTAGTCCAGGCTGCACCCTCCCTAAAGCTTTCACATCCTTCCTATAATGAGGGGACCTGCACTGAACACAATACTCCAAGTGTGGTCTAACCAGAGTTTTATAGAGAGCAACATTATCTTATGGCTCGTGAACCCAATTCCCCATAAGAAAAAGGGCACCAAATAGTCCCCCCATTTCTAGCTTCCCTTGAAACTATCATAATCTACTTTGTCAAGACATCTGAGAATCTTACATGTTGCAATAAGATCATCTCACATTTTTCCAAATACTCATGGGAGCAAACCTATATTATTCCCATATATCCATTTATTTTCTTCTTAAGGACATCCATGCTATTCTCCTCAATTGTGATTTCTATATTCTTTCCACCTGAAGCCAAGTGGCAAATGTTCTATCCGTAGCACAACACCCTCCACTGCCTCAAATCAGCCTGTCCTGAACTTAATGGTGGACCTACGAACATAAATGTCATGTGTAGTCTCTCTCATGACCACATGATGCATAACTATGTTTCCTATGTTAAAATGCTCATGATCCTCTGCTGCTGTAGCCCATCCACTTCAAAGGTTAGATGTATTGTTCATTCAGAGATGTTCTACTGTACACTGCTGTTGAGCACATGGTTATTTGAGTTACTGTCGCCTTCCTGTCAGTTTGAACCATTCTGGCCATTCTCCTCTGACCTCTCTCATTAACAGGGCTTTTTTGCCTACAGAACTACCACTCACTGGATATTTTCTGCGTATCCCACCTTTTTCTGTAAATTCTAGAGACTGCTGTGCATAAAAATACCAGGAGATCAGCAGTTTCTGAGATACTCAAACCACCTCAACTGTCACTAACAATCATTTCAAGGTCAAAGTCACATTTCTTCCCCAATCTGATGTTTGGTTTGAACAACAACTAAACCTCTTGATCATGTCTGTGGGCTTTTATGCATTGAAATGCTGCCACATGATTGGCCGATTGGATATTTGCATTAACGAGCTGGTGTACCTAGTAAAGTGGCCACTAAGCATAGATTAGACCTTGTCCCAAACAACATCGCTCCCTTAACTGGGTGGGATTTTATAGGAGTTTTAGAACAAGCATCACAGGCTGAACCTGCGCCTGAACTTTAATAAGCCACTTAAAAGACTTGAGGAACTCACTTACGTGCCAAAATTCTGAAGTATTAGACAACCTTCTAAATTTTTTAAATAGAAGAGTAAAAGAATGTTGGTAATGGGTGGCATGGTAGTGTAGCAGTTATTGTAACACTTTACAGCGCCACCGGTAAGATGTGGCTTCAATTCCTGCTGCTGTCTACAAGAGTTTGTATATTCTCTTCCAGGCACTCTGAATTCCTCCCACATTTCAAATATGTACGGTTAGGGTCAGTGAGCTGTAGGATTGCTATGTTGGTGCCTCAGCAAAATCCTCGCTGATTTGATTCGACACAAACGACACATTTCACTGTATGTTTCCATTCTTCTAGGGTGCATCACAACCTGGTATGGAAGTTGTCCTGTCCAAGACCGGAAGAAGCTGCAGAAGATCGTGAACACGGCGCAGCACATCACACAAACCAATCTTCCATCCTTGGACTCACTTTACACCGCACGCTGTCGGAGCAGTGCTGCCAGGATAATCAAGGACACGACCCACCCAGCCAACACACTTTTTGTCCCTCTTCCCTCCGGGAGAAGGCTCAGGAGCTTGAAGACTCGTACGGCCAGATTTGGGAACAGCTTCTTTCCAACTGTGATAAGACTGCTGAACAGATCCTGACCCGGATCTGGGCCGTACCCTCCAAATATCCAGACCTGCCTCTCAGTTTTTTTGCACTACCTTACTTTCCATTTTTCTATTTATGATTTATAATTTAAATTTTTAATATTTACTAATTTTTACTGTTTTAAATATTTTTAATATTTAATATTTGTAATCCAGGGAGCGGGAAGTGCAGAATCAAATATCGCTGTGATGATTGTACGTTCTAATATCAATTGTTTGGTGACAATGAAGTATAAAGTATGTTTTGATGTAAATGTGACATATTAATCTAAATCTAATCTAAAAATGTTGATGGAATACATTCAGATTTCTTTTTCATGGAGCATAGACTGTGGGACTTGAAGGAACTCCAAGAACTATTGGCCACAATGCCTGTATTTAATTCAATTCATTGAGAATTATAGTTATTTATGTGATGGTGGTCATTCAGTTCAAGACTCCATACATACATATTTTATATTCATTCACTGGATATGGACTTCACTGGCAAGTCCAGCAGCAGTTTGCCAGTCTTTGATTGCTTCCTGCAGGGCGACTAAAAGTCAACCTCATTGTTAGTGTCTAGAGTCACAGATAATCTGTCTGGATAAGGCCAGTGGGTTTCCTTTCTTGAAAGCCATTCATGAACAAGATGAGGTTTTATAACATCCATCAGTTTTACAGCTGTCATACATATACTAGCTTTCTAATCCTAGATTGATTTGAAGACTTGAATTTATTTTCTTTGCTTTGCTGAACTCAAATGTATGTTCCTCTATCCATCTACAGGCCACTGCACACTGTTTGATTAGGTAGTGGAATTGTTATTTTTCTAGCCTTATTTTGTAATTTAATTGTCCTAATTATCATATATTCATCTATATACATGGAATGATCCAGTCAATTTTCTGGTAATTTTAGTATAACTGATTCTGTATTTCTAGAAGTTTCTCAGTTTTTCTGCAGCAGGTGTCACACCACTTGAATCAGACTATTTTATAGGGTAATTGTTATCACTGGAATTTTGCGTATCTCTGATCTGAGTACCAAACAACTGCAGCATAATTTTCTTTGTCCTTTTTTTTGTTTTTTTTAATTCTCATAAAACTTAATAAAATGGCTGTACCCACCAAGTTTTACCTTGACTTCCAAAAAACGTTGGATCAATATGATACAATAGGGTCTTTTAAGAGACTCCTGGATAGGTACATGGAGTTTAGAAAAATAGAGGGCTATGGGCAACCCTAGGTAAGTTCTAAAGTAAGTACATGTTTGGCACAGCATTGTGGGCCAAAGGGGCCTGTACTATGCTGTAGGTTTTCTATGTTTCTAATATTTCTAATAATGTGTGTATGGGTGGGAGTATTTGCTCACGGGGTGCATGTGAAGCGTCTAGTGCAGTAGTGCAGTAGTGCAGTAGTACAGTAGTGCCTGTAGTTAGTGCATGCTGCATGCTGTATGCTGCATAGTGCTCTCTGCTTGCTGCTCTCTGCTTACGGCTATTGCCGCTGGCTAGCCTTCTTAATAGAGGGTGAAAAGAGGAGCCGAGTGTGTAAGCCTCCTCCTGCCAGTACAGAGCCTCTCCACCAACAAGGCTCCTGCAGTGCCTCCTGGCGGCCACTAGGTATCTTACGGCCCCAGGCTAAACTACAGGGGATCTCGGAGCGGCCGTAGGCCCCAGAGACATGGCGTGCAAGCCCACCACTGTGTGGACACGCCCTGGTGCCCGTCAACCACTGTCCCAGCTATGGGTAAGTAGCCCCACTGCCTTGTGGTAAGTCTGTTGAGACAAGGCTAAGGGAGCAGACCCTGTCAGAAAAGCAACGCACTGGCAGCGCAAAATAGACGGGCCTTAACAGACAAAGGACCCAGCAGCCTCCTGCAGCCAAGATGTGGGACCGGTTGTCCTGGGATCACCCTTGCCAACGGGATTTACCTCATCATGGTGAAGATAATGCTACTGGGGATGGCACACCCTCCTTGCGCAGGTCTCTACCTCTGACCACGGTGAACAATACCTGGACCTTACATATGGTTGAAGTCTGACGGCGATGGGGCATCTGGCAACGGGAGCAGGTACGAATGGACTGGGAGCTCCTACTCAGAACCCTGCATGGCAGCGGCACAGGGTATTTGGTCGCTAGCAGCTGGGACTGAGCGGCAGCTGTTTTCGGCAGACCCCTGAGCAGCCCTATTTAGGGACAGCACTGCTCACCCCAATTCCGGAAGGGCCTAGAAAAGGTGGCCTAAAAATTGCCCATTCAATCACTCACCTGGATAGGCTACCGCGCCTATCAGGTTATTCCACTACTGCAGTTGAGATAAGAAACAATACAACCTAAAACTGGCAACATGGAATGTAAGGACTCTCCTGGACTTGTATGGCATCTCTGACAGACCTCACCGGAGAACAGCCTTGATCGCTGCTGAGCTAAGGCGCTACAACATCGACATTGCTGCCCTGAGTGAGACCAGGCTCCTGGAAGAAGGCTCTTTAACAGAGGAAGGGATCGATTACACCTTCTTCTGGAAAGGTTTCCCCCCAGGTGGACAACATCTCCACGGAGTAGGATTGGCCATCAAGAACACCTTTCTACCAAGTCTTACAGAAACACCTGTTAGCATTAGTGAAAGGCTAATGACCCTCCATATCCCCCGGCAAAGAAACGTTATGCCACGCTTCTCAGTGCCTATGCACCAACTTTGCCATCTGAGAATGAGGCCAAGGAATGCTTTTATCAGATACTGGATGAAGCTCTTTGCCGGATCCCTAAGAATGATAAGATCCTTTTGCTTGGGGACTTCAATACTAGGGTGGGACAGAACAACGGGATATGGAGTGGAGTGCTAGGTAGGCATGGTATTGGCAAGGTGAATGCAAATGGCATGAGGCTACTTACTCTTTGCTTTGAGCATAACCTTACCATAACCAACACCATCTTCCAGCAGAAGGCAAAATATAAGACCTCGTGGATGCACCCTCGCTCTAAACATTGGCACATGATTGACTTCATCATTGTGAGACGTAGGGACATCAAGGGTGTTCTTATCATTCGTGCCATGAGAGGTGCAGAGTGCTGGACTGACCACCGTATGATTGTGGCTAAGCTCCAGATGAAAGTGTGTCCCCCCCTTGCGGCTGCAAAAACCCAATAAAAAGCAGCTAAATCGCAACCGCCTGAGAAACACAGAGGCAAGAAGTGAGTTTCAACACATCCTAGCTGAGAAACTAAGGGAGCTGGAACCTTGTCTGAGCTCAGAAAATACCATGGAACAACAGTGGACATAGCCTCTGTGCTCTATGAGGCAGCAGCACAATCCATTGGCCATAAGAGCAGAAACCACCAAGTCTGGTTTGACCATAACTCAGACACCATCCACAACTTGCTTAAGGACATGCACAAAGCACACCGGGCAACTTTAGACAACCCTTCATCCACCAGCATCAGGCAGCATTGGCAGGCAGCTCGGAGGAAAGTGCAAAAGGCAATACAAAATCAGTGGTGGACTGAAAAGACACATGAAATCCAGTCCCTTGCCAATAATAATGACATGTATAATTTTTACAATGCTGTCAAAACCATCTATGGCCCAACAAATCAATGCGTTACTCCCCTGAAAACAGCAGATGGTCTAACACTTCTGAAGAATCAGAATACCATTCTGCTGAGGTGGGCTGAGCATTTTAACACCCTGCTTAATCAGGACTCTGATGCAGACCCCACCATCCTGGACGAACCGCCTGAATTTCCTCCCATCCACGACCTCAGTCTACCACCAACCTTCCAGGAGGTTCTATCAGCTGTCCATTCCCTTAAGAACAACACGTCCCCTGGCACTGACAATATCCCTGCCGAGTTACTGAAGAACGGAGGGTACATGTGTATGCGCACCCTCTACCAGTACATCACCAAGGCCTGGACTGATGAGAACATCCCACAGCAATGGAGAAATGCAAACATCATTGTCATTTATAAGAACAAGGGTGACAAGGCCATCTGCGGCAATAGTAGGGGCATATCACTCCCCTCTGTTGCTGGAAAGGTCCTGGCTATGGTGATGCTTCAGAGACTCATTAGCAACATCACCGAGTTAATGCTGCCTGAATCGCAGTGTGAATTTAGGAAGAACAGGAGCACGATCGACATGATCTTTACAGCCCGGCAGCTTCAGGAAAAGTGCCAGGAGCAACATCAGGACCTGTTTATGGCCTTTATCGACCTCCCCAAAGCACTCAGCACTATGCAAAGAGAGCTTTTATGGGATGTCCTCCTCGGGTTTGGTTGTCCCAATAAATTTGTTAACATCCTCCACCAGTTCCACGATGGGATGACTGCTTGGGTAACCATAGGAGGACGAGCGTCCGAGCCCTTCCTTGTACACACAGGGGTGAGGCAGGGGTGTGTGCTACAACCAGTGCTCTTTAACATCTTCCTGTTGTGTGTTACCAAGCTTCTCCACAATGAGATTGAAGATAGCAGCGGTGTGGCAGTAGACATCAGATTAGATGGCAACCTCTTTGACATCAGGAGGCTCCACGCAACCACCAAACTCTGTAGAGAGCGGGTCCTGGAGCTGCAGTATGCAGACGACTGTGCTCTTGTGGCCCATACTCCAGAGGATCTTCAGACTGTCCTTGCTGTGGTGGTGAGAGCGTACAGCAGGAGGGGGCTGACTGTCAATACCACCAAGACAGAAGTGGTTTACCAATGGAGTACCAGTGTCCCACCCACTCTACCTGCCTTCACTGTTAGTGATGAAAAGCTGTCAGTGGTGCCATCTTTCAAATATCTGGGGAGCATTCTCTCTGAGGATAGCGGCATTGACAACGACATCCAGAGCCGCATTAAACAGGCATCAGCTGCCTTTGGGAGACTTCGGCGTAGAGTCTTTCAGAACAGGAGCCTTTGTCCCTCTGCAAAGGTCACCGTATACCAAGTGGTCTGTGTCACCACCTTCCTTTACAGCTGTGAAGCTTGGGTAACCTACAGCTGTCACATCAAGTCCTTGGAGCGCTTCCACATAAGCTGCCTCCAGCGCATCCTGGGAATTACCTGGCGTGGGCGGGTGCCTCACACTGAAATACTTGTAAAGATCAACTGCAGAAGTATTGAGGCCATGATCACCCAGCGTCAGCTGCAGTGGCTGGGGCACGTGATAAGGATACACCCATGTCGGCTACCCGACAGAGTGTTATACAGGCAGCTACATCATGGTCGATGTTCAGCTAGAAGGCCGAAGAAGCGCTATAAGGATCAGATGAAGAATGTTTTAAGGAAGTGCAAGATCAGACCTGAGGACGTGGAGGAGGTTGCTGCTGACCGTACCACGTGGCAACAGCTGTGTAGGAATGGGGTTTGTATTCTGGAGATGGAAAGAACAACCAGAAGACAGCAGAAGAGAGCCAGGAGAAATGCAGCCATGGTTGCCATCACTACCACATATACATGTCCCACCTGCAATAGAGCTTGTGGGTCCAGGATAGGACTGTATAGTCATCAAAGATCTCACTGTTAAAGGAGTGGATGCCGTTATTGGATTTCGATGGACAACCGAAGAGAGAGAAGAGAAATATCACTAGACCCAACAATACAAAACGAATAACGTAATCACTTCGCTACCGTTTTTTTACATGTATTGTGCCCTCTATAAGATTTCCACTGAACATTTATCACAATGAAATCACAATTAATAGAGATCACATGCAAAAGAGAAATCTCCCCTCTTCTCATTGAGCATGGTCTCAATCTATTTCTTGTGTCTTCCTTGAAATGTACTCTCATGGGCAACTGACACAAGGTTTAGCTTCAGAGTTCAATGCCCAATGTGATGGGAAATATTAACATAGGGTGACTCACCGTCTGGAGGAGCTGTCCTGCGAGTGAAAGATTGCTAAGATACTATCAGTTCAGGATGTACTGTAGGACACTTACAGTGGAAATCTTACTGTTCTTGACAGTTGAGGTTAAAAAAAACCCTCATGATTTTCTATATGAATTCAGAACTGTGAGACCGACTAAGGGAAATAGAATTGAGTGTTTCCTTCCCACTAATGATAACATATTGAAATACAGGCAATTAGGCCACTGCATTCCCAAAGGGGGAAATGTTTCGGTATGACCCTTCCTTCCTCTGCAGGCCTGGAGTAATCACTTTCAGACCAACAGCCTGAGGAAAAATTGATTAGATTAGCACAGTTTATTGTCATATACACCAGAATGCGATGAAGTTCCTTGCTCTTATGAAAATCGGTAAGTAAATTGTGTACATGTTAATAATAAATACAAGGATAAATATAGCAATAATCACAAAACAGCTGAATGGTGCAAAGATATTAGTGCAGTCTGAAAAAGTGCAAAAAGAATTACTAAATTGAGAATGACAGACTATCCTAGAAAAATAGAATCAAGAATCTCCCCTTTCCCAATGAGACATTGATGGTGTCTGTGTTTCTGTATTTTCATTGGTAATTCTCTCATCTCATTTGGTAACATCCATAAAAGCAAATTCTACAACCTTTGAGTGATCAACCAATCAATCCATTCAATATAAACAGAACAAGCAATAAAGCAACTAAGAATAACTTAGTAAAATACTCTTAAGCCAGCTTAATCTCTGATTAAACTAATGTCCTTATTTTCCACTAAGAGGAGTTTCTTCCTTGCTCTTACTAAAGGAGATAAAAGTGGGATCACTACTCCCTTGTAGTCATAGTCATAGGGTCATAGACAACGCAACCAAGGGCGCCATCCTCCAGACGGTTCATGGAACTACTTCTTTCACTTTCTTTTTCTTTTCTCTGCTACTGTTGGAGCCTGTGATCTACATTTTGGTGGTGTGTTTTTGGGACCATTGAGCGATTTGGGGCACTGCTGCGACAGTGCGAACTCAAGATCAAGAAGCCTGGAGACCATGATCGGCTCCATTTCTCACCAATTAAAGTGTTGAGGAAGATTGAAATCATCGAGGATGAGAGCGGAAGGCGAGCAGGTGTTCAGCACTGTCTACCAGCCTCTCACTCGCTGCTGCCAAAGAAAGGTGTCTATGTGTCACTGTCTCTCTCTCCCTGTCGCTTGATGCTCCCAGAGGAAGGTCCTTGTGTTTGAATGGTCTCTCTCTCTCTCTCTCTCTCTCGATGCTGTCAGAGGATGGTGCCGGAGCCCTATATCTTGGGCAAGGTTTAATCGACGTGGTTTGTGGATTGAACACGGTAGTTCACATTATAATGTGTTTCTGGTCTTTGGTTGCTCCCTGTTTTGTTGCTATTTCATGTGAGTTTTGATCAGGCGGTCTGCGGATAATGGACCACACAGCGCTAGATTGAACTGAACTGAGCTGCACGGAACATGCCTGGACTTTTTCGATAACTTTGTGGGTTGGTGTTTTTTATATTCTGTGTCCTTCGCTCGTTTTTTTGTTGCTGTTTTCATGATTTGTTTTATTTTGCATGTTGGGGGTTTGATGTTTTTCTTTGAACGGGTTCCATGGTTTTCTTTGTTTTGTGGCTGTCTGTGGGGAAGACAAATCTCAGGGTTGTATACTACATACATACTTCAATAATAAACATACTTTGAAATGTGAATCTTGATCTTGAGTGGTAGAATAATATAGCATGGAAACAGGCCCTTTGGTTCATTTCATCACTGCCAACCAAGGTTCCCATCTAAGCTAATCCCATATGTCTCTGTCTGATTTATGTCCCTCTAATCCTTTCCTATCCATGTAACTGTCCAAATACTTTTAAACATTGTTATTTTACCCCTCAATCACTTCCTCTAGCGTTGAGCAACAGCACTGAGGCAGAAATACAACTCTTTTCACTTTCTTAGTGAGTTTCCTAGTATGACAGATATATTTGATATCTACGTCTCACTGTTCTCTAGGAAGCTGAAGAAAACACTTGATTGAAATTCTATGCTGTTTCAATGGCAGTAAGATTCCTTAGAAGCAGTTACATAGTTTTCTGCTGCAAGACATTTATGATGATAAAAAATGCTGGAAAATCTTAGCAGGTCAGGCTGTATCTGTGGAAAGAAAAACTGTCAACACTTTGGTTTTGTGATTCTACTTCAGAAACCCAGTTTTTCTACTTTTGCTTCAGATTTTCAGCATTTGCAATTTTAAAAAATATATATTTATTGTTATGGTGTTCTGTAATTAGACTTTACTTCCACATTTCTCTTGTTTTCTAAGCAATACTGACAGGATGTTCAGTTCTGGTGGACTCTATAGAACTCAGATCAAAATAAATGGATGCTGCACAATTGTTGTGTTTAAAAATGTACCATCAGAAAGACAGAGCTGAAACTGGACTTTTAAGGGTTGTGGTAAGGTGGAGGGGGGGTGGTCACGCTGCTTGGGGTATCTGGCTGACGGTTGATTGATGATGAAGAATGAGACTTGTCACAATCAGGAAATGCAATAAGAAATGCAGCTGGTGCATTGAGTTCAAGTTCAAGGTTATCTTCATAGTCATACATAGCCAGGGTATAAATGCCATGAAAAAGCAGCTTTTTACAGCAGCAGCCAGTACATTATATACATTGCATAACCTTAAATTAACATAAATTATATTTCACCTATGTGAGAGATTTAGCAAAAATGAACTTAACAACATGAATGCAAGTTGAGGGAAATATAGTGCAAGGTAGTATTAGAGTTTTTCAGGGTGATTCAAGAACATGATGGCAGTGAGGAAAAAGCTGTTATTGATCTTTGAGGTGTGAGTCTTCAAACTTCTGCACCTGGTGGCAACAATGAGAAGAGGGGCATGATCTGAACTGTGGGGTCTTAATGGTTGATTTCACCTTCTTGAAACATTGTCTCTTTTAGATGTACTCGATGGTGGGGAGCTATATCCATATGATGGATTTGGCTGAGTCCAACACCCCTTTAGCCTTTTGTGTTGCTGTGCATTGGAATTCCTACAACAGTCTATAATGCAATGAGAAAGAATGCTTTCCAGTGTACATCTGTAGAAGTTTGTCAGAGAAAGGGAGGGAGGGAAGGGGAGGATAATTCTCCCCTTGGGATTCGATTCCATACCGCGAAGTTGCCTTCTGACATAGAAAGCTATAACAGTGTTGAAGGGAATAGATACTCTGCTGTGTCACTGATAGCTGTGCTGTGGGTGAGGTCAGGGGCCTGGTGAGATGGAGATAACACCTGTCAGAAGATTTTAATTATCCTTACTGTTTTTATTTTTGATGGCTTTGGACACGTTGAGAGATATATTTTCTATTGCTGTGTTCTCTGACTTTTGAAGGTCAAAGCTAAACTTGAGCCTTTCGTGTTTTATTTTGGTCCAGATGACAAAGCTGTCAAATCATTTTTGTTCCCTGATCTTGAAACACTAACATCATGAGCCTCACTATTTAAAAAAAATACACTCAGTGACCACTTTATTAGATACCTCCTGTACCTAATAAAGCGGCCACTGAGTGTATGTTCATGGTCTTCTGTTGCTGTAGCCCATCCCCTTCAAGGTTCGATATGTTGTGCGTTCCGAAATGCTCTTCTGCACACCACTGTTGCACCACAAACTTACTTGAGTTACTGTCGCCTTCCTGTCAGCTTGAACCAGTCTGACCTCTCTCAATTACAAGGCATTTTCACCCACAGACTGCTGCTCACTGGATTTTTTTTTGTTTTTCACACCATTCTCTGTAAACTCTAGACAGTGTTGTGCGTGAAAATCCAAGGCAATCAGCAGTTTCTGAGATACTCAAACCACCCCATCTGGTACCAACAATCATTCCATGGTCAAAGATACTTAGATCATATTTCTTCCCCATTCTGATATTTTGTCTGAGCAACTGAACCTCTTGACCATACCTGCAGGCTTTTAAGCATTAAGTTGCTGCCACATGATTGGCCGATTAGACATTTGCAAGTGTACAGGTGTACCCAATAAAGTGGCCACCTTATAGCATACAATTACATAAAAATTCCCTGTGTGGCTCCCACAGAAACAACCCATTGAATCTAACCAGCCCATACTGGCATTTATGCTCAAATCAACCTCCTTCAATCTTTCCTCAATAAGATCAATCAGCATTATCCTCTCTACACTTCCTCCTTATATCCTTTTCAGCCTCTAATTAAATGAAACTGTACCATGTGCTTAAACCACTCCCTGTGGTAGTGTTCTAAATCCTCAACACCATTTGGGTATAAACGATTCTTCTGGATTCAATTTCCTTTTGAATCAGTCAAAACTATTTCAGAGACATGCTGAATGCCTACAACAATATTTACACTGTAAACTGATGAAACACATAAAATTAGTCCAGGAATGTTTTCATGCCCCTTTGTTTGGTTCAATGTCAAATTTTGGAATCATAAAATCATACAGCAGAATATCACAGCACAGAAAGAGGCCCTTTGGCTAATCCAGTCTGTGCCAGCTCTTCTGAGGAACAATCTAGTTAATCTAAAAGGTGGCATTTACAATCAAAGATGTCCACCATCCCGGTCACCTCTTCTCATTGCTACCATTGGACTGGAGGTAGAAAAGCTTGAGGTCCCACATCACCAGGTTCAGGAACAGCTACTTTCCTACAGCCATCAGGTTCTTAAACCAAACTGCACAACTCTCACACTTACCCCAGTAACAGAACACCACTGACCACCGTTTGCATTCCTGTGGTTTGTTGCTGATTGTGTCTTTTGAATTAATGTCTTGGTTTTGCAGTCTTTTTTTCCTTCACTGTTCTGTATAATTGATGTCCTGTGTGCTGTTTGTGTCTACGTGCCTGCAATACTGCAGTAAGCACCTGCACTTCACCGTACTTGTGCACATGAAAATAAACTCAATTTGACTTGAATCCTGTTCTCTGCCTTTTCCCCATTCCCCTCCTGTTTTGGTCTCTTTCAAGCACTTATGAGATTTCCTATTGATGAATTCTATTAAGACAATCCCACTTTGTTAGAGAATGCATCTTTGAAGCACAATGGATTAAAAATTCTGGATAGATGTAAGAGAGTTTAAGTCCCATTTTTTTTGCACAATTTGCCTTCTTTTGCACATTGGTTGTTTGTCAATCTTTATGTACAGTTTTCCATAACTTCTGTTGTATTTCTTTATTCTGTAAATGCCTGCGATAAAATGAATCTCAAGGACGTGTATGGTGACATGCATGTACTTTGATACCAAATTTACTTTGAATTTGACTTTAAGTCAGTGAAGGCTGGTTTCTAAACTGCACAAATTCACCTACATGTCACAGAGTTAAGACAGGAGTCCTTGAATATCCTTTCCTCATTGATGTGGTTTTCAACTCAAGTCGCGGTATTAAAGGGTCTAAAAAAAACAGCCCTCTGCTGTATGCAGTAAACAAGTGACGCACGTATTCTGAAACGCAATTCCATTGGATTCAATGAAACTCAGAAGAGCAGTTTAACATGCATGTGTACACATTGTGCATTTAGTGCAGTCAACGGAGG